>NC_060130.1:99646448-100315823 GCF_021461395.2 Schistocerca americana | reverse complement strand
TCTCCTGCTAAAGAGCATAACGTCATCGATGCAAGTTATATTACTAATATATTGTAACAAGACTGTTTAGATTCTCCCGTGATAACAACAAACCATAGCATCTCACTGCTCCTATCACACCTCCTTTTATACTCTTAAAGATCCACGATGGCAGCACATGATTATCCCAGTTCCACCATATTGCGTCCTACATATCCGTTAAATGGAAGGGAACAGTTCATCGTGAGTATTGTTCTTCTTAATGAGATAGGACTTCGGAATTGGTAAGATGCATGCAGAGTCTATATGTGTACGTGTGTAGAGATGTCAGCGCCGGACGGTTGTGGTTCAAACACATAACTTCCTAACTGTTCGTCTATAAATTACGCTGCCAGGGAGATGCTCTCTGTAGGTAGGGACAAAGGAAACTCTTACGGTCCAGGATGCTAAATGCAGTCGAAACACTGTCAACTAAAGAATAACTTATTATTAGAGTAAAAAAAAAATACTCGAAATGTGGAGGTTATAGATGTCCTGACAGAGTTTTGGGAACGTATCAGAGTTGGAAGGTATAAACAGAAGTAGCGAAGGTCACCTGGTAAGCAAAAAGGGCATATACGTATGGGAAAAATACCCGAACATCAACAGAAATCAACTCTGTACATTTGTCAACTACCTGTTGCAGATCCCCACACGACAGAGCGGAAGTCACATGAACATGTAAAACTATTTCCAAATATTGAGTTTCCATCAAATGGATCACTACATGAGTCTGCAGACAGACCCTCTGATGTGTCGTAGCAGTAGAAGGAAATGTTTCCTGACCTTGAGTTTCCAGTCTATCCATCATCAGCACCACTCCTTGAACCTCATCTAGGTGCGAAGTGAGTGTTACTATATTTTTCATGATCGTGCTATCGAAAACGTATGCACGTAGATTATCGGGAAGAAGGGAATGCTTAATATTTTTTGATAGGTTGGTGTATAAGACACGCAAATATCCCCGTAGAAAATCAAACAACGCAAGGGTATGTCACTAATATAAGCATATACATATGGAAAATATCAAAAAATATGAAAAAGACATAAAATCGGTGAAAATCGATCAGAACCTGGTATAATTAAGACAAATTGATGGAAAATACGTAAAATTGAGGGAGATACGATGAAATATACAAAATCGCGAAAACCTAGTAAAATTCCGTAATTTGATTGAGATTACATAAAATTAGAGAGAAAATACCGTAAAATACGAGGAGTTGAGTTCGGTGGGGATATCCAGACACTCAAGACGGCGAAAAGCTTAAACATTATGCTTCGTCTGTGTTCAGTATTAATCGCCTCCTCCAACTGTAAATTACTTGGGTTTTCGTAACACATCTTCAACAAAGGCGCTATAAATATTACACAGAAGGGCTACATTAAAGCAACTGAAACATATGAATCCCATCCCAATTCAGGACATTACCAAATTATGATTGGTTCTCACAAGCAAAGTTATTCCGTAAGTATTAAGGAGATGAATCGCTGTGTTTAAAAGACTTAAGACATTCCCTAGCGCGTTCTGTAGGAGAGAGGACTGATGTGACATGTACAGTGTGACGATGGCGTACGCTAAAGACATGGTGTTCAGGCGAAATTGAAGAAAGCAATGTGCACTCGGTACATCTGCCGGGGGCGCTCATCCGAGACGTGGAGGCGGCCTTGTTTGCGGCTATCGAGCGTGCAGGTTGCAGTCATCTCCAAATTGTGGCTCACTTCAACGACGCCGGTTTCATGGATTCTGAGGCGATCCTCAGTTCGTACGGGCAGCTGGCCGAGGGTTTTAAGACTGATGGCCTCTAGCCGGGGGTGTAAGAAGAGCTCGCAATTTGCAGCATTGTTCCCAGAGTTGATTGGAGTCCTTTGGTCTGGAGCCGTGTGGAGGGTCTCAGCCAAAGGCTTCGTAGACTCTGTGACGGTCTTGACTGCAGATTTCTAGAGCTGCGTTATTGTGTGGGGATTTGTAGGACATCCCTTGATAGGTGCACTACACAAAGGGAGCGGCTACTTGGGTACTTGTGGAGTGCATATGAGAATTTTTTAGGGTAGGCAGTAGTTTGAGGCGCTCTGATGAATACTCGCCAGTCGACATGCGGCAAGAAAAGTCAAACGACGTTCAGAAACATGATACTTCTGTCATAATTTCTACTGTCATAATTTCACCAGTAAGCTGTCGAAGTATTCGTAATAAAGAACCAGAATTAATGCCCTCCAGGAAAGTTGTCGCGTTCAAATTATTCTGGGGACCGAGAGCTGGTTGGTACCGAAGTGGAAAGCTCTGAGATATGTAGCGAATCGTGGAACGTATATGGAAAGACAGATTAGATGCCATAGGAGGGGGTGCGTTCATTGCAGTTGACAAAGTACTGTCTCTATTGGGGCCGATGTTGACTGTGACGGTGAAGTTATGTGGTCACGCGTAACAGGTGTAATTGAAACCAAGTTAATTACTGGATGCTTTTACCGGCCAACGGATTCTGCTGTGGCAGCTCTAGAGTTATTCAAAGAACGTCTACGGTCAATATCGCGTAAATAGCCAGATCATGCAATACCAGTTGGAGGCGACTTTAATCTACCGAGTATAGACTTGAATATCTATGGATTCATTAAGTGAGGTACAGACAGACAGTCATGCGAAATAATTTTGAACACGTTTGTTGAAAACTGTCTTGAGAAGCTAACTCGGCGGCCCACACACAAAGACAATGTCTTAGACTTTCTAGCTACAAATAGGCCGGACCTTATCGACAATGTCAGTGTAGAAACGGAGATTAGCGATCATGAAGTCATTATCCCAACTATGATTCCGAAAGTTAATAACTCAGTCAAGAAGTCTAGGAGAGTGTTTCCGGTAGATACAGCAGATAAACAGTTATTTTACCATCACACTTACACAGTGAACTGGCGTCACGTAGTTGCAGTAAGATGGATGCAGAGGAATTATGGGCAAAGTTTAAGCAATCTGTAAATCAAGGCCTGAAGAGTTATGTGCCTAGTAATTGGATAAAGGATGGAAAAGACCCACCATGCTTTAATAAAAAAAATTCGGAGGACGCTGAGGAAGCAGAGGCTGTTACATTCTCAGTTCAAAAGGGAACAACAAATGACGACAAACGAAGGTTAGTAGAGATTCGTGCGGCTGTGAAAATATCTATGCGCGAAGCATACAACAACTACGACTGTCAAACCTTAGCAAAATACACTCCTGGAAATTGAAATAAGAACACCGTGAATTCATTGTCCCAGGAAGGGGAAACTTTATTGACACATTCCTGGGGTCAGATACATCACATGATCACACTGACAGAACCACAGGCACATAGACACAGGCAACAGAGCATGCAAAATGTCGGCACTAGTACAGTGTATATCCACCTTTCGCAGCAATGCAGGCTGCTATTCTCCCATGGAGACGATCGTAGAAATGCTGGATGTAGTCCTGTGGAACGGCTTGCCATGCCATTTCCACCTGGCGCCTCAGTTGGACCAGCGTTCGTGCTGGACGTGCAGACCGCGTGAGACGACGCTTCATCCAGCCCCAAACATGCTCAATGGGGGACAGATCCGGAGATCTTGCTGGCCAGGGTAGTTGACTTACACCTTCTAGAGCACGTTGGGTGGCACGGGATACATGCGGACGTGCATTGTCCTGTTGGAACAGCAAGTTCCCTTGCCGGTCTAGGAATGGTAGAACGATGGGTTCGATGACGGTTTGGATGTACCGTGCACTATTCAGTGTCCCCTCGACGATCACCAGTGGCGTACGGCCAGTGTAGGAGATCGCTCCCCACACCATGATGCCGGGTGTTGGCCCTGTGTGCCTCGGTCGTATGCAGTCCTGATTGTGGCGCTCACCTGCACGGTGCCAAACACGCATACGACCATCATTGGCACCAAGGCAGAAGCGACTCTCATCGCTGAAGACGACACGTCTCCATTCGTCCCTCCATTCACGCCTGTCGCGACACCACTGGCGGCGGGCTGCACGATGTTGGGGCGTGAGCGGAAGACGGCCTAACGGTGTGCGGGACCGTAGCCCAGCTTCATGGAGACGGTTGCGAATGGTCCTCGCCGATACCCCAGGAGCAACAGTGTCCCTAATTTGCTGGGAAGTGGCGGTGCGGTCCCCTACGGCACTGCGTAGGATCCTACGGTCTTGGCGTGGATCCGTGCGTCGCTGCGGTCCGGTCCCAGGTCGACGGGCACGTGCACCTTCCGCCGACCACTGGCGACAACATCGATGTACTGTGGAGACCTCACGCCCCACGTGTTGAGCAATTCGGCGGTACGTCCACCCGGCCTCCCGCATGCCCACTATACGCCCTCGCTCAAAGTCCGTCAACTGCACATACGGTTCACGTCCACGCTGTCGCGGCATGCTACCAGTGTTAAAGACTGCGATGGAGCTCCGTATGCCACGGCAAACTGGCTGACACTGACGGCAGCGGTGCACAAATGCTGCGCAGCTAGCGCCATTCGACGGCCAACACCGCGGTTCCTGGTGTGTCCACTGTGCCGTGCGTGTGATCATTGCTTGTACAGCCCTCTCGGAGTGTCCGGAGCAAGTATGGTGGGTCTGACACACCGGTGTCAATGTGTTCTTTTTTCCATTTCCAGGAGTGTATCTGGCAGAAAACCAGAGATAATTTTGGTCTTAAGTAAATCGCTATGCTGGTCTAAAGCTTCCATTCAGTCCCTAGTTCATTAGTCTGGTGTGACAGTTGAATGTAAAAAAAGGAAAGTCGAAGTTTTAAATTTCACGTTCAAGGACTCGTTCACACGGGGAATCGTACAAACGTGCCGTCATTTGAAGATCGAACAGATTCCCATATGGACGACTTAGTTATAAGCATCCCTGGCATAGAGAAACAACTGAAAGATTTGAAAGCAAATAAAGCACCAGATACGGACGGAATCCCAGTTCGATTTTACAAAGAGTACTCTATGGCATTGGTCCCGTACCTAGTTTGCACGTGTCGTGAATATCTCGCCTAAGTGAGAGGAAAAAGGGCAGGTGACTCCAGTATGTAAGAAGGCTAAAACAACGGACCCGCAAAATTACTTCGGTTCGCTACAGAATCCTTAAACATATTCTCTGTTCGAATATAATAAACTTTCTCGAGACTGAGAAACTTATGCCCACGAGTCAGCATGGTTATAGAAAGCATCGCTAGTGCGAAACTCAGCTAGCCCTTATCTCACATGCGAACTATGGATGACGGGCAACATGCAGATTCCACATTCCTATATTATCGGGAAGCAGTAGACACGGTGCCCATTGCAGGCCGTTAAAGAAGGTACGAGAACATTGATTAAGTTCACAGATATGTGAGTGGCCCGAGGACTTCTTAATAATAGAACCCAGCATGTTGTCCTCGACGGCGAGTGTTCATCAGTGACCAGGGAATCGTCAGGAGTGTGATAGGACCGCTGTTGTTCTCTTCATACATAAATGATTTTGCGGACAGGGTGTGTAGCATTCTGCGGTTGTTTGCTGATGATTCCGTGGTGGACGGTAAGGTATCGAAGTTGAGTGAGTGTAGGAAGATACAAGACGACATAGACAAAATTTCCAGTTGTTGTGATGAATGGCAGCTAGCCCTAAATGTGGAAAAATGTAAGTTAATTTCAGCTGAGTAAGAAGATCAAGTCTGTGATGTTCAGGTGCAATATTACTAGCATCCTGCTTGACACTGTCAAGTCGCTTAAATATTTGGGCGTAATGTTGCAAAGTGATATGAGATGCAACGAGCATTCTAGAACTGTGATAGGGAAGACGAATGGTCGACTTTGGTTTATTGGGAGAATTTTAGGAAAGAGTAGTTCACCTTTAAGGAGGGACATTGATGAAAACCACACACTATTTCAAAAATGCACCAAATCCAAAGTTTTGGAGATACGACAATGAAATTTTGTACCACACTTTACATGAAAGTAACACATTTACATATAAAATCCTTTGATTATGTATATTGAACTTTTTTTGAATGAAATTTGAAGTTTTATTTTCAAAAAATAAGTATGTTCCTTTTTCTCAGAAACTATTCAAGAGATTTCTACAAAAATTTCTCCGTTTCATATCTTTATATGATGTAAGCGTATCTCATGAGGTTTTTGGAATAGGTCAAATAGGAGAATTTTCATAATTTTTAATTACAATTTCAGAAGTACAATTTTAAATTCATGCGTAATTTCGAGCACTTGGCTCCATAGCTCAGCTTTCAATCAGAATTTCAAAATTTGCTCTTGAGACAACGTTTATTAGGTTTACAGAAATATGTGTACAAAATTTCATAATTGTAGCATTCATAGAATCTGAGGATAAGGTACATAAACTTTAAAAAACAAACTTTTCAGGAAACGCAATTTAAAGTGCAATCCAACTTTTATCCTTATGTCACTTCTTCAGAAGGCACCACATTTGTACTCTGAGTCGTCTTTCCCTTCTTCTGGTTTCTTGTTGTCTGTATTCTTTCCTTTACCAGGTCTTCAACTGACTTTTCAGCTGCAGAGACGCCCTGTAAATCTATTTTTCTCAGGACGTATTGAGTAAAATTTCTTATCTTGAAGCCGGCCGAGGTGGCCGAACGGTTCTGGGCGCTACAGTTTGGAACCGCGCTACCGCTAAGGTCGCAGGATCGAATCCTGCCTCGGGCACGGATGTGTGTGATGTCCTCAGGTTAGTTAGGTTTAAGTAGTTCTAAGTTCTAGGGGACTGATGACCTCAGAAGTTAAGTCCCATAGTGCTCAGAGCCATTTTCTTATCTCGAAGTCCATTCTTTATAATACCTTATCCTCCCGACGTTCCCATCATTAAATACAATAACTGCATCATAAGTTGCAATTCTGACAACTGTAGCAGATGCAAATGTGTTTTTAGGGCTTTGTTTTCAAGTGAGTGAATTTAGAGACTCACTTGAATTTTGGGTTTTGCCATGAACACACTTTTTGAGAGGTGCAGGATCGGCCAAAGATGCTCTATAAAACCGAAGAGAATGTATCACGGCCTTATAGATGCATCCCGCACACGTTTGGTTAAAAGTAATACACAGAATCGTTGTTCACTGAGCTGGTATTGAAGTGCTGCTTCAAAACGTGGGCGTTGCAGGGAGGCCGCGTTACACTTTTAATTAATTTTCGGGCACTTCGGACGCGATTTCAACATTGAAACTTTGGTAAGTTATTGTCCACGAGTTGTACTAACAAATAAAAAAATAAATCGAAAATTGACATTTTTTGACAGTTTCATCAACGTCCCCCCTTAATGGAGACCGCATTTGGGGCGCTTGTGCGACGTACTCTTGAGTACTGCTCAAGTGTTTCGAATCCGTACCAGGTGAGATTGAAGGAAGAGATCGAAGCAGATAGATTTGATAGCCTTATGTTGGAACAACTGGGACACGTGTGTGAGTGTTACCGAGACGCTTCGGGAACTCAAATGGTAATCCTTGGAGGGAAGGCGACGTTCTTTTCGAGAACCACTACTGACAAAATTTAGAGAACCGGCATTTGAAGATGACTGCCATACGATTCTACTGCTGCCAAATGCATTACGCTTAAGGAACACGAATATAAGATTCCAGAAACTAGGCTCACTCCGAGGCACATAGATAGTCAATTTCCCCTCGCTCTATTTGCGAGTGGAACAGAGAGGAAATGACTAGTAGTGGTACAGGGTACCCTCCACCACACACCGTATTGTGGCTTGGGAAGTATCTGTGTAGATATAGATGTAGATGTAGACGACTTCTGTGTACAAGGGGAAGGGTACCAGGGTCGTTGTGGTGTTACTGTAACAGCTATAAGACTGATAGATGTTCTTTGGCCGCCGATCATGGTGTTTACTCCCTCGTAAGAAGTCACTGTTTCTTCGTGTACATTTTCATGCAGCAGGGCGTGAGTGGTAACTCAATGTATCAACTAACGAAAATATTTATGTCGTTTTTCCTCGCTCTATGTCGTAGCAAGGCATCGCCACATCCGTCAAAAACCGCTACTACTATAATAAGCACGACTGACACGGGAAATGTGACTGAGGGTACGTACGTTTCCAACTTAAAAACACGTATAAAATAAATCAGCTTCCTAAGAAGTAGAACAGCAGTATCCCTACTTCGTTCTAGTTAGTTTATAAGCAGTTAGAGCGGCAGATATATACCACTTCGTGGTGAGGAACAGCTCGGCCACTTCCTAGGACACCAGAATATCGTAGATCGAAGTACTTTTATCATTTTAAAGTTTGTCACCGTAGTGACTGGGGTAGGAAACTTGCAGGACGGTTGTGTGTCAGATGTTGGACATATCTGTCCTGCATTAGAGTATTAATTGCGTTGCATTCCGAACGACAAATTTTTCAGAAACTATATCGCTTAAACAGTATAGCATTTTTAAGTGCAGAACCGTGTAGCCTTACTAGTGTGTGTGTTTATGCTGAACGATCATTTCTCTCTTGTCGGTACCTTCTTGGTGATGACTCCAGCCACCAGAATAATACTCCAGAATTGATTTACGTAAAATGTTTCAAACTCCATCCATCTGGAACTCCATCACGCATTAACCGCACGTCACTTCTGACCCGTATGTTATATCACTGCAACACTCTCATGTCTACTACATACCGATAAGGGGTGTAAATCTCCTCTACATGCACCCATCTGGAGAGATCTTGTGCATTTGGATGGGTGCCGAGAGTAAGAGTGGAGCGGAACAGTCTTCGCTGAACATCAGTTACGAACTGAGCTCGCTCTGTCGCCTCGCGAGATGTGGAATGTAGGGGGTCTAGTACCCTCATAAAGCTGGTCAGTTGCACATTAAATCGGCGACCGCGTTGCAGGGAGGGTTGGTCAAGGACACTGCAGTGAGATCTTCCAATTTCCGTCTTTATCCTATGCATGCGAGAATATTCTGTAACTCGCATCCACATAGGGAAAGATGGCCAGACATGATCTTAAGTACCGTACTATGACAGATGTGCTAGAAATATGTAGATAACCTAACTGCATCGGTATAGGACCCTGTCTGGTAGACTCTGGTGTATCTGACCTAATGGATGTACTGCACAGTCATCTATCTGCATTCGCAGTCTAGCATATTGTACTTGCAAGGTAGTGAAGGGGTGTTTTAGCGATGATACAAATATTGGGAAGCATTCTTCTGAGTCATTAATTGTCGTTGAAATTACGTAAAAACTCGTAAAATTGCTAAAACTGGTCCACGTGTAATGTCTCTTGCAGCGGTCTCTCCACGATATTTTCAGAAATTTTATAAATTATATAACTCAGTACATATCTCGAAATATCTCTTCTTATCTTACCGATTATCAATGCAAAGTAGTTTCAAGCCCAATTATTCCTTGGAGCGTCCATTTACTCCATGGAATAGCTTCTCTGCTATCTATGTTTTCTCTTAGGAAAAAGAATAGGGGACTTCTTGCCGATTAGTCGTGAAAGAAGGATGTATATGTTTGTATTGTTGAGCTAGTCGCCATCTTGATGAGATTCTGTATGAGAAGGAATTTAATACATGAACTAAACTAAAGTAAGTGTGTTCGCGTATTATTTAACGGATTATTATTATTGACAGTGTCTGCTTACTACGCTGTGTTGCACGGGATCAGTGGGGAACGTCTGATTTACACTGGACGAACCTGCCGTTTTGTATGCTCAAGATATCCAGTTACTTCAAATAAACAGGCTAACACGGTCTTACCAGCAGATCTCCGGTCTTCCCCATGTGATCACCGAAAGTTAATAATTATTACAAATGTTTCCAGGAGATCGACTGACAATTTTCGTCACACCGAGACTTCGAAATTGCTTCACTGTCTTATGGAATTTAAGTTAAGCTTAATTTAATCAGGATAGAACAGTATTGAACTGTGTGAATGTGATAAGGCTGCTTTGTCAACGAAAATTCCCTTAATATACGCATGTTTTTTACTATCCTGATCAGTGAAGCTAAATCAGGCCGGTGTGAGAGAGGTTTTTAAATTTTTGATCCCATACAAAATATATTAAATTTGGCTTCACTGTGACAGGACACATTTTTGAGCATTACTTAAACATTGTGTGAATTTTATGTTGCATGTGCACGAGAGAAAAGAAGACGAGGCCTGTTCCAGAAGTCACAATTTCGCCACAACCTACGAGAACGTCGTTCAGGCCAGACAATATACAATTAAATTTTTGTAGATAGAAATTTAGAATAACTATTTAAATGTCTATCGGTTTGAATCAGATTCATTAAGTGAATGTTGAGTTGAACTTTGGACAGGAAGTGTTTATTATAAGTGAGTATTATGCAAAATTTAGGTCAGTGACATTATTAACTCAGATGCGAGTGACTTTATATATTTGTTGTTCTGTGTATTAATGGTTCTTACTAGGGCGGCTTATAAAATGGCAATGCAACAGCAGAGCGAATCACAACAGCCCTCAGCTGTTTCTGAGGTTAGTGAAACATTAGACGTTAGCTTAACTGAAGTAGTGCCTAGCGGCAGCATTAGTCAGGCCCCACAACAAAGCTTAAGTGTTTCGATGTCATCTGAGCAGGACGAAATAAACCCATTGACTGTAATCATGCAGCAGTTAACACTGTTAGCCAAAAATGTAACAGACTTAACTAAAGCGCAAATAGAGACTAAAAGGGAAATAAATGAACAATTAGCAGCCAATAAAGTGGAATTAAATAATAAATTAGTAGAGAGTTTCCCGAAACTTGATGATAAATTAAATAAAACTGCGGAAGAATTGAAAATTCAGAATGAAAAGACAGAATTAAAATTAGCTGCTCAAATTGAGCAAGTCACTCAGCAGTGTATTGAAAATGCGAAGAAGTTACGCCTAGAGCTAACTGAGTATGTTGCTACTAAGCCTGATACTATTAAAGAGCAGGTCGAGTCAATCCCACAGATAGTTCAAGCACAAGAACAGATGCAATGTTCTATCGCAGTAATTCCGGTATTAGTTGAAGTTCAAGATGAGTTAAAGCAACAAGTAAACGAGATGTCAGCAGATATGCAGGATTTGAGACAATCACAAGACAAGATCCCGAAGGACATCCAAAATTTGGATAAATCCATAAATAACATAAAGGAGAGACAAGACGAGGTTAATCATAAGGTAAACATTCTCGCGGGAAAATTCTCGCAGTTAAGTTTAGAAAGGAAAAGCATTTCTTCAGACAATATTGATCATACGGTCAGAGCAGCTATACAATCTATGACCGAGAGTTCTGAAGAAAATTTATTTAATAAAAGTTTTCGAGAAGCCAAAGAACAACTAGGTGAAGAACTTAAACAATGGAAAGAAAGCATTGAGAGATCTTTAAATCTATCTCGAGAAGATTTGTGTTCCACGCAAGGAAATGAACCCATGACAAGATCTATCAATGAATCTACATTATTTACCCGATCAAGTACAGACAGGGACATCAGTGCACACGTTCGTTTTTGCAATCAACATCAATCACAACACTATGAGGGTAGTCATAATGCCTGTAATTGTAAAAGCAATACTGAGGAGAAAATGCTGAAACAACGTCAATTCCAGATCTACAACCCAGACAAGAAAAATGTTCATCCCGTAGTGTTTATAAGAAGTTTTAGGGGAGTATTGCCAAAAAATTGGAGTGAGTGGCAAAAGGTTAGTTTCGTGACCGGTTATATTCAGGGGTCAGGAGCTATATGGGCATCTGATATGATATCAACTTGGGACACATATGAAGATTTTGAACGAGCATTTTTATCCAAGTACTGGTCTGAAGGGGTACAAGAACGTTTAAGGCAGGAGGTATTATACCTGGAACCTTTTTCATTTTCACGTGGGTCTTTAAAGAAATTCTTTGCGAAATATATAAACAAATCGCGGTATTGGGATAAGCCTATGCCTCTACAAGACGTGATTGGCATATTAAAATCTCGACTTCCGGCCAGCATCAGAAATAGAATGCTGTGTATTAATGAGCATGACCTTGACTCTTTCATGACTACGCTTGACACTATAGATATGATCGAGGAAGATGAACATCGGCCAAGACAACCGGTTATGCAGAGGAGAGCGATTAAGGCGCCAAACGCAAACCGGAACGGAAACGGATTTAATAATTATTATACTAGGTATAGTCAGAGATTCAACGGAAACAATTGCAACGGAAATGGAAATTTCAATAACAGTGCTGCGAGGGGCAGATTCAGAGACAATCGAACAGGTCGCAGATACAACCCAATGTTTGGAAATGCAAGAGATTATCAGAACCAGCAGTTTTCAAATAATAATAATGCGTACAGAAATTCTGACACTCGATTTGAATCAAATAACACAACCAGTCATCAACAACAACCAGTCATAACAGAAGTAGTAGATGATTCAAGAGGAAATAATAATCGACATTTAAACTGAAGAGGGCCGCTTTATGCTCCATAAGTCGGCCGGAGAATACAAAAGGGGCAAACCTGTTTTAAACGAAATTAATTCCGTGGCAATGTTGAGATATAATGAAGGCGAATTAATGACAGATGAATTGACAAGAGACTTAGAGGCCTGTGTAGTCTAAGATAAAAGGGTTCCTGTGTCTGAGATCATCACAGAAGTGGGAGGAATTTTAACCAATATTGTATTGGACACAGCTTCATCTACAGACGTAGTATCCGGAACTTTGTTTCGCAGAATTAGTAAAATTAAGAAAATCCCTGTCCTACCAGTACAAAATTGCCGAGTTATAGGTGCAGTGGGAGCAAAATCCAGGAACGTCAAGATACAAACGCTTATAGAGATAAAATTGGGAAATGTAGCTAAACAATGCACATTCCTTGTAGTGGAAAAGTTGTTAGTAGATTGTATTCTTGGCATTGGAACTTTGCAAGCCTGCAATTGCAAGTTGGACTTGGTAGAAGGAAAGGTGCATTTTAAAATCGAAGATCAATTTGTTACACTGATCTTACTGAGAAAGGAGGCAGTGTATGAGCGATATTTCCGTGATGCTGCTGTGCAGTTGATTTGTGCTGAAAATAATAATATGTGCCGACTACCGATCAAGTCAATTCAAGAAGAGGATTTCAGACAAACAGTCGAACAGAAGATTGCTGAGTCAGATTGCCTAACGGATAGTCAGAGGGAACAATTATTCAATATATTAACAGAATATGAGTCAGTTTTCGATGAAATGCTCGGAATTATTAGAGGATATGTTTGTACATTACAGATTAACCCCCATAAGACACTTTGCCGCACACACTATCCCATTCCCTGGCGATTAAAAGAACCAGTTCAGGAAGAGATACAAAAAATGTTAAACTGGAATCTTATTGAACCGTCGAACAGCCCATATTGTTCTCCGTTGCTTGTTGTACCAAAGCCAGGAGGAAAAGTTCGATTGGTATTAGATGCAAGGGAAATTAACAAAATTATAGTACCTGTGCGCACACATCCGGAGAACATCGATGAGTTAATACAGAAATTTCAAGATGTATCCTATTTAACCAGTATTGATTTGAGAAGTTCGTTCTGGCAAGTCCAGTTAGACAAGGACTCAAGAAAATATACTGCAATATCGGACAAAAAATTCTTTTAAGAAGACACATCAAGTCATCAAGGTTGAAGAAGACCATCAGAAAATGGAATCTAATTTATACAGGTCCATATATAATAGTTGATATACCGAATCCTGGTGCGTATTTATTAGCATATCCGGATTCTGGAAGAATAAAAGGATTATTTCCCCATGTTTACCTAAAGAGGTACTTTTAAGAAAAGTGTTTGAAATTAAATGAAAAATCTGTATGAAGTATTTGGGTGTTAAAAATGAAGTGCGAAGCACAGTATGGCTCAGCTACTGTGATAGGTTAAATGACAGCATGCCAAGCATCTGTGATAATTCAATGAACAGTAAGCGATTGCTTCTGTGATAGTATAGGAACATTTAGAAAAGTAAGTGGAACTGTAGCTATTGCTGCTGTGAAGACTTACGGTTTATCTGTCTACACGATGAAGACCAAAGAAGCTTGTGCGTGTGAAATAATATACATTCAGGCAGTGTTAGTCTCCAGTGAGAATAAGTTTACTGAAACTATATGGTCGAATACGGCGCATGCGTGTGAAGTTAGTGTTTGTAAATGACAGTTCACAGGAGAACAAATGAACTGCGTTAGGAAATTAGAATCGATTGCTACTGTCCACAGATATAAAGACTCGCTGGTTTTTTTTTTTTTTTTTTTTTTTTTTTTTTTTTTTTTTTTTTTTTTTTTTTTTTTTTTGGCGCGAGCTAAATTCTACTCAAGAGAATTTAATTAACCAGCTTAGTGTGTGTTTATAAAATTAGAGTTAATAAGAAAGTTCTTCATTGAATTTATAATAATGTGTCATTTTCCAGTTGGATTTGTTTATTGTTATATTGCATTCATATATGTTCATGAGAAAATGCGGCATTTGGAGTATAAAAGAAGAAAATTAATTTCAGCTGGAGAGGTCATGCGGCAAGACTTAATCAAACGTTCTCTTTCAGCAAAATTTCATTTTAATCATGTATGAGTAAGATATAATTTTTTTTGGAAATTGTCTCCAATAATAAAGTTTTTAACATTATGACATGCTATCCACATTCGTACTTGAAACCAAATTAGGAAAGATTCAGATCTACTTCCACCTGGAAAAGCCAACGAAAAATAAATAAATAAATAAATAATTAAAACCAGGATTAGAACCTTTCGGCTTACTCAAGAAGATGGATGAAATTATCCATGTTTTCAAAATTGTTTTCCGATCTGGAGTTGTGATATGGTGCAACTACAGTATCGATTAAGACACCTAAGTGTGGAAAGTATAAGACGAATGGATTTTCCCATTCCTCAGATGGAAGATTGGATGGATCAGGTCCATATTTGAGTTCAAAATGAATCTGGAAAATTTCGACTAACCATTCTCTTCCAGGAATCTTTAATAGTTGACCATTCCTTAGACGAATTTCGATTGTTTCATGCCACAATCCTGAGTACCTGTTCCTGGGGTTCCTTCTGGTCTCTCAAATCCGTTACGTCTCCTGTGCGGTACGCCAATGCGACGCCTGTCCTCCGTGCCGTGTCCCATGTTCCTGTTCGATCAGTTTCACCGCAGTTCAGCAAGACATCGATGAAGAAAATGTTTCAGAAGATTGTAAAAAAATTTGCATGTGTAAAGACTCTTTTTTTTGGCTATGAGGCAGATTTTATCTTTCCTATGAATTCTAGATAACTCTCAAATTTCTAAATTATTCTGTCTTTCCTATCATCTGTGATACCTAGTTGGGGTCTAAGCCTCCAGGTTTTCCGGGGTTTCCCTGTGAAGGCCAGTTCCTGAATAGGTAGACCTGATTAACAACTATATAAGTCCATCTTCCCTGGTTGTGTACGTGGGATGCGGGTATGCCCCAGTACACGTGAAAGCAACAACTAGGTATCTAGGTAACGAAGATACCAAATCTCTTTCAATTCTTGTAAACAAAAAAAAAAAATTCTTACTAACTTCTTAAAATTTATAGGAACGTATGTTCCACAAAATTCTAACGAGTTAGCTAAGCCAATAGTTAGCTCGCAAAGTGGATACATATCAACTTTGCTCGCTGCGAGGGGCGATGTAATGTCTCTTGCAGCGGTCTCTCCACGATATTTTCAGAAATTTTATAAATTATATAACTCAGTACATATCTCGAAATATCTCTTCTTATCTTACCGATTATCAATGCAAAGTAGTTTCAAGCCCAATTATTCCTTGGAGCGTCCATTTACTCCATGGAATAGCTTCTCTGCTATCTATGTTTTCTCTTAGGAAAAAGAATGGGGGACTTCTTGCCGATTAGTCGTGAAAGAAGGATGTATATGTATGTATTGTTGAGCTAGTCGCCATCTTGATGAGATTCTGTATGAGAAGGAATTTAATACATGAACTAAACTAAAGTAAGTGTGTTCGCGTATTATTTAACGGATTATTATTATTGACAGTGTCTGCTTACTACGCTGTGTTGCACGGGATCAGTGGGGAACGTCTGATTTACACTGGACGAACCTGCCGTTTTGTATGCTCAAGATATCCAGTTACTTCAAATAAATAGGCTAACACGGTCTTACCAGCAGATCTCCGGTCTTCCCCATGTGATCACCGAAAGTTAATAATTATTACAAATGTTTCCAGGAGATCGACTGACAATTTTCGTCACACCGAGACTTCGAAATTGCTTCACTGTCTTATGGAATTTAAGTTAAGCTTAATTTAATCAGGATAGAACAGTATTGAACTGTGTGAATGTGATAAGGCTGCTTTGTCAACGAAAATTCCCTTAATATACGCATGTTTTTTACTATCCTGATCAGTGAAGCTAAATCAGGCCGGTGTGAGAGAGGTTTTTAAATTTTTGATCCCATACACAAAATATATTAAACACGCTATCAACTGCGGTGCTTATTACAGTACATCATCGCATATCGATGGTGTTAGTTTCATCCCATTTGCCCTCTGGCGCGCTGTTGATTACCATAATTGACTCACACCACTTGTTTGAGACGGAGAGAGCTACGGTGGAACTCTGGACACCTGTTACTTGTACTGTGGAGCATGGGATTAAATGTAAAGGTCATCACCTTCAGACAGCTGTTTGGAGACGTTCCTCAACACTGTAGATTCATCCCATTTCCATACGCTGTGATGCTCGCCACATTTCTTTTCACCAATTAGATAACCGTACCCTTTTTTATTTCTACTACCACACGCATGTTGTGACCAACATCTTCCGGGCATGGTCAACATCAGAACAGTGATCATGATCATTCTAATATAAGGATGTAGTGCTCTAGGCCTCTTCGAGGCGGAACACCTCGATATCTGTTACCTGTTGCTGTAACACAAGAACCATCTATTGCGAGTGACAGCCTGCTGGATACGGTCATCTTTCCTGCACAGTTGACAAAACTCTACACGCACATGTAGATCCGTGAAGCCAGTTATGGAGCAATTATGGTTGATGTCAGCATCCTGACGGAATTTGTTTTTCGATATATCGGAAGAGAGACACCGTAAAATGTGATAGGACGATGTTAGAAGAGTCTATTGCAAGGAGAAGTACGGTAGGTTAAAGTCTGGATGCAGACAGTTTCTAGATTTTTTTGCCTACTCTGGATGTTAGAAAACAATGAGGAGGAATGCTCTCAAATGTGATAAATGAGTGAATAGATGCTGATCGGTATCGGTATTTCATACATCTGAAATGAATTTAATGCCCTCGTGCGTGACAATTTGCAAGTTGAACGCACGGAATGTTCTCAAACTGTACAGAATTTGCTCATAAAACTAATAGAAGTCGATTATATCTGTTCTGGTGGAATAATGTCTAGTTTTATTATTATCTTCACGATTATCTGTTTAAAAATAGTATTACCGTACGTCCTGTGGTGTTTTATACTGCATAACCCATAATTATAAAGTAGCCACCATCTGAAATGTAGCTCATTATGGAATTATTAAACGACAGTGTTTTCCCTGACATGTGAGTAGATTGTGTGAAACAGGCTGTTGTGTGGTGACCAAATTGCTTATTAAACTGCAACACAAGAATCTGTTGCTATTGCGAATGGTGGTTTGCTTGGTGTAGTCTTCCTCTTCAAGTATAGGTGACACAAACTTTACACGCAGGTCGGTGGAGGAGAGTTAGGGAGCAAAAAGTTCAGATTTCAGCACGCAGACGGTATTTGTTTTCGATGTATCGGTGGAATCGTATATGATTCTCTACTAGGTGACATTAGGAGGCTCTATTGCAAGGCATGCTCTCACGATTTGGTTTTTGCATTTCGTAAATAATAGCGAGATATAGCATTGAATTGGTAAAGTGGGACCTGCCATGTGTACAAAACAACAACGTCCTCTTGAATTATAGCTTCTTGTTGATGAACGTAAAATGATTGTGTTTCTTCTTACATGTGAACAGACAGTTTGAAAGGCTGTATTCTGTAATGTTATTTCACGTGTCTAAAATGTCTGTGAAACTCACGTACATGACAGTTTATTTATGGACATTGATTTGAACACAAGGGATACTCTCAAACCATGTAACTTTGTCCATAAAGCTGAAAGAAATCGCTTAAGATAGATGTTTCGTTGGACTGTATTTTTTTTTTTAATATTTTTTTTATTTTTTGCTTCAGAGTTTATTATCACTTTTGCCTTACTCCGATGAAAGTTCCGAAATAACGAGGAAGTTCTGCTGTGATCGGTTATTTTCGCAGCAAAATAGTGGAAGTCTTTTTGATTTTACGCACGATGGATATGTATAGGAGATACGAGGTGCGGCTAGGAAAAAACCGGACTGATGCTGGAAAAAACATTTATTTACAATTATTTACAATTTCATGTTATCTCCTTCAATGTACTCTCCTCCTCGGTCTCTACACCGCTCCATACGAATTTTCCACTGTTCATAGCAATGCTGCAGATCATTTTTGGTAAGTCCATACATTACTTCCGTCGCTTTTTCTTTTACTGCTTCAACGGTCTCAAATCTAGTTCCTTTCAAAGCTGACTTGACTTTAGGGAAAAGAAAAAAGTCACAGGGGGCCAAATCAGGTGAGTAGGGTGGATGATCTAAGATGGGAATGTTGTGTTTTGCCAAAAACGTCTTCCTGACAACGCACTGTGAGCTGGGGCATTGTCTTGGTGAAGGATCCATGACTTTTTTCTCCACAAATCGTTCCGTTTTCTCCGTACTCGCTCACGTAGGGTAGCCAGGACGCTAATGTAGTAATGCTGATTCACTGTTTGTCCCTCTGGTACCCAATCAATGTGCACAATCCCTTTGATGTCAAAAAAAAAAAAAATCATCATTGCCTTGAATTTCGATTTTGACATTCGTGCTTTTTTTTGTCGTGGAGAACCAGGAGTTTTCCAGTGCATCGATTGGCGTTTAGTTTCGGGATCGTAAGTAAAAAATCCACGATTCATCGCAAGTAATAACATTTTGTAAGAAGGTGGGATCACTTTCAATGTTTTCCAGGATGTCAGAACAAATCATTCTTCGGCGTTCCTTCTGTTCAATTGTGAGACACTTTGGAACCATTTTGGAACACACTTTGTTCATGTTGAAACTTTCATGAAGAATCTGCCCAACACCTTCCTTGTCAACTCCTGTTAACTCAGACACTGCTCTGATTGTTAAACGGCGATCTTGTCGAACAAGTTTACCGATTTTTTCAATGTTTGCATCAGTTTTTGCTGACAATGATCTGCCAGTGCGAGTGTCATCACTGGTGTCTTCGCGGCCATCTTTAAATCGTTTAAACCACTCAAACACTTGTGTTAGCGTTAAACAATCATCGCCGTACACTTGTTGTAACATTACAAACGTTTCACTTGCAGATTTTCCTAGTTTGAAACAAAATTTGATGTTAACACGCTGTTCTTTCTGTACACTCAACATTTTCCGACGCACAGACAAAACGTCAACTACTTAAAACAGACGCCACGGGCAAACTGAGTGCAGGAGGCAGATGAAACTCGAGCAGTAGGCGGAGCGAGAGTCACGTGACAGGCCACGCGACTTTCAGCCTTATTGCATTCGTTTTATTGTTTCACCAGTACTAGTCCGGTTTTTTTGTAGCCACACCTCGTACGTGATAAGTTAATACATCTGTCAGGCGCATCGCTATAGAGCTCCGACCTCATACCGGTTTTTGCTCATAAAACCAAAATGAATTATACTGCATCTATTTTTGTGGAAACAAGACTTTTAGTATTGTCGTAGTTGTGCTTTTTTAAATAGATGTTCACTTTTAAGAGGTCTGTTGACATCAAATACAATTGTTACACTGAAATGTTTCTCTCTCTGAGTAGGGCATGCGCTTGTGGGGGTGCTAGTAGTGGCGTCTCATGGGCAGCCGAAGCTGCAAATTTAGACAAACACCATGTGGCCAAGATAGCCGTCATTTACCTCGCTTTGTTCTGTGGCCCACTGGATTTGCGGTCTATTATGTATGTGTAGCTTTTGTCGGCATCGATGGCCACCCGCAGGTACTTCCTCCACGCAACGTCCGATCGCAGTGGACTGAAGACTGTGCCCTTAGCTACGGCAGAGGCTGCGGCAAGCTGAACTGGTGGCAGCTGCCCGTTTCCCAACCAGCGGACATGACAAACAGCGTTCTGGAGAGTTCGCTGGAATTTCGTTGTTTTTCCAGAGGGGGGGGGGGGCAGTCGTTCCAAGAAATATTTTTAATGGCATGTAGGTAAATTTAAAATTTGTGGTATGATTCTATGGGACCAAACTACTCAGGTCATCGGTCCCTAAGCTTACACACAACGTAACCTAACCTCCTAAACTAACTTGCACTGAGGACAACACACACACCCATGCCCGAGGGAGGACTCGAACCTCCGACGGGGGGAGCCACGCGAACCGTGATAAAGCGCCTAAGACCGCACGGCTACCCCGCGTGGCTGGCACGTAGAAAGCGCCCCCTTCTTGAGTCTTTTGTGCAACTGTGACCGATTTCTGCAGACTAGCGACAGTATATCATTGCCACCAGATGGCTCTCTTTTTGGCCAACAGTGACAGGATAGAACAGGGTTGTATCACCACCTATGGTGAGAAGAGGGAGGGAAGAGTCATATTTGAGGGGAGGATAGACTGGCTTTAAGCAGATTAGTTCATGCATTGATGAGGACACACGTGCAGCTGCTGCCCATCTCTCCTGGTGCAACCTTTCGAGATCGGTTTTTTCGATTGTTGTGTTACTACAATAATTTTTCTCAATTCCTAGCACGTTTGTTGTATTATGAATCATTGTTTACGAGTGCTGCTTTTTCCATGACAATACTGATGTTTAATTACAACACTGAAGCATTTTACATCAGTTGTGGTAGATCGTATTGGCCTTCCTAATACTTCAGTGATGGTTTGCTGCCCTATCCCCTTTTACTATGTCTCATTGTACAAGTTACTCAGCAGCTATACCGAGGTTAACTCTCGGGGTCAGTGGATAGGATGAATTTGTCGAAAAATAAAGAGAGCACCGTTTATTTGAAGTTCGAGCACGAGGGCTGCAGGGTGATTGTCAAGCAATGCAGCAGAAGGCGTCTCTAGCAAACGCCAACATCAAACAGTGAGACACACACACAATCAGTGAAAATAGGTGGCTGCGGACACACAAAGTCATGTCCTGCATTGTGGATTGACTGGCCATTTCAGAAACACAAACAGCTCCAGCATAGGCAATAGTCTCTACGAGTTGCGAAAAGCATCTTCTGTGCATACCCGCTCCTTCACCATTGTCTGATGAAAAGTATTCTCCCTTTAAGTTCGTCTATTGTCACCTCCTTCCGTTCCTCATGTAGAAGGCTGTAGACACAGTCCTCAGTTGTTTCCTTACACGTAATACACTTATTATACTTCTCTCTGTCCAACATCAATATTTCGTCAGTAGAACAAATTTCCTACGAAAAATAAAGATAGTACCTTCCACTACAGCCTTTTTACCACCAGTTCACAAGTGGAGCAGAGAAATTTTGTTCGACTTACAGGTAGCGTTACTACTTATTCTGAGTATGTCTGTGACGGGTTCCGAGTGATATTGTGATTTTTTGCCAACGGAATAACACCAGTTGTATGACATCGTCAATTTTCGAGCTATATTGTTAGTTTAGGTGCGACTTGTGTAGCGCTGTGCATACTGTTTGGATTTAGGACAGATCTTTAAGATTAATTACGTAATTAGAACTGATCTTTACTTCAGTTTCCCACCCGAAATAAACAAAATACGCTAACCTAACCTTCCTCTCCTGCTTCTGGGCAGAGACTTACTGTTTCCCTGTGTACGGAGATGCACTTGGACTTTCCTTCAGAAGGACTGGGGTTCGATCCTGGAAAGGGCACGGTCGCAGGTTCGAATCCTGCCTCAGGCATGAACGTGTGTGATGTCCTTAGGTTAGTTAGGTTTAAGTAGTTCTAAGTTCTAAAGGACTGATGACCTCAGATGTTAAGTCCCATAGTGCTCAGAGCCATTTTTCTGCCACGTACCATATAGTGCGACAGTCAGGTCCCGAGGATTCTGAACATCTGGAATTTCTTCATTCACCGCCACAGCCTCCTCCACTGCTTCTTTCATGGATTCTTGGGCAATATCTTCAACACAGGATCCAACAACCGAGTTATATTTTGAGAATTTCGTTGGCAGTGGTGGTAGATTCATTACACCACAAATCATTTGACCAGCAGAGTATCCCTTACCGATTGACCTTAGAGCATAAACACATCTAATATTTACACCACAGTACTTGCTTTTCTCACTATCAGTTTCACCTTGGCCTATTTCGACATATTCTGAGTTCCAAAATGAAACACTGTAATGACAACTAGTACAATGGAGACATATTTCTGCTGCAAGTCCTATGTGTCGCTTGACATTTACTGACATACTCAATTTGCAACATTCCTTACACAGTACTGAACTCTCAATCACCTTTGAGAGCAATGAAATGTTAATTATTTTGTTCACATTATCCTCACTACACTTCTCCAATAAACTGCAGTATTTTTCAGTTGATCCATGCAACTTCTTGCTTGTGCTAGAGACAGGAGTAGGTTTAACTTCATGAATAACCTCACTATTTTCAGAATCATTTCCCAACGTCGGAGAAATTGTCACAGTTCCACTAGTGTACCTCGGAGGAGGCTTCTTCCTCTTGTAAAATCTATTACTAAATCGAAACATATTTGATAAGTTCTAGTTACGCAATAGAAATACAACACAAATCGTGCAATAACCACCAAATGCTCAATGTAAACAACAGTATCCAAAGACTACAATACGCAGACAAAACAATTGCTTATCAAATCGTGTTGCCAACATAATATAAAGTCTTTGGAAAGACCGGAAGTTTTGAAAAACGATGTTTTCAGTGAACATGTATCCATGGAAATTCAATGTCGCGACATGCCCTCTACAGGACATTATCGAAAATAATATTTTCAATACTTGGAGTTGAGCTACAGGTAAGATTAATATGTCATTTTAAAGAGGAAGGTCTGTAGTATTTTATTTCACAGTAAACTGAATACCCAAAATTTCGTCATTTTTAGGTTCCGGGTTCCCTTAAAAGTTAACTGACTGCGTTTCATGTTCACTCTTGAAGAAGTATAGCTTGCTTTGTTTGAATTGCTTGTGATAACACCTCCTCCACAAGTCTCTGCATTTTGCTGGTTGAGCTATTCGATCACATCTCTAAAATACAGTTTACCTGCATCTCTCTCCTAATTTTTCAGATTGTGAAAGGCTTTCCCGCTAATCTCTCGTATGTTTATATTCTTGAGTGTAAGAATATAGTCGAGAATGGCTTACGCTTAGTGACAGTCTATTATTGGTACCGAATTAAATGCTTCACTCTATAAAGTAAACCTCGCTTTTGTGATTGCTCTTAACACATACACATCGTTTTCCTTCGGCTAGGTCTACTTGCCCCATTAAGATTAGCAGCAAACTTTTATGGAAAGGGAAAAACTAGAAGGTCCTCAGAGACTGGTTGAAGCTTTTCCCGTGTTCATCAAGTATGTTCATGTAGTACAACTAACAGGTCAATGTTGACAATAGACAGAGAGGCAGTAACGTAAGCTTTATTGATTCATAATTTTAATCTGTCACTATGGTTCTCAGAATTATTGAAGAATTATCCATATCCTTGTCATCAAATCCGAAGCTACAATTCACGAGATTTCATTGTGCTCTTAAGCCAAAACAGGGTTTATCCACTTTTCTTCCTATTCGTCCACGTGAGTGGTTTGTTTATCCTGCTTTTACAGCCCAAAATACGCGCTATAAAGATATATTGAAACATCTGACATACTGGGTGTGCACAAAAAACGAAGACGCTTTCGGAATTCGATGCTGTCTCGAATGCGATGCTGTGAATAAAAGTTGGCCTCCATTTCCATCATTCCACACTTACATAATCTGAGCATAAGTATATGGACAATACTTAAAAAAAAAGGAAAAGAAAAACACCATCCGAACAGACTTCGGAGGCCCAATGATGTCGACCGGCCGCCATGTCATCTTCAGCCGTGAGCGTCACCGGATGCGGATACAGAGGGGCTGTGGTCAGCACACCGCTCTCCCAGCCGTTGTCAGTTTTCGTGACCGATGCCGCTACTTCTGAGCCACGTAGCTCCTCAATTGGCCTTACAAGAGGTGAGTGCACCTCGTTTAGCAACAACACTCAGTAGACCCGGACGGTGGCCCGCCCGACTGCTGGACGAGTCTGACAGCTCTCGACTTCGGTGATCTGACGGGTACCGATGTTACCACTGCGGCAAGGCCGTTACGGATACCACTTAGTGAACATTAATACCGTGTGTATTCACCCTTCGCCTCTGTGACAGCTTCAATTCTCTCGGGGCTACTTCTAATGAAGCATCTGCACGTCTGTGGAGGAATGTCGAACTGTTCTTCCTCGACAGACGAAACCAGAGAAGATAGTGGTGTTGGACGCTGGGGTTCAGAGTGAAGTCGAAGTTCTAACTCATTTCAGAGGTTTTCTGTCGGGTTCAGGTCTCGACTCTCGGCAAGCCAGACCGTGTAAAGAATTTTGTTGTCCACAGCCCACTGCCTCACAGATGCTGCTTTAGGACAGTGTGTACTGTCATACCGATGCAAATTGTTGTCGTCTCAGAACTGTGCGCAGTACACAGTGCTGTAAAATGCGTTCATAATATTTTACATTTAGCGTTTCTTTAAGCGCAATGAGGCGACCGCAGCGTAATCGCGGGAAAGACTCCCACACCGACGTAAAACCACCTCTTCCGTACTTGACTGTTGGCACTGCATTTGATGACAGCTAACGTTCTCCAGACCCTTCCATCTAACTGCAACATGTTTACAATGGTCCAGTATCTTCGCACCACCTGGAGCGCCATACAGACGTGAGGAGCTGCTCGATCACTGTGCCCCATTCTTTTTAACAGAGTCATCCTGTTAGCTGGACTGCTCATACCACTTTGGATTCCTTCTGCTTATTTCATGCGATTTTTAACTACCCTCCGTAATGCTCGACGGTCGCTGTTCGTCAGTACATGAGGTGTGCCTGGTCTTGCTTGTTTCCAATTCAGTATCATATCCCGCTACAGCCCTGCGGCAAGTTCATTCAAATCACTGAGGCTTGTTAATGTGAAGAGGATATAATGTTTTCAGAATAAGTTAAAAGAGTTCGTATGGGATGAGATATATATAGAAAGAAAGCTAATGTCGAATTAAGTTTATTCCACAGAAAAATGCAATGTTTGAAATTACTTTTCTAAAGTATTAACCAGAAGATCCATTAAAAGAATGGATAACTACTGAAATTAGAATCTCTTGTAAGAATGAGGAAGATGTATATAAAGGCCAGAATAAGTCAGGATCTGACATTATTATTTTTGATACAAAAAAATGCAATAATATTTTAAGGAGAGTCATTAAAATGTCAAGAAGTATGTACAACCTTACAGAAATAAATAATGCAGATAATGTCGTTGAAACTATATGGGATATTGCCAAACGGGAAACAGCACAGCCAGTCAGTGTACAACATACCGTAACAGTTAAACTAAATTACAATGTTGTGACTGATAATTCGCAAGCAGCGAGTGTTTTTAACAATCACTTTCTAAATTTAGCAGCAAAAATAAAATCAATTGGTTTATTTGAAGAAGCGAGAGAAAATATTAAAAATTTCATTCTACAAAACTTTATGTAACCAGAATTATCGCCAGCATCCTTCGCTGAAATTAATAGAATTATAAAAATTCCAAAAACAAAAGCTCGTGTGGTATTGATGGAATTTCAAACAGAATTCAGAAAAGTTGTTCCAACCCAATAAGTAACGTCCTTATTGGAATATGTAGTGCACTTCTGGCAAACGGTATCAGTTGTTAAACCTCTTCATAAGAAACATGACAAGCATGACTTAAACAATTATCGTCCAGTTTCCTTACTGACATCATTCTCCACAATATTTGGAAAAGTAATGCTCTCGAGATTAGTCTCATATTTAAGTGGAAACAATTTACTGAACACATCACAGTTTGGATTCTAGAAGGGCTGCTCGACTGACTATTTATAAATTCACTGATCAAATAGTACAAGCCTTAAATAATAAAATATCGGCAGATGATTTTTTTGTGAACTTTCCGAGGCGTTTTATTTTATTGATCCTATTACTCTCTTACCAATGATTTACCTTTTATGGAATTGATGGCTTTACACACGACTGGTTTGAATTTAACAAACACAGTGCAAAAAGTTGTGCCGGAAGGGTAGAAAGTTCTAGTGATTGAGGAGGAATCACTACGGTAGTCCCACAGGGTCCTCTCCTACTCTTTATAAATGTGAATGACGTTCCACTTAACATTCAACAGTCTGGATTGGTACTTTTTGCAAACAACACTAGCGTTATAATAAATCCCATTAGAGTGAAAGCAACAGAAGAGATTGTTAATGTTGTTTTCAAAGAATTATTAAATGGTTCTCTAAAAATGAACTCTCCCTAAAATTTTTGAAAAAAGAAACACATATATTTAATTCTGTACAACAAATGGGGTCATACCAACAATTGATGTTGCACACGAGCAGGAATCAGTAAACAGGGTAGTATGCTCCAATTTTTTGGGTGTACATATTGATGAAAACTTGAACTGGAATCAGCATGTTACTGAACATCTCAAACAAGTAAGTTAAGCTAATTTGGCTCATTGTACAATTGCTTATCTTGGAAAGAAACCGGACATATTTTGCATATTTACACTCAATACTGTCTTATGGAATAATGAAAGACTTGATTGCGCTAAAGCGAACAGTAAGAATAATAAGGGACGTTCACCCACGGATGTCTTGTAGGTATCTCCTCAAGGAGTTAGGCATATCATCTGAGCCGCCACAGTTCATATATTCGCTAGTGAAATTCGTCATAGATAATCAGTAACAATTTGGGAAGAACAGTGACGTCCATACGTACAGCACTAGAGGGAAAAATGGCCATTATTTAAGTTGTCCGTCGCTCAGAAAGAAGTTCAATATGGAGCAACAAAAATCTTTGATAATTTGGCTGATAACATGGCTGACAGGTAGCACAGCAGATTTTAAATCTAGCCTAAAATGATTTCTGCTGGGCAACTCCTTCTGTTCCATGTAAGAATTGCTGTTTTAAAACTGGTAGCCTGCAAAACTAAAAAAAGAAAAGCAGCATTCTAGTTGTACTCTGGATTTTCTGCAGCAAGTGCAGCGTTCCCTTTGTGTTTTATGAATGAGTATGGAAATAAAACGAAGAGAGAGAGTGAAACTCGTTGCCACTTCTTGCCACTAATGTGTCTGCCAAGCTTAACGTCTCCATGTGGTGGATCGATTACCATTAACATTGTCACACATCCTCAGTCCATAAGAAACTGCGGTTTGTGATTTAACCTTGGGAATTGACACACTGTCCGGCAGCAGGTACCACATAATATTATCTCTAATATCCTTTAAAACAAAATAATGGTGATGAAACTTTCTTTCAAGACCAGAAAAAGGAAGGAAAGGAGAGCAAGGTTTAAGGGCCCGTCGATATCGAGGTAATTAGAGACGGAACATAAGTTCCGAATGTTTCAAAGGTGAGATAGGAAATCGGCCGTGCTCTTTTTCAAAGGAACCATCCCGGCATTTGCTGGAATGATTTAGGGCTATCGCGTAAAACCTAAATCTGAATGGCCGGATGCGAATGTGAACCGTCGTCCTCCCGAATGCGTGCGTGTCCAGTGTGCCAACCACTGCACCACCTGGCTCGGTCCAGCACCGGGATTCGAACGGACCGCCTCGTGTAGTACTCCCGTATATTAGGGTGAGTTATCCGTTTGTCTAAGGAGCCGAGTGCTTTTAATTTGCATGCCACTAGTATGGTAGCAATAGATCTAAATGGATGTCTTGTTTAAACAATGGAAGGCTTATGTCGTTTTCGCTGGAGAAGCGTAGATGATTTTACAACTGGCGTGTGTAAGCAATAATAGAACCGAATAATAACGGGCCTATCCAGAAAGCGAAAGGATAACAAGGAATTTGCAGGGGGACACTTCAACACAGAGTCTTCGACCATCACATCCGTGAAATAATGACATCGTCTAAAACGATTTACGGAAATCACGATAGTGCTCTTGAAGTGAAACAGGATGTGTCCTGAGTTTGAATGTTTTTCAACTGACTCATCTCTCCTATTGCCATTGTCTTTTTTCTGGATTGCTGAACTGCGCGTTCAGAAGCGGTGAATGAGGGGTAAAACCGTGACATTTATAAAAAAAAGTATTTTGTATTAGTTGCAGGCTAATAGTTAAATAAATAATGAAACAGGTTGGCAAGGAGAGGCTTCTTAGCCGTGGGGAACATGGATGATGTCAACGACTTTTTATATCGGCAAGAATTGATATTACGGAAAACTGTCAGTTTTTGGCTACACGGTATAGCCACGTAACGCAACATAGAATCTTTCTTGAAGGACCGAGAAACATTTTGGAACTTCTTGGTTCGTATTGTGCGTGGTGTTTCTCTCTCTCTCTCATGTCATCTTCAGGGTTGTACTTCGCTATACACTCGCTTATGCCAACCATTTTCACGATAGCACTTAGCTTCAGCCAGACGACACATAGCTTATGGATATCAATAATCAGAGATGAATTTTAAGTCATTACATATGTTGGTTGATTGGTTTGGGGAAGGAGACCAGACAGCGTGGTCATCGGTCTCATCGGATTAAGGAAGGATGGGGAAGGAAGTCGGCCGTGCCCTTTCAGAGGAACCATCCCGGCATTTGCCTGGAGTGCATTACACATGTACAGATGATTATAAACTTGTGTGATCTCGTAAACTCAAGATTTCAAAAATATATAGTCTACCTTCGCATTAAGTAGACTACTGAAGTACTTGCATTGGTTTTCTAGTGACACTCGTCTTCATGGAACAGGTAACGTAAGCAGTGCTCCATTGCGAACTATGGTATTTCTGTCTGTGCAAATAATACTTCCTCCTTTACAGAGCATTAGCAGCATTTAAGATGACGCTTAAATTAATATATGTTTGAAAGACGCTTTCTATGCTCCAGGCATCGACAACTTGCAGTAATTCTCACTATTTTCTCGGCTATGTGACCAAACAATGTGGTAGTTGGCTTTCGTGTGCCACACTGCATTTTCTACTAACATATTTACTTTAAAAGCTCTTCCTCGAGTAACGTTCAGCGCGAATGAGCAATCATTACTGACATGAAGCATTTCATTTATATGACGGAATCGATGCAGGAGCACGCGTATGTGACATTGAATACTGTCGCCACGGATTTGGGAAATGGCAAAGCTACAGTGCGGAGTAATTTTCGGCAGTTGAAGTCAGCGACAATTATAAGAGACGCGAGTCCTGGAACAAAGGGCTCTCATTACGTGGCCAAAGATTGTGCACCGGCAACCACTATTTTCCAGGCAGCGGTTCCAGTACGTGACGCCCTTTCGGGTTCAATGTCGCTAGAAAGTGAGGAACTCCCCCCGGTCATGAAGATGCCCCACTTTTGGCCGTGAGCTTTACAAAAGGAACCATTTCGGCATTCACTGGAAGTAATTTACAGGCAACCGGAGAAGACAATTGCTGTGGAATGCGCTTCTAGTATAGGAACTTAATAGTAGAACTCTACTGTTATTTATTTCGCAAATTTTCGAAAAATCTCACCTACCTGTTATAGCTTACGAGATACATGAATGTTTCTCGTTTTTCATTATCTGTTTGATAGCAACAACCACTATCTATAAACCGAAGTTCTGCCAAAGATTTGACTAAAGTGCTTCATGCGTGGAAATAGATTAAAGCTTGGAATTGCAACAAAAAGCAATGCATGCAGTTTCTGACATTGACATATTGTAAAAACGATATTTCAATGTGGCAGGGTGGTCAAACAATCAGTGAAGTCCGCCATTTCAAATTCTTAGGGTCGAGGGCAGTGCAAAGTTTTCTTGATGTGTCACGTTTAAGATCTTGTGCAGAAACTGAATGCTGCTATCTTCACTATGAAAATTATCTCCACTGTGTCTGCAATTGAAACACGAAAGGTTGTTTACTTTGCTCATTTTCAATCCGTTAACTCGTATGTTTTTATATTTTGGGGCACTCTCTGCACTTGGTACGAATAAGTTTAGCTCAGAAAACGATGGTCAGACTGATCTGCGGGCGTCAGTTTGCGAACTTGGCGTAGGACATTGTTCAGGCGTCTCAGAATTCTAGCTCTGCCATCTCTGTAGATATATTCCATTGTAGGATATGTTGTTGACAATGCTGACTCATTTAGAAGAAAATGCAACATTCATTCAGTGAACACTTGGCAGGAAAACGCACCTTGATAACACTTAAGTATTGTACAGAAAGGTGTGCACTATTCAACAGGTTTCATTTTCAACAGGCTTCTAGCAGAAATGGAAAAAATGAGTACGATAAACTCTAAGTATTCAAATTCAAGTTGAAGGTTCTGTTGTGACACACTCCTTCTATTCTGTACAAGACTTCCTCACAGTAATAGAGGACTTTCCTTTGTAATATGTTTTCGCGATTTATTAATTCTTCAGTTCTTTTGCTCATAAATTTTCTAATCAGCGTCCTGTAATTTGTGTATATTTCATTCCGTAACTTAGTAGCTTTGGCGTCGTCCCACAGAATCTGATAAGTAAATAAAACAGCAGCTAAATAAGAAGCCGAACCCAGGTTCGCTTGTGACCACGTGCAACCTAGCACTGACTATTCTTGTTTTCCCAAATTGAGAAATTCAGCTGAAAGTGGGGTTGATGATCTTTCCGTATTGAAGTATAGACGTGGTATAATTCACAAGGTTTCGAAAAGAAATCTACAGCAGCGGTGCAATGGTTGCTACACGGAACTTGTATTACGAAGCAGCAGGTTTTAAGAAACCGGTTGACCATTCTGACGCAAATTTCTCATGGTTTCACCAGATTATTCACGCGAATAATTGTGAAACGTATGCTGTGGGTATTCTTCAGTAGCTTTGTGAAATTGAGATAGCGCATCGTTTCTAAATATCTTTCCTCTAATAATTTCAAAGTGCTCTGTCATAATCAGTCTGAAGGCAAATAGATGACACAGGCTGAAAACCACCTCCTAAGCTTCTATTAATACGAAGCGTAAAGTTTAGTCCTTCTACGTTTCCCTCTCCCCTCTCCCCAAACCCATCCACGAGGGCGGGAGGGGTGCCAAATATACAGGTAGAGCACAGTCACGGCGTGCAAAAGGATGTAAACAGAGACCGACAGGAACCTTTGTCATACATCCACCCTTCCCCGAAGTGATGTAAGAAACTTAAATCCAGATGGCCGAAAGACACTGTATGAAACACATGTTTGCACAGCCCATGTTAAAAATAGCCTGATATAAGGAGGAATGGGTAATACATGAGTAAGGAGAAAATTTCCTGACCTGGTAGTGTGTTTCGGATCAGAGGGACACTTGTTTCTCAGAGTGTTGGCTTATTAGGTCAGCGCACTTTATCAAATGTTTTGTAGAAATAGTAGATCCCACCATCGAAGTGAGATCTATAATGTTTAAAAGATACCTATCAACGGTTGCCAAAACGTCATCATTAGAATAAAAAACATTTTTCAGTCACACGTTATTTGAGATATACATATAGCTGGAAGTGCTAAAGCTGACAAACAGAATGAATGTTCCAGCAGTTCGTATTTCATTAATTTAATACGAGAGGTTTTCACTGGCCCACAGAATTTTATAAATGAATATGTTCATCTTGGACGGTTATCATTTGTTTACCAAAAATCGTGAATGACTCATAATAACATTCTAAAGCGAGCATATTATCATTTATAAAATTCGTGAGATCCACAAAAGCACCTTTGTGGGTAAGGGATTCCCGAGATGAAAGGCGATGCAGTACCGGTTTCTTCTCACATATTTCTCCATTACGTTTGTAAAGAAGGCTTGCAGTGTATTCGACAATTATATTTTCATTACACTGATGCCGCATTACAATTTATTGATCCGAATGAAAAAAAAAGCTATTGAAAAGTCCGTATAAACATGACCGTTCAACACATCAAGTTGAGATGTGACATATGTCATTGTGCAACATGTGCCAAAATACAGTGAGGTGACAAGTCACGGAATAGAGACATGCGCATATACAGATAGCGGTCAGATCTCATACCCAGGGTATAAAAGGGAACTACTTTGGCAGAGCTGTCGTTTATACTCAGACGATTAACGTGAAAAGGTTTACGACGTGCTCATGGCCTCACGAGGGGACTTAACAGACTTTGAACGCGGAAGTAGTTGTAGCCAGACGCATGGGACTTTCCATTTCGGAAACTGTTAGGGAATTCAATATTCCAAGATCCGTAGTGTCAAGAGTGTGCCGAGAATACCCAATTACAGGCATTACCTCTCAAGACGGACAACGCAGTGGCCGACGGCCTTCATTTAACGACCGAGAGGAGCGGCGTTTGCGTAGAGTTTTCAGTTCTAACAGACAAGCAACACGGCGTGAAATAACCGTTGAAATCAATGCAGGGCGTACGACGAGCGTATCCATTAATGCGAAGAAATTTGTCTTAATGGGCTACGGCAGCATACGACTGACGCGAGTGCCGCACGACGTCGCTGGCAACGCCTCTCCTCGGCTCGTGACCATGTCACTTGGGCCCTAGACGACTGGAAAACAGTGTTCTGATCACACGAGTCCCGATTTCAGTTGGTAGGGTTTGAGTGTGGCTCACATCTCTCGAAGCCACGGACCCAGGTTGTCAACAAAGTATGTGCAAGCTGGCAGTGGGTCCATAATGGTGTGGGCTGTGTGTACACGGAATTGAGTGGATTATTGACTGGAAATGGTTATGCTCGGCTACTCGGAGACAATTTGCAGCCATTCACGAACTTCATCTTCCCGGACAATGACGGAATTTTTATGGATGATAATCACAGTGCCCCAGTTGTTCGCGATTGGTTTGAAGAACATTGTGGACAGTCCGAGCGAATTTTTTGGCCTTCCAGATCGCCGAACACCAATTCAGTCGAACATTTGTGGTACGTAATCGAGAAGCTAGCACAGAATCCTACTCCGGCAACATTTTCGCAATTACGGACGGCTGTAGAGGCAACGTGGCTCTATATTTGTGCAGAGGACTCGGAACGAGTTGTCGAGTCCGTGCCTCGTCGAGTTGCTGCACTACGTCGGGCAAAAGGAGGCCCGACGCGATTTTAGGAGGTAGGTGAGAGGGTAGCCACCTTCTGCTGATGCCGACTTTGTTTTGGGATCGACGCGATGTAAACAGAATAGGGCCGGAGGAGGAGCGGTGAGCGAGCGGCGTGCGGCGAGCAGCGGCGTGTGACGGACGGCCGTGAGGCGGCAGCGGGCAGCGGGCAGCGGCCGGCGCGGCTGCGGAAGGCGTCACGCTCCGCGGAGCCGTTTCCTCACCGCGGTTCCCTCGTTTCATTAACCATATTTCCTCGACCCGTCTCGGAAAGCAGCATTTGCTTAGTACGGAATTATACTTACTTCTAGTGATGCTTTAACGCTGTTACTGGCAGCTGGTTTATCGTAACCTCACCGGTTTAACAGAGACTTTTCTGCGTTTCCCTATTTCATACGCTAACGCTCGTAAAAATGGCAACACCGTGAAGGACGCGAGGAAAATACGTTAAACCTTCCGATTACTCGTAGCGGCGAACGGCGTGCATTTATTGTAGCAGATAATGCGCGGCAATGGTAACGTCCTTATTTGTGTCATTTATGCAACAGACTGAGGACGAGTCAAGAAAATGAAACAACCGTAATTACTACCGTTAGTTACATAGCACAGTACTTGAAAGGTACCGTGGTAGACTGCGCCGTCTTCTGTTAATAAGTGAAATAGTTATCACTTTCTATGCTATCGAATCCGGAATTTTTTCATTGACGATTTATCAAAGATAAATTACAGCATTAAAATACGAAAATGAGTAACTTTTTTACTATTATGTGTTATTTTTGGTTAAAATTATATTTAAATCCCAACCCTTAAGAAATACGGTTTTCCTGCTATGAGGTCTGGGGATTGCACCTCTCCACTACCCCCCACAACCACAGAATTTTAATGCGACCTATCCTTTCGGATGCCAACGTTCTTCTCTCCCAAATAATCTTGGTACACCATGCACTCCGCCAAGCTTTCCCACCCCCTCCCCCCGCCACCTCCGTGTGGATCCTTACCATCTCATTATATTCCCACCTCTCCTCACTCACACTGAATACACTCGTACGTCCCACACCCCACACTATCTGCAAACACGACACCAAGTGTCCTTTTGTTTGCCCTCTAATTTATAATCCTGGTGTGCTGCCACACCTATACCGGCACGTTCCACCAACCTCACACATACTCGTACATGCACACCAAATCCTCCTCGAACAAAACTTTGAGCGTCTCCTTCTCCCAGATAATGAGCTCTACTCTGATATTTCTTCATCCTGTCAACTATAACATTTGTCCACCTATCCCATCCCACATTAGGAACCACCTTCCACTTTCACATTTACTATCACTTTCCTCTTCGTGCTACGACCGTGCCTACTTTTCAATTTAATACCCAAATTCTATTTCCTCATCCACCTCAACACCTGCCCACATTTCCATAGTTACAACCCAACAGGTCTACACCTTGGACCTGACAGAACACCTAACGTTTACCTCCATAAAATATTTGTCCCCAATGCTGGTCTTTCAGCCTTATGTAAAAGTGCAGTGGTTCTCTTCACAAAATCTTCATCTGTCTGAAATATCTCTTCAATATATTTTTGTTATATGTTTCTGTTTGTGTATGTGAATTAAAAACGAAGAAAGTGAACAGACAACTTTATAGAAATACCGTCAGTGAATTTTATATTTTAATAATTTCAAAAACGTATGTAAATATTTCCCCTTTGAGGTATACTGTTTCATCTTTACACGTATTTTTACGATTTTGGCTGAAGAGCGGCATGTTGAACCTCTGGTAGCCCATACAAACCAGTGAGAGGGGAAGGTATGAAATGACAATAAAGATAAAAGAGCTTTTTAATTTAATATCCAAATTCTATTTCCTCACCATCCACCTCAACACCTACCCACATCTCCATAGTTACAACCCAACAGGTCTTATCACCAAACAACAGCCATTTTTAAGAGTCTATTGACTTCTGTGAATGCAAGTGCCGTATTTCAAATTATCTTTCTCTGATTGTTCTAGAAAGCTACCAAGTGTGTAAGTAGGCTGTTTAGGTTTTTATGTTGGTAACGCCACGTAGCGCTCTGTATGAAAATCACTGGTTGTGCTGTGTGCAGTCTGTGGCTGGGTGGAATTGTTGTAATAGTCGCTATTGTAGCGTTGGGCAGTTGGCTGTTAACAGCGCGTAGCGTTGCGCAGTTGGAGGTGAGCCGCCAGCAATGGTGGATGTGGGGAGAGAGATGGCGGAATTTTGAGAGCTGACGATCTGGACGTGTGTCCATCAGAAAGACTAAATTTGTAATACTGGATATCATGGACTGATATATATATATTATGACTTTTGAACACTATTAAGGGAAATACATTGTTATTTCTCTATCAAAATCTTTCATTTGCTAACTATGCCTATCAGTAGTTAGTACCTTCAGTAGTTAGAATCTTTTATTTAGCTGGCAGTAGTGGCGCTCGCTGTATTGCAGTAGTTCGAGTAACGAAGATTTTTGTGGGGTAAGTGATTTGTGAAAGGTATAGGTTAATGTTAGTCAGGGCCATTCTTTTGTAGAGATTTTTGAAAGTCAGATTGCTTTGCGCTAAAAATATTGTGTGTGATGATCAGAATAAGTAAAGAGAGAAATGTCTGAGTACGTTCAGTTTTGCTCAGCTGTTTGAAAATCAAATAATGTAAGAGGTTTATCAGCACAGTAATTCATTAATTTTTCTAAGGGGACGTTTCAAGTGCTTTGTACCTTGTATTGTAACAGTACGAGGGGATATACCCAAACGAAAGCGATAAATTTGAATATGTTGTTGGTATGGATAACTTGTCATTTTCAAGAGAGAAACAACGTTCTAGAGCGACTGGTTTGGACCACATGCGCAGTCGAATTTTTATATCAGTAGCTTCAAAGTTTCATTGTATTGTGTTTGGCATCATAGTTAATTACTGATCTCTCTACGGTGAATGCGTGGACTGCGTCTGCTTAACTCTTAGCGTTTTGAGCAAAATGGTAACTTGATGGTTATTCAATCGAGATCTATATCCGGAAATTGATAATTTGAGCAGTGTGGGGCCTCAAAGTTTCAGAACGGTTTGGCTAAGGTGATGGGTAAGTATGCTGCTTACAAACCCAACAAGGACCTTACCCCATGTAGTTAATTATGAAAGTGGGTCAACGTGTTGATCTCCAAAAAGTTTGCAAATTCTAGATTGGTGGTGGAGATGCATAAGGAGAAATAAGTGCGACTACGCATTTACCAGTTCAGTCGCAGTCTGGAATCGTCTGATAAAATCATCCTGTGATGTTACAGGAGAGATATTCAATAGGCACTCCTGAGTTAAGACATTGTGACCACCAGAAACGCAATATAGATGTGATTTTAAGCAAAATGGCGTCTATATGTACACTCCTGGAAATGGAAAAAAGAACACATTGACACCGGTGTGTCAGACCCACCATACTTGCTCCGGACACTGCGAGAGGGCTGTACAAGCTATGATCACACGCACGGCACAGCGGACACACCAGGAACCGCGGTGTTGGCCGTCGAATGGCGCTAGCTTCGCAGCATTTGTGCACCGCCGCCGTCAGTGTCAGCCAGTTTGCCGTGGCATACGGAGCTCCATCGCAGTCTTTAACACTGGTAGCATGCCGCGACAGCGTGGACGTGAACCGTATGTGCAGTTGACGGACTTTGAGCGAGGGCGTATAGTGGGCATGCGGTAGGCTGGGAGGACGTACCGCCGAATTGCTCAACATGTGGGGCGTGAGGTCTCCACAGTACATCGATGTTGTCGCCAGTGGTCGGCGGAAGGTGCACGTGCCCGTCGACCTGGGACCGGACCGCAGCGACGCACGGATGCACGCCAAGACCGTAGGATCCTACGCAGTGCCGTAGGGGACCGCACCGCCACTTCCCAGCAAATTAGGGACACTGTTGCTCCTGGGGTATCGGCGAGGACCATTCGCAACCGTCTCCATGAAGCTGGGATACGGTCCCGCACACCGTTAGGCCGTCTTCCGCTCACGCCCCCAACATCGTGCAGCCCGCCTCCAGTGGTGTCGCGACAGGCGTGAATGGAGGGACGAATGGAGACGTGTCGTCTTCAGCGATGAGAGTCGCTTCTGCCTTGGTGCCAATGATGGTCGTATGGGTGTTTGGCGCCGTGCAGGTGAGCGCCACAATCAGGACTGCATACGACCGAGGCACACAGGGCCAACACCCGGCATCATGGTGTGGGGAGCGATCTCCTACACTGGCCGTACTCCACTGGTGATCGTCGAGGGGACACTGAATTGTGCACGGTACATCCAAACCGTCATCGAACCCATCGTTCTACCATTCCTAGACCGGCAAGGGAACTTGCTGTTCCAACAGGACAATGCACGTCCGCATGTATCCCGTGCCACCCAACGTGCTCTAGAAGGTGTAAGTCAACTACCCTGGCCAGCAAGATCTCCGGATCTGTCCCCCATCGAGCATGTTTGGGACTGGATGAAGCGTCGTGTCACGCGGTCTGCACGTCCAGCACGAACGCTGGTCCAACTGAGGCGCCAGGTGGAAATGGCATGGCAAGCCGTTCCACAGGACTACATCCAGCATCTCTACGATCGTCTCCATGGGAGAATAGCAGCCTGCATTGCTGCAAAAGGTGGATATACACTGTACTAGTGCCGACATTGTGCATGCTCTGTTGCCTGTGTCTATGTGCCTGTGGTTCTGTCAGTGTGATCATGTGATGTATCTGACCCCAGGAATGTGTCAATAAAGTTTCCCCTTCCTGGGACAATGAATTCACGGTGTTCTTATTTCAATTTCCAGGAGTGTATTTGGTACTTTTCTGGAGGTATGTGGCACCAGATGTGTACAAGTTGGTCATGCTACTTCCGTAAATTACTGACCAGTCGTTTGTGAGCATGGAGTTGGCGTCCGGTAGCATTGACAAATTTGGTGGCCCACAGCAATGTACATGTAGTCCACAGCTGTCATGGTGCCACCAATTACAACCACAGGTCCCATGCACAGCCAAGTGAATGCCCACCATAACATAATATTGCTCTCACCTTGCTGCGTCTGTGGTGTGGGTTAGTAGTAGGGCAAAGCCACCACCACCCCGCATTGCACTGTTGTCAAATTTATTCGAAATGGCGGAACAAAGATGGAGGTAATAGATGTGGCATCGTCGCAATGACGTCATAGTGGGAAGTTCAAATTTTGGCGGGAAAATAGATGAACTGGGCCACCTCCACTAATCTAACCCCCTCCCCTCCCCCACCACACTCCCCTCCTGCCACCCCAAGAAAATGGCAGAAAGTTCAAATGTTGGAGGGGGAAGAAGGGCACTTGGACACTAACCTAAGCCACCCGACCACCATTGGTGGGAAAAGGACTCAGCCTGTGCTGGGCTGCTGGATAGGATGGATGTAAGTCTTTATTTTGCATGCAGTGTTTATTTAAACAGTTGGAGTAGTGTAGGCAGTAGCTCCATCCAGCTTGTTCACCATGAGGTCCAGACCTAGTACACAGTACTGCCACCAGAGGGCACTGTCATCTCATGGCGGTCTGAGTGGAAAAATGACGAGGAAAGACCTGTCCTGGGCTGCTGGAGAGAGAAGGAGTGCACTTTATTTATTTTGGAACAATTTATTTAGCGATGGATTTCACGTAGTTCATTTATTACACTGATACAAAACACTCACTCTGACATGCTAGGGGTCACACTACATAGCCTACAGACCTGAAAACTACTCGTGAATCACCGAAATAAATCAGTACAATGATGCATAGACATGAAAACAACTTGTAAATTGTCAAAATAATGCATGTAAAACGCTCTGCAGACACGCTCACTAATTGTAAACTGTCGAAATAATACATTGCACAGCTCACAGCCCTGCAGACTACTCGTAAATTACCGAAACAATGCAGTACATTGATGTACAGTTACGCAAACAACTCGCAAATTGTCAAGATAATGCATGTAAAAGGCTCTGCAACCACGCTTGCTAATCGTCAACTGTCGCAATTATGCATTGCAAAGCCTGCACAGCTGTTCTCAAAATAATGCAGCAGACACGAAAATAACGTGTAAATTGTCAAAAAATAATGCACATGTAACACTATGCAAGGGACGCTCACAACACTTAAATATCCGAAAATAATGCAGTGCACAAACACTCATTGCATGTAAAAAACGCGTTCAAAGTATCAGTAGGAAATTCAACCATGACATATGAACGAACTCTTTCCTACAGAGTTCCAAGGCGTGCTCACACCTTTCCCATATGCAAGACGCCTCTGGGCCATGAGCACGTGTTTTCCATTGCTGGCATGATGCCTTTCTACCTGCTGTCCAGCGAAGACCTAGTTGCTGAGTGACTCACCATTATAGGCAAAGCTAAAAGTTTCTCAATGTTATACTGACATCACATGTCTATGTAAATAACAGCCATGTCTTCCTCTGAACTCGCTATGGAAATCTGTTCCAATGCTTACCAGAATAGCACAGTGTTCATTCTTCCTAGCGATCCTAATGGGACATGTGAGGCGCCTCTAGCCATGCACATGTTTACTGTGGCTGACACATAGCTGCAGGTCCAATGTCAAGCGAGAGATGTCTGCGTAGTGACTCACCCGCGCATGAGCAGCTAATAGGTTCTCAATGCTATACTGACGTCACATGTTTATGTAAATAAGAGCCAAGTCGACCTCTCGGAAATAGAAAAGTGACACTGAAATAGTTAACGGTGGCTTTTGTAGGAGCTTTTGTGATATCTCGTCTGCATGAAAATTCTCGCCCTAACACGAGCTTTTCACGAAAATAGCCCAGAATAACAAAATGGCTCTGAGCACTATGGGACTCAACTGCTGAGGTTATTAGTCTCCTAGAACTTAGAACTAGTTAAACCTAACTAACCTAAGGACATCACAAACATCCATGCCCGAGGCAGGATTCGAACCTGCGACCGTAGCGGTCTTGCGGTTCCAGACTGCAGCGCCTTTAACCGCACGGCCACTTCGGCCGGCTCCCAGAATAACACCAAATGCATTCTTCCTCATGGTTCTAACAAGGCATTCCATGCTGCCCTTCCTGGAAATCGTAGTGTCCTGCTTTCAACATAAACCTCAGAAATGGTAAACGTTCTCACCGTTATGTAGAGGCTCCTATGCCCCAGCACAAAGAATATCTTGTGAATGAAAGGGGAATTCTGATTGGCTCTTTCCGAATTTACCTGCCGAACTGCTGCTACTGTGTGCAGCATTGTCTACCATTTTTTTCTGCAGACGACAGTTTCAGCACCAAAATTATTTTGTACAGATCGCCATATTGCACTGACAGTTAAACCCTACAAAAGTGGCCTACAGATAGTCAAAAATGGAAAGACACTTCCTCAATTACACTGGTCTGCCACTGACGCTGGAAGCTTGAACATTTCAGCACGAAACTGATCTCCACGTACCATATCGATGTAGTAAACACACCATATGTATACTGCCCCATACTAAATCGCCACTTGTGCATTTTGCATATAGCTAACGAGCATCAGACACTCATCAGATACTGTGATGACTGTTGCACAAAGGTTGGATCAGTTCCCCTTGGCACGAAGGCGTTACTCTTTCTGGCCCCTACCTGCTTGGTCGCGACACCCATCTCCAGACTCTGGGATTGCAAGACCATATGTATTTTCACACGGTTTACCCAGAATATCATATTATCTTCGCGATACTTTCCGATATCAAACACATAGCAGTATGCTACTGATCGCTTGCACAATATAATTCCAAAGATATAGACTGGAAATTATTTCACTAGAAAACCGAAACTTTACAGAGTTGCAGCAAGCTGTACACCACTGAGTAACTAGCAAAGATCTTTATGTGAAAACTCAAAAAAGAAAAAACCAGAGGAAATTTATATTTCCACTTGCGAATACCGATACCGGTGATATAACAGATTCCAAATCATACTTATAATTTACTAAGTGAACTAAGGTTTTTCTCATGTCTAGAGAAGCAGCAAACATGTCTGCCACTCATCTTACACCTGCTAGATGCGCACACCACAGTCGATGTTTTCTCAACCAACTAGAAACCGGAAATATGCAGAAGCAGTTAACTGGACATGGGAGGGAATATGGTTCATATTGGATCTACTCGACTTTCCACGGAGAGCAAACGCATTCACGAAGGCTGACCAACACAAACTGAGTACTAGTTCGCCATTCAGCCGACTACAGGACGACACAGTTAGGTGAGGTACATTCCTGTACCCCGACACGCCTCTCCATTCGTACAGCTCCAGCCGTTAGCTGGACACGCGAATCGTTCTCGCCGTAGGCCACCACCGCTGCGCGCCACACACCCCCAGACAGAATCGTCCTAGCAAACCGGCCACATACACTACTGGCCGTTAAAATTGCTACACCACGAAGATGACGCGCTACAAACGCGAAATTTAACCGACAGGAAGAAGATGCCGTGATTTGTGAAGATTAGCTTTTCAGAGCAATCACACAAGGTTAGCGCCGGTGGCGACACCTACAACGTGCTGACATGAGGTAAATTTGCAATCGATTTCTCATACACAAACAGCAGTTCACCGGCGTTGCCTGGTGAAACGTTGTTGTGATGCCTCGTGTAAGGAGGAGAAATGCGTACCATCACGTTTCCGACTTTGATAAAGGTCGGATTGTAGCCTATCGAGATTGCGGTTTATCGTATCGCGACATTGCTGCCTGCGTTGGCCGAGATCCAACGCTGTTAGCAGAATATGGAATCGGTGGGTTCAGGAGGGTAATACGGAAAGCCGTGCTGGATCCCAACGGCCTCGTATCACTAGCAGTCGAGATGGTTGGTTCAAATGGCTCTGAGCACTATGGGACTTAACTACTGTGGTCATCAGTCCCCTAGAACTTAGAACTACTTAAACCTAACTGCCCTAAGGACATCACACGCATCCAAGCCCGAGGCAAGATTCGAACCTGCGACCGTAGCAGTCACGCGGTTCCGGACTGCGCGTCTAGAACCGCTAGACCAATGCGGCCGGCTAGTCGAGATGGCAAGCGTCGTATCCGCATGGCTGTAACGGATCGTGCAACCACGTCTCGATCCCTGAGTCAACAACAGATGGGGACGTTTGCAAGACAACAAACCATCTACACGAACTGTTCGACGACGTTTGCAGCAGCATGGACTATCAGCTTGGAGACCATGGCTGTGGTTACCCTTGACGCTGCATCACAGACAGGAGCGCCTGCGATGGTGTACTCAACGACGAACCTGGGTGCATGAATGGTAAAACGTCATTTTTTCGGATGAATCCAGGTTCTGTTTACAGCATCATGGTGGTTGCATCCGTGTTTGGTGACATCGCGCTGAACGCACATTGGAAACGTGTATTCGTCATCGCCATACTGGCGTATCACCCGGCGTGATGGTATGGGATGCCATTGGTTACACGTCTCGGTCACCTCTTGTTCGCATTGATGGCACTTTGAACAGCGGACGTTACATTTCAGATGTGTTACGACCCGTGGCTCTACCCTTCATTCGATCCCTGCGAAACCCTACATTTCAGCAGGATACTGCACGACCGCATGTTGCAGGTCCTGTACGGGCCTTTCTGGATACATAAAATTTTCGACTGCTGCCCTGGCCAGCACATTCTCCAGATCTCTCTCCAACTGCAACGTCTGGTCAAGGGTGGCTGAGCAACTGACTCGTCACAATACGCCAGTCACTACTCTTGATGAACTGTGGTATCGTGTTGAAGCTGCATGGGCAGCTGTACCTGTACACGCCATCCAAGCTCTGTTTCACTCATGGCCCAGGCGTATCTAGGCAGTTATTACGGCCAGATGTGGTTGTTCCGGGTACTGATTTCTCAGGATCCATGCACCAAAATTGCGTGTAAATGTAATCACATGTAAGTTCTAGTATAATATATTTGTCCAATGAATACCCGTTTATTATCTGCATTTATCCTTGGTGTAGCAATTTTAATGGCCAGTAGTGTGCATATCTGATCGCTATGCTTACAATTAAAATACTACTTGCGCGGTCGCAATTGGACGACATTCGACAATGAGGCCCAGAAATACACCGCGCTGACGGGAGTGGCCCTGGAAATAGAAATATCTGTACCATACCTGTGACTTGACATACTTTTCCCTTTGCCATCGCAGTATTCCACGTCAAATTCAAAACTTCCTCACGATTGGACAAAGTCAGTTTCTTTGCACATGTCGGAACACACGCATACATCATAAACCTAATGCTAAAGGGGAACTTATCAAGCATCCCCTACTACTAAGTATAATACTTCGTTAATAGATGATTGCTGGCGATACGAATATTGATAAACGAAAATCAGTGATGGGTGGACGTGTCTCATAAGATTTTCCTGAGGGTGGTACCACCGTGTCTTAGAAATATTTTAAAGAAGAAACGATTGCAACGACCATGTTACTCTCACAAGCGGCCTTGGTTCTACAGATGCTCACAAGTATCCATGTTAAAAGCTATACTGCCTTTATAAATCGAGGTATGACATTATCCCTGAATGAAATGGTTTTTCCAGACAAACACCGTGACAGTGATTATAGACTGTGATCGACGTTGTGTATCATATCAGACTGAAAGTGCGGTTACATATCGCCGACGAGTATAAGCTCGTAATAAAATCACCGAATTCAGAAAGTGATTTGGCAAAGGAATGCAGTTTGAACTCCCTCATGCCGCTGCTAGATATTCCTCCAGTATTTGTAATACATTCTGTTACGATGCCAAGTCAGAGGTTCGGCAATATATCCACGGAGTTAAAGCTGATGGTTGATTGAGAGTGATCACAAACAGCAGATGGTGTGCTGACTGAGGTTGTAAGAAATGTACACTAGCTTTTCAGAAGGCTAGTGCTACCCTTTCTGGTAGAAATGCTGTCTGTGATTTGGAATCAAGTCTTCCCATTCAACTACATACCTGTGTTGGATCCTATGGAGACGTCTTTTAATGATTACAGCCACTAGTGAACCATATTTCTGGCACTCTCATATCTCCATACGAGTCACCTTTTTCGAACCTGTCTGCTACAGTAAAATTTTAGACTGTCCCTATGCCTCTTGCGACTGCTGCCATTTCTGCAGCTTTGTGTATGTGATCGTTCCAGTTTAAGTCGTAACTGAGCAGAAGTCTACCACCTTCTGCAACCCGTGTACAAACAGAATGACCTGAGTTAGTGCGACAGGACAGTTGTTTGACCATTTGGTGCGAATGGAAACATGTTGCCTTAGCTCTGCCAACAGTGTACGATGTATAAGGTCAGCACCTAACGATGCCTACTGCTGCAACACGAGGTAGTATAAAAGACATACAGGAAACGGGAGAAGGACGAGGATTTTGCTTCTGCATTGTGGTGAGTCTCCAAACTACATACAGGTAGTGTAGTCTGAAGCAGATCCGCCCTCGTCCCTCAGGGCTCATTCACGTCCGTCACGCGAACATGCTATCGTCGTTATTCTGTACCACCCAACAGAGAAAAATTACGAACTATAAAAGCTCCACTAACTTCATCCGATAGATCACTCAATAAGATTATTACCTCATCTCTCTCCTCCCATGTATCGAAAACGAATACCGTCTGCGTGCCAGCATCGAGCACATGTGACGATCTATTAAAAATACAGGTATTGATCCATTGCCCAGACCAGTGAAAATATACATCGCCTGTACTGTAGGAGGATGACCGTATGCCACGAACTATACTATAAGTCGCAAGAGGCGCTCCCTGTGACCTTGTGTAGTCGTTCGAAACGATGCTTTTTCTGCTGTAACACGCTTTGTACACTACCACACTTTTTGTTTTCTCCGCCATGACTTCGAGGTCTGTGTCAGGTTCTAAACTGACATTGGCACATTCTGATCCATTGCTTGTCAGAGAAAACTACACGTCACACAGTGTAAATCATGCTGTTACTTCTGCTACCATTACACACCACACACACAGTGGATGGTTTTAAATAAAAGACAGTCACAATATAAGGAAACTGGAAGAGTTTAGCGACACTGTGGAGCGTTTCCAAACTGCTGTCCAAAGGTGACTGAAGACCTCTTCATTTAAACTCATCTGTGATAGTGACAGAATAGCTGATGGGTCAGTGTTCGTTTCGATTGATTCCTCACATTGCAGTCATGTATGCGATTATTGTTTTGGTGCTAGCTATCCCCAGGTGTTGCCCCTGCACCAAAACTCTTTATCCAACTCAAACAAGCGATGTCAGTCAATCATTATGTGGTAACCAACAGTATACCAGTGTAAAGATGGGATGGAAAAGACACTGTCGATGTACTGTAATAATAATGATCACAGTACATACTGCGAACAGTTTTAGCAATTTTACAGTTATTCCGATATCAAGAAATGATGCGACAGCATGCTTCCAAATTTCAATATCATTGCTAAACCGCCCCTTCTCCACTTTGCGAGTATCACTGCGAATGTAAATAGATGACTGTGCAGTACGTCTATTTATTCTTAATTGTCTAACACATACATCATCAGAGTATACCAGACAGCGATCTACATATTTCTAACACCTCGAGCATAGTGCATAATTTATAATCATGCTCTATGCGGCTTGAAGTCACAGGTCATTCTCGAGTTCCTAGAATAAAGTTAGAGACTGAAAGACTCCGTCACCTTCTTTGACCAAGCCGTCCTCCAGCACCGTTACCGATTTAATCCGTAGCAGACCAGCAGTAGACCGCTCCATTCAGCGTCTAGTGAATGAATGGAGCTTGTCGCAGCCTCCAAAGTGCACAAGATTTCTGCAGATGTGCCCATGATGAGGACGCTAGCACCCCTTATCGGTGTTTAGTAGTAGATTTGAACGTGTTGTTATGTAATATCAGACGGTTAAGAAGAACAAGAAACATCGGGAACCAATGATAAAGTAATTTTTTTCGTCGAGGCAGCATTTTACTCTATGTCTACTGAGGTAATAGTGATACACATGAGTCGACTGCTGTCTTTGATGCTTTCCTGGATAAACAGAGAACCAGAGAACTTACTTGCATCTGCGTTAAAGGATGACAGATTGTGTATGGAGTGGTCGGTTGAGATGGAGTTGTAACTAGGTACGATTTAATGGTAGACTGATGATGCAATCTAGAGAGAGAGGAAGATGTTGCTGCATGTCATTCGACCATTTTTTCCTATGTTCTGCCAGGATGCATCAGTCGGTTGACATAGCCTGTGTTCGACTCGCACACAACCGGGTTTTCTGTGTGTGTCGTAGAGCATATAGACAAATATATGTAGTGTCGTAGAGCACTGTCTACTTGCGATCGTTAACAGCAAACCTCTCGGTCATCAGAGCACTTTCATCTCATGTGTAATGATGAAACATGACCATCCTGTTTCGACACATTCCTCTAAACGAACGAAGATTTATGCAATGTGCTCCAGTCTCCAGTCGCATCTTGGGTATAAAACCAAGACTTCAGTTTCATAATTAAGATGATTCTAAGTTAGCTATAGGTATTTGTGACAGATGTTCTGTTTATAGAGTTAGTGGCGACATGACATGTAATTTCACATGTCTACTAAGCGTTTATCTGTTTCCTTGTACAGGGTATTCTCCGTTACTAGCGATCATTTTATATAGGACTCATTCGGGCAGAGTATAGTTTCTGAACCGTGATCGGATGTGAACAGTGGACGCTATACATCTCTGGAAAGCTACATTGTGCTTGTATCACGCAGAACCGATGTTTTAAGGCTGTAGTTTCTTCATTTTACGGTTTCCTACTATAAATTATCGTAGAGAAAGCGGCAAGAATGATGTATGTCATGCGCTGGAAACATATTTCTAGCATTGGAATATTAACAGCGTTACATTCCATATGACTAATAGGTCGGAAACTGAAGCAATCTAACATTATAGCTTGTTTGAAGTGTGGAACCCTGTAGCCTTTGGAGTTCATGTGTTCACTCTTACCAATACCTTCCTGGTAATGAACCCAGACACTAGGACAATAGCGTGGTTGTAGCGTGGTTGATTTATGCAGAAAAATTCCTTGTTTATTTTTCTCGGTGTGTGTACGTTTACCTTCTACTTTCTTTTTGTTGCTATGACATATTATACTGCCGCATAACGCCTTTTGCAGTAAAACCATTTGCTGCTGCAGTTTGCTTTAAAATACTGAGTTCTTCAAGTATTTTACTGTCGACCAAGAATAAACGAAAGAGACGGTGAATCACTGACGTGAAAAAGGAAGTTTTTATATTGTAGAGAATGGCAGGAACTGACATGAATGATAAGATATGTGTATGCAGGTTCCCTGGAAATCGGAAACTTATGTTTGTCTTCACTTTCTTGATGGTAAGATCCAGGTAGGTAATGAAATTCCCTTCCTTTTACCTCCGTAATAAACGTTAGTTTGGGTTAATGCTATCTGTCGCTTCAGCACTTGAGTAAAACTCGCTAATGTCAACTCCTATCAGTAATATCATCGATATTACTGTACATAATAAACAGTTTTTTTCTTATAGTTTTGAAAATCTGGAAAAATTTACATTCTAAATAGTTCACAAAAACATTTGCTAAAGTACCCACCAAACTATTATCCAACCTAAGATTATCTTTTTGATGATATATTTTGTCATTGACGGTACTGTAAAAATTTATTATACTTTGTAATTTCAGAATAGCTTTTGCTTAACTTTATGTTTGATTTAATTGCAAACTTGCATTATATGTGTGTTGTAGCAACAGCTAACGAATTTACGTCGCATCGATATTTTTGTCGTAACTGCACCCCAGTTTTCTGTGAACAGTAGCGCCGTCCACATGATGACTCTGACAAGTTCGCCCTTTTTTTTAGTTCTGCTCAACGGTGCATAGGTAACTTTTTATGTCTCTTGACGATGCCACTCTGGCGTTCTCTATCAGGATACATTTAAATAGGTATACATTGTCACATTTTGAACCTCATTGTTTCTATATGTACGAAAGTAATGTAATTTCATTGTGTCCTAATCTACTGTTATCAAGATGTCGGTTGCCAATTAGTTGTATTTGGTTTGCTCTTTTTCGGCAAATCTGAACCTATGTCACCAATAACCGAAACCGATCATGTAAAGGCAATTTTGTAATCACACAGTAGAATAAAATAAACAAATTCTCTCGTGTAAACGTTGATTTCCACACAATGATTCAATCATCGGTATTTAATTTCTTTTCTTTGATTCAATCTAGTGAAGAACTAACTGATTCCATTCTGTCTGTGAGACGGTGAGTATCACTTGGGCGGCATGACATAATTCTTAATAAAAATATTATAACAATTTCTTTCCTTATAATAAGTAGACAAGTTAGTCAAAAAAAGTTTGACCGTTTTTCTTTGTCACGATCATAGATTACTAGTTAATGCATCATAAAATTATAATGATAAAATTTTAAGTTGGTTAATATTTTGGTGCACTTTTAATATCAGTGACTTCGTCAAGCCCTCATTGCCTTAGGATCATCAACACTGATGATGGTTCTGTGTCTTTATGTGATATGTTAAGATGCCTGAAAAATTTTGTAGAATGTGGCCAGAAGCTTACACTTAACGTGCATCAACGAATACTAGCATCCAGTTGATTGGAGAGTAACCAGTGGTATACGAACTGTCAGGCATGAAAAACAGATCTCCGATATCTGAATACACGAAAGATAATGTACATGTAAACAGAAACTTTTGAATGTAACTTTTAAAATGTTCCATGCATGATGTGAAGAGAGAACAGCTGAAAAGAGATTTTTTTGTCACAGTGCAGAAGGATTTAGCTGCATTTGAGGCATATTGCGAAGTTCCTTAACAACTATGAAAGGCAGTTGTCTGAAGTGTAACTAGGAACGTGCATACCAAAGTTATCTTGCAAATCGGAAGTGTCGAGTTAAATTTTTGTGATGGTTCGGCATGTCATCACATAGACGGGCATAGAGTTTTGTTGTTGTTCCATGGTCGTCTTACCACTGAGAAGTACGTCCACCATATGGTGACTGCTGCAAACTGTGTTGACCCTGCATTCCGTCTCCTGTACAGTAATGGAAAGGAGCGCTTAGCGCTCCTCACCAGGGATGTCTCGTGAAGGCTGAACTTTCAAGTGATGGAAGAGCCAGTTTTGTGTCTTGACCAAAACCCATCGCGCACGTGCGGTGCATTCTTACCAGATGCGTTCGTGGTCGTACTATTGCAACACAGATTTCCCAACTTGGAAAATGGGAAAGCATACCGCAAAGTGACCTCTGTAGTCTTACACAGAGAATGTCGCACTGGGTTCAAGATGCCGTGAACGCTCAAAGAGAATACACACAATACCAAAGCCCTCTGTTTACAATGAAAACCACTACAGATGATTGGATACTTTTCGACAATGTTTGGATATCTCTGTTTCTGTTTCGACAATTATTCTTCAGTGCAATATAGAATACTTTCAAAAACACCTTCCACTAATTATTTTGAACAATGTTGGCTGCTAAACAAAATGAAGAAGAAAGTATTCACGTTTTTCTTTGTACTATCCTCCCGTGCTTACGAGGACTGTAAGCCCTGAAATAATATTCACCCGCGGTGTGGAACGTTGCAGCATATGCACAAGGAAGCATACAGATTTACGTAGATGATGAGGGTTAGACTTTCTACTCAAACATTCCATTTATGTCAAGGGGTTAAAAGACGGTAGAGGCATACAGAGTGGCGGCGATAAGTTATGTATCCCATCTTTCGTGAAATTTTTAACACGGTGAAGAAGTTATGATAAATTATTTAAAATTAGTAACACACAGCGTTAGATGCACCGAATAATAAGACAGTATTCAAAGTTAAAAGTAAATTCCATAGTAAGGTAATGGTTTCTCAGAACATCGCGGGAATTCCATATTTCTATAACTAACAAAGTCTTAGAGCAAGTGATTTGCCTATATCCTTTTCCGATCCGTTATGCACAGTCATGTTTTTATCTTCACCTTTTTCTACAGTGTTTTATTATATTTGTATGTTTACCGATGAACTTCGAATGAAGGGGTGGAAGACAATGAAACCTGTGTCACCTCACAGCCTGCACCTATCACGTTGGCCGCCGAGCTTAATGGTCTCATCCTATGAACGGATCCTCAACTGTGCCACAAACCGACGCTCCATGAGATGCTACGGAGAGGTTTAGAATTTAAACAAACATCACTGATATGAAATCTGATGATCATGAACTTCATGTGACTACAACACCTCCCAAGCTAGCCAAAAAATGATTGTGTCAGTTTCTTTCACCAGATGGATCGAAGGACACAGCATTGGAGTTCGTTCGGGACCTCGACTGCAGCGGCAGGTAAATCACTATTACATAACTCAGATCAGTATTTATTTGTCACACTTTGCAGTAAGAGTCTTTTTCTTTATTACTTGGAAATTCTAGCATCACGAATTCATCTTCATTTCTACGTTTAAAATCATGTGCGCAATAGGCTGGCTTTGGACTACGTAATCTGTATTATCATCTACAAATCATTTTACCGCGTAATTGGTATTGCGAGCTTTAAAGACAGTGTAAAACAGTTACGCACATGCTTCATGACGCAGCTGTTTCCAAGAAATAAAGACGGAAACATTGGACAATAAAATTTAACCGGAAAGATGGAAATCGTAAATGGCACTTATGAAAGCCTACATATTATTTCTTTCTGTGTGTAACTTTTATGGCATCATGGATTCGAATCATGGTTGTGCCGAGTAAGTAATTTGAGATGCCCAGGGGGGATTGATACTCTAATTTGACGGCGTTCTAAGCCATGGAGGAAAACGTGTGTCATTTGTGACAAAATGCTTTCTAGTGTAACTTCCATTGCTTGTCACATCAAAATGCGGATACTCGTACTGGGAAAGAATAATGTCGAAAACATGTGCTGGCAGCTGTAAATTTGAGTATTTAAGGTCTCCTTGTACCAAAGATAAAATTTTGTCACCAAAAATCTGCTTCTACATCTACATCTTCATACATGCTACGAAAATAACCGTATGGAGCATGGCGGAGAGTACCTTATATCACCACAAGTCACTTCCTTACCTCGCAAACAGAGCGAGGGAAAATTGACTGTCTATTTTTTACACTTGTGTCCATAGTTGATTTACAATTCTTGATGGTGTTTTAATTCCGTACTTGTTGCTGCGGAAACAGAATTAAAATACCCTCAATGACTGTCTATATATGCCTCTGTACGAACCTTAATTTCTCTTATCTTATCTTTGTGGTCCTTACGCGCAATGTAGGTTGGCGGCCGTAAAATCGTCCCGCAGTCAGCTTCAGATACCGGTTCTCTAAATTTTCTCAGCAGAATTTCGCAAAAAGAACGTTGTCTTCCCTCCAGGGATTCCCATTTCAGTTCACGAAGCGTCTCCGTAATAGTCGTGTGTTCATCGAACCTAAAGGTTACAAATCTAGCAGCCCGCCTCTGAATTACTTCGATGTCTTCATTTAATCGGACATGGTGGGGATCTCAAACACCCTAGCAGTACTCAAGAATGGGTCGCACCAGCGTACTGTACGCTGTCTCCCTTATAGATGAAAGACACCATCCCAGAATTCCCCCAGTAAACCGGACTCGACCGTCCTTACGTGCTCGCCCCACTTCATATCGCTTTGCAACGCGACGCCCAGATATTTGTGTCAAGCAGCACACTACTAACGCTGTATTCGAACACTACGGGATTGCGTTTCCCACTCATTTGCGCAAATTTACATTTTTCTACATTTATGGCAAACTGCCGTTTATCAGACCAGGCAGAAATTTTGTCTAAGTAATGTATCCTCCTACCGTCACTCAACGTTTAGAGTCACTTATTGTTTTAAAAAATGGTTCAAACGGCTCAGGCGCTATGGGACTTAACATCTGAGGTCATCGGTCCCCTAGAACTTAGAACTACTTAAACCTAACTAACCTAAGGACCTCACACACATCCATGCTCGGGTGTGTAGCTCGGATTTGCTTCAGTTACTCTTAGTTGATGGAACATTTCTCTTGACCTTTGATCGTCCTCCTCAATTAAATCAATGTGATCAAGAGTGGTCATAGAGTCTAAGTCCTTATCATTTATGTACAAAAGCTGATTCCTTACATTCGTGGGTAATCTGGATTTAAGTATTCTGAGTATGTCAGATAAAGAAATTTGTACGTCCCAGTATAATGATTTGTTAATATACACTCCTGGAAATTGAAATAAGAACACCGTGAATTCATTGTCCCAGGAAGGGCAAACTTTATTGACACATTCCTGGGGTCAGATACATCACATGATCACACTGACAGAACCACAGGCACATAGACACAGGCAACAGAGCATGCACAATGTCGGCACTAGTACAGTGTATATCCACCTTTCGCAGCAATGCAGGCTGCTATTCTCCCATGGAGACGATCGTAGAGATGCTGGATGTAGTCCTGTGGAACGGCTTGCCATGCCATTTCCACCTGGCGCCTCAGTTGGACCAGCGTTCGTGCTGGACGTGCAGACCGCGTGAGACGACGCTTCATCCAGTCCCAAACATGCTCAATGGGGGACAGATCCGGAGATCTTGCTGGCCAGGGTAGTTGACTTACACCTTCTAGAGCACGTTGGGTGGCACGGGATACATGCGGACGTGCATTGTCCTGTTGGAACAGCAAGTTCCCTTGCCGGTCTAGGAATGGTAGAACGATGGGTTCGATGACGGTTTGGATGTACCGTGCACTATTCAGTGTCCCCTCGACGATCACCAGTGGTGTACGGCCAGTGTAGGAGATCGCTCCACACACCATGATGCCGGGTGTTGGCCCTGTGTGCCTCGGTCGTATGCAGTCCTGATTGTGGCGCTCACCTGCACGGTGCCAAACACGCATACGACCATCATTGGCACCAAGGCAGAAGCGACTCTCATCGCTGAATACGACACGTCTCCATTCGTCCCTCCATTCACGCCTGTCGCGACACCACTGGAGGCGGGCTGCACGATGTTGGGGCGTGAGCGGAAGACGGCCTAACGGTGTGCGGGACCGTAGCCCAGCTTCATGGAGACGGTTGCGAATGGTCCTCGCCGATACCCCAGGAGCAACAGTGTCCCTAATTTGCTGGGAAGTGGCGGTGCGGTCCCCTACGGCACTGCGTAGGATCCTACGGTCTTGGCGTGCATCCGTGCGCCGCTGCGGTCCGGTCCCAGGTCGACGGGCACGTGCACCTTCCGCCGACCACTGGCGACAACATCGATGTACTGTGGAGACCTCACGCCCCACGTGTTGAGCAATTCGGCGGTACGTCCACCCGGCCTCCCGCATGCCCACTATACGCCCTCGCTCAAAGTCCGTCAACTGCACATGCGGTTCACGTCCACGCTGTCGCGGCATGCTACCAGTGTTAAAGACTGCGATGGAGCTCCGTCTGCCACGGCAAACTGGCTGACACTGACGGCGGCGGTGCACAAATGCTGCGCAGCTAGCGCCATTCGACGGCCAACACCGCGGTTCCTGGTGTGTCCGCTGTGCCGTGCGTGTGATCATTGCTTGTACAGCCCTCTCGCAGTGTCCTGAGCAAGTATGGTGGGTCTGACACACCGGTGTCGATGTGTTCTTTTTTCCATTTCCAGGAGTGTATTTCTCAAATATTTCTTTAGGGATCCTCTAGAGAATGAGAAAGGTTCAGGATATAACACTTCCTGCCTTAGTCTTTCTTGTATTCCAGCAGACCAGTATTTAGATAGAAAAACCTGCTCAAATTCTTTATATACTTTACAGGACGATATTTGCTCAGATGCTCACAATACTCCTGATCCTTGAATATATCCTGACACAAAACTAATCTTTCGCCATTCTGTCCAAGATCGTGGAAATAGCCCTCTAAAGTTTCTAATGAAAACTGCAGGATGAACATTCTTTTTATCAGGATTAAAGATTTGGAATTGTCTTTGTTTAAGCATTTTTTCTTCTAACGCACTACGATTCCAAAAATCATCCTGTACAAAATCTTCACGGTGGCAATCTGGTAGATCAGCTCTAACCTGTGACGTTATATTTCGGTCTGCGTCTGACCTTGACGTTGACGGAATGTCACGCACAGATTGAGAATTTTGTTTCTTGCTTCGCGCGGTTTCCAAATACTCCTGCGAGAGATTTAACGATCTTTCAATATTCTCCTTCCAACGGGAAATTTCCTCACCAAGTTGGACACGGACTTCCTTCAACCCTTTGTTAAAAAAATTCTCTTCGGAAGTATCAGAAATCGACTGCATAGCTACTTTCACTGTTTCTTCGATCTTTTCAGAAGAAAAATTCTGCCGTTCTAATGTTATTTCTGAAAATTTTCCGGTAAGTACATTGATTCTATGTTTAACATTCGTCTGGTTTTCCTTAACTTCGCCGAACTGCTTCTTTAGATTGTCTTGTGATCCTGTTTTTTCAGGTATCATAGCTACGGCACACTGTATGTCTTCTTGTGCTTGTATTAATTGTGGAACAAGTTCGACTTGTTTTTGTATCGTGTCTATCTTGACAGATACATATTCAGTTAGCTCCGCCTTTAATTTACTGGTAGTTTCTTGACATTGCTGACGGACCTGCTCTATTTGAGCAATGAGATTTTGTTCGGTTCTTTCTGGCTGTTCTTTTATTTCCTGTGTCTTGATATTTAACCTGTGATCTAGTTCATTAAAGCTTTCTCGTAATTGATTCTGTAATTCGGTTTGATTTTCACTTATTATGCATGTCAGACTGTACTGCTGATAATTCTCGTTTGACTTCGGCTTGCCCTTCTGCTAAGAGGGATAGCTGCTGCATAATCACAATTAACCGGTCCACAACATTTTGATCTGGTGTCGTATGAACATTGTCGGAACCAACGGGGGTTTCTATATTGCTACCGCTATCCACAACAGTCTCAGAATTGCTCTCTGTGGCCTCTGCTTCGGCGCAAACAGCTGAAGGCTGTTGCACGTCTTGTTGCTGATGCATGGACATTTTATATGCAGCTCTAGTTAATACCATGAAATAATTATCTATCACAGTTTATAAATCACTGAATATTGTTTCAAAATTAATATCTTAACAAGTTTAACGTTCAGATTAATTCACTGAGGTAGCCAATGTAAATGCTCACACACGAAATAATAATCACCCAACATTAAAATTCTACAAGCTAACTACTCTCTGAAAAACTTCTTCCAAGATACTTCAAATTCTATTTTCACTACAGAATTAAAAATTGGTTTGGCTTGGTTCAAATGGCTCTGAGCGCTATGGGAATTAACATCTGAGGTCATCAGTCCCCTAGAACTTAGAACTACTTTAACCTAACTAAACTAAGGACATGACATACATCCATGCCCGAGGCAGGATTCGAACCTGCGACCGTAGCGGTCGCGCTGTTCCAGACTGAAGCTCCTAGAACCGCTCGGTCACATCGGCCGGCCTAAAATTTTGTTTGTTCTGGCCTTTATCTAAAGTGCAATTCTTGTCTAGTAGGTGAAACCTTTCCTGTCGGCAACCTTTACTGTCAGCATAGGATATTTCTGCAGCTTACTTCCCGCTTGTTCTGGTAGTTTATCATGAAACAGAAAATACATGTATTATAGAACAATCCAAGAGAGTCCTGTCACACTGGCGCCAATGTAATTTTAATTAATATTGTGTTTATATAGGTTTCTGGTGAGGAGGAAAGTTAGTTATTAGTATTTTATTAATGATCTCATTCATAAGCTGCCATATCACAGTCATCACAGTTGCCCAAGACAGTTATAATTAAGCTTTACTTGTTTAATCAGAATCGGACGATGACTCTCCTTGTCCGCAGACTCGATGATTCGAAGCGATCTGCAATCCTGTGTAAATAAAATGTCTTGGTTTTCTTGCGTTGCGTAGTAAGTCGGGAAACCTCAGATCAAGCGGAAAGTTTGCTTTGATAGAGTTTAATTATCCGATGAAATAATGGAGCTCTTGGATCTAATAATTGCAGGTTCGTTTCCAATTCATCGGAAGTTCCCTTCTGATTACCAACGAAACGATACCTCCGTGCAAATTTCCAATTAGAGAATACATATATAATTAAATTCCTTACACACTTTTGATGTAAATGCTCAGTATATATTTTCTTGAGTAGCATACAATATATTTCCAATCTCTTTCTTCCAGTAATCTCGATAGCAAAATTACAATTATTCAATGCGGCTAATCGGCACGGAAAAGATCCTAGAAGTCCCCCCAACACACACCAGAGAGAATATTACAAAGAGTAATTATGCGCTCATGGAATAGTAATAGTACTGTACTACTTTGCGCATCGATTCTGCGAGTATATAGATGGTCAAGTAGGAAACGTAATTCACTCATAGAACTGTGCAGAGATAATTAGTAGAATATAAAGAGATATTACACACCGTCTGATTGCGGTTTAATTTATTAACTCTTTCTGAAAGACTGAGGAATCAAACTAAGGCTTATTAAATGATATTATGTTTGATTTTTTTGTGTTCCATAGGAAATCATGACCCGTATTTATTACGTTTTTCCCTTCACCCTACCCTATGTGTGCGTGAATGTGACTGAATGAGTATTTTTACGAGTGGTTTCGGGTTTCTTTTGTGGAGAACGCTGAGTTAGTTGTCATCTACTAGGAGCAGGTGATGTTTCCTTCTCGTTTGGAGGGTAGCGCAGGATGACCCAGTACCTGGGCAGAGAGGTTGGTTCGTCTGTAGAGGAAGCCTACCACTCTGGTAGCTTACGTTGCACCGGTAGTTAGGCGAAGCTCGGTGGAGAAAGGAAACTGCAGCTAGCGGTTGGTGAGTACAGTTCGTGGCTCCTAGAGAAGGTTTCTGCTGATAGGAAGTAGATCGAATTAGAACTTCCCTACGTTAAACGCATGGAATATTTAAGTACTTCAGCTTAACTGAAACGTGTGTAGTCATATATTTTCGGAATGTGACATAATTATTTGGTAAAGAAAATCGGCGATGATGGTGGTTGAAATTAAAAGTGCGGAAGTTGCTTTGTTCCTTTCGGATATCATGGCGTGGAATCTCTTGCAGTGAATATGTTTAGGAAAACCTATTCAGTATAGCTTCAGGTGAATGTGAGAATAACAGTGTTTTCGACCGAGTGTGATTTTTATTGTTCTTATTTCCTATGTTTTCATGGAAGATGCTATTGTCTCTTTATGTTCGTTTTGTACCTCGTGTTTGGTAACCGATGATCCTTCTGGTCTACTACTGCACTGCAGTAGGTTTTCATATTACCAGTTTAATTGTTTCGTGTGTTATAATTTCAGTAAAATATCAGTTTTTCGTGCGCATAGATGAAATTATTGTAACGGTTAGTTTCTGAACGGACAACGTGTAAGTTGAAACGGTTGGGGGGGAGGGGGGGTTCTGCCTTGCCGAGTTAATTTTATTTCGTGGTGGCAAAATCATTCTGGTATTGCACCATTAAAATTTCTTACATTTTTGCGTGGTTTAATGTCTAATTTCTGAACGGTTAACTCGTATCAAGTTTACGAAGTGCTGAAGTTCAGCCGTTCGTAAGCGGCAGGAGCGGTTTCCATGTCGTATATCTACTCCACAAAACCCTGTGAATCGGATAAACCTCTTTCTAAGCTAGTGCATGTGCATAATGGTGATAGGTATCTCTCTGAACTATTTCTGTCGTGGGTATATAGATGGAACGATTGAATTATTGTGTTCCACTTCCCTTGCATGTTTTTCCATTTTAATTGCGCTATTCTACCATTTTTTGGCGAATTACTTAGTTAAATTTTTTATTCAGGCACCAGTCATATGTATTCATAGGATGTCTATCAAATTCAGTCATGAAATAATTGTGCTACGTAAAAGATAAACTCTGAGTACTTTATCTTTCTCATTGATGCCACTTTTCAAATTAAAATTCTCTCCCAGATTTTTTAAAAAGTTAATCTGCTTGCTCGTGATGAACAAATATGGGAGGAAAAAAAGTGAACTGGTGTACTGTCTCAAAATTAAGGAATTCACATTTAATTAAACAAGCTCATTGATGTACGACATACAATGCTCTTCATCCTGTTAGTTTCTTTGAAAAATTTGGATTCTTATAATTAATTTCTTAATTTAATTAAACTGATGATTTCCAGTTCAGTCTTTTCTTAATTGTTACGAAGGGCTTGGGCTGATGGCGACCCCGTAATTTTTAAATTTATAATTGTCCTTGTCAGGTGGCTTAACCAGAAATTGCGCACAACGGTTACATCTCCATTATTCTTGGTTCGTAACGTATGTCGAGCCGGGGCCAGGATCCGTTTGCAGTTCTACATACATACTTTACAATCTCTCTAATTTTACCTTCATGGTCTTTTCGTGTTATATACGTAGGAGGAAGCAATACATTGGTTGGCTCTTCTAGGAACGTACACTCTAAAGATTTTGGCAACAGACCATACCGCGATGCGGAATGCCTCTCTTACAGCATCTGCTACTGGAGCTGACTGGGAATCTCCGTGACGTTTTCCCGCTTACAAAATGAACATCTAACGACACATGCTGCTCTTCTTCCGCTCTTTTCTATTTCCTCTAGCAGCCCTATCCGGAAAGCATCCCAAAATGACGAGTAATACTCAAGTATAGGTCGGAGAATTATTTTGTAAACTGCTTTCTTTGTCGGTGGACAACATTTCCTGGGGATTCTTCCAAGGTATCTCAGCCTGGTATCTGCCTTACCCGTGATCAACTTTATGTCATCGCTCCACTTCAAATCGCTCAGTACTCATAATCCTAGTTATTTTATGGAAGTAACTGTTTCCAATAAAATATTTTTTATGTATTCGCAACACGTGATATTTGTTTACGTTTAGGGTCAACTGCCAATCCCTGCTCCAAGTGTCAACCCTCTCCAGATCTTCCCGGATTTTACTACAATTTTCTACGATAAGCCTCATGGAACTTCCGACATAATCTGATAGGTCATTTACATATATTGTGAAGAAGTAATGGTCCTACAACACTCCACTGGGACACGTCTGAAGTTACTTTTAAGTCTGAAGACTTCTCTCCATTCAGAATGACATGCTGTGTTCTGTTCGGTACAAGTTCTTCAGTATAATCACACAGTTGGTCTGATATGCCGTACGTCAATTTACGGCAGAAGTTTGGAACTTATACTGTGTTCGAACAATATCAATTATCTCGATGAAAACGATTTATTGACAAACAGACAGCACGGATTCAGAGAATACCGTTCTTGTGAAACGCAATTAGCTTTTTATTCCCACGAAGTAACGAGTGCAATCAACAGGAGATGTAAAACTGATTCCACACTTTCAGATATCAAGAAGGCTTTTGACACCGTTCCTGACAAGCGACTTCTAATCGAACTGCGTGCCTATGGAGTATCGCGTCACTTGTGAGATAGGATTCGTGAGTTCGTGTCGTAAAGGTCACAGTTGGTAGCAAGTGACGGAAAGTCATCGAGTAAAGCAGAAGTGATATCCGGTGTTGCCCAAGGGAGTGTTATGGCCCTCTGTTGCTTTAATCTATATAAACACGCACAGTTTGTTCAGTATGAGCAATGGAGACGTCTACCAGATGCTGCACAACGCCAAATTTGCAGCTGGTGACCAAAATCGGAACCAATTTTGCTTTCCAGCGCTCAAGTGTCCAGTCGAATTCGCCGCTGAGTACTGAACAGTGAGTCACTCGTTGTACACATATTCGAGAGATTTTGATAATTCCCCAGGTAGTTAAACTACAGCCATAACTATGTGAGTAGTTGAAAGTGTATTTGTTTGTCTATATTTTTATTTAATGGCTACCTATTGTGCATTGTTCGTATTCCATTTCACTGCCGACGGTGGCTTTTTCTTCGTACATCAGAAATTTTAGAGTTGCTGGAACCCCAAAACAATTGCCGTGTGATTATGTTCAGAGTTACCGCATCATTTCGCAGCGAACGCGGGCATAGAACATTATCTGATAAAGGAGATACACAGCGATGCAGCAGAGAGGAACAAGGAGGCATTGCCTCGTAAATCACGCAGGCTGTGTTACTTCCGAGGATTTTTACTCTGAGAAGCGTACCATTGTATGAATTCCTAATTAAGGGGGATAGGTATTTCCTCGCAAACTTTCCGCGCTGGACGGCAAAAGACTAAAATATGGTTGGTCGGCGTTCGGAAGAATCTGTAGAGAGGAAGAATATCCCGTGGTTTCGAGAATATGATTCGCCTTCTGCAGTTACGAGGGAGAGGAGGCGAGCTTTGCTGGGAAGCCAGCAGTGGAGAGAAAGAGGTCGTCCGTTTTGAGTGTCCATGTCTGACGGTCGCTCAGTATCAGCTTTTGTTGGTACAGACGGACTTCCTGTCTTTGCTCTCAGGAGTTTTTATAGTTACAACGGTTAGGCACTGTACTGTTGCGAATTTATAAGATTCTGGACTTCGTTCCCGGGTTGGGAATCGTCGTTGAGTATGCAGCGTTCAGTGATTGAGAGTACTTCTGTCTGTACTCATGTAGAGACGTTATCTGAGTTCCGTCCTTGTGGCTGGGAGTTCGCATTTCTTGTCTGTACAACACAGAGAGGAGAAGACATTATTAGACTGTACTAATCAGAGGAACGCCTTCTGCCGTCCTAGTATTTTACAGAGTTTTTATTTTGTGACTGGAGGCCTTCCATCGTCGCAGACGTGTACGAGAACCATCACTCCGACGCACCGGAAGCAGTACATACCGTGATATTGCTAATTGCTTCGGCTTATTTGGGCTATAAAGCTAAACAGCTGTGATCACGTAAATTTTATTTCCACCGAGGTTGCACACCACTGCAGGTCATCTTTGACAGTATTGTCTTATAGTGTTTGGTACGTAGACGATATCAGTCATCTCGGGTTATTTAGATCGCGTGGCCATAAAGAGGGGCAGATTTGGGCAATTGATGAATAATATTAGTTAGGTAATTCATTTGTATCTCTTTATGTCCATTCAGCGTTGATATATAATCATTTGTAATATATAAATTGGTTTTAATCTACAATAAATGTATAAGGAGAAACAACATTTATCATTTAGTAGTTACTAGTTCTCTTAATCATTCATTTATGTTTATGTTGTAATTTATATGTTATAGAGCAATAAGGAGGAAATAATATCACCATTAAGAGATCCTAAGATCTGCTTCACGGGGTAGTCAGACAGGACTAAATCTTCATTTTCGCGTTCAGTATTCTCCGTTGCGTCTGCAGCCGAGCGACCGCTACGGTCGCAGGTTCGAATCGTGCCTCGGGCATGGATGTGTGTGATGTCCTTAGGTTAGTTAGGTTTAATTAGTTCTAAGTTCTAGGCGACTGATGACCTCAGAAGTTAAGTCGCATAGTGCTCAGAGCCATTTGAACCATTTTTTTCCGTTGCGCACATTCATTTTTACTAAAAAATGGTTCAAATGGCTCTAAGCACTATGGGACTTGACTTCTGAGGTCATCAGTCCCCTAGAACTTAGAACTAATTAAACCTAACTAACCTAAGAACATCACACACATCAATGCCCGAGGCAGGATTCGAACCTGCGACCGTAGCGATCGCGTGGTTCCAGAATGTAGCGTCTAGAACCGCCCGGCCACCCCGGCCGGCTCATTTTTACACCCGCCAATAGTAGCATCTTGGAGTGTTATTATCGTCCGACTCGATAGCTGAGTAGTCAGCGCGACAGAACGCCCTGCAAAGGGGCTCGGTTTGATTCCCGGCTGCGTCGGAGATTTTCTTCGCTCAGGGAGTGGGTGTTGCGTTGTCCTCATCACCATCTCATCTACCCCATCGACGCGGAAGAGGCGTCAACTAAAATGACTTGCACCAGGTGACCGGTCTACCCGATGGGAGGCGCTAGCCACATGACATTTCATTTTCAGTGTTATTATCGGACCTTTTGAGATATATCAGGGTCGTGAACAGAGTCAGATGCTTCGTGATCACTGTGAGGGAGAAAAAGAGATGCCGTGAACTCGTGTGTGACAGTGTTATCAGCAGCTGACTGAGTTTGAAAGGAGCCTTGGCGGATGGTCCAATGGAGCAGTTTCTAGATTTGTGTGAGATTCAGATGTAACTATGGTGCAATGCTGCAGTGAATGGTAACGTGAGGACAGGCGTATGTGTTGTCAAGGTTCGAGGTGACCACGTCTGCCAACCACAAGGGAAGATCACCCTATCGTTCACCTAGCACATCGTAATCCGTGAACAAATGCTATCTTCTGTGTCATCCCGCACCACTGGCTGGAGACTAACAGCAGCCGGACTAAAGAATTACTGTCCCACGAGTAAGCTGCCATTAACAGCACAACACAAACGGCTGGTGGCCTTTGGAATGGTACCGTGACGTGGCTGTGTGGACTGCTGATAGATGCCATCGGATTGTTTTCAGCAGTGAATCGAGGTTTTTGTACTGCTCGATATCACCATCATCGACGAGTACGGTGGCTGCCTGGGCAGAGGACTCATTCTTCCAATGTTTTGGAGAGGGTCAGTTGTGTTATTCCTGGCGCCAGTGTGTGGCGAGCCATTGGGTATCGCTTCCTGTCACGGCTGGTAGCGATAGAGGGAACTCTGGAGGCACAACGAGACGCCATTGACATCCCGTGTCCTCGCGCATTGCCTTTCAGGCGACAGCAGTGTGCTGCTATTTTTTAAGAAGGCACTGTTCCTCGACACATGTCTCTATGAACTGGAGGGGGGAGGAAGAGGAGATAAAGGCACAGGTGGAAAGTATAGACGGGTCGTGAGCAGTTGGAAAAGAAAGAGGGAGGAGGAGGAGATGGGCAGAGAGAGAGGGAGTGAGGAGGGTACGGACAGAGGGATGTGGGAGGAAGATATGGTCTGCATGATTTTGAGGTATTCGCATGGTAAGCAAGACTCTCATATCTGGTTCTTACACGAAATGTGTGAGGCCAGCTCTGACAGTTCCATCCCAGTGCCACTACCCAGAACATCAAGGGCCAGTTACAACAGTTGTGACCCAGCTAGCCTCAGGAGAGGATAAGACTGTCTTATGACACTCTTTGCAACTGAATAAGAACATGCGTCCAGGTCAGAAAGGGTGCAACGTCATGCTAATAAGTCGGCTCATACTGCCATGTTCTATTTAAATTTGACTCTATGATGGAATCAGTGACATACTCTCTACTGGTGAAGTTTCATTTGTTTCCTCTTCCCAGCTAAGAGGATCACAATGTATGTATAGTGATAAAGTCTGTTAAAAGCAACTGCTGTTGATATATCCTTATATATAACCAATAATTACATGTGTGTATGTCCAGCATCGCCTCCTAAACAACTGGCTCAATTTAAACCGAGTTTGGTACACGTACTGTTTTTGTATGAGACTTAGCACTGTGGGGGTTCGAACCTCCTAGCGCCCATAGGAGTGGAGATACAGGCAAAACATCGTTTTTAACACTTGTGATGTATGTTGTCCTGCATGACAAGTGTGTTGTGTGGATAATACCGGCTTGCATTGAAGGTCCTACATGTGCAGATGGGCATGGTTGAGCAGAGGGACAGCAAAGGAGCAAATGGATAGTGAGAGAGAGAGAGAGAGAGAGAGAGAGAGAGAGAGAGAGAGAGAGGAGGATGAGATTGCCAGAGAAATGGCAGATGGGCAGATGGACAGATGGAGTGTGTGGAGGATGTGAGGGACAGAGAGAGAGGGGGAGGTTGGAATAAACAGAGAGAGAGGGGGGGGGGGGAGGATGGGATGGACAGAGAGAGAGAGGAAGTGGAGATGGACAGAGGGGAAGAGGTGTGTTGTGTGGGTAGTATTGACATGCCATACATGTCTCGGTGGGAACTGATGAGGAGATATGGGGGAGGACATGTATAGTGAGAGAGGTGGGAGAAGGTGGTAGACAGAGAGAGAGAGGAGGGGGATGGATAGACAGAGAGAAGGAAGTATGAGATGGATAGAGAGAGTGGAGATCAAGAGATGGACAGAGGGAGTGTGGAGGAGGATGAGATGGACAGAGAGAGGGTGCAGAGAAGACGAACAATGAGGGGTGAAGGAGCTGATCAAAGAGAGGGGGAGGAGATGGACGCAGGTGGAACATATAGACGGGTAGTGGGCAGTGGAAAAGAAAGAGGGCAGAGGAGGCGATGGATAGAGAGAGGGTGAGGAGGGTATGGACAGCGGGATGTGGGAGGAAGAGATGGTCAGAGAGTTAGGGCATAGAATGTGGACAAAGGGAGGGAGATGAGGGGGTGGAGAGACAGAGAGAGTGGGTAGGAGGATTTGGATGGATAGAGGTGGGAGGATGAGATGGACAGAGAGACTGGGGAGGAAAAGGTAGACAAAGAGAAGTGGGAAGAGCACATGTGTACAATATATGTGTCAAATGTATATGCCATCAGCCGGCCGCGGTGGCCGAGCGGTTCTAGGCGCTTCAGTCCGGCCGCGCGACTGCTGCGGTCGCAGGTCCGAATGCTGCCTCGGGTATGGATGTGTGTGATGTCCTTAGGTTATTTAGGTTTACGTAATTTTAAGTTTTAGGGGACTGGTGATCTCAGATGTTAAGTCCCATAGTGCTCAGAAACATTTGAACCATTATATGCCACCGAAGCCACAGAAAAAAGGCAAGTAATCTCTATATATTGTAAAAATATATGTGTGTATATATTATGTATGATCAACATTTCCTCCTAACTACTGGATCGATTTCAAACAACCTTGGTACACATCTCACGTACTATCTGGAAAGACGTTCCTGAGGGTAAGAACTAAATCAAAGGGGTGGGTGTGGAAGTGAAAAGGAAGCATAACGCACTGCGCGCAAATACCCAGGTTATTCTCATCCAGTAACTGACACACGAAATGGACACGCTTAGCACTTTACAACAAACTTTACACACCATTATGAAAATTTACTAATTCTTTTCTCGCTGACACGCCACACAAAACAATGAAATGGCGAAAGTTTATCGCTTACTACATTTTCGCTATTCATGCAGGAAAACTACTACCGCTTTAGGTATGACGTTTCAATTTATTACTTTTTTACTACTAACTCCATCCGCAACAGATTCAGTATACATTCGTGCCTAGTGAGGTGACAGAAGTCACTGGGATAGCGACATACACACACACGGACGATGGTAGCATCGCGTACACAAGCTATAACACGGTAGTGCATTGGCGGATCTGCCATTTGTAGTCAGGTGATTCACGTGAAAAGGTTTCCGACGCGATAATTGCCGCACAGCGGGAATTAACAGTCTGAACGCGGGATGGTACTTGGAGCTAGTCGCATGGGACATTCCATTTCGGAAATCGTTAGGGAATTCAATATTCCGCGATCCACAGAGTCAAGAGTGTGCCGAGAATACGAATTTCAGGCATCACTTCTCATCAAGGACAACGCAGTGGCCTACGGCCTTCACGTAACGATTGAGAACAATGGCGTTTGAATAGAGTTTTCAGTGGTAACAGGCAGGCAACACTGCTCGAAATGACCGCAGAAATCAATGTGTGACGAACGACTAATGTATCGGTTAGGACAGTGCGGCGAAATTTAGCGTTAATGGACTATGGCAGCAGACGACCGACGCGAGTGCCTCGCTAACATAACGACGTCGGCTGCAACCACTGGAAAACTGTGGCCTGGTCGGATGAGTCCAGATTACAGTTGGCAAGAGCACTGTGCCAGCTGCGTAATGGTGTGGCCAGTGTTTACATGGAATGCACTGAATCGTCTCGTCCAACTGAACCGATCATTGACTGGAAATGTTATGTTCGGCTACTTGGAGACCATTTGCAGCCATTCATGGAATTCATGTTCCCAAGCAACGATGGAGTTTGTATAGATGACAGTATGCCGTGTCACCGGGCCAAAAGTGTTCGCGATTGGTTCGCAGAACGTTGTGGACAATTCGAGCTAATGATTTGGGCACCCTGATCGCCCGACACATATCCCATAGAACATTTATGGAACATAACCGAGAGGACAGTTCGTGTAGAAACTCGTGCACTGGCAACACTTTCGCAATTATGGACGACTAAGGGGGCATCACAGCGCCATATTTGTGCACGGGACTTCCAACGACTTGTTGCTGCACTACACCAGGGTAAAGGAGGCCCGACACGATATTAGGAGGTATCCCATGATTATATCACCTCAGCGAATACCATTGAATGGAGAGTTACGTGACAGAATACATGAGACACCTCGCCTTATGGTTATGCTGAGCTGCACAGCTCTACTGTCTCTGAATCGGCATAATGTGCAAGGAGACGAAGTGCTACCACGCATCAAGTCGAAAAACTGTACGAGCGTTGTCAGATGGTTTTAGGTAATGTGGGAGCTTATATTGTTGCTAATTAATTTGTCACTTGTGTTTATCGATTGTGTTCATAAACTAAAGAAAAAACGCTACTTAGTATGCACTGTACTAACACAAATAAATTGCAACGAATCAAAATGACGTTACTAAGAGAGTCCTTTTTTCAAAATAAAAACAGAGTATCCGAGATTGTCACAAATCAGCCGTATGACGCACACTTTCGGCTTCAAAATGATCTGTGTGACGTTCAGTCCACAGTCATACTGTAGTAGTGTCACAGGAAGGGCTACCAAGGACGTATGCAAATGCAGCAGTTGGGGTACGTACAAACGAGATCCGTTTAAGAAATCAATCAGTGCCACGTGTAAGTCAACACAATTGACAAAAGCACAAAAAGGAGGCATTACAAAATGCTCAGTTCTGCAAGTTTTTACCATTAGATCTGCAGGGTACAGAATAAAGGTAGCAACAAAACTTGTGTGGAGAAGTTGCCTTAAAATCTCTTTACTGACCGTGGATCTGCCTGCTTGCGGCTCTTTTACAGAAGAGGATAGAATCTTGTCTCCAGCGAGATTGGGACAGAAAACTAACATAGGCTTCCCTTGAAGGACGGGCACATTACCACAGAGATAGCATACATCCGTAGCTGACCTTGCGTCCTTCTTGTTCCAAAGAAGGCTAAGACGGAGAATTCACAACTTATATCAGAAATTAGGCTGTAGTTTCTGTTAGATCAAGCTCCCGTTGTTTAAAAACATAAATTTTCGCCATTCATGCCATCTGTTACGTGAGAATCCTTCAGAATATTATATCAAAATGAGAAGAAAATGTTCACTGTGTTTTTCGAGCTGTGGGGAAGCTCACACTTCAAAGACGCGGCGGCACCGACTGCCACTGTGTTGATTGGGTACAAAAATACCTAGTACAGGTCGATGAGTTTTGTTTGGATTTCCGCAAGTGTGATTTGGGTCTCAGGCGTAGTTACGGATTATATCCAGATGCATCGACTGCAACGCGAACGTCATAAAAGAACAGCAGGGGAAATTATATGGGTTGCTCTCCTCTTCAGTACCTGTTGGAGCTATTTTTATTTTTCTACCTTAAGCGAACTGCAAACTAAGAACCTCATTCACCGGAAGTGATTCGCTTTGTAGCATCACCTGATGCTATGAATGGACTGACGGAAAAAAATCGCAACACCAAAAAATTAATTAATGTAGAGTAACTAAATTTCTGGAATACATTTGTCAAAGAAACATATTTACCTGATTAACACTGCAAGATCACAGGATAATGTAAGCTCGAGATAAGCCATTGAAAATGTGACATGCTGGTACATTAAAAACCGTTGTAGTTTCCGAAATACTGAATGCAAGCATGCAAACGTGCGTGCATTGTGTTGTACAGGTGTCGGATGTCAGCTTGTATGATGGAGTTCCATGCCTGTTGCACTTGGTCGGTGGATACAGTCACGGTTAAGGCTGTTTGTGGATGACGATGGAGTTATTTCCCAGTGATGTGCCATGTGTGCTAGATTGGAGACAAATCTGGTTATCGAGCAAGCCAAGGCAACGTACCGTCTCTCAGTGATTTGAGGTCAGTGGAATGCACGCTTCAGGGCGTCTGGGTCGGAGCTGTTCTTGAAGAAACCGATTTGTAACAGTTCGTTGTGTCACTATGGTGCCAACTACTGTTCAAATTTCTGCCGCAGATGCAGTAAGATGCACCAGAGCCACAAGCCAAACACGATGGTCTTCGCACTCGGCATTGCCACGTGGCAGTCCGTGGCCCAGTCTTCTCGTGAACACCCCTGCCAGGGATAATTTAGTGTGCTACATTCCTGCCAAGTCTTTCTGCAATATCGCAGAAGGAACATCCAGCTTCTCGTAGCCCTATTACACGACATCGTTCAAACTCGGTGAGCCGTTGATAAATGCGCCCTTGTCGCCCTAAAGGCATTCTTGATTAACATCAACTCACTACATCCAATCTCGAAGGTAACTAACACTCTCGATCATTACAGCGTGTATTTAAAGCAAACCCGATTTGCATCGACTGGCGCGAAATTGGAATAGATATCATCTTTTAGCTATAGAAACACGCCTACGAACTTTCGTTTATGTCGCGCAGCTCCTTGGTGTTGCTACTTTTTCCCCTCAGTGCATTATGAGTACGTTACATTCATTTTAATTTTATATGCTCGAAAACAGTTTTCTTCGTGAATCTTTTCATTGGATCCATTTCTAACGCATGGTAACACAAAAGAAGAGACAACCTAACACTGACTACAAAACGCGAAACTGCACAAAGAAATTTCATAAGCTGCCAATAACATATAGTTTCAAATCAGAAAAGCAAGGAAATCTTTTTCAAGGATCGTGAAGTAGGATTCAAAAGGCGCGAAGAAAATTAAACGAGTGAGTGACTGCAGCTTCAGCTAACATGAAATGCTAAAATTTTCTGATGGGAATGTGGAACACGAAATAAATGTGCAGACAGTAATATCTTGAATATGTCATTCTTAAGCAAAACTGTCATTCATTCAATAAATAAAAATCAAAGAAACGGAAAGTATTGTCTAGCGAATACAATATCACTTTACTGGTGATACTTCGCGCAATAATAGCTAAAAGCACCTGATTAATGAGCTCTTCAATTGGCGGAGAACTAAGACGAGAGGAGTCAAAGTAACAAGAAGAGGTTACGCTAGGTGATCGTAGGACGTCATCTCTGTAGCTGTTGGATTAGCTTCACTTAATTTCCAAATTCGTACTACTGACCCGGGAACGTACACCGCTTTCAATATCCATATAATGCCTGTAATTTTGTCGGAAAGTGCACATAACAGGGGCAATCCACCACTAGTCGCTCTCTGACGCAGTCGAAACCTCGCTTTGTGAAAGTAGTGTGAAAATAAAGGGAAATCTACTTTGTCTTAGGTGCCAACTCTCAACAGTTTCCGAGAAAAAGAGTCAAAGTTTTGAAGCTATTTCATCAGCTCGTGCGTGCTGCATAAAACTGAGCGAGTCGGTAGAATGTTGGCTAAGGACACAGTTACGAAATTTTGCGCTCCGTGTTCAAATCCAGTCGTAGGTTTTTTCTTTTGTTGTCGCGGAGATATATAACATCACTGACATCAGTATTTTTTTGACATCGAGAAATACAACGGAATTACTCATAAAAGAAGTAAGCATTTCAGATCATATTAAAAATACAAGATTTGGTACGTACGACATCTGCAAGTGAGAGCCATGATAACTAATTTAGAGAGATACGCTTCATTTGTTAGTTAGTTAGTTAGTCACGTGTTCCATTGATCAAACTCACGGTAACCATTATGATGTGGAACATGTCAAGTGCATAAGAAATGCACACATAAATCAAGTTCAAAAAAGGGTTACAGCAGCATATTTGACCCCTTTCTGTGCCAAAGGTAGGTTAAATAGAGGATAATGTAATTGTTTCTTTCTTCCGGTATTATAATCATGAATGTCGCTGTTGTTTTCAAACTAGTCCTTGTTGTTGAGAACAAATTTCATTGCTGAGTAAATGTAGTGAGAGGCTGTTGTAACAATTCCTAACCTTTTAAAGAGATGCCTGCAAGATGTGCGGCTATGAGCGCAACACATTATTCTAACTACTATCTTTTGAGTAGTGAATACTTTTTACCTGAGTGTTGAGTTACCCCAAAATATTATCCTTTACGACATCAGAGAGTGAAAGTATGCAAAGTATGTTAGCTTACTAATTTCTTTATCTTCACAACTGGCGCCGGCCGTTGTGGCCGAGCGGTTCTAGGCGCTTCAGTCTAGAACCGCGCGACCGCTACGGTCGCAGGTTCGAATCCTGCCTCGGGCATGGATGTGTGTGATGTCTTAGGGTTAGTTAGGTTTAAGTAGTTCTAAGTTCTAGGGAACTGATGACCACAGATGTTAAGTCCCATAGTGCTCAGAGCCATTTTTTTTTTTCGTGCCAACTTGTGTCCAGTTCGCGTATTAGGTCGTCAAAACCTGGAGCCGGTTGGAGATCCCTGCCAATAATACTCCAAACGTTCGCAATGGCAGGAGATCCGGCGACCTTACTCGCCAAGGTGGGGTTTGACAAGGAGTAGAAACTCTAGCATTGTGCGAGTGATCATTATCTTACTGAAATCTAAGCCAAGGATGGCTTGCGATTAAGGACAACAAAATAGGTCGTAGAACATCGTTGACGTGCCGCTGTACTGCAAGGGCGCCGCGGATGACAACCCCTACAGACCATTACTAGTGGGTTTTAGGCCATACGGCTGGCGGGAGTCCGGTTGGTATACCAGCACTGTCCAAGGCGTCTCACGACCCCTCTTCGCTTGTCATCGGGGCGGGACTCAGCCGCGAAGACCATAATTCTTTGTATTACAAACTTCCCGACACTAATGAGGCTGCTGCAGCCATTGTCCATTGCGGCAATGCTCGTATAGTAACCAGATGTCTATTGCTTCTAGCCTCTGTAACATAAACAATCATTTTATATGTTTCTCGAGTCAACCGTCGTTTGTAATTTTTTCCTCTCCGACCCGGCCGGGAACCGGAAAACTGTTACCAACAACTTTTGTTAGCCTCCAAGATGTCAGTGGCAAACTTGGTCTTACAGTCCAACAAAACGCAAACAAAATATTGGAACAGTCTCATAATGTGTACGCAATAGCCAAAGGAAATTTCATGAAAGATACCTATCATCATCAATCTGTATATTGAGCAAGCAGTGGAGGAAACAAAAGAAAAATTCGGAGTAGGTATTAAAATCCATGGAGAAGAAATAAAAACCTTGAGGTTCGCCGATGACATTGTAATTCTGTCAGAGACAGCAAAGGACTTGGAAGAGCAGTTGAACGGAATGGATAGTGTCTTGAAAGGAGGATATAAGATGAACACCAATAAAAGCAAAACGATGATAATGGAATGTAGTCGAATTAAGTCGGGTGATGCTGAGGGTATTAGATTTGGAAATGAGACACTTAAAGTAGTAAAGGAGTTTTGCTATTTGGGGAGCAAAAAAAATGATGATGGTCGAAGTAAAGAGGATATAAAATGTAGACTGGCAATGGGAAGGAAAGCGTTTCTGAAGAAGAGAAATGTGTTAACATCGAGTATAATTTAAGTGTCATGAAGTCGTTTCTGAAAGTATTTGTGTAGCCGTATATGGAAGTGAAACATGGACGATAAATAGTTTAGACAAGAAGAGAATAGAAGCTTTCGAAATGTGGTGCTACAGAAGAATGCTGAAGATTAGATGGGTAAATCACATAACTAATGAGGAGGTGTTGAATAGGATTGGGGAGAAGAGAGTTTGTGGCACAACTTGACAAGAAGAAGGAGGGGTTCGGTTGGTAGGAAATGTTCTGAGGCATCAAGGGATCACCAATTTAGTATTGGAGGGCAGCGTGGAGGGTAAAAATCGTAGAGGGAGACCAAGAGATGAATACACCAAGCAGATTCAGAAGGATGTAGGTTGCAGTAGGTACTGGGAGATGAAGAAGCTTGCACAGGATAGAGTAGCATGGAGAGCTGCATCAAACCAGTCTCAGGACTGAAGACCACAACAACAACAACACCTGTCATCAGTGTTTGGACAAAATCTTGTGACCGTAGGTAAAAATGGAGCCCTTTCCGTACATCTACATCTACATTGATTCTCCGCAAGCCACCCAACGGTGTGTGGCGGAGGGCACTTTACGTGCCACTGTCATTACCTCCCTTTCCTGTTCCAGTCGCGTATGGTTCGCGGGAAGAACGACTGTCTGAAAGCCTCCGTGCGCGCTCTAATCTCTCTAATTTTACATTCGTGATCTCCTCGGGAGGTATAAGTAGGGGGAAGCAATATATTCGATACCTCATCCAGAAACGCACCCTCTCGAAACCTGGCGAGCAAGCTACACCGCGATGCAGAGCGCCTCTCTTGCAGAGTCTGCCACTTGAGTTTATTAAACAACTTCGTAACGCTATCACGGTTACCAAATAACCCTGTGACGAAACGCGCCGCTCTTCTTTGGATCTTCTCTATCTCCTCGGTCAGACCGATCTGGTACGGATCCCACACTGATGAGCAATACTCAAGTATAGGTCGAACGAGTGTTTTGTAAGCCACCTCCTTTGTTGATGGACTACATTTTCTAAGCACTCTCCCAATGAATCTCAACCTGGTACCCGCCTTACCAACAATTAATTTTATATGATCATTCCACTTCAAATCGTTCCGCACGCATACTCCCAGATATTTTACAGAAGTAACTGCTACCAGTGTTTGTTCCGCTATCATATAATCATACAATAAAGGATCCTTCTTTCTACGTATTCGCAATACATTACATTTGTCTATGTTAAGGGTCAGTTGCAATCCCTGCACAAAGTGCCTATCCGCTGCAGATCTTCCTGCATTTCGCTACAATTTTCTAATGCTGCAACTTCTCTGTATACTACAGCATCATCCGCGAAAAGCCGCATGGAACTTCCGACACTATCTACTAGGTCATTTATATATATTGTGAAAAGCAATGGTCCCATAACACTCCCCTGTGGCACGCCAGAGGTTACTTTAACGTCTGTAGACGTCTCTCCATTGATAACAACATGCTGTGTTCTGTTTGCTAAAAACTCTTCAATCCAGCCACACAGCTGGTCTGATATTCCGTAGGCTCTTACTTTGTTTATCAGGCGACAGTGCGGAACTGTATCGAACGCCTTCCGGAAGTCAAGAAAAATGGCATCTACCTGGGAGCGTGTATCTAATATTTTCTGGGTCTCATGAACAAATAAAGCGAGTTGGGTCTCACACGATCGCTGTCTCCGGAATCCATGTTGATTCCTACATAGTAGATTCTGGGTTTCCAGAAATGACATGATACGCGAGCAAAAAACATGTTCTAAAATTCTACAAGAGATCGACGTCAGAGATATAGGTCTATAGTTTTGCGCATCTGCTCGACGACCCTTCTTGAAGACTGGGACTACCTGTGCTCTTTTCCAATCGTTTGGAACCCTCCGTTCCTCTAGAGACTTGCGGTACACGGCTGTTAGAAGGGGGGCAAGTTCTTTCGCGTACTCTGTGTAGAATCGAATTGGTATCCCATCAGGATTGCTGACTCTCGAGATGAGCAAAGCTATCCCTCCTTATACGATAGCCTGATTGTTGATAAAATCGGAATTACGACGTAATCATTAAAAGTAATTTCGCCAAAGTGTATGCCGTTCCGTTAAACCTACGACGTATACTTTTACTGATAAGTGAAAATTACATTCGCTCATTACAGAAGTGCTCTATTCTCTTTCCACAGCAAACGGAAATCACAACTAGAAGTGATGAAATTAATGAAATACAGGCTAGGATCTGTAATCAGTTGCAGACTTCTGCTTTGAAGAATATGCTTTGATATGCTTCGAGATGCTCAATTATCCGCGAAACTGTCGCCAAAGCGCGCGGTATTTAGCAACGCTAATGAGATTGCTTTGCCTAATGATATTCATACTAAAAATGTGACTGTGGCATATGTGTCGTCACATGTTGCTCATGGTGTTCTTTCCTAACGATATTCACGCTTAAAAATGTGACTGTGGCATATAGACGAGAATCTTAATTGGAAAATTCGTATTTTGGATCTCCTAAAGCGACTAGGTTCAGAAATTTTTGCTATGAGAATAATTGCCAGTTTTGCAAAGTGGCTCAAATGGCTCTGAGCACTATGGGAATCAACTGCTGAGGTCATTAGTCCCCTAGAACTTAGAACTACTTAAACCTAACTAACCTAGAGACATCACACACATCCATGCCCGAGGCAGGATTCGAACCTGCGACCGTAACGGTCACGCGGTTGCAGACTGAAGCGCGTAGTACCGTACGGCCACACCGGCCGGCACTTGTCACGAACTTCCTCAGTACGACATCCCACATCTCTGTCAATCAGTGCCAAGCAGTACAACTGTATGCATAAGGGACAGAGTTGGACCAACACGTTGTTGGCTTGTTCTATTTGTGAAGCTCTTTCCCTCGAGTAACTCATCTAAATTTTCGGAAATTGTAATAATTTTGTTTGCCCGTACTTTTACGTCATATATACCGAGTTTCTTCCCATTTGACTTCGTCTTATGTTGAAAGACTATCGTTAATAAAGTTAGAGATCCTGGCAGGGGCGCCAAATGAAAAGCTTCTACTTATATTTCTAATCCAGACGGTAATAATAAAATGGGAAGGAACTGTTAATCAGAACTCAGGGAGAAGTTGTGATCTAAATGACACTAGATTTATTCATTCTTAACATTACAAGACAACAAAAATGACGAAATAAACATTACACAAACATTTTTTTTATGTAACAAACGCTTTCACTAACCTGACGTCTATGGTGTACAAAGTGATCACCTGGGGATCGACGCACGACACTAACCGGAACACTAATCGCCTTATCTGACTTCATACACGTGAATCCGGGTTATGGCACATAACTATGCCACCACCAAGCATCTATACTCCACTATTCAAAAACGAAAAATATGGTTCGACAGAACAGGGTGCTGAGAAACATATTAGAGCTCCATGCCGCAGCAGCGAATACTTTACCCTCCTGCTGGTCAAGGCGGCACTGACTGAAGTCGTGGACAGCGGCAATCTGTTATTAATGGCGCGTTCCCGTAAAATGTAAATATATGGCCTCGCGTTCGGTTAATTCGGAACGCAGGTACTTTCCAGTGAGCCTCTGAAACTCCGGTGGATTCCAGTGTGCAGGTGGACCCGTTTGCTGGTCTGCCACGACTGTGTGTGACGGAATATGTCAGATGTTTAGACAGCCGACACAAGACAAATAAGTACACCCACGCTTCACGCGTTGTCAGCGTGATGATGTAAGCAGTACCTCTGACAGTTCAGAAGGTGACTGCCACAGGCTCACACTAGCAAAGGACACAAGTCTCACCGTTAGATAGAGACCTCCAGTTCTTTACTAGTGAAGCGCCCGCACAAGAAACTCCTTCCTTTCTGCTCGCTTCCTCCTCAGCTCGGTACCAAAAGCACAAAATGGCTCTGAGCACTATGGGACTCAACTGCTGAGGTCATTAGTCCCCTAGAACTTAGAACTAGTTAAACCTAACTAACCTAAGGACATCACAAACATCCATGCCCGAGGCAGGATTCGAACCTGCGACCGTAGCGGCTTTGCGGTTCCAGACTGCAGCGCCTTTAACCGCACGGCCACTTCGGCCGGCCCTAAAGCACATTTACATTTTAGACTCACCCCACTTGCGCACAAGCCAACCACGAGCCGGAGCCCGGCATTCTTACCTGGGAGAGCGGCCTTTCTTTTGCAAACACCGATTTGACCAATCAGAGACTTTAAAGTTAATTGCGACAAAAAGGAAAAAAGATTCAGTTTCGCAGCCTCTTTCCCACGTGTTTGCTGTGTCTTTTGCTAACAAAAATGCTCAGGATGGAAGCACAGCCCTCCATAAAAAGCTGTTGCGTCCATTTCAAAGTTCCCAAAGGAACTCGCTAAAAGCCTTATGCTTTCATAAATATGTTTTGTAACAGAGTCTGGACGTCTGTCGCCCTGTGCCACAGAAATTCGCAGAACGTTCAGTTCTTTTGTCGGCTTCCTCCCTAACGAGGGCCCCTCCTCTGCTTTATTGCCAACCTACAATGCACTGGCCAGTACAGCGGCGACTTCTCGGCGCTAGTCTGTATACCTGGACACGCCTGCTTCCCATCTGGCGCCAACTAAATGTGTCTTCACAATGAGATGGCGGAACTCAGCCGTCCAGGAATGTCTCCACATGTTCCACAGAAAAAACGCTCTTTGCTGGATCCACCATCGCCGCAGGTTGTACTACAGTCACTTAAATCGGGATTCTATTCCTTTGAACGCAGGTAAAGCTTAGCGTCCTTCCTTCCCTAGAGCAAGCAAACAAGACTGTTAACTACTGCCACCCATTTCATCGTAATGTATGAAGTCAAATCACAGTAAAGATCATATTCCGAAAGAATATGAAGCGGCATAACACCTAATCAGAAGTGGGAATGCCCTGCAATCTCTCACAACCTCCCCGTTCCTCTCGAATTTATTCACGGGAAGTGTCACACTTTAAAAGGTTAGTGTGACACGGAACAGATTAAATTGTGATACTTATGTTGGGTCATTATCAAAGACATAAACGTGAATCAATCTTTGTATACTATAAATCCCAGCACAGTGTTATACCCGGTCTTAACCACATTCAACCAGGAGTCATCCGTACCCTCTCTGCTGCATGCCCACAAAATTAAATGAGAAAAAAATGTGATGGGCGTACCATCTGGTCATATTCTTGAAGACCTAGATTTAAATAACAGTTACTAAATGGTTACAGGGCCATGCACATATTTATCTTCTCATTCATCCTGAAATTGTAGTCAGAAAAGGCTATTCCCTAACATGAATATAATATTGTGGTCGTGAGGATTCTCTGCCCCATGGAAAATTACTACCCCTGCTCTATTATACACATGGCTGCATTCATTCCGTGACAGAACATGATTACACACACTCTCACATCCATCCAAAAAGCAATTATTACTAGGTTAAATTTTACTAGTCTCCTGTGTAACTTATTTCTCTAAAAATGTATCTGCCCCTTAAATGAAAAGATATAAGTGTCAACACAACAAATCTTATGATTGTCATAAATCAAGTGAATCCTTACACTAAACGCCAAAGTACACGAGACCATTAAGAAAAATAAAACTCGATAATAAAACACAGAGAGGACATGTAATCGTGTAAGATGAACACAGCAAGGCACATATCAGACACGTAAAACAAGAAAAACGAACATAAAGCAATAATCAGAATAAAGCTTCCTACAGCTCCCTTCTCAAAGGTCTTTAGGGAGCCCAATTTTCTTTTTAAATTTACAATTGTCACACGAAAACACTGCACTACACATGTCAGGTAACAGGTTGGATGTGGCAGCTATGTGGGTATGAGTTTGCCTAGGTGCGATACGTATACAATACAGGCACCCACACCGTGTGGCAGGACCTTGTCTCTGGCCGCAATCATTGGCGTCTCGTTTGCTGAAACTCTCGGATGACGTGGTGGTCAGTAATGCGTTGCTGTTGTCGAAGGCGTTCGTGGGAAGACCCGTGCAACATACGGACACAGGTTTGAGGCGAGTCACCTCCCGCCGTCGCTGTCGACTGTGTCTCCAGACGCGTAATACCTCCATTCAGCGGTGTGCCCCGCTGGCGTGGGCCTCAGACTTCCATTCGAGGGGAGGTCCCTCGGGACCCTGTAGTGGCAGCGGCACTGAAAGTGCTCCGTTGTCGACCGCACCAAGCCCTGCTGACAGCTGCCCTCATTCACGCAGCCACTGATGCCACGCCGACCAGCTGCCCGGCGGTGGCTACGTCGGCTGCCCCCTGCAGCATCTCCCCTCCTTCACCGTCTTGACTGAGTGCCCGTCCGCTACGTCCGCTGTGGTGTCAGCAACCTCTCCCAAAACGCTTGACACGCCCCCATCAACTCAGCTGCAAAGCGTCTGCACAATCCTTACAAGGAGACTCAGTGCCATGTTTTTACAAATGTGTTTACAACATAAATACAATGAATTATAATGACAGATTACTCCAAGAATAAAAAGGTTTACAATTCCTAAGCTATAATCCTATTCTATTACATACATAATTTGATGTTATTACAGCAATAATTTTAAATGATAATTTTCTTTATAATCTTAAGTAGCAGTGAGGTGTTGTACTGTATGATAGTTTAGTGTTAATTTCCCACACCCTTACATACAATCAAAATAGTACACCAGCTTAGACTACACATTCACTTCAGTCATTCCCATTCCATCTAAGTCTACTACTTATTCGTGCAACCCAATTACGTGAAAGATATCCAGTTAATATACTCCCATTTTGTAGTCACTAAGGTGGCACTAACGCTGGTGTACCGCGTGAATCTCGATAAGTACCGACGTCACCAATCTGAGTGGGATAAACAAAAAAACGCGAAATGCTCTCCTTTTCTGGAACAGGCACAAAATTTTCTCAGGTAGTTGTACAAATTTTCTTCACTCCAGCCCCTGAAACAAATGAAAACGCACAAGGTATTAACGACATTTGACTACCAAGCTACGTATCTTCCACTCTTCTCTTTCTCACAAATTGACGGTGTGCCTCGCTCACTCTGCAAAAACATACCAAAGTGACTTCCACATTCCGTGCTCACGCCACATAGTACAAACTATCGCCCAAGATCAACAAGTCAGGCGCTCGCGAATTACTCGCGAAAGCCTGCACTAATATCATCGCACAATAGTGCGGAAATCCACATGCGAAAGCCACAAGTGAGTAACCGCAGTGAACCACAACCGCATTAGACGCGATAGCTCATCTGTGTAACCTCACTCGAATAAAATATCCAATTCGCGAGAGACATTGCACCAAAGAAAAAAACACACCACAAATTCGTCGCACCACTGGCGATAACAAACAGCCCACAGCGAAGACACATTGCACTGGGCACTGGTCACAAACCACAGCCAAACACACAAGAAAATCAACACGCATTTAGCGTGAACATTACACGACCATCCTGCAAAATACCTCCAAGAATCTCGCAACTAATCTCTACAACGTCCCTCTCACACACTACACTACGAATTATATATACCGGATCGTACAACATGTAATCCGATAGACACACAATAAACAGAAGAAATATGCTTGTAGCTGACCTCTAAGATGTTACGAGAAGAATTCTGTCCCCAATACTCGTGCACTTTTTCGTACTTGAAGATATAAAATTCTATCGTTGTTGAAACACTTGATTTTGTCTTTCCGTGCAAATTGCAAAAAAATGGTTCAAATGGCTCTGAGCACTATGCGACTTAACTTCTGAGGTCATCAGTCGCCTAGAACTTAGAACTAATTAAACCTAACTAACCTAAGGACATCAAACACATCCATGCCCGAGGCAAGATTCGAACCTGCGACCGTAGCGGTCGCTCGGTTCCAGACTGTAGCGCCTAGAACCGCACGGCCACTCCGGCCTGCTGCAAATTGCAAAACTGCTAACAGAACATATTAACTCGCCCGAAATAAGACAAAAATAAACAACGACGTTTCCATCTCTCAACTATTGTAATTCATTCACCTCTGGGATTACCAACTGTACATCTATAAACTTGCTACATGTTACGAAGAAATACGGGGTGATCAAGAAGTCAGTATAAATTTGAAAACTGAATAAATCACGGAATAATGTAGATAGAGAGGTACAAATTTTACACACATGATTGGAATTACATGGGGTTTTATTAGAACCAAAAAAATACAAACGTTCAAAAAAATGTCCGACAGATGGCGCTTCATCTGATCAGAATAGCAATAATTAGCGTAACAAAGTAAGACAAAGCAAAGATGATGTTCTTTACAGGAAATGCTCAATATGTCCACCATCATTCCTCAACAATAGCTGCAGTCGAGGAATAATGTTGTGAACAGCACTGTAAAGCATGTCCGGAGTTATGGTGAGGCATTGGCGTCGGATGTTGGCTTTCAGCATCCCTAGAGATTTCGGTCGATCACGATACACTTGCGACTTCAGGTAACCCCAAAGCCAATAATAGCACGGACTGAGGTCTGGGGACCTGGGAGGCCAAGCATGACGAAAGTGGCGGCTGAGCACACGATCATCACCAAACGACGCGCGCAAGAGATCTTTCACGCGTCTAGCAGTATGGGGTGTTTTTTTGTTCTAAAAAACCCCATGTCATTCCAAGCACGTGGGTCAATTTTTACCTCTCTATCTACATTATTCCGTGGTTTATTAAGTTTTCAAATTTATACTGACTTTTTGATCACCCGGTACTTGTAGACTTGTAGAGTGAAAGTCTAACAATGCCATCTCTTATGACTAGCAGTAATGGGAGAAGTTCCTATGCTAATTACCATGGTGAATCACAAAAAGATCTAAAGAAATGATGGTTATCTTTAAAATTATTATAACTAAACAAACTTATGCTACTATACTTATGTTCGGCTGTCACCGACCCTTGAATTGTCTGTGGCTTGTTCAGAAGGTCAGTGGCGTTGGTTAGCATTTCCTCGCGCCCCTCGACCTGGGTTCAGTCCCCGAATCTGTTTCCTCGATCTGAGCTCCATTTCCGTTTTCTCCGTTGTTCAATTGCGCCCATCTTCTGTTGTCATTGAAACTGGAGCCATAGCTTCGCCATCCATTGTTTTGCGGTCCGCAGCCTTCATTCGTCCTTCCATTCCAGCCTCTGTTGCGTAGTACATAGTTATTGCGGTTCCCATTCCAGTCTCTCCGATATTCAACTTCCCGTGATTTCCCGACCGTAAGGCGCTCCATTCCGCGCATTTCCATTTCTATTATTGTGATGGTTATATTGTGGACGCGACATAGGGCCTGCGACGAATCTGTCAGACTTTCCTCTGTGTTCTCTAATATTCTCTGCTCGGAATGCGTACTCTAATTCGTAAAGTGTGTTACGGAAAGTACTGAGCTCCACATTACACCTGCCAGCTAATACTTGTTAAAAAAAATGGTTCAAATGGCTCTGAGCACTATGGGACTTAACATCTGAGGTCAGCAGTCCCCTAGAACTTAGAACTACTTAAACCCAACCAACCGAAGGACATCACACACATCCATGCCCGAGACAGGATTCGAACCTGCGACCGTAGCAGTCGCGCGGTTCCGGACTGCAGCGCCTAGAACCGCGTGGCCACCGCGGTCGGCTAATACTTGTTGATATGCTGTCTGAAGTTTGGTGTAACAATGACGAACGATTTCACCAGTGGAGCATGGTACGTCAAGATACTGGTTCTTGTCAATCATTGCAAGTGTCTGCAAATAAAGTCCAGCTTGTATTTTAAAGGCCAATTTGGTGGTAAAGAAAGGTCAAACTGTGATATCCAAGTGCGTGGGTGAATAAAATTACCCTCATCTCGGAAAATTTCGAATTTTCGGACTTGTAAGAACAGTTGAAAATCAAATGGCGTTTCATTGACAACTTCCGCCTTTCGGGAAATATCAGACCTTTGGAGGTCCTCGTTCGACGTCCCCTCACTTGTGCTCCCTCCTCGGCTTCGAGAAAATGCGACGTTCATCTCACCACGTCCTCTGCTCGCCGCTAACGGTATACATTTATTCGTCCCAACTGCGTTTGTTTCCGGTTCTGTTGCGTACGCGTTTGGCCGCATTTGAATTTGTTTCCTTACCGCCTCCTCCAATTTCTTTTCCACGCGCGTGTTGATCGCTTCCTGTTGCGATTTGAACGAAAGGAGAGTCCGGACCTCTTCAGTCTCGCTCACTGCAGTTGCAGTTGTTACTTCCGAACCAGTCCCTAATTTGCGCAGCTCACATTCTAATTTATCCATCGCCGCTGGCGCGTCATTTTGCCGCTTTTCCACACATTCTACCTTTTTGCTCAAATTGATCACCGCCTCTCGTCCTTGCAATCCTATACGTTTACTCATTTTCCAAGCTTGAGCTGCTGTTCGTCTGGCGACACTTGCTACTGTCTTGCCGCTCTCGGCCATCTTCTTAGTATCATGTGCAATCTTTAAACCTTTCATTGCTTTGGTGTTTACTCTCCGTAGGTTTCCCTGGAGTTTGTTTCCCCATGACTTGTGTTCCTCTCGCATCTGATTTACCTGAGCACCGATATTTTTGATGTCCGTACTCGTCTCGTTATAATCTCGTACTAATTCATTAATTTTCTCCTCCATTCAGTCTATTAACCTTTTCCTCCATACCTTTTAGTCCAGCCTCCATTCCCTTTAATCTATCAAGTATCTTTTCCATTCCCATTAAAAATTCCACTAGATTGAAGTCCTCTTCGTTTTCCTCAGTATCGTGATCGACCGAACTCATACATGATTTCTGCGTTGTGGTTTCCACATCATTGCGCTCTGATATCGCCCTGTCTTCCCTGTCTGGATTTCTAATAAGCGCATCTGCCTCGATATGTTGTGGTACGCTCACATCCTCTTATCACACGCGATCTGACGCTGTCTGTCCCCTCAAGAAAAGCCTTCTCGCTTTCGTCTCCCTGATTCCCTTGTTGTGCGACCTCGTTGTTGCTAACACTGTTCAACAGCAACGCTTCCCTACGTCCAAGCGGTGTCTCAATCGTTTCATTGCGCTCTTCCTCCATGACGTATGCTTTATTTTCCCGCTCCCAGTCTACTTGTCTAGCCCTATTTCTCGTTATCATTCAAATTCTCTATCAACAACAACTTTAATTATCCGTGCAACACGTGGACAACCTATTATCTGACTCACAAGATAAACGCATTATAATGCAATGACAGTCGTACACGAGATTCAAAATCAAAAACAACCAAATACAAAGCAAATACAATAGTAAACACCAAAAAATAATACAACACCGTTAGCAACGACGGGAAATAGGTCGACAAATGACACAGATGTCGCTGACACAAATGCACTATAAATAAAACATATAAACAACACAACCAGAGCATTAAACATCTACAGCATACTAATGAACAATATTTTTCTTGATAATGCGCATCTGTTTGGCAAGTACGCAAACTGACAGCATCACAGAACTGCCAAGGACCGAGATTCTTGCAGCGGTTCGTTTTGCTGAATCCACCAATTCCGCAGCTTTTACTGCAGTCACTTAAATCGGCACCCTATTCCTTTGAACACAGGTAAAGCTTATCGTCATTCCTTCCCTAGAGCACGCAAACAAGGCCATTAACTACTGCCCACCATTTCATCATAATGTATGAAGTCAAATCGCAGTAAAGAACATGAAGCGGCGTAACACCGAATCAGAAGTGAGAATGCCTCGCAATCTCTCAATGTGTCTTAGAGCGTATTTAACACATTAATTCATTTGTAAAGTCATCAGAAGTTTGGAGCTGTTGTATACAGTGTAATTCGAGTGTTTAAAGGATCCCAGGTGTAATGATTACTTGATACATGGAATTAAGAACCATCTACATCCGATAAGTGTGTGAATGAAAAGCACACCTCAGGAACACCTGCAGTAGTTTCAACTGAATTTATTAAGCACATGACTTATTATTTGCAAAAAAATTCTCTGGGAGTAATATTCCTCATCAGCCCAGAGGAGGGAGAGTGTATGAAAAGGGGTGATGTAGAAATGTTCGAAAACAACCTACTAGTATTTACGTCCCGTACAAGCTAAGAAATCCAGTGTTGCACGGTTATTTATTTACTTCAATTTTTCTGTACTCTTGAAAGTATGAAAGGTAGCTTGTCTCTTTTTTGTGCTGTTCAGTCTGTCAGCCGAGTCACAAGAAGGAGCGCTGCAGCATACTAATGATTTTGTCAACGTGTTTCGCGACCTGGGATCAAGCAACGCTGCTGAATTCCACATATAAGTTTAATATCCTCTGTCTGGTCGTATGGTGTAAAACAGCAAAGAATCTGACATAACACTGATGAGCCAAAACTGTCAGTATATCCCAAGAGCAAAGTAGAAGAATAACAAGAAATATTACTTCCCCGGTGAAAAATGATACGCATCATTAAAACGTAATTAAAAGTAATTAGATTTAAAAACAGCCGACCCGTTGCAAAGGATAAAGTAATCTTTACCTAGGTTTCTATAAGTTTAAACCTATCTTCTTCAGAAGTCGGCCTGAGGAAAATGAACATCGTGATTTATATGAAAGGTATACACATAAGTCAAGATTAGAGTTTAACATATATTAAGAGAATCTTGTGTTACAGAATATGAGAAGGATTTCTTGTACTTACAGTATTATATTAACATGGAGTGATACGTCATTGCCATTTTTACAAACATCTCCGTAGCTCCATTAGTCAAAATCAAATACAGCCCTAAGAGTAGGGTTTGTCAGATAAATAAAATTAAGTACATGGAAGTTGGAGAGCGCATAAGCAACTGAGTAAAATCGGCCTGCGTGGTAGCACTGCGACCAGGACAGGTGGCGCTCAGGTCGCGTACTATGTGCCGATTGGAGTACTGAAGCAACATGTAAAATATAAATATTAATTGCGTCCTTAGATAGAGTGACAGTATATAAAAGGAAAGCATTTAACATTCCCATTATGACAATGTGGGAGCCTTAGAAACAATAACGTAGGAACATATTTCAAAAAGGTAGGTGGCGCATACGCCATGAGTTACATGCAGTGGCATATACAGCCAAAATAAAATTATATTACCATATTAGTGAAGCACATAGAACGTATATAAGTCAAAACTTTAAGAATAAACAGTAATGGCATCTTAAGACATAAATTATGAAAGCTGGTCCACAATCTAGTTAATATATATTCACTGGGATCCGAGGTTTTAGGATAAGCGAGAATTACATGAAGGCCAGTGTAGTGGCAGCCATACATCATGAGTAAATCACATTGCATAAAAGGTTGTGAGCTTAGAGATATAAAAATGCATTATAGCTTCCTGAGGAAATAGACAACTGAGGTTATCAACATTAATGTTATGAATTAAATAGTACGGGTTTAAAGCCTTCAAAAAATTGTCTACAGGCAAGGTTCAACTGATCGTTGAGTATATTACCGTCTTTGAGCTCTAGATGTTTAAAAATAAATAACTCTTCCCACAGATCTAGTCTCCGTCCTTTAACTTGCCTGTGTAGGATAACCGTGTCTTCTAACTGTTTAGGCGTATGGCCGGCTATCAAGAGATGTTCAGCAAAAGTAGAGTTGTGAACATTAGCTCCTTTTTTACCTAATAGATGTTCTTTATATCGTGTTTTAACAGCTCTGCCTGTTTGACCGATATGATATGAGGGGCAGTTATTACAGGTTAGTTTGTATACACCTGAATTAGAAAACCAATCGTTAGCAGTTTCTACTGAATGTATAAGATTTCTTTTTAAGCTGTTTTCTGTAGAAAAGGAGACGTTACAGTTATATTTTTTTATTTAGAAGACGTTTAATCCTATACGAAATGTTACCCAAGAAAGGGATGGAAATAAATTTTTTAGTTTCTGTGGTATCTGTAGGGAGGTTATTACTCAAAGTCGAACAATTTTGGGAAATTTTCTTATTAAGCAATTGATCGATCATATTCTGGTTGTATCCATTACTAACAGCAATCGTTTTGATGACATTCAATTCCTTTTGTTGATCCGCAGGTGATAAAGGCGTGGTTACCATTCGGTGAATGGCGGAATGAAAAAACGCCAGTTTGTGCGCTTTAGGATGAGTTGAGTCAGCAGGAATGACATTATCTGAATATGTTTCCTTGCGGAAGATATTGAAATAATAGGTATTATCTTGTTCGTTTTCCTCAGGCCGACTTCTGAAGAAGATAGGTTTAAACTTATCGAAACCTAGGTAAAGATTACTTTATCCTTTGCAACGGGTCGGCTGTTTTTAAATCTAATTACGTGGAACCGTTGCTGTTACGCAGCTATGTTTAAAATAATGTAATTAAAAGTATCTAAGGAAAATGTAATAGGTACGTAGAGCATGGACTGGGGGATAGTTGAGGCACATACATACCGAGGGGAGAAATGTAAAGTAGTTTAGTAATAATGGGACACGATGAGGGTATATCAGCAGTTAATCGACAGATCACGAGTTCTTCGAGGTAGTCAGTAACAGCTGTAGTAATTTAGACTGAAATTTATTCGCTTAGGACTTTAATTCTATTAATTTTATTTTGTTGTCTTGTATAATTGAGCACTGAGAACCATAAGGGCCGAAAGCACAGAAGCAAAGCTTTGAGAAAAACGATGTTTGTGAAAATCAAATTTATAGGAAAAACCACCCGTAGGTCTAAACCGTTTATTCCAACATTTTATAATTACTATGAAAAATTAATGTACGCGCAATCTTATGAAATATTAATTAATATTTACGATTATATTTATCATTAATGTTAATTCACGAAATTTCCATATATAGGCTACTGACATCATTGTCTCTTGACTGTTGTAAAGTTTATAATTTTTGTAAAATTAGACTTAGAACTCTTTCAAAGAGAAATGTTCTAAAAAATTACTAATTATTAACAAATACTATATACATCACGTACACACATAATTATGACCTATTCGAGCAGTTCATGATCCCAGCTATCATTATTTTTATTAAGAACATTCTGCGGCTTGAGGTTTAGATAAAACTGACACTAAATAATGTCGTGAACACTAGACAACAAATGAGCAGCGGAGAGCAACGAACTTATGCTTTGTGCTTTGGGCCCTTGTGCAAATGAATATCCGAAAAAACGGTGAGACAGCTTTTTGGGAATGTTCACATATACACAGTGGGGCTGCAATTACAGATAGACGTGGTTCATCATAATATCAAGAGAAGTCAAGAAATTGCATGCATGCTACAGTCTCAAAATCAATGACTATGTACTTTTGGCCCTTATGGTTCTCAGCGCCTCAATTGCATTTTCAATATTCTATTTTATTTATGCAATATGTGAGGTATTTATTTATTGCTATCTTCCGTTAGTCCATCTTCTCCTCCCTCCTCTTTCTGTCCATCTCCTCCTTTCCCCTTTCTTGTTCTATCTTCTCCTACACCTTCTCTGTGTCAGTCTCTTCATCCCACATTTCATCATGCACCTCCTGCTCCTCTCTGTCTCTATTCATCCACCTGTCTCTGCTCATTTCCTCCTCCCCTCCCTCTCTCTTTCCGTCTGTTCCTCCCCCTATCTGTCCATCTCCTCCACCCTCTCTGTCCATCTCCTCAACCCCCATCTCCCTGTCCACTTCCTCTTCCTATCCCTTCTCTACCCATTGCACTGTTACCACCCCAACCCGAGAGGGAGTTTCGTGGTTTTTATCTATAATAGCATTTTTTTCCGTATAGTAAGTAACATGTGTACTAAATTCGACTGAAATCTCTAGGGCGTAGGGGGAGATGTGGAACATAAGCGTATATGATATGTATTGCGCACATACGCTGATCAGCCAAAACACGATGACGACTGCCCGCTGCGGCGTTGGATGCCGCCTGGTGGCATTGCGGGGTAACACAAGTACAGACACGTACCAGAGGACACCGTAGCGAACATATCGGCTGCAAACGGAGAAATCCGTTCAGATAAGCGACTTTCACGAAGGGCAGATTATTATTATGCAGAGCCTGTAAACGAGTATCTCGGAAACGATGAAGCTGATCATACGTTCACGTGCTACTCTCTTGAGCATCTACGAAAAGAGGTAGGACAGTGAAACTACCATCAGGCGATAAATGACTGGACGTCCACGACTCTTCACAGAACGTGGGATTTGGAGGCTTGTCTACTCTGTAAAGTAGGATAGATGGTGTTCTGCAGCGTCTCTGCCGAAAGAGCACAATGCTGGCGCACGCACAAGTGCATCGGAGCACACCGTTCATCGTACACTGTTGAACACGGAGCTCCACAGCAGACTACCCCTATGTGTTCAGTTATTAATCCAACACATCGTCAATTACCATTACAGAGGGCACGGGACCATCGGAATTCGACCGTCGATAAATGGCAACGTGTCGGCTCTTCGGGTGTTCAGCAGTATAATTGTCCGTGCCTCGGAACCAGAAATATGATACAGTGGTTTGAGGAGCATTATAGTGAACTCACATTAATGTCTCTGCGGCCAGATTCGCCTCATATAAATCCTATTGAACACATCTGGGTCGCTATCGGGCGCCATCACCGCTTACGCAAACCAACGCCTCGTTATTTACGCGAATTATATGACTTGTGTGTAGACATCTAATGCCACATTGTAATAATGGTGTAATAATTTGTTCTGAAAGCAGTGCTGATATTCAACAATAAAAGCGGGTTGAAAGCTGTGAGCTATCTGGGGAAGTTAACCTTGAATTACTGAGCAACTGTTTCACCAGGTATCCAGTCTAGCTTACCAAATTCCCAACCAGACTAACATTAATTATAATCATTTAATAGTCATCATACGACAACCGGTGATATATATATATATATAAAGAGAATTTAAATAAAAATAAATAAATCAGTTTATATTTGGACATTTATTTTAACATTGATCACTGAAATTTCAACATATTAAACTTGATTCATAACTAAACTGGTGCCTTATTTAGAATTGTGAAAATGTGAGTTTGTAATCTTACGGAACACATCAAATATGGAGCCAAGATTGGGAGACTGCATACAACACTGCATTCATAAAATAACACACGAAGAACGTTGAAACATATGCAAGAGGAAATTAACCACAACCAACCGATTCACGTTTCACCCAATGAAGTTACGGTCGTAGCGCAATTCTGTCCGTCATGAAATTACCACACACTGAGAAAGGTATGTGCTGAGATTCGTTCAGGATAGAGCCGGTGAAAAATGTTGATAGTTCCCAACCGCGAGGTTCGACGACTAGTACATCTTGTAGTAGTAAGATCTTTGACGGCTAACAGAGCTAGGTGCACGCGGTAAAAGTTTGAGTAGTGGTGAGGAGATGCGCAGAGACAGCAGACGTGTTTCGAGTCGGAGCTAGATGCCTGCAGGAGGCAGCCGGGTCGTGACAGCATCAAAGTAAGAATTGGCGCTACGCATATAATAAGCTATATATTGAGCGAAACTGGCACATACCTGGGGAAAGTAGAAAGAATAATTAATAAAATAGGTTTTCTTTGGTTAAATAATGTCTAAAGCTAGATAGAAATCCCATTGTTGATGCAATAAGCGTTTTGTGAAACTTTCTCTTAAATCCATGCTATAGAAGTTTTTTTTTAGTTTTTCACATGTGCCTTAAAAGTTTGAACAATAAATATTTTTTAGATAAAATTAGAGTTTCATCTCACACCTTATGTCGTTCTCTGCATCCTGTGCTTGCATTGAACCAAAAGGTACATTAAAGTAAAGTTCCCATGAGTAAAGCTAATAATTTCATTTATCAGAGTAAAATAATCTATATCCCATTGCACAGTTGGCAAATTATTCAGATCAGGACAGAATTTTTATTAAGTAACAAACAGGGCCAAAATGAGTAAAGTTATCTAGAATGACAGTTTTATGCCATTGCACTACGGCTGAATTGAATATATGTTTTATTATCGGCTAAACGAGAAGGAGTGCACGAGCTAAGTCCACAGACGCAGTCAGATGCTGGTTGGTGACTTTCATTTATTTTTTACCACTAAACTTTCATGCAGTCAGATGTGTATTTTGAGTATTAATCTTCCAACAATATTTTCATGCAGTCAGATAAAGTTCAGTTCAGTTAAATACGCAGTCAGATGCAAGTTTTATTAAAGACTAAAGCAGTCACATGCAGTTCAGTCTAGTTTAAATAGAGGAGTTTTATTAACAACACTTTCAACTGGTATACTAAATTAATTCTCTATGAAATCTCCTCGAAAAGAATAGCTGAGGGCTACTTTGATGACTATGCGAGGTGCCGGGGCTAGTAGTGTATTTAACACTAAATTCTTCGAGAATCTTCATATATAAATGATGCTCTAAGCTCTCCCCCCCCCCCCTTTATTCTAACTCCGACTTTTGCTGTGGTACATGGATTAAAAAGAAACGCGAACTGACTGTAATTGACCCTGCAAGTGGAGTAGAAAAGAGTTTGGCACCTGCAATAATTTCATTTGATAAATAAGTTAAATAAAGGAAAGTTTCATTAATGTAGTGAGAAATGAAAGGGTTGCTCTACCGATTAACAGAATGAAAGTTCTGTCCAAAATAACAATATGATCTATTGTTACTAAACTCAAAATAATAAACAAAACACATGAAACATTTACAATACATCAAGTTGGCTCAAATTGGATACTCAAATAAATGCTGTGAAGATGAAGTTGTCCCTAAACTAGATTGTGACGTTTATGACGAAGTGGTAAGTGGAGCCGATTCCTTGCAACTCAAATCTTAAGAGAAACACACAGCCAACCCAACATTAATTGCTGCTGCAGTAGTGAGAACTCAGACAATGAACATCCAAGACAGAACAAAGTTAGAAAAGACGAAGAGGCGCGCTCTGCTGAGCTCTGATTATCTCCTAGGAAAATCCCTAATCTGCCGGTGCTGCGGACATACATTACCAAGCTGTCTTCTTAACTGCAAGAACACGATCTGGCGTACCGGAGGCGATGGCTGGTTGCTTCGACGTCGTCGTGGTGATAATGTCGCGAGTATAGCCTGAAACAAAAATTATCCTGGTCTGGTTGTTCCAGACTTAAGACTTCCCAGCAACACAAATGCGCCTCTGAGCGAGCCGCCACACGATCACTGATGGTACAGTGATTGATTTTAACAAGTGTAGTCACACAGTAACTCCGATACAGTCAACTTTAGCCAAAACTGCTCAAGACAGACAACATAGGCCGCTTGTATGGAGAACGCTCAATTGCCAACTGTACTCGGAAAGTTACATTGAAGTCGAAACTTCAGCAACTTCGTCAAACAGTTATAATTAAATAAAAGTATATTAGACAGCCAACAGATGGCAGGCTGTCCAGAGCAGCGAGAGCTCAGTCTTGTAACCTTCTCCGACCGAAAGGCGAGAGCCGACTCCCACAAGTGCACCCATACAAACCGAACACAGAACATTGCCGCCCCCACGACAGTGGCCGTGGTTAAACGTTCCAATCAGCAACTCAAAAACCGGCGGAAAATTCCAGTCTATTGCCGAAGCACTACCATTCCACCAATGGAGGTTCTTGGCGCCAATTTCTGCTCCGATTTTGCTACGTGACGGAGCTATGTCTTGAGCAAGCCAATCACAGTTACGATTTTGCAGAAAACGCGGGAATTTGCCCGCCAAGACTGCCTGGGGACACAAATCATTCCCACGCCTCGCTGGTAGCCCGCCAGAAAGTGTTTTCACTAAGTTTCTGTGAAGTAACGGAATTTCTAGCCCAGCCGCTCCTTCAGGCCCCTGCGGTCGTGTCTTCGCCGCTCTACTGACAATGTCGGCGTCTGGAAAGCATTCACTTGACTCCCTCACACCCGTCGGCTTAACCCTTACAAGATCCGCAGAGCCCGCCTGTCACCGGACCACCCGGGTGACGAGAGACGCTGTGTGGGAAGTCCGCGTGTTAAGGAATAGCGACTTTACACCACATACAATTAGAGAAGAAGATCGAATTACTCAGACTAAGATTGAAATATGAGAGGGGGCTCATGCCACCTCTCACAGCCCTTACGCCATTTTAGATTGTAATTGGTGAGCGGTTGGCTCACTTAGGAGCAAGGCAGTGAGTCAATCGCCCAAGAACAATCTTGCAAACTGACTCCACATGCTGCACTCTATAAAAAAAATCACTGCAACTGACAAATGCAGCTCATAGAGAGAGGATTATTTATGGTGTAGCCAACTTCACCTTCTTAATATGGAAATCTAACACTCACATCGCACATCCATACCCAGGCAGCCCCTTGCAAACACTGATTCACACAGACATTCACGCTCTAAATATGGCCCAGGCATATGGAGCAGTTTATTCTTTACAACCAGACTTGGAGTGCTCCTCAATTAAATGCCCAAGATGTTACAACAATTTCAATCATTAAACTAACCTGAACTCAATCACACATGTTACTATTTAAGTTAACAATCTTTTTGTGAGCTTTTAGAATGTAATTGCAACCCCCGATTCATTCTGTCTCCCTGTAGCAAGAACAACCTTTACAAAATGTTCCCTGAACTGATGGTCCATTCACAATGACAGTGGTGGTATCTGCTTCAGTTTATGGGGACTTCAGGCACACTGTTTGCATACACACAACAATAAATACAGAATACAAAAAAAACATGATATGGAGAACAATACAGTAATTTGTGCGCCCTACTCTATTACTTACATAAGAATTACAATGCAAAACACAAACACATACAAGGTATAACATACATTACAAAAACAACCCTAGAGAAAGAAATTTAAGAAAAAAAAACAAGGCTCATGGGGTGTCAAGTTGTGCTTGCACATTGCACAATGTTCACGACTGTGCTGAGAATGAGGCACTGAATCACATTGTTAGAAATATTCGAAGCACTTCACAAATTCGTTAGTTTCTCTGAGGGGGTTGGTATGTTGAGTCATATGCATTGCTGCACGTGGTTCCATGTCTTGAGTATGGGAGGGGAGCTTCTGGGATGGGGCCACAGTGCTGACATCACATAGGGCTAAACTTCAGGTGTTGTTGCTACGTTGTTGCAACAGCAATAGGGTGTGCTGGAGCATCTGCAGTACGCTGTTGAGATTGCAGCAAGACCCACGCATATGATCACGGCAGTACGGTAGGAAGACATAGTGATAGGCTCTCCTCACGTCAATTAATTGTCTCTGAGGTCTAGTAGTTGGGATACATCACTAGTCCAGGTCTCTTCTCTCCCTGGACAGTACTTTACGTTTCCCAATATTGCAGTTCGACGAGGGATGATGGCACGTGGAGTGACTCCACAAGTGTGTGAGGTCATCCAGACAGGATCGAACTAGGAGCGACGATTGCTACAACTGCTCTCTAAGTGAGAGGAGAAGTTAGAAACGAGTCAATTCATTTGTTAGAGTTTGTCGCACGATACTGCTTTGTGTATGCAGATCGGCCAATGCTAGTGTGTTGTAAAAACTCAAATAGGTGATTATATAGCATCCCGTTCTTTCCTGAGGCACATGAGGCGCAGGTTCAGACACCTTATGTGATCTTGTTCGCGTACTCACGACAACGTGGTCTGCCGCAGGGAATCCCTCCAAACGGCTGCCGCGTCCGGAGAGCTAGCTGGCTGTTGCGTGCTGGTCGCGTGTCAGTGTCAACGGCCAGCCACACTTTCGCTTCTAGCCCGGCGAGGACTGTCTGCCGCCTAATCCCTCAGGTATACGGCCCGGTGACTATCAGCTTGTAGGACCGGACGCTGCCGCACCCTTCTCGTCAGGTGGCGCGCTGATGCTCCCCTTATTGCAGATAGCCGATGACCTCATGTTTTTTGCTCTGGCCGGCCTCTGTCATTTCAATCTATGGCTATTATAACAAATTTTTGGTATATCTAATCTAGACATGGAAATAATCTATCTTGATATTTGTGTAAAGACCGATCTCGCTACTGTACATGGTGTGTGACGCTATATTCGACGAACATCTAAATGTGCGGGCCCGCACTAATATTACAATTACTTATATAGATCGACAGTAGACATGCTCAAGAATTAACTACCATATGCCAACGATCTACATTCTATGTCTTTTGAATGAATTATGTTATTATGCAGGTTGAAGTTTTACTGAGCTATAAAGAACATGCAACTATTCTACATTCGCTCGCCGGTCGTCCCTCCATCTCGGATATGTGATTTGGTGACCTGAAAAATAGCATCCCAACAGGCGCGCGCCAAACATTCCTACTTGTGGTAGAAAACCCCCACAATATTAAGGATCTAGTAATTGTTAAATCCTACAGTTTAACTCATCCTAGTATATGATACTCTCTCTCTCTCTCTTTTTACCTTATACAACAATCTTACATAATTCCTGTTACGCTGAGATGTCTCGCTGCTCGCCGCTATTGACGACAGTGATGTGCGCGCCGTACGACATGGCCTCCGAGTTCTCACTACGCCTCACTGAAACTCCAGAGACTGGGTTAGCAATGGCTATGCAAGACAATAAATTTGTAGTTGCAACTTCTTTTTCTATGTGATGCGGTTTTCGCGATCAAAGCACACTTTTCCAGAGACAATGTAATATGACCAAGCCAGGACTGGTTCCTGTTGAGGATTCCGTCGCCCACCACACAAGGGGGATGACAGTATCTTCTCATATACAGTATATAAAAGAAAGCGGATGTAGGTTCCGTATGAGGCTGTGTGACATGAATTACATATAAACTGTATTTTAAAGTGTAGTAGTGTGACAGATCGTTCTTGTTTATGTGTAAAAGTAACACGTTCCACTGCTCAGTCTCCTCCCAGATAGTCAGAAACACCACAGTAGATTTAGAAGTGGAATGTATGCCGTAAATGACAACAGTTTTAAGAAATTAACATGAAAGGAATCCAACAGAGACTTTTCAACATACCTCCGCAAATCCACCACGAAACTGTAGGATCCCTGATACGCATAATCTGTATTTCGTTCCAAAGACCGAGAAACAAGCCGTTAAGCAGGTGGTCATAACGTTTTGGCTCATCAGTGTTATGTCAGATTCTTTGCTGTTTTACACCATACGACCAGACAGAGGATATTAAACTTATATGTGGAATTCAGCAGCGTTGCTTGATCCCAGGTCGCGAAACACGTTGACAAAATCATTAGTATGCTGCAGCGCTCCTTCTTGTGACTCGGCTGACAGACTGAACAGCACAAAAAAGAGACAAGCTACCTTTCATACTTTCAAGAGTACAGAAAAATTGAAGTAAATAAATAACCGTGCAACACTGGATTTCTTAGCTTGTACGGGACGTAAATACTAGTAGGTTGTTTTCGAACATTTCTACATCACCCCTTTTCATACACTCTCCCTCCTCTGGGCTGATGAGGAATATTACTCCCAGAGAATTTTTTTGCAAATAATAAGTCATGTGCTTAATAAATTCAGTTGAAACTACTGCAGGTGTTCCTGAGGTGTGCTTTTCATTCACACACTTATCGGATGTAGATGGTTCTTAATTCCATGTATCAAGTAATCATTACACCTGGGATCCTTTAAACACTCGAATTACACTGTATACAACAGCTCCAAACTTCTGATGACTTTACAAATGAATTAATGTGTTAAATACGCTCTAAGACACATTGAGAGATTGCGAGGCATTCTCACTTCTGATTCGGTGTTACGCCGCTTCATGTTCTTTACTGCGATTTGACTTCATACATTATGATGAAATGGTGGGCAGTAGTTAATGGCCTTGTTTGCGTGCTCTAGGGAAGGAATGACGATAAGCTTTACCTGTGTTCAAAGGAATAGGGTGCCGATTTAAGTGACTGCAGTAAAAGCTGCGGAATTGGTGGATTCAGCAAAACGAACCGCTGCAAGAATCTTGGTCCTTGGCAGTTCTGTGATGCTGTCAGTTTGCGTACTTGCCAAACAGATGCGCATTATCAAGAAAAATATTGTTCATTAGTATGCTGTAGATGTTTAATGCTCTGGTTGTGTTGTTTATATGTTTTATTTATAGTGCATTTGTGTCAGCGACATCTGTGTCATTTGTCGACCTATTTCCCGTCGTTGCTAACGGTGTTGTATTATTTTTTGGTGTTTACTATTGTATTTGCTTTGTATTTGGTTGTTTTTGATTTTGAATCTCGTGTACGACTGTCATTGCATTATAATGCGTTTATCTTGTGAGTCAGATAATAGGTTGTCCACGTGTTGCACGGATAATTAAAGTTGTTGTTGATAGAGAATTTGAATGATAACGAGAAATAGGGCTAGACAAGTAGACTGGGAGCGGGAAAATAAAGCATACGTCATGGAGGAAGAGCGCAATGAAACGATTGAGACACCGCTTGGACGTAGGGAAGCGTTGCTGTTGAACAGTGTTAGCAACAACGAGGTCGCACAACAAGGGAATCAGGGAGACGAAAGCGAGAAGGCTTTTCTTGAGGGGACAGACAGCGTCAGATCGCGTGTGATAAGAGGATGTGAGCGTACCACAACATATCGAGGCAGATGCGCTTATTAGAAATCCAGACAGGGAAGACAGGGCGATATCAGAGCGCAATGATGTGGAAACCACAACGCAGAAATCATGTATGAGTTCGGTCGATCACGATACTGAGGAAAACGAAGAGGACTTCAATCTAGTGGAATTTTTAATGGGAATGGAAAAGATACTTGATAGATTAAAGGGAATGGAGGCTGGACTAAAAGGTATGGAGGAAAAGGTTAATAGACTGAATGGAGGAGAAAATTAATGAATTAGTACGAGATTATAACGAGACGAGTACGGACATCAAAAATATCGGTGCTCAGGTAAATCAGATGCGAGAGGAACACAAGTCATGGGGAAACAAACTCCAGGGAAACCTACGGAGAGTAAACACCAAAGCAATGAAAGGTTTAAAGATTGCACATGATACTAAGAAGATGGCCGAGAGCGGCAAGACAGTAGCAAGTGTCGCCAGACGAACAGCAGCTCAAGCTTGGAAAATGAGTAAACGTATAGGATTGCAAGGACGAGGGGCGGTGATCAATTTGAGCAAAAAGGTAGAATGTGTGGAAAAGCGGCAAAATGACGCGCCAGCGGCGATGGATAAATTAGAATGTGAGCTGCGCAAATTAGGGACTGGTTCGGAAGTAACAACTGCAACTGCAGTGAGCGAGACTGAAGAGGTCCGGACTCTCCTTTCGTTCAAATCGCAACAGGAAGCGATCAACACGCGCGTGGAAAAGAAATTGGAGGAGGCGGTAAGGAAACAAATTCAAATGCGGCCAAACGCGTACGCAACAGAACCGGAAACAAACACAGTTGGGACGGATAAATGTATACCGTTAGCAGCGAGCAGAGGACGTGGTGAGATGAACGTCGCATTTTCTCGAAGCCGAGGAGGGAGCACAAGTGAGGGGACGTCGAACGAGGACCTCCAAAGGTCTGATATTTCCCGAAAGGCGGAAGTTGTCAATGAAACGCCATTTGATTTTCAACTGTTCTTACAAGTCCGAAAATTCGAAATTTTCCGAGATGAGGGTAATTTTATTCACCCACGCACTTGGATATCACAGTTTGACCTTTCTTTACCACCAAATTGGCCTTTAAAATACAAGCTGGACTTTATTTGCAGACACTTGCAATGATTGACAAGAACCAGTATCTTGACGTACCATGCTCCACTGGTGAAATCGTTCGTCATTGTTACACCAAACTTCAGACAGCATATCAACAAGTATTAGCCGACCGCGGTGGCCACGCGGTTCTAGGCGCTGCAGTCCGGAACCGCGCGACTGCTACGGTCGCAGGTTCGAATCCTGTCTCGGGCATGGATGTGTGTGATGTCCTTCGGTTGGTTGGGTTTAAGTAGTTCTAAGTTCTAGGGGACTGCTGACCTCAGATGTTAAGTCCCATAGTGCTCAGAGCCATTTGAACCATTTTTTTTTAACAAGTATTAGCTGGCAGGTGTAATGTGGAGCTCAGTACTTTCCGTAACACACTTTACGAATTAGAGTACGCATTCCGAGCAGAGAATATTAGAGAATACAGAGGAAAGTCTGACAGATTCGTCGCAGGCCCTATGTCGCGTCCACAATATAACCATCTCAATAATAGAAATGGAAATGCGCGGAATGGAGCGCCTTACGGTCGGGAAATCACGGGAAGTTGAATATCGAAGAGACTGGAATGGGAACCGCAATAATTATGTACTACGCAACAGAGGCTGGAATGGAAGGACTAATGAAGGCTGCGGACCGCAAAACAATGGATGGCGAAGCTATGGCTCCAGTTTCAATGACAACAGAAGATGGGCGCAATTGAACAACGGAGAAAACGGAAATGGAGCTCAGATCGAGGAAACAGATTCGGGGACTGAACCACTTTTTCCAAAAGACTGAAAGTTGAGGAGTTACTATTTTTGATATTTCACTCGAATTTAAAGCAACTGCAGGTCATACGCTTTGATCTTTTACGATTATTTGTCTGTCTCGGTTCCCTCTCTCCTGGGTAACGACATGATCAGCGGTGCCTTGTTCTACAGAATGGACAGCCGAGACAGCTATCCAGCATCATGGAGGACGGCTGGCAAACGTGCACCCCGGACATATACAAATCTAAGCTTCCTCACAGATCACAACTATGTACTAAACCGGGATTCGAATGCACAACTTTGCCGTTCGCAGGCAACATCGGAAAGATTGAGCTATCCAGGAATGACAAACGATCCGGCTTCTCAGCTTCCATTTCTAATAGTAGCACTCTCCTACTTCCTAATTGTTTTCTCTATGCACTGCGGTACTAGCAGCCTCGTGAGAAGTGATACTGGGCTCAAATGACCCATCCACAGCCTAATATCTGTTTCCATAATGACTCTTCCACTCAGTAACTGTGTGCAGCTTTCCGCGCACATTAGATCTTTGTAGTTAGGAAAGTAGAAGTGAGATATCGGCAAAATTGAACTTGTAAGGGTTGCACGTGAGTAGCGTGGTCTGAAAGAGCATTGCTCCAGAAAGGCAAGATTCCAGGGTTGACTCCTGCTCCTGGACACAGTTTTTGTCTACCAGCAAACTTTCACAACAGCGTACACGCAGTTTCAGTACGAAAGACACATTCAGATTGTTAAATGTTCTCCCCTCAGACGTTCGTAGACTGACTGACTGATCCAGAACCGTGGAATTTCAAAGATCTGACGAACATGACACAGTGAAATCTATCACAAATCTGAAGTACAAACTCTTGCTCGTCTTAATATGCTGGAGCTGTAAGCTACGCTCACTGTAAACTACGGTGTAATACTAGCAGAGTGGAGATACCGCACCTCACTGTCACGAAGTTCGGCGCTGTGTAAGATCACAGAATGTTAAAAAGAAGAAATGAAATCAACTCATACAATCACTGTAACTCACTGATCTCGTTAAACTAATTCAACACCTCTCCAGTTGCATAAAATAAATGAAAAGAGTTGAGCTGAAGGGCTTGCCGCTTTTGTGGCTACTTTAAAAGAAAACTGTTTTGACAAAGACTCTTACAAGGATTAACTTTAACACGGGTTTATGAGTATACTGTTCCACCACGACCTTGTCTGGAGAACTGAACTGCCTGGCACCACTGCAGAAAAATGATGTCATAAGGAGCGAGGTGCCGTCACTATGAAGTAGATATACTGTTGTGACTTGGCAAGACAGCCAAGCCACTAGGAGGTGAAGCCGAAAGGCACGCGTTTAAGCTCACGCAGGGTGGCGTGAGGCCTGGAACAGTTAAAGGATTTCAGTCTAGCAAATAAAGTACGTAGCTGTTGGAATACTTAACTTTAATCCATAATTAGTGAACATCGGTCTGACGGTACATGCATCACAAGATAAATAGCAAATGATAATGGCGACTTCTAGGTCGTAGCAAATGACGTAGCTGAAGGCTATGCTAAATATTGTCTCGGCAAATGAGAGCGCAATTTGTCAGTGAACCATCGCTAGCAAAGTCGGCTGTACAACTGGGGCGAGTGCTAGGAAGTCTCTCTAGACCTGCCGTGTGGCGGCGCTCGGTCTGCAATCACTGACAGTGGCGACACGCGGGTCCGACGTATACTACCGGACCGCGGCCGATTTAAAGGCTACCACCTAGCAAGTCTGGTGTCCGGCGGTGACACCACATATACATATTCAGAGTGCAAGAGTACTTACTCAGTACCCCGACACCGCGAAATACGCCCGCCAAAGTTTCTGAAAAGTGAAATTGAGACCCCTTTGCGCTACGACAGGCGGTCTAGAAAACCTGATCAGACGAGCAAAGCTTGCCTTGTGAAGTCAGTATTGCTTCACCATAGCGAGCGACCGTGCTAACTTGTTTCGGTTTCCAGGCTAATGCACTGATGAGACGAAATCTCTTGCCAGCCTGATTCGCATCCTCAGTGTGCTCAGATGTTCTCAGACGGTATCCAGATGTGTACGCGATGCCAGAATCAACCCTTACTGTGGTGATGAAGACCATTCACGGACCACAGTGATGCAGCCAACCACCTACTCTGGACAGGAGTGCGCCTGAGCAGAAGATTGTATGTATGCTACCTGGTGTCTTCGCACTACCGTGTCTCCTACTGGGTGACTGCCTCCCGAGGACATCCACCTACCTGGTGGGACTTGTGTTGGGGTCTGGGCCGATAGCTACCTGGCTACCCTGCCGCTCCACTCCAGTCCTTGTAGACCACCTAGTCGCTAACCATCATCGACGCGAGCACACACCTTCGACGTCGATCGCGCTGGAGGCAACGGTTTGAGTACTGCCATTTCATGTGCTGTACTCCGTGGCTGGAGGTGAGCGACCAGCCCATGCGTGGCTGCCATTCACCGGCCGCTGCTCGCGGTTCTTGCAGCTACTACCGTCCTGCTGACATCAGTCGGTGATGCTTCCAATGCTTGCCGCTGCCCAGGCGGTCATGCTCAAAACGGCTCGCTGCGATTCTGCGGCTCAGCACGTCTTCCGAAGCCAACGCCTCCAATCTAGCGGTGATCACACCTCTGCACCTAACATGAATAATAGTCTAATCAGTTGAAGCACGTCTTATTAGAGTTCACCGCTCGATTCCAGTCACCACCACTACTCCAGAGGAAGGAAGCAGTGCTTCATCCTGACCTCTCAACCTCGACTACACGACCAAGTTCTATCCATAGGTATACCAGTCAACTCTTGTCACAGGAGCATTACCAATGCATACTAAGTTATACAGTAAGCAACGACTTTTCTATTCACTGGCTAGTGCTGACTTAGCTTTCAAAGTGACAGCAATCGTTACACCAAGCCAAATGTCCCTCGGTAATAAACATAACAAAGGCGCCACGGAAGAAGAAAGTACAATATCCCCAGTGATTTTACTGGGCCGTTTCGATTGCGGCGGCACTTCAGTCGTTCAGAAGTAAAGTCAGCGGAAGCTTCTCCGAAACGCAATTTCTGTTAGAGATGGTTCAAATATCTCTGAGCACTATGGGACTTAACATCTGAGGTCATCAGTCCCCTAGAACTTAGAACTACTTAAACCTGTCTAACCTAAGGACATCACACACATCCATGCCCGAGGCAGGATTCGAACCTGCGAACGTAGCGATCGCGCGGTTCCAGACTGTAGTGCCGAGAACCGCTCGGCCACCCCGGCCGGCTGTCTCCATACCCGTACACGTCAATCCGCTCAATAAATTTGAAACGAGACTCGTTCGACCAGGCAACATGTTTCCAGTCATGGTCAATTGTCGGTGTTGACGGTCCCAGGTGAGGCGTAATGCTTTGTGTTGTGCAGTCATCAAGGGTACACGAGTCGGCCTTCGGCTCCGAAAGCCCATATCGATCACTTTTCATTGAATCGTTCGCACGCCGACACTTCTTGATGGTCTAGCACTGAAATCTGCAGCAAATTTGCTGAAGGGTTGCACTTCTGTCACATTGAACAATTCTCTTCAGTCGTCGTTGGTCCCGTTCCTGCAGGATCTTTTCCGGCCGCAGCAATGTCGGACATTTGATGTTTTAGCGGATTTCTAATATTCACGGTACACTCGTGAAACGGTCGGACGGGAAAATCCCCACTTTATCGCTACCTCGGAAATGCTGTGTCCCATTGCTCGTGCGTCGACTATAACACCACGTTCAGACTCACTTAAATCTTGATAACCTGCCATTGTAGCAGCAGTAACCGACCTAATAACATCGCCGGACACTTATATAGGAGTTGCCGAACGCAACGCCGAATTCTGCCTGTTTACATATCTCTATATTTGAATACGCATGCCTATACCAGTTTCTTTGGCGCTTCAGTGTATTATATAGGTCTTGCTGGAATAGTTTTTCAAGCCTTCTTTCTAACTTGCTTTATTAGGTTCTTCTAGTCGATGTTGATGTTCGTCTGCCATAGAGGCAAACAGTACAGTGACGTCAACAGAACAAAAATTATTCAAATATGTTCCAATGACTCGTATTCCTTCTTCGTTTTCCAAGTTTAACGATATTTAAATTTCCTCTAACACTACTGTGGCTATTTTTGATGATACGGAATTACCTTAGCTCTCCATTCCTTCAGTTTTGAATTTACACTAACCTGATGAAGTCTAATGTGATCTGTAGAACTTCTTGTCTCACAAGGTCTGTCAGTACGTATTTTGTTGAAACTTAGTCAAAAGCTTCTTCAAAGTATATGAATCGTATGCAAAGTGGAAATTCATAATCATTGCCCAGTTCTATAATTTCGTTCAGGTCCGAAAAATTGTGCATCACACCATATGCATTTCTAATGCCAACTAGTTCCTTTATCTGATACAAAGCCACTGTTACATATTTATATTCTTGTCTATTCAAACATCTCTCAGGGCTCAGTGGTTTAGGGGTTTAATGGGACACCAGAGACCTGCCTCCAGCGTCACACGGGCAGCACTAACAAGGGAACCTCCCCATCGCACCCCACTCAGATTTAGTTATAAGTTGGCACAATGGATAGGCCTTGAAAAACTGAACACAGATCGATCGAGAAAACAGGAAGAAGTTATGTGGAACTATGAAAAAAGTAAGTAAAATATACAAACTGAGTAGTTGATGCGCAAGACATGCAACATCAAGGATACTGTGAGGGGAGGAGCGCCGTGATCACGTGGTTGGCGTGAGCAACTGCTGAACGAGAGGTCATTGGTTCAAGTCTTTCCTCAAGCGAAAAGTTTAATTTTTTATTTTCAGTTTATGTGACAAACTCTTATGTTTTCATCACTTATTGGGAGTGATTATCACATCCACAAGAAAACCTAAATCGGGCAAGGTAGAAGAATCTTTTTACCCGTTCGCCAAGTGTACAAGTTAGGTGGGTCGACAACATATTCCTGTCATGTGACGCACATGCCGTCACCAGTGTCGTATAGAATATATCAAACGTGTTTTCCTGTGGAAGAATCGGTTGACCTATGACCTTGCGATCAAATGATTTCGGCTCCCGTTGGAGAGGCACGTCCTTTCGTCTACTAATCGCACGGTTTTGCGGTGCGGTCGCAAAACACAGACACTAAACTTATTACAATGAACAGAGACGTCAATGAACGAACGACAGATCATAACTTTGCGAAAATAAAGATGCAAACTTCTCACTCGAGGAGAGACTTGAACCAATGACTTCTCGTTTCGTAGCTGCTCACGCTAACCACGAGACCACGGCGCTCTTGAGCTCACACTCTCCTTGATCTTGCATATCTTGCGCATGGACTACTCAGTTTGCATATTTTGCTTATTATTTCATAGCTCACAGAACTTCTTCCTGTTTTCTCGATCGATCTGTGTTCAGTTTTTCAAGGCCTATCCACTGTGCTAGCTTATAACTAAATCTGAGGGGGGTGCGATGGGGAGGTTCCCTTGTAAGTATCTACGGCCGGACGGAGCGGTAGTACACTATATACAGAGACCTTGATCGCGAATGAGCCTACCTATTAGTAAAAACTTTATAAGAATCCCCACAGTAGTTCCTGACATTATATACAAAAACGGGCCAGAGGAATTCAATTTATAATATTTATATATTATTACATAATGCTACATTTATTTAATAACTTTGTTCGGAACATAGTGGTATTTATAAATTCAATGACCTCGTCGACGATGGAACGCTCAGTTTTATTCTTCCTTTTTATTTCATACACCGTGAACCGACCTCCAGTCAACTTCTTGCAGTATCATGAAGCTGCTTCTGCATACCTTATACGAATCCGTGTAGGTGTTCTGCCACCATCGGGTTTTGACACGAGGAAACCTCGTATTTTACGAAATTCTATACCTCTCCATTTACAATTAACTTTAAGGCTGCTTCATCTTGTGTGATAAAACGCATCTTTTCAAAATACACTGACGCAAAAAAAGACCGAACACCAAGAAGAAGTTCTGCGGCATAAAAGAAATATGGCAGGCGTGTTTCTATATATGAAAGCTGATGTCTATCCAAATTTCGCACTAGTCACATGACAGTGAAGTTAGTATCGCAAATATGAGAATGAAAATCAGGTTTGCTTAAAATATATGCTGTAACGGTAGTATGATTAGTTACCTCTGAGACTGGACGTGGTGAGTTGATGTAAGTCAAGAATGTCTTCAAGGCGACAAAGACGACATTATCAACACCTGACTGTGTTTCAACGAAGGTCGCGTAATAGGGCTACGAGAAGCTGGGTGTTCCTTCTGCGATACTGCAGAAAAATTTGGCAGGAATGTAGCCATTTTACAGGATTGCTGGCAGCGGTGTTCACGAGAATATTCGGTCGCAACAAGACCGGGCTCCGAATGGCCACGTGGCTACCGAGGGGGAAGAACTTCGTGTTCGGCGCATGGCTCTGCCGCATCATACCGCATCTGCAGCAGCAGTTGGCACCATAGTGACACAAAGAACTGTTAGAAATCGGTTACTTCAAAGACAGCTCTGAGCCAGACGCCCTGTATCGTGCATTCCATCAACCCCAAACAATCGCCATTTGCAACTTCAGTAGTGTTAAGAACGAGCTCAGTGGAGAACAGGGTGGAGGTCTGTTGTGTTCTCTGGTGAAAGTTGGCACTGACTCGGTGCCACTGATGGCCGTGTGTTGGTTAGAAGGAAGCCAATTGTGTGCTAAACACACTGAACCTACATATGGAATTATGGTTTGGGGTACTATTTCATACGACAGCCGGAGCACACTCGGGGTTAACCCACGCTACGTTATTGCAAAACTGTACGTCAGTCTGGTGATTCGACTTGTCGTGCTGCCGTTCAGAAACAGCATTCCAGGGGCTGTTTTCCAACAGGATAACGCACGGCCACATAGCAGTGTTGTAACACACTATGCTCTACAGAGTGTCGATATCTGCCTTGGTGTGACCGATCACCAGATATGTCACCACTTAATCACATATGGAACATTATCGGACGACAACTCCAGCGTCATCTACAAATGGCATTAACCGTCCCTGTATTGACCGACCAAGTGCAACAGATGGAACTCCATCCCACAAACTGACACGCTTGGATGCTTGCATTCAACAGTCTGGCGGTTACACAGGTTATTAACGTACCAGCATTTCACATTTGCAATGGCTTATCTCGAGCTTACATTAACATGTGATCTTGCAATGTTTATCACTTAAATATGTTACCTAGACAAATGCATTCCCGAAATTTCATTATTCTACATTAATTACTTCTAGATGTTGCGATTTTTTTTTCAATCAGTGGCCATTCTGGGAGAGGTGACGCATTCACCGACCGGCTGTACGGCTTTAGGATTTCCGTGGTTTCCACGAACAGTTTAATGTAAATGCCAGGATGGTTCATTCGAAAAGGACACAGCCCTAATCTTCCCCACCCTTCCACAGTCTGAACTCAAGTTTCGTCTCTAATACCACACCAGCAACGGGACATTAAACACTAACCGTCGTTCCTTCCTGTTTACGCAATCGGCCACCTTCACCTGCGAGCGGCGTTATTACTATGTGTCTGCGTTCGTTGGACTTTGTGGTTCTTAAAACATCGCTCCTTATGAGTTAAGTCATCTTTGTGTGTCTATCAAAGACCTCTTGCGTGTTTCAGCTGACAGATTCTGTTAACACAATGCTTTGCTAATACAGGGCACCGCTAAAGGGCTCATAATGGGATAGCTGGGCGTGAAGATTCGGGCAGCTGTCGGGTGGCAGACCATGAAGCGCCAAGGTCAATCCCTGTCCGGGTCAGTGTGCCAAGGTGGCGATTGGAGATAGCGCGGGGAAAGGAGTCGGGTGACTAAGCGGTAAAGATAGTGTGTGCGCCGGAAGCTGATAATGTTGGCCCTCACAGCCTCAGAAGGCAAGATACGCGTTCGTGATGGAGTGCGTACTGAAAAACAACCGACTTCGCCAGGCGCCTCCTATTTATCATCCTGCAAAAAGCTGTTAGATGTGAAATATCTCCACAGGATGCTGTGATCTAGAGATACCTGCGTGGACAAATGATCGGTAATTTGTTAGTGTTGTTAAATATAGACGACAAACGGAATCAAATGCGGAAGATCAGGTATCAATAAAGAATTTCATCGTCTGTGGAGACTCCAAATATGCTCGTTCCAATACAGTGTTTGATGTGATGTTCTTCGGAATCGTTCTCGGTTTCTTGCCTCTCGCTGGATGTTAACAGAGATATACGGATAATGATCAACCAATAGCGTCGTACCCGGCAGTACTTGGACTCAAATACTGGTCCTGCCATAGTGACATCGTGATTACTGTGTATCATTTGAGATTAATACTCAAAGCATCCATCTAAAAAGGCTCCAGTTGATAGTTTTCCTTTTTTCCACTTGGTGTAGTGTTACATGTTAGATCTTCAATAGCTTCTCTATCGACGAATTGAATAGCCCCATAAGGAGAATTACATGAAGCATAAATTTTGCGATGTTGGAGTAACATATCCGTGACACGATAGTCTCATATTTACATTGGTTGTCTGCAAATGTGCCACTGCACTCAAAATTTATTACATTTATTTATTTTAGAAGCAACATGAACTGAAAACTTACACAGAGGCTCAGGGTGACCTGGAAAATGAATGTAATCTCACTAAGTCTACCTTTAATTTCATATGCATCCCAAATTTATGTTCACATTTAAAGATAAATACTGACTGCATGCGTGTTTACTCGCTTCTTAACCGATGCCTTGAACGCATAAAATTGTGATTTTGACACACGGTTCGAATCATGGTTACGGAAGGAATTTTCATAACTAGGAATTGCTCGGCTGGGCCAGGGAAGTTGTTAGCGAGCAGTTCTCCTTCGCTATACCCTTTGCCGATAGCTTCCACTGAATCGTAAACCTCTTCACATTTTCCTATGGACCAAGATAGTGCTACGTTGTTGACGGACTGCGACCCGATTGTCTAATGAGAATATTGAACGTGGCGACTCTCTTAATACCATTCAAGCGGAGCTGTCCGCCTGTGGGAAGTACGTAAGTGCTTAATGTTAGTTCTAAAAATTTTTATTTAGGTTACGTTTTTGGTTTCGTGGAAGAGCGCATGTGGCACATTTGGGGTTTTAGGTCAGAGACGCTCCTCCAGATAGAGCACTTGCCCGTGAAAGGCAAAGGTACCGAGTTCGAGTCTCGGTCCGGCACACATTTTTTATCTGCCAGGAAGTTTCACATCAGCGCACACTCCGCACTCCACTGCAGAGTGAAAATATCGTTCTGGAAACATCCCCCAGGCTGTGGCATGTGGCACATTTGGGGTTTTAGGTCAGAGACGCTCGTCCAGATAGAGCACTTGCCCGTGAAAGGCAAAGGTACCGAGTTCGAGTCTCGGTCCGGCACACAGTTTTTATCTGCCAGGAAGTTTCTTATCAGCGCACACTCCGCACTCCACTGGAGAGTGAAAATAGCCTTCTAGAAACATCCCCCATGCTGTGGCTAAGCCATGTCCCCGCAATATCCTTTCTTCCAGGAGTGCTAGTTCTGCAAGGTTCGCAGAAAAGCTTCTGTGAAGTTTGGAAAGTAGGAGACGAGGTATTGGCGGGAGTCAATCTGTGAGGAGGGGTCGTCAGTCGTGCTTGGGTAGCTCAGATGGTAGAGCACTTGCCCACGAAAGGCAAAGGTCCCGAGTTCGAATCTCGGTCCGACACACAGTTTTAATTTGCCAGGAAGTTTCACGCTCCTCCATATCACCAACAATTGATTACATGATGCATTTTTAATGGGAGTATATCAACCACATTTATTACAAAACTTAATATGTGTCCTGGAAGGTCAGAACGATAATATGTTAATATTGTGTTAGGTGACCGCAGGAGCGTCAACAGTACGGTGTCACAATTCGTGTCTATTATAACAGAAATGGTTCAAATGGCTCTGAGCACTATGGGACTTAACTTCTGAGGTCATCAGTCCCCTAGAACTTAGAACTACTTAAGCCTAAGTAACCTAAGGACATCACACACATCCATTCCCGACGCAGGATTCGAACCTGCGACCATAGCGGTCCCGCGGTTAAAGACTGTAGCGCCTAGAACCGCTAGGCCATCCCGGCCGGCCTATTATCAACACTAATAATACACACCTAGTACTAGCAATAGCCAGCGGGCTTGCCGCAGTGGTAACAACGGCCCTCGTCAGATGACCGAAGTTATGCGCTGTTGGACTTGACCAGCACTTAGATGGGTGACTGTCCAAGTCTGCAGGTGGGGTGCACTAAGCCGTTGTTAGTCGAAGTCCGCAGCTCGTGGTCGTGCGGTAGCGTTCTCGCTTCCCACGCCCGGGTTCCCGGGTTCGATTCCCGGCGGGGCCAGGGATTTTCTCTGCCTCGTGATGACTGGGTGTTGTGTGATGTCCTTAGGTTACTTAGGTTTAAGTAGTTCTGAGTTCTAGGGGACTGATGACCAGAGATGTTAAGTCCCATAGTGCTCAGAGCCATTTGTTAAGTCCCATAGTGCTCAGAGCCATTTGAACCATTTTTGTTAGTCCAATTGAGAAGTTACCTGATTGTGAAATAGCGGCTCCGGTCACCAAAACCAACAATGGTGTGCTGACCACATGCCCCTCTGTATCCGCAACCAGTGACGCCTTCCGGTGAGGACGACACGGCGGTCGGTCGGTGCAGTTGGGCCTTCCGAGGCCTGTTCGGTCGGAGTTTACTTTTAATTACTAGGAATAGGAGGCTGGCTGAAACCTGAAATGAATAGTAGCGAATTTTTTTAAAATTAGTAGTATGCAGCGTGTTACAAAGAACATTATATACTTTGACAGGTGGTAGTAAGGACCGTACTATGAAATACATCTCCTCTACTGCGACCTCTTTGTTATTATGAACGACCAACAGAAAACAGTAATCTAATGAGGACACCATCCTCTGTTATTGTGCATCTGTTAGTATTCTTACTGTATCTGCATTCGAAGTTGTGTGTAAGTGCTGCACATACATGGAACCAGTTTGTGTTTTCATAAGATTGTGAAATGCTTTTAAATTGTAGTTTTATCTTTGCACTAATCAGCATAATGGAAGCCTAGTATTCAATGGCAGACATGATCATCTATCTGTTACGGTCTAGCCGGCCGAAGTGGCCGTGCGGTTAAAGGCGCTGCAGTCTGGAACCGCAAGACCGCTACGGTCGCAGGTTCGAATCCTGCCTCGGGCATGGATGTTTGTGATGTCCTTAGGTTAGTTAGGTTTAACTAGTTCTAAGTTCTAGGGGACTAATGACCTCAGCAGTTGAGTCCCATAGTGCTCAGAGCCATTTGTTACGGTCTGGGAAACGGAAGCAATGTCTACCATTTTCTGACTGGAATAATAGAGTTCGATTATTTTTTAAGCACTTCACAAAACACAAACTGATTCCGTTAGAACAAAAGTATGCGCTGCACTTACTCATAACTGTGAATACGGTTTACAGCGGCAGATATTTATTGCATGCTGTACTATCTGATCACGATATACTGCACATGGCCTCCAGAGGCCGTTATTAGAAACACCCGGTGACAATGCAGTAAGTACCGTGATAACTGGGTAAAGCTCGTCGTGCGTATACTACCAAGTGGTTCGGCGTGTCCTCGTGAAATAACACGATAAAAACTCACGTCAAACCGACAGAAGCGCCCTCACTTCCAGGTGGTCTACTAATATCCATGAACAATGACAGAAGAATGTGATCTCATTTGTCTGCTGCTTTCTGTAAGGCGCTCTTAATAACAAACAACTTACACTAAGAAACTTGAGATATTTAGTGCGGTTATTACAAATTCCATAGGAAAAATAATTTGGGTGAAGGTTCACGGCAAAATCAAGGTGTTATGATGCTCAGGAGCCGTAGTGGATATCTCAACCTACTAGCTACAGTCTCGAAACATCACATCACTAGAGCAAGAAACACGGACATGGATTTGTGTGGTAATGTGTTAAATATCTTGACCGATAATCGCTGGAGACGCTAGATAGAAACCAGATTCGAGAGAGTAACGTATTAGGTCTCCTTGTGATAAAAACACCCCATCTTTTCGATTTAGTAAATGTAGTGAAGGAATACAGTGACCACAATAGTTCAGTGGTTACGAATACCGAAAGGACACTTAGGTGGTACGTAAATATTCCAATCTGTAAGATGCGACGAGAAACAAATTACAGCCTAATTTAGCATTCGTATCCAGGGCTTACAATGTGGTGTGTCAATAGCTTAATTCAAAAGCAGGAGCGCTAGACAGTTAAAAACAACTAAATCTTTGTTGACCAAGTGAAACCGAAGAAAGCAAAATGAGCGTGAGTGGAGTAATGCATGCAAACCATTAATGAATTAAAAAGTTAACTTTAATCTATAGTTATCAATAAAAGTCCATCAACTGCCTGCATTTTGGTTGTTTGTTTTTCGTTTACACATTTCAGGGTTAAATCTCTATCTTCAGGGTTCAGGTGTTTAGCACAGGATCTCCATCACAACATGGTAAATTTGTCGTGCCTGCTGCGGTTATACTGATAAAAACCTGGGAGCCATACCAGTTTCAATGCAAAACAGACCACAGTGTTGTTAAATACTTGAATTTATAAAAAACTGCATCTTTTTATCTCAATGATGAATTTCCTCTACATTTTTCCTTTTTCAACACGCACATGTATATGGTCTAAAGAAAATGATGGACAATATTGACAACATGGGCTGTCTACCTGCAAAAACATTAATCTGAAGTAGTTTATTCTGTAGGTGTTCTGCATAATGGAAACAATATTACTGTCAACTACTTTGCTATTATCTTAGAAATAGGATTAGTGATGTGTGCTGTAAAGATACTGAAGTAAGGAACGATTTTTTGAAATTTAATAGTAAATGATTTTACATAATTGATAACAGCTGTACTTTCGAAGGAAGAGAATAAGAGAAGATAAACGTGATAAAAGAGCACTAAATTACTCCAAATTCTTTAATTTGTTATTTAAATGACGTTGGGCACTGCAATGTATTCACAATCTTTGCTTTCATTTTGTGATATAATTTGATTGCATACAGTTAGGCATGGAAACTGCTAGACGCAAATCCTAGGAAATTTGGTCTTATGTTAAGTCAGTAACGGTTCATAGCTATATGTAGGGTGATTACCCTAAGCTGTTTACCTAAAGTATGTCTTTAGGTCATGGGGATTACACCCTCAGCTCTATTCAAAGGTTTTATTTCATTTGTATTCAATTTTGCTGTTACATTACACCATCTTCAGGCTCCTCGGCGATACCAGATGATCATTGAATATCACGTTATCATAATTTGTACGTCTCATAGAAGGTACAAAAAATCAATGTGCGCTATGTTAAACCTTTTTTCTTGCTGTGGTGTGAACGGCAGCAGCAGATAAGACTTGTATTTTAAAATTACATCACCAGCAGGAAGAAACAGGTAATCACAGAGGAACATTCTCATTAACAGCTCCACAAAGTTACATTTTTGTCATCAAACGTCGGAAATACGTATCGTTTGCTGCAACGTACGTTTGCAACTGCTCGCGTAAGATTTTGAGATCCCTTCGATACTGCAACAATGTGGTGTTTCAAATCCTCCTTGGTCGTGGGAACTTCTTCAAAAACTTTATCTTCGAAGTCACCCTAGAGAAAAAGGCCAGGGGCGTTAAAGTAGGTGAACGTGCTTGCCGATTAATAACGCCCGCACGTCATGAGGTATAAGTTGAATGAGTGCTTTCCTGACCACAGGCGAGTAGTGAGCCGGTTACCCATACATACGTGTATATGTTTCAAGTGAATTTCTCCAGAAAAGCCGGTAGTACTTCAATAACATAGTTTGAATCTGTTAAGCGTTAACCTTTCTTCATTGGAAAAAGACCAATTAACACAGTCTCCAATAGCCCCACTCAAACCTTCACTGTCCACTGCATCAGATTTTCAGCTTGCCTCAGTCAACACGGATTCTCAGCGACCCAACGATGTACATTCCTTAAAGTCAGCTTTCCGTGATTTATAGATGATAGATTCATTGGTTAAAAAATTCTTTGGAGAAAGAACATATTATTCTGACATCGTATCAAAACCGAACGACAGAATTCGATGCGTCTTCTGCAATCTCTTGGTTATTTGATAATGAAAAGACGCATGACAGGGGCGAAAGCTGTTCGTGCGCAAAGTGCGAACAACGCTGAAATGACTTACTTCAAAGACACTCACAATTTCTCTGGTGTCAACATATGGATTATGAGCGTCTGCTGCGAAAACATATGTTTTCTTCTCTCTGCTACTTGGAGGCTTGCCTCTTACCCTCTGCGGAGCATTTCTCTTTCCAGTAACCTGTTTATGATCATTCGCTGAACTGTCATCATAGTCGGCCACGGCGTGTCGGTATACCGTAGTGCCTGCAACTCAACTATTCTCTTGCCTTCCTTTTGCGTTTTCTGTAATGAAGTAGAATATCTAATTTGCCTTGGTTTGAGGAAGACTTTTTTTTTAAAGGAGTGGATACATATAGAATAGAAACCTACACGTACTGTGTGCCCTTTCGTACCGGTATCGCGGTGCAGTATACTGTTTCCTCCTTATCCGACGTGACTTGTTACCTTACTTGGTTATGAAATCATGAACTTCGACGTAAGGCAGACACCAGTCTGATGTTCATAGAATATAAACATCGAATTTTAAATATTGTAATTCTTCCGAAATTACGGTGCTCATTTCCGAGAGTGTAACGCAATTTGTCTCTTTCAGATCTACGATATTAGAGGCCGAAACTACTATAGTTCCGCAACGTAACCTTCCAGTAGTAGTACTCTGCCTAAGTAGGAAGATTAGCGTTGTCTTGTCATGTCCTGCGGCTCCTGCAAGCCACCGTCTGTAGTAAATGGTTTCTTAAATTCGTGTGGTCCACGAAATTACTGGCCCGTGCGAGTTATTGTCGGGCATTAATAATTTCTAGCGGAAGGTTTTACCCAACTGTAAAAATTTGAACGCAACGGATAACGCAATATTTTTTTAACCACTACAGAAGGCAGCTATACAGGACTTAATAGGCAGTATATAGCTTTTATTTGCTTTCATAACCCAGGATTCGACTTTGGTACTGACTTTCACCTACTCTTTATTATGGAGAGAGCAAATAATCAGTCGAGTGTAGAGATTAATTGATATTTATTGAGTACCGACGGTATTTCAACAACTAGTCGTGTTTCTCTTGTAATATATATCATCACAACTAGTCTCACTAGTTAACATGGTTCAGCTTCGCCACGTAATTATGGAATGGGACAGGGGAGCGCAGACCTGGCTTCAATGTAATTTCATACTGACACACAATTATACCTAAACCCATGCTTATTACATTCAATTGCTATAGATGACACAGAACAAGTTCAGCAAAGACACTACAAGCAAATCTAGGTCAGGGTGGAAGAGTATTTCACAAGTCTCTATCAAATCAATGGGCATTAAAATCCGATACTTTTCCTAGTGGCACGAGTTTAAACCATGTATTTTACTTAACGCGCAACGTCGCCAACAAATCAAATATTTATGGGGGAGCACTAGAAACATCATCACTTCCATGCTATTCAACACACGTGGCCAAGTTCGGTAGCTGACAGAAAGCCAGAAAAATACGGACATACAAGAAACTACAGTTTATCAATGTGGCGGTTGCTCTAACAAACCACGTGGTGCAAAAGCAAGTTCACAAAGAAAACATATGAAAAATAAGTAAAAATCTCCCAAAATATTATTGTAAATGAAAGAGCATATTAAAATGCATTGAATGAGTGAATTTCCGTTAAGCACAGAGCAAAAATATAACCGTGAGCTTAAGGTCCATGGTGCGTGGCCTAACCAAGGCACAAACGCAAAGTTGTACTGATATTCGAATAAATTATGAAAATAAATTCCCTTATGGGGTTTAGTCGTAATCTTGCACCTGATTTCAACATCTGGACTTCATTACCGAGCAGATTTCAAGCAATGTAATACATTTGTTAACATTACCAAAACGAGAGCAGCCTCTCCATGTCTGTCCAGCGCCGCGATCCAGAAACAGGTGCTCGACCAGAAACCTCGCCTAACCGTTCTTCGTTCAAAAAGAGGCGGAGGGGATGGTTCGCCATCCTAACAGAGCCAATCCTATGGCCTTCGTGACCTCTCTGACCTGACTTGTCCACCATCTTTGCCAAACTTGTTCACGTTTAGGGGGTTCGTACTATCCTATCACAGAACGACTCTACACGTGCAATGCTACGACCTCTGACTGGAGCTTTCTGCTACATCAGTTACTATATCATTCATACAGTACAAGGTCGCATAAGAGAGAGGGTACAAGGAAACGTAGCACACATGAAATAAAATGAATAAATAAATAAGTAAACATCACTTGGTCCATTCTCTTCTGTTTCTCATACACGGAATTAGCTTCTGCAGAGTCAAAACACTCTGGCTATAGTTCTCCTGTACCGTAAGTTATTGGAAAAAATATGGAACGGGACAACAAGTTCCATTTCAGTTCCACTGAAAAACGTGGAGCTGATATTGATATCTCTCTAATTAATATAGCTATGACAAGAGATTATGAGTAATTTAGCGAAGACTTTCTTACAATTGATATGGGCGAAAACAGAATTACGACATATATTTCGGAAATATTCGAGGTCAACAGCTGTCCGTTTAAACAGAATCGCTCAGTGACCAGAGTGACACCGGTAAGACTAAATACTGTATACCGTCTTCCGAAGTTGATTCACTGTGGGAAAAAGTAATAAGATTGCTTCTTTCAATTATCACATAAACGTAGAAATGACAGATACTGAGATATGTGGTCGCCGAATAGGAAAGCAACAAAAAAATTTGAACGGAAGAAGACTGGGACTCATGGGATACCCATAAGGTTCTATACATATTCTGTGTTAAAATTTTCTCCTCTTCTAATTAATCGTGGTTCGAGTAATGAAAATATACTGTGTGTATAAGTTACCTACACTGCACTATACATTAAATTTTTAGCTTCTCATACACATTCTGTTATTGAATATTAATATTTGTCGTGGGGAGTAGCTCGTTCTACAATCGTAACTGCTACCTTCTTATTTTCTTCTGTTTTCCCTTTTCTTCTCTTCCCTAGTTTGTTAATCGCGTTTGTACAGAATCGCGCTCTAGTAGTCGCAAGGAGTGCGTTGGCATTAGTTACGCTTTTCCTTTTCGATTTGGAGATCTGTGTCTATGCAGCTTCATCGAGGAAAAGAGTTTTATTAATGATAGTATTTATTCATCCTTTGATTATTTTCTACAGTGGCGAGGAAAAGACACTGAGGAAGTGGTGTATAGCACACAGAATGTAGATTATAGAACAAAGAAACAATTTTTTGTCTTCATTACATACAAAAACCATGAAAATCTTATATCCTATTTAGAATCTGATATACAGGGTTTTAAGACTATAGGAAACGATATCGTGATAATTGGTACCATAATACGTACCAACTTTAGTGTGTTAGTTGTTTTTTCTCTGCATCTAACTGTCGTCCCAGAAACACATCACATAATTTACTACCTGATGTCTTCTGCACTGTCGTAACTACGCCACCAAGTGGACTACGACTGTCAGTATAGATCATCCGTTTTGTGTCCACATCTCCACACTTCAGCACCTGACCTGCGGTCCAGGGTAAAACAAACATTACTGGCTTGCCTGTGCCAAGCGCACTTGGAGGCACTAACCAACTTAAAAATATACTACTACCCGTTATAGCTGTAACTGAGGGGCTGAGAGTACAAGTGGTACAAGGGACATTTCACAAGAAAATGATCCAAGCGTACATTTGTTAAGCTAAAGTGTGGATCTCTTCAGAGTAAAAGAAGTACCAGCAATTTCTTGCACAGTTCTGCACTCTGTGATGATAAAGATTAGGCTCTAAGCCAAAGCCTGGACTGCATTAAAATACAACTAGCACTAGTGAAATGGCGGACGAAAGGAGAATTGCTGCTATCTTTAATCAAGGTTCAGGTATGGATTTTTTGGAAGTAGTGCAACAGCCTAATGTGTATACTTTTAAGATATTTAATGCATATGGAAGCAGACCTGTTTTCAAATTCTGGCCGTACATCTTGAAGCAAAATTAGAATTTTGACACAATAAGTGACAAGTTCCTTGAACCCGACCATGTGTACATGGAATGCGATAATGCAAAGATACACTTAAAATATGTATTTGTTCCCCAAGATAGGACGGAAGCAGTGAAATAGGGCAGCCTAAGTTTTCCCGTAGTGGAAATAAAAACGGAAAACATTCATTCAATTAAAGCCATGGATCCATAGCAAAGCAGCAAGTTGCTAAAGATATTCAAGGAAACAAAATACAATGGCGGAATATTATTTTACTATCGGAATCAGCTAGGAAAAGCCTCTAATAATGCAGCTCAAATGTTCACTAAAACGTGATCTTGAGTTTATTGAAGCAGATTTCAGGAGGCACGATATTGGTCCCTCATTATACCTCTACCGCAGCCTTGGCGTCAAGATAAGTATGAAATAAAATTTGAGAAGTGGAAAAGTCTACAGGAAATAAATAATACATGCCTTCGATTTATGATGAGTACTGTAACAGTACATCCCGTTCCTGATAGCAGTTACCATGAGTGTAAGAAGAGGGAATGAAGATAAAAGAAGACCCAGTCAAAGAAGGGGGACAAAGAAGGCTAAAAATGCCTAACACAATGGTACACCACAACGAGAGTTGCACCAAGAAGGACATTATTCAAGAGATACAACAGGAGGAAATGATTCTGATTCTACATTACGACACTGACTGTGAAAGGATTATAGAAAATGACAATGAATAATCTCTCGTTCGAGTTGGAACCACAGCAATGTAATTTTATTGTGGTAGTTTCATTTTATTTCCAATTTATTTATGTTTTTGACCTTGATATATTAATTTTGGCAAGAATTACGCACGTATATCTGTTTTATAACGAACATGGATTGTAATATGACTATCATAGTATGTGTCGTACAAAAAAAATTCAGATTATAGTAACGACAATGTTTCTGCACTTGTACCTGTTTTAATCTAAAAAGTTTTAAAATGAAAGTAGTATAAATATTTTTAACATATTATAAGAAATAGTGCAGAAGCACTAAAAACTCAGAACATACCAAAGGACTAAATGACCATTAAAAAACTACCTCACATTATGATAGTATGAAAGACTATCGTTAATAAAGTAAGAGATCCTGGCAGGGGACGCCAAATGAAAAGCTTCTGCTTATGTTTATAATCTAGACTGTAATAATAAAATTGGAAGGAACTGTTTATCAGAACTCAGGAAGAAATTGTGATCTAAACGACACTAGATTTATTCATTCTTAACATTACAAGACAGCAAAAATGACGAAAGAAACATTATACAAACATTTTTTATTTAACAAACGCTTTCACTAACATGACGTCTATGGTGTACAAAGTGGTCACCTGGGGATCGACACACGACACTGACCAGAACACTAATCGCTTTATCTGATTTCATACACGTGAATCTGGGTTATGGCACAAAACTACGCCACCACCAAGCATCTATACCCTGCTGGTCAAGACGGCACACCACGATGTGTTTGACGACTGAAGTCGTGGATGGCGGCAATTAATGGCGCGTTCCCGAAAAATGAAAGTACGCGGTCTCGCATTCGGTTAATTCGGAATGCATGTACTTTCCTATGAGCCTCTGAAACCCCGGTGGATTCCAGTGTGCAGGTGGACCCGTTTGCTGGTCTGCCAAACCAATTTGACTCCGTGCCATGACTGTGTGTGACGGAATATGTCAAATGTTTAGACAGCTGACTCAAGACAAATAAGTACACCCACGCTTCACTCGTTGTGAGCGTGATGATATAAGCAGTACCTCTGACAGTTCAGAAGGTGACTGGCACACTAGCAAAGGACAAAAGTCTCACCGTTTAGGTAGAGACCTTCAGTTCCTTACCAGCGAAGTGCCTGTACAAGAGTCTCCTTCCTTTCTGCTCACTTCCTCCTCAGCTCGGTACCAAAAGCACATTTACATTTTAGACTCCCCCCGCGAAAGTGAGACTTTAAAGGAAATTGCGAGGAAAAGGAAAAAGGATTCAGCTTTGCAGCATCTTTTCCACACGTTCGCTGTATCTTTTGCTAACAAAATACTCAGGATGGAAGCACAACCCTCCATAAACAGCTTGTTATCTCCCCTGTTACGTGCATTTCAAAGTTTCCAAAGAACGGCTATAAACTCTCTAAAAGCCTCACGCTTTCACAAATATGTTTTTAAACAGAGTCTGGACATCTGGGTGCTAGTCGCCCTGTCCCATGGAAATTCGCAGAACGTTCAGTTCTTTTGTCGGCTTCCTCCCTCTGCTTTATTGCCGGTCTACAATGCACTGGCCGGTGCAGCGGTGACTTCTCGGCTGTATACCTGGACGCGCCTGCCTCCTCCGGCACCAACTAAATGTGTCTTCACAATGAGACTGCGGAACTCGGCCGTCCGGAAACGTCTCCACACATTCCGCAAAAAACACGCGCCTTGCTGGGTCCACCAACGCTGCAGCTTTTTCTGCAGTCGTTTAAATCGGCACCCTATTCCTTTGAATGCAGGTAAAGCTTACCGTCATTCCTTCCCTAGAGCACGCAGACAAGACCATTAACTACTGCCCACCATTTCATCATAATGTATGAAGTCAAATCACAGTAAATATTATATTCCGTAAGAACATTAAGCGGCATAAGACCAAACCAGAAGTGAGAGTGCCCTGCAATCTCTCAAGTAACTATCGTAATTTATAAATAGCAATTTATCTTTCTTCTTCTTCTTAGTTCCTGTCGTTCCCTCTGGAACATGGGGCTGTGACGAAATTCCTCCACCTGCTACGATTTCTAGCAAGTCTCTTCACTTCACTCCAGGTTTTCCCATCCTCTGCAGCTTCTCTCTCGATCGTCTTTTTCCACATCTACTGCTCTATAAAAAGCTTGTACCTGTGCGTTTTGTTGCCTGGTCTTGCTCTGATTTAGTCTTCCCTTAGCCTCCTTTCTATGGGTGAATTTCCTCCAGGTATGTTCGGACATCCAACCTCTCCGCAGGCGAGTTTTAAAGCCACGTTGTCTCTCACTCCTTGCCCAAAAGTATTCTTAACTTCTGTCCACATTTCCTCCGTGTCCTTATCCTCAGCCATGTCCAGTTTCAGCGCCTGGAATCTGTTCCGGAGTTCCTGTTGGAACTTATCTTTGACAGCCATTTACTGAGTTTGCTTCATCAAGTACTTGTACCACTTGCATTCTCAGCCCGTCAATTGTTAATACGAAAAAGGTGTACTGAGCAACGTTACACTAGTATTTTATTTGCAGTCATCAATAGAAATACAGGGTGACACAAAAAAAAAACGTAAATCAGTTACAAACTACGGCGTGCACACACTTTATTCAACATGTAAACGTCAATATATATATTCAGACTTAGGTGATGACATGTTCGATATGCCTGCCATCCTTGGCGATGATGTGGCGCGAAGGAATACCGAAATTCTGCATGACCCGCTGAGTGTCGCAATATCGATGTTGTCGATGACCCCCTGAATACCTGTTTACAGCTCAGCGATGGTTTTGGGATTATTGCTGTACAACTTGTCTTTAACATATCCCCACAAAAAGGAATCGCATGTGTTCAGATCCGGAGAACATGGCGGCCAATCAAGGCCCAAACCAGTGGCCTCTGTGTACCCCAGACCCAGAAAGCAATCCCCAGACTGCTCCTCCAGGACATCAAAAACTCTCCTGCTTCGATTGGGTCGAGCTCCGTCTTGCATGAACCACATATAGTCGAAATCAGGGTCACTTTGGATAATGGGGATGAAATCATGTTCCAGAACCTTAGTGTACCGTTCGGTAGTCACCATGCCATCAAGGAATGTCGCACGGATTATTCCGTGACCCGACAATACACACCACACAGTTACCCGTTGAGGGTGAAGAGATTTCTCTATCGCAAAATGTGGATTCTCAGCCCCCAAGTGCGCAAATATTGCTTATTGACGAACCCATCCAAATTCGTCGCTAAACCAAACCATACATGCGCATACTAATTCCAATCATGCTTCGCGGCCATCCGTGCAGTTTCAACGACCAACGCAAACCGTTCAGAAGTTATGACGACTTTATTTCATATAGTTCAATTACTGTCACGCTGTATCTCCACTTACGCCTCTAACATGCTGTATGTAAACACACACACACACACATACACACATTCATACATACAAATGGTTCAAATGGCTCTGAGCACTATGGGACTTAACAGCTGAGGTCATGAGTCCCCTAGAACTTAGAACTACTTAAACCTAACTAACCTATGGACATCACAAATATCCATGCTCGAGGCAGGATTCGAACCTGCGGGCGTAGCGGTCGCGCGGTTCCAGACTGAAGCGCCTAGAACCGCTCGGCTCATACATATACACACACAAACACGCACGCACACACACACACACACACACACACACACACACACACACACACACCACTTTACACATGTAATTTCATTTCCATAATTATTATTGCTCTTCGATAAGCACACTTCAACAGCTTACTGGGTGTCGGACTGCCTTGCATGCTTCACCGCCCTACTGTATCTCTGTTTCTTCCACAGCAGACTCTTCTTGTTTCTCTTGGTTCAGCATTTAATATTTTAAAACATGGTCATTTACCCTATTTCCAATTTCAATGAATGTCTGCTAAAAACTATTAACGCAGGGCAGTATCCAGACGCAGTTACGACGTTCACCTCAGATGCTTCATTCGTTTTCCCACGCAGCATATTTTCACAGATATTTTGTCCAGTAGTAAGTGCAAGAATACCAAATTCATTGGAGTAATCCACCAGCAACAGCCAACAGACAGAAGCTGCAACAGCCGCATTCTCATTTCCATCTCTTCCTTTTATTCCTTTTTTTCCACCTCGTATTTTCATTGGATGCAATCCTGAGATACGTTTTGCATACTTTTACCTATATTTATCTCCTTTCGTTAGTAGTTTTGCCTGGATTGCGACGTATACTGGGCTGTAAAGGTCATGGAATACCTCCTAATATCGTGTCGGACCTCCTTTTGTCCGGCTCAGTGCAGAATCTTGCAGTGGCATCGACTTAACAAATCGTTGGCAGTCCCCTGTACAAACATTGAATTGTGCTGCCTCTATAGGCATTGCGAAAGTGTTGCTGGGGCAGGATTTTGCGCACGAACTGATCCTCATTTATGTCCCATAAACGTTCGATGGGACTCATGCCGGGCGATCTGGATGGGCAAATGTTGTCCAAACCAGTGGCCCGGTGACATGGCACGTCGTGCTTCGGAATATGACGTCCATAACTGGCTGCAAATGACCTCCAAGTAGCCGAACCTAACAATTTCCAGTGAATGATCGGTTCAGTTAGACCAGAGGACCCAGTACCTTCCACGTAAACACAGCCACACCATTATGGAGCCAACACCAGCTTGCACAATGCCTTGTTGACAACTTGGGTCCACGGTTTCGTGTGGTCTCCGCCATACTCGAACCCTACAATCAGCTCTTACCAACTGAAATCGGGAATCATGTGACCAAGCCACTGCTTTCCAGTCGTATCGGGTACAACCGATATGGTCACGAGCCCAGGGGAGGCGCTGGAGGCGATGTTGTGCTGTTAGCAAAGTCACTAGCATCGGTCGTCCGCTACCAAAGCCCATTAACGCCAGATTTTGTGACACTGTCCTGACGGATACGTTCGTCGTAGTCCCACATTGATTTCTGTGGTCATTTCACGCAGTGTGACTAGTCTATTAGCACGCACATTCTACGTAAACTTCACTGCTCTCGATCGCCAACAGAGGCCATTTGCCATTGCGTTGCCCATGGTGAGAAATAATGCCTCAGATTTGCTATTCTCGGCACGTTCTTTACACTGTGGATCTCGGATTAATGAATTCTGAAATCAAATGTCCAATGCGTCTAGGTCCAACGACCATTCTGCGACAAGCGCGAGAAGACAGGCCTCCGGGCCGCCAGGTGGCAATACCGGGGCGTATGACTCTGTGACATGTTATAGGAACTGCAGCAGCAATATGAGAAGCAGCTGGCACAACGAACTGTTGTAAGTCGGTTACTTCAAGGACGGCACCGAACCAGACGCTACATAGCATGCATTCCACTGATCCCAAACCACCACCGTTTGCGACCCCAGTGGTGTCGGGTGAGAGTTCATTGCAGGGCGGATTGGCGGTCTTTTGTGTTTCCTGATAAAAGTTGATTCTGTCTCGGTGCCAGTGATGGCCGCTTCTTGGTTAGGGCCTACAAACCAACCTGTTTGCATGCTAGACACACTTTACCTGTAGCTGGAGCTATGGTCTGGGGTGCGATTTCGTATTACACCAGGAACACTCTCGTGGTTATCCCACGCATTCTGACTGCAAATTTGTACGTCAATCTGGTGATTCGATCTGTTGTGCTTCCACTCACGAACAACAATGCAGGGGGTGTTTTCCAACAGGATAGAGCTCGACCACATGCCGCTGCTGTAACGCTACATGCTCTGAAGAGTGCCGAAATGTTGCCTTGGCCTGCTCATCGTTAGATCTGTCTCCAATCGAGCACATACGGGCCATCATCGGACACTAGCTCCAGCGTCATCCACAAACAGCATTAACCGTCCCTGTGCTGACTGACTAAGTGTAACAGGCATGGAACTCCATTCCACAAACTGAGATCCTGTACCTCTACAACACAATCCGTGCACGTTTGCATGCTTGCATTCAACATTCTTGTGGTTACACCGGTTATTTATGTAACAACATTTCACATTTGTAGTGGCTTATCTCGCGCTTACATTAACCTGTGATCTTGCAATATTCATCACATAAATATATTACCTAGGCAAACGTATTCGCGGAATTTCATTGTTCTACAAAACGTATTCGCGGAATTTCATTGTTCTACATTAATTATCTTTTGGTGCTGCAATTTTTTCCGTCAGTGTATCAATAGAACTTTCTCGCTACAGAATTCTGTAACTAAAGAATTACCAGCATCTTCCAAACAGCTTTAGTACATTACAAGGCATTTAAATGTGTGGAACTAAAAATATTAACAAATGCTGCATAAAACGTTACGTCATGTCTCACGGCAACAAAAGCTGTAGAAACCGCCGGAAACTACATGTGGTGGCCTGTAGTGTGCATTGCTTCATGTGATTCTAAAATCGAAAACTAGTCTGAATCACCAACCAGGAAACATCTTGTGTTTTCTAGCTAGACTGTTCCCGAGGTACGACACTCTCCCCTGCATTTTGAGGCTTGCTGTGCAGTTTCAATCAGTAGAATTTTTATTATTACCACGCACGAAACTGTTACCTTACTGAAGATTTCAAAGCATGGAAAGCAAAAATGAAAGAAATTCAATAACTGGGACCAGTGCTGCTGCGTCAGTAACATCGGATTTAATTGACAGGTATGCTATTTTCTTTGAGAATTTTTTTCTGTGTTCTTGCTGTAATAGTTCAAAAATAATTTTCAAAAGTTGCCAATAGTATCAACGAACGCAGCTCAGAAACGATATAGTAAACAGCGTGTAAGATATCATGAGGTGTGTGCGATTACACAGAACTTGGGAAGTACTTCATTTTTCAGTTTTCCTGCGTAACGTCGGATAAATGGGCGATAAATAAATGCAGGTAACATAATATTTTGACCCTGAGGATGCGATCTTCTTTACCCTAGTGTGGTAACATCGTGAGTCATTTTCTTAATACATCCGTGAAACTGCTGCTCTAACAGGCTGATCTCCTGCTTACGACGACGTTTAACAGTTACTTCTGCAACGTGAGTGGCTTTTCACATTTAGCTATCGGCGGTCGTTTAGCTCTCAATTGCTGAACGCACAGAATTTTGCGGACTACGTTTCCAGGTTCGTGAATATTACCGGATAGAAATCGATTAACGATGTAATTACAGCGACTGTAATCACGACCCATCTTTGAATTGACAGAATTACGCACTGATGAAGACGTCATCGTCAGAGGCGAGTCATGCTTAAGAAATTTTGTGTTATGATACAGGCTCTCACAACGAAAGAAAAACGATAGGAGTTTAATGACCTGTCAACCTCGTGTTCGGCTGAGGTGGGGCACTAGCACGGTTGGGTACAGCTCATCGCCGTGGTCAGCCTGTCATCAGTCACTATATTCAGAACACGAACCTCGCTCCTGTTTCTCATCGGCGCCAAAAGAAATGGATGTGCTACTACATGCATGTTGTTGGCTTACGCCTATAATATCTATGCTTTTACGATTCTTTCATACAAAATTTTATTTCGTTATTGTATAGGTACACAATTAACAGAAAAGACGTGCAAAGTCATCATACAAAATACCAACAGATTCGAAACACTGTTTAGAAATTCATACAATTGTTAGAACCCGTGCACAGTTATTTCGGATGACAGACTCTCATTGCTTCTCAAGGTGTGTCGCTTCCAACAGCATTATGTTTGACGCATGAGCGTTTACTCCACAGTGTAAACTGCGTTAAAAATCTTGCAAGCGACTCACGTTCAGAACTGATACGTGGTGTCTGGGTTGTCGAACATGTTCAACAGAGCGGAAACCACTGGCGGTAAAGTGGCCGTAAAGTAACAATATTACGAGAAATCAGGACTTCAGCAGCCTACAGGCATTGAAATACATCAATGGTGAAGGTTGTAAATTTTTGCCGGACCTGCACTCCAGTCCGGATGCTCCGCTTTCCTAGAATGGTTGCCTTCACCTCCTCGGCCACCAAAACACATTTCTCGTCCAACCCTAGTGCATTCGCTAAGTTTCGCAGGAGTTCGGAAGAGCCGTCCTCGCTCATAGATATGTATATACACTGAAGAGCCAAAGAAACTAGCACACCTGCCTAATATCGTGTAGGGGCCCCGTGAGCACGCAGAAGTACCGCAACATGACGTGGCATGGGCTCAACTAATGTCTGAAGTAGTGCTAGAGAGAATTGACACCATGAATCCTGCAGGGCTGTCCATAAAGTCGCAAGAGTACTGGAGAGTTTGGTGACCAGCGGAAGTGTTTAGACTCAGAAGAGTGTTTCTGGAGCCACTCCGTAGCAATTCTGGACGTGTGGTGTGTCGTATTGTCCTGCTGGAATTGACCGAGTCCGTCGGAATGCGCAACGGACATGAATGGATGCAGATGGTCAAACATGATGCTTACACACGTGTCACCTGTCAGAGTCGTATCTAGACATATCATGGGTCCCATATCACTCCGACTGCACACGCCCCACACCATTACAAAGCCTCCACTAGCTTGAATATTTCCCTGCTGACATACAGGGTCCATGGATTCATGACGTTTTCTCCATACCCGAACACGTTCATCCGCTGGAAACAATTTCAAACGAGACTCGTCCGACCTGGCAACATGTTTCTAGTCGTCAAAAAGTTGTTCACCTACAGAGACCCGTGTGAGTTTGAGGTACCAGAAGTAACGCCAATATTCGATGACTACTCCGAGCAACAATGTAGCACATACAGCGATGTGTGCTGGAGGTGAGTGTGAGGTCCATACGCGATGAATCAAACATATGCTGTAAAAATGCTGTCGGTGCAGCATGTGCCTGAGAAGATCTATGAGTCCAGACACGTCTCGTTCAAAAAATGGTTCAAATGGCTCTGAGCACTATGGGACTTAACATCTCAGGTCATCAGTCCCCTAGAACTTAGAACTACTTAAACCTAACCAACCTAAGGACATCACACACATCCATGCCCGAGGCAGGATTCGAACCTCCGACCGTAGCGGTCACGCGGTTCCAGACTGAAGCGCCTAGAACCGCTCGGCCAGCAGCGGCCGGTGACACGTCTCGTAAAAGCATCTATACCATATGGAATGAAGATTCATCTGGTTCCTAGATGTACTGCACTGTTAGCTGTTAAGGAAATTCTTCAGTGAGGCGACCCTTGTTTGTGGGAGTCGTGTCCTCTTTAAGGTTTAAGATAACACAAAATGATCTGCAAACTACGTTCCTAGCTATTAAAGACAACAACTCTATAGACCTGTGTGCACATAGTTTCGAAAAGAAAGTCTTAGACGTATTTGTGTCTGCGTTGTCGGTTAAGGCGCCACGATATGGAACCCAGGGCGGAATAGACAAAGGTAAAATACAGAAAGCTAGAAAAAGAAAGAGAAAAAATGATAAGGCGACCTCTCGCGAAAAGCGAGAAATTCGGGTTCGACGAGTGGGCGGGTAAAAATTTTCATTGTCGTTATTTTTTTACATAGTTGATGGTTGTTCGTATTCGCAACTGCGAATACATTTCATGCATTTCATAACGGCTGTAGTCCCCGCAGTGCTGTTGCTTCGGACAGGCCTGAATGTCGGAACGAACATTGCATCGTTCTTCCTAACAAAACAGGTATTGCAATATTGTATTTATCCGCAGATACCACGCAGCGAATTTCAATTAAAATGTCCTGCCCAGTACGGGAATTCGGTAATGCGTGTCGAGCACAGGCAACGATGACATATGGGAGTTTGGGTCTGGCCGTGAGTCGTGCACGAATAACCAAAGTGATTGAGGTGGCAGCTTCCGTAAAGCGGCAAATCCCGGTTCGAGTCCCGGTCCGGCACAAATTTTCACTGTCGTCATTCCATTATACAGCTGATGGTTATTCGTATTCGCAACTGTGAATACATTTCATTTAGTCTGAATCTGGCTTCTTGCACAGGGACACTTACGACTGAGGCTACTTTCTCCACTGTGCAGTTAACTCTGTTTGCTGAGTCGGTCACAGACCCCTTGCGCTATGCTGAGCAGAGCTGTAGCGCAACACATAGATGTTTGGCGGACGATAACGGATTGCGGTATCTCCGTGCATCAGCAGGAGCCGGCTGAGAGCTATAAGGCTTAAAGATGACTTATCCGTGAAGGAACAGTCATCTGGTGACAGCACTTTCCCAATTTCGTAATCCTCACCTCAGTTTTTCTTGCCACTGTTAGTGAATAGCGAAAGGGCGAACCTTGAACTACCTGCAAACCTCTGTCCTACTTTTATGTGGTTCAGATCTGTCAATGATCCTCAGTCTTAGTTTGTCCTATAAATGATGCCTCGACATCATTTGGCCAAACTGAGAACTCCAGCTGCCTTTCCGTAAATGCAGCTGCCGTCCAGCAGTAAAAAATGCAGTTATCCAATTCCTACAGCATACTCCTTGATTGGTAATCGACTCCGTGCATATATTTATACTCAACTCCCAAAAAGTTGTAAACACTCTTACGCCTTGTAGGGTGTCGATTGTGCCATTTTGCATGCTCCTACGATGCTAAGTCCGACCTCTGGTGATCTACAAAGAAAGGACGCATCCCATATGAACATCCACGGTAATTAATTGGGAATAACAGTGTCACGTGACGGAAACGGTCTTACTGAATGTAAATTGATAGGGGTCATCCAATCATACATAAGAATACGGCTATCGAGCCACGCACATAGACATATTAACGAGAGAAAGTATCATCTAATCACTAACAGAAATTAGTGGTCACTATGTAAATCAGATTTATTATCGTAAAGTGAAACACATGATGTGAACAGCGGAATATTGAGAACTTGGAAAGAGGGCTCTAATGGCGAACACCTTGGCACATGTGGGTGGAGACGATAAATGCATAGTTATGCAGGTAACACACGAATAAAACTAGCGACTGAAAGCATGGTTAGTAAATTACACGAAGAGCGAAGTAGAATAGGATTGAACACCAGTGATATCGCCAAGCGCATCATGAAAGCAAACTAACTGGCCGCGAAGTATTAAAATGGAATAACTGGCTCCTTAAGGAAGTGAACTAACGTTGCGTCCGTATGGAACTGCCGATTGCAACGATGGCGCATCTTAAATACTCTTAGCGTAATGTGGAAAGCAGTTGCGGTAGCGGCTGGAAACTGAGGGTCCAGGTCTCTCTCTATAGCCAGTGCTGTCAAGTGGAGACATTGACCTTTCCTGCTTGCCTCATCAGTCGTCCAACAACCTCTGTCATTACTCTTCAAACTCCTAATATTTGGTTATCACCCTTCCGTCTCTTGCCAAGAATTTATCCCTTTGTGGGTGCTCTGTAACCTGGTGGTTTTTCGACAGAGGAGGAACTCGCCGGCCAATAATGGTAATGACTGCGGCTTACGTCCAATAAAATTTAAATAAAGATGTTAAACATTCTCTATTCCTGGAGATTTTTATCGTTTTCAACCAACAGTGATCTGAGGTGAGGAAGGCAGAATATCTCTCCCACTACGTAGCACAATATTCAAAAGGTCCTATATGAAGACTGACACATAGTCATGTAGTCACGACCGAGAAATTGCGTTCTCTAAATTAAAAAAAAAGATTAAAAAAGTGGGAACCTACCAAAACTCCTGGATTTCGAAAGTTATAAGCCGAATGTTAATGCGAGGCGTTGTAACGAAAATTAAAAAGCTTCTGCGAAGAATACTATGTTTTTTCGACCAAATGCGACCGTCCCCAATCGTTCCTAGGGAGTGTGGAGTGAGGAGCTGACTGCCTGTACGTCTACCTGCGGCTGCGACTTCGCCTGGGCCTTAGAACAGTTTTATGGTGACCAACTCTTCTTAAAAGGAGTCTTATCTATCGATATCCAGCCCGTAGGTTCACAACTGAACAGTACCCCTTCCGCCATAAAAGAAGTAAGCAGAAAGCAATAAAGGCAACAGTCACTTGAGGCGCTGAATCTCGACAGTAATTATTATATTCACCGTCAGTAATCGACTATTTTATCAAGGGAAATGAGCACAAAATATTCTGAAATATGTTGGGGGACAGTTTCAGAGAAGTCTGGCCCCGTAACATCACAAACAAAATTATTTGTTCTTTTTTTTATTTTTCGAAATACACTCCTGGAAATGGAAAAAAGAACACATTGACACCGGTGTGTCAGACCCACCATACTTGCTCCGGACACTCCGAGAGGGCTGTACAAGCAATGATCACACGCACGGCACAGTGGACACACCAGGAACCGCGGTGTTGGCCGTCGAATGGCGCTAGCTGCGCAGCATTTGTGCACCGCTGCCGTCAGTGTCAGCCAGTTTGCCGTGGCATACGGAGCTCCATCGCAGTCTTTAACACTGGTAGCATGCCGCGACAGCGTGGACGTGAACCGTATGTGCAGTTGACGGACTTTGAGCGAGGGCGTATAGTGGGCATGCGGGAGGCCGGGTGGACGTACCGCCGAATTGCTCAACACGTGGGGCGTGAGGTCTCCACAGTACATCGATGTTGTCGCCAGTGGTCGGCGGAAGGTGCACGTGCCCGTCGACCTGGGACCGGACCGCAGCGACGCACGTATGCACGCCAAGACCGTAGGATCCTACGCAGTGCCGTAGGGGACCGCACCGCCACTTCCAGCAAATTAGGGACACTGTTGCTCCTGGGGTATCGGCGAGGACCATTCGCAACCGTCTCCATGAAGCTGGGCTACGGTCCCGCACACCGTTAGGCCGTCTTCCGCTCACGCCCCAACATCGTGCAGCCCGCCTCCGGTGGTGTCGCGACAGGCGTGAATGGAGGGACGAATGGAGACTTGTCGTCTTCAGCGATGAGAGTCGCTTCTGCCTTGGTGCCAATGATGGTCGTATGCGTGTTTGGCGCCGTGCAGGTGAGCGCCACAATCAGGACTGCATACGACCGAGGCACACAGGGCCAACACCCGGCATCATGGTGTGGGGAGCGATCTCCTACACTGGCCGTACACCACTGGTGATCGTCGAGGGGACACTGAATAGTGCACGGTACATCCAAACCGTCATCGAACCCATCGTTCTACCATTCCTAGACCGGCAAGGGAACTTGCTGTTCCAACAGGACAATGCACGTCCGCATGTATCCCGTGCCACCCAACGTGCTCTAGAAGGTGTAAGTCAACTACCCTGGCCAGCAAGATCTCCGGATCTGTCCCCCATTGAGCATGTGTGGGACTGGATGAAGCGTCGTCTCACGCGGTCTGCACGTCCAGCACGAACGCTGGTCCAACTGAGGCGCCAGGTGGAAATGGCATGGCAAGCCGTTCCACAGGACTACATCCAGCATCTCTACGATCGTCTCCATGGGAGAATAGCAGCCTGCATTGCTGCGAAAGGTGGATATACACTGTACTAGTGCCCACATTGTGCATGCTCTGTTGCCTGTGTCTATGTGCCTGTGGTTCTGTCTGTGTGATCATGTGATGTATCTGACCCCAGGAATGTGTCAATAAAGTTTCCCCTTCCTGGGACAATGAATTCACGGTGTTCTTATTTCAATTTCCAGGAGTGTATGTGTAACACGAATGAAGCTGTCATTTCGAGAAACAATTCTCATTGTACTTCCAACACTGTGCTTTGCGAAATTCCTTCTCTTTCTCAAGATTGAAATTGTGAACTTTTAGGAGTATACGTCGAAGACACAAGTTTACCTACAGAAAGATAATTTGTCGGCTGTAGCATTAGACTTATGGACGTGTTTACAAGGATCGAGGTACCAACCACCGATAGTTTAAGGAAGAGCCAAGATATTTATCTATAGCGGCCGGAAAACAATGGAACTCTATCCAAAATAGCAGAATCAGTATTTTACTAGTGGATGTGCTGAAAAGTAATGCCTCCGAATTTTTTATTTTGTTGTCAATATCGGTTGAGGTATTACATGTCGTGGATGTTACTCACAGGATTTCGACTTTCCTGCTTCGCTGACACGAGCTGCAACCCTCTGCCAGTAGAGGGCTCCTAATTGTAACGTGTAACATAGCGGTGTCTAGCGTAAATATATCAGTGCGTGAGAAACTGCGTGCTGTAATCTAGTTTCTAACCGCAGAAAGAGTTCGTCCGGACAGGGAGCACCGTCTTCTATAGCATGACAATGTCGGACCACACACGAGCGCTGCGACATCTGCAACAATCTCATACCTTGGCTTCACTCATAACGATCATCTTCCATACAGTCCCTACTCGGCCCTAACCGATTTTCATCTGTTTCCAGAAATTAAAGAACTCCTTCGAGAACTTCACTTTGATACTGATTAATCGGTGCAAGCAGGGGTCAGTTTGTGCCTCCGTCAACTAAATCAGACATTCTACAGAGTCAGTATCGACAAACTGGTCTCTCGCTGGGAGAAATGTGTTCGTCGCCTGGGTGACTATGTTGAGAAATGAATATATAGACATGAAAAATAATGATGTAAAATGTTAATGAAGTTTGTTTTAAACAGTTTTAAGAGTTTTCATATAAAAAATCTGGACGCATTTCTTTTCAGAATGCGCTCGTATATTGGCAAAATGGTCATTGGGGACGAAACGCTATCAGAATTGAACAGGGAAGCGAATCAACTAGAAACAGTGAAGTTGGTATCCGGGTGTTCATGCAAGTGATTGAAGTTAAGCATGGGAAATGTGAATCGTGATGGCCAAGTGGAGATTCGAAATTGGCGCCCGCGACTGTTACTGCAACGTTTTAATACTGCGCCATCTCTGTGAAGTCTCTCTGCCTGTTGCTATTAGCGTAGACAGCTGTCAGTTTTTACCGTAAGACATCTTCTGAATTTATTAAGACTGTGAGGTGAGCTAAATCATATCCGCCAGCTACCATAAGTATACTACAAAAAGTGACACGAAAATTTTCCAATGCAGGCTTGTTCATGTTGGTCTTTAATGTTATTTCCGCAACAATCTTTGCATCTGGACATATTTCGGAAGCACACATTGAGTTGTTTTTGTTTGTTTAAGTATTTGGTAACAGCCGAGAATATCCATTGTCACAGACTTATAGGAACTCATGATCCATACAAATACAAAATCATTTCATTTCACTTGAGTCTCCACGTGTATAAATAAGCTAAATTGTCGTTGGTAATGACCGAAGACACTTGGAGGATGTTGAATAACATTTAAATACACTGCATCTAACCAGTATGCACAAGTTTTTTAGTTACGTACTGAGGTGACCTCGTGGGAAAAAAGTCTACAGTAACCTTTCGGATTTAGATAGTTTGAAGCACATCTGTTGCTAATGTACACATGGCTCGAGCTACCGCATCCCTGTGACAGTTTTGGGAGTCGATAAATACGTTCCCTCACCCCCCTTCCTCTTCTTGACAGAGAAAGATTTTCGGCCCGCAACAGATATGCCTTCATATTCAAACCCCACCTTCGTGTTCTAGCGCTTGGTTAATACATTTTAGTAGTATGTCGCTCTGTCGGCAGCAGTTAGGCTGGTTGTGTACCCGTATGCACCGCTTACAGATTCTGAAAAACTTCCTTAGACTACAAAACTCGACGTTCCATATGCCCAATGGTCACTGCCCATGAATGTCAGCCTGATCTTGATACATAATGTCATCACACACCCCTCCCCTCCTCCTCCCCTTACCACTTCCCTGCCTAATTCTCTCCTCCAATCACAGCCCAGAATTCTACTGGCCATCAAAATAAAACAACCAGTCACAGCCCAGTACTCAACAAGCCATTAAAGCCTACCAAGCAATTAGTATGTACCTCAGAGCCGCCATCTTATTCCGTGTACCCCACCTAGTAAAAAACACAACTGTGTTTCAGTCTTTGTACCGAAGTAAAATAGCACTTAAAATCGACTCTATACTCTATCAAAATATGTAAAGATACAAAAATCTGTAAAGATTTGTGCTGCAACAGTACAAAACACATGTATCACCTCCATAAGCCACATAAATTCCTTGTAGATAGGCCAATAAGAGTGCCTGTACGCCAAAAAGTCTTTTGTTCTCCCAATCACAGCAGCTATTAAATCGCAACAGCCAATCAGTATGCACCACTGAGCAGTCATCTTATCAGCAACCTGACACAGCTTTATCAGCAAAACCACGTCTCTAGTTGTCAGAGACACTACTTCTTTGCACCCCACTTCTACTCCACTTGTACCGCACTTGGTGCAAGACATAAAGGACACTTCAGTTACATATTTTCACATGTAAATTGTCTGTATTTATCAAAATAATATGGCTTCCTTATTGGCTCCACTGATCTAGCTTACAGGTTAAGCTGCAATTTGTGGTAACAGTAGTTTGATCTTTGCACGGGACAATGGACCCCTAAATTAAATATTTCCACATATAAATTGTCTATATTATTTATGAAAATATACGTGGCTCACTTATTAGCAATGGCGATTTAAATTACAGGGTAATGCACTCTTGGGGGTAAAACGCGATCGTGGGCCTTAAAATTAAGTGCCACAATGCTATTTCCACATCTAAATTGTCTACAATATTGTTCTATAGCAGTTCAAAATGCGCTAGAATAAACTGCTAATCAGACAAAACAGTGATAACTGTCTGTTCCAAACACCAGCCGCCCAGAGTATATGTGTCATAATCTGACAGGGGTGTATGGTAATAGAATTCATAATTCAAATATTAACACAAGAAGCTGACAAGGTATGAGTGGTGGGAAAATGGGTGTATGAGCACATTCTGTATTGTTACCAGATGATGTTAGCAATGATGTCATGCAACAATACTACGTTTTTTACAACACTTCTCCCCACCAGTTGTCTGACATCACAATCCGAGATGGTGGACATAGCCCACTGGCCCTAAGTATAAAGTGGCAGGAAACTCAAAAAATGTCGGGAAATCCAAAAATAGCCCAATTTTGCCAACTATAAAACCTGTTTGAGGTCATGGTGAAAGTAGGTAACTTGTGCTAAATATAAAATGGCTATAAATTCAAATGCATGATGGGCAATTGTCCTATTGGTGGAAAATTTAAAAAAATCCAAGATAAATTTAGGACACATGTGGTATGTATAGAATCTAAGATGCAGGACCTAGCCAACTTGCCCATTACTAAAATCCAAGAGGGCGGAAGTAGAGAATTCAAGATGGTGGTACTTGGTTACATGTTCTACCGGGTTTCCCCCAATCGTATGATGTCACAGACTGCTTGGGCTAAGTACAGAATCCAAGATGGCAGACCTAGCCCACTTGTCTTATTGGGTTGTCCTCAGCCCTGTGGCATCACAATCCAACGTGTCCACATGTCCTAAGTACTGAATCCAAGACAGTCTACCTGGGTGCGCGATCAGAGCCACATGGTGCTAGGTCACTTGTGTTAATTTTAAAACTGTGACATTACAGTTCATTGCACAGCCTGCATTGATGCCAGATGACTTACGCTAATTTTAGAATCCAAGAGCTCACATGTGCTAAGCTTAAAATGGTCGGAAATGCCAGTTCAAAATGGTGAAACAGCCCGCTTGAGGTAGCCTCCTCCACTACTTCCCCACCCCTGTGCTATCTCAGACCACGGACACTGGGTCTTAAAATTTATAACCGAAAGCCCACTTAAGCTAAGTTTAGAGTGACGGAAAATAAAAAATCACAGTACTGGTGCAATTAACACTTAAACCGCAAACAGTACCAATGATAGTATAGTATAACTAGGCCACTAGACATAAGACTCAAAAAGTGTGCTGGCGTACCCCTTCGCCGGCGTTAGGAAATACTGTATAGCAGGCGCTGAACTATGACAAGAGAAAACAAGAGGCGCCGCCAGGCTACGCGAAGATAACGCCCCCTGGGCAGCGTGCATATAGGGCGCCGCCGCCGACCGAGCTGTCTGTCTCTCAACCTCAGTACGTCGCATCGGGATTCAGTATGCGTTGCATCTCTATACGTCGCACTGTACTCCAGTCTTCCACGCTGATACTCGTTGCCTTTAGCTAGCTGTGAGGGAACGTTGTACACAGTTGTGATATGGACACGGACAAGATTCAAGAATTAGCACACACAGATTGTACATCACTGAAGTTAAGTACTCAATTAGTTCGTGTAATAAACTGTATTTTAACGACGTGTGCATTTTGTCTTGTAGTGGGAGGAAACCGTCCACCCATCTATCAAAGCACCCTCTCCTCAGCCAGCCAGGAGCCACAAAACATTACAAGGGGGCACAGTCACAACAAAAACATTGTGTGTCCATTGCAAGCTGTACATTTGCACTGAACCAGCAACCACACGTGATGAGGCAAAACTAACAGATCCAATCTCACTGATATGGAACTACTATCAGATCTAAATCACGCAATTATCACCACTGCTCTAAACTGACAGCGCACTGGTGCAGCCTGCATAGTTGCGAGGTCACTTGTGCTAAGTTTAGGAAGGCTGACCTGGTCCATTTGTTCACGGAAGAAAATTTAAAATAATCACAAGTGTGTAGTAGAAGCCCAATTGTGCTGTGCATAAAATGGTGGGAAATTTGAAAGCACAAGAAGAACACTAATACTTTATTCCGCATTGAGATATGACTCAAAATCCAAAATTGTCCTAAGTTTAAAGTTGTGCACAGTTGGATCCTGTCACTGCCACCTCATGTTTTTCAAACACTTTCATTTGTCCTGGTGGGAAATTCAAAAACCCCGGGGACACATTTGTCCTCTCTGGCGGATTTGTGCTATAGCTCAGGAACAAAAGGGTTCAGGTACTATAATTTCAAAATTAACCACAAGGAATAGTGTGTGAAATGGTGGCATCCATTAAACAAGCACTAGCTGGTCTTGTTCATAGCTAGTCCCAAGATCCACCAAAACATGTGAACTCATATGCTTCCAGAATTTATGCTCTATGGTTGACAGTAAAACACGCTTAGAGTATGTGACCAGACAAATTGCGAACATCAAAAATGTAGCAAATATTGGTGACCAAAAGAATGACGGATCATGAGAGTAGTGGTAAGTATCTTTGTTGTGTAATGCATATTGAGTATAACAAACTGTTAGCAGTGATAGGCTAAGGACTGCAGAATGCCCATGCAGAAGAGAGGTAAGACACTTCCGATGACTCACATGGCTGATTACCATAACTGTGCTCCATTTCACACACCATGGCCAGGCACGAGCGTTGCTGTGCTGATTCAAGTAGCATGTACTCATAGCATAGGGCTGAAGATCAGAGCAGCAGCGGTGCTAAAAAAAAAAAAAAAAAAAAAATAAATCTTAAGTTGTGGCTCATTAAAATACAGTCATGATGTAGGGTATTAGCGTGTCAATACAGATAGGCCAGATCATTATAATCACCTGCTTAATGGCGTGCTGAATTGCCTTTCCTACCCACTACAGTGTGGTATGCATTGGAAAAACCCTTAGTGGGTTTTCATTTCAGAGGTATTTGACACCAAATGCTTACAAAATTCCCTGATTTTTGACATAAAGATCAGTGATTTTGACAGAAAATTTTCTAATGACGGTACAAAATTGATTGATTTCTGGAACTACACGCAATGTTTTTATACACCAGACTGTTGTGACAATATGTCTCCCATGAAGCTCAAACAACATTAAACCACACTAGAGTGAATCCTCAGATGTAATTGAAAACATTACAGATAGCCTCAATTTGCTAGTACTTCGACATATCGCCATGATTTCATGTTTAAGAGAACGAACTGGACATCTATGTAAGTGGGAGAACAGGTCATTGTGGGACAGACCCTCCATAGTATACAGTCATTATAAAAGAACTTTAAAACAGCAACTACTTTATGACAGGGATAATATTACATACATGCTACTTATTACAAATCTTTCAGTATGACCTATACTTATTTTTGCTTCACTTTCAAACACCTCTTGCTTCCCCTATCGGAAAACCTAAAAGCATCTTTTATATGAACAGATTTTGGCACAGCTTCTCTGATTTAACTTAAAAATTCACTGATTTCCATACAAATTTCGCTGATCTCGATACCAAATCACTGTTTTCCTACAGTTTATGCTCATTTTTCTTAGAATTTCAGACATCTGTTCTCTACCCCATGAGGAATCCTACGCTCTTGACAACCAAACATATCACTTACTCTTCCCACCACTGCAGGAATCCGACAGGAATATGCTCGACAGTGATCAACTGTTGGATGAATCTGTGAGAAGCTGCATCAAAAAATCTATCTCTTACAGCTTTCGAATCACGACCTTATATATATCGTGACTGTTTTGGGTATTATTTATCAAAATGCATAAAGATTTTTCTATCACATAGCAAAACACACAGGGCAGTACTACTGATCTAACTTACAGGTTGAATTGCACTTGCTAAGAACTGACTTATACTATCACGCACTAGAATCTACGTAACATATTTATGAAACAGCACACTGAACCCTAGTAATGCACATTTTACAGGTAAGAAATGAGGTTTGCTATGCTTTCAGCTACCCACTTTCAAGTGCTTTTCAAAGTCATCCAAACTTTATAGAAACTCCATGCTATGGTATTAACTTTATATTGCAGTATATAATAGCATAATAACTTTCTGCTATCATCTTCAGTTGCTAACGCTAACTTCTGAAATTGCACTATGCAAACTACAAGGCACTTTGTTCGACACATTGCCATAAAAATGTAACAAACTGACAACCCCCCCCCCCCCCCCATGTCACATGTTAACATGTTAAGCAAAACTGGCACAAATTGTCCCGTTCATTCACATCTTATAGCAAAAATTGTGGTAAGATTAGGTGTAAACACAGCTTCTCCATTCTGATCATTTTGCATGTTCGTGTCTGTGCTGTCAGAAGATTGAACTCCTGGCTGTATATGTGTCCTGGCACTGATCTGAGCTGATTGGTCTGTAGCAATAGTTTCTATTACATTCTGTCCAGGTTACGTTTACATGTCAGCACTATTAGGTTGGCAAATTCCTGGAAATCCTAAACTTCACGAACTACTTCTTGGATGGACATGTTATAGCTATATTTTAAAAATTTACCCTCTACGTCGTTATTTTACAACAAAACTGTAACAAAATGCTCCATACATTCTATATCACAGCAAAATTGTAGCCAACTACCAATTGCACTGAGATGCTACAGAAAAATTGTAGCCATATATCACCATAGTAAAACGCAATTGTAGCGAATTGCTCCATATATCACCGTGTTATAGTAACACTGTAGCAAATTGCTCAACACATAATTATATAACAGTTAAATTGTACAAATTGCCTCATACATTGCTGTATCGCTTCTAAAATTACCGTCCTAGTGTTTCAGTTGACATTGTTCTAGAGAGGCATATTAAGCCTAGGTATAGCGTTCAAGGCATAGATCGGTCGCAAACTTCTTTAACTAAATTTTGTAATTCTTCCTATGTTACATTTAGCCAGCAGTAACATTAGACAATGTCTCTGTATGCGCATAGTAGATTTGTGATGAATGTCTCTTATTTGTCCACACTGAAAGTCTTTTATTTCCGATATTATGGATTATTAATATCATCATAGTGGTTATCCGTGCACTGACAGCTACAACACCAAAACTGTGCATAAGAGGTAATCAAAAATTATGCTCTTGGGAAGAGGTATTACTTTACATAAGCTACATAATTATGTTTGGAACTCTAAACTTCCTAATCGTGGCAGTATTGTGGGTGTGAAAGGATGGTGAGATTCTACGACCCGTATGCACACAATTCTCTAGCGGCTTGCTTGACATCTATCGCGAGAGTTCAGGATGATACAGTGTTCTGTTCTTGATTGTGACGTTAGTACAATATCTGCAGCACACCGTTAAGTTCAGACATTTTTCCACGTCTGTCCTGCATACGTTTATTTTTGCCAATGAACTCACTTTTTTCGCATTGATGAATGACATATATTCTGATAACATCTGCTTTAGAGAATGCTATACGTAAAACTAAAGAATTCTACTGCAGTTCCATAGGAGAAACAATAAAATTCGCTCTATGTTTCTTTATACTGTGTACGACACTTCCGTTTGGAGTAGTTGCAACTATTCCCACTGGCGATGTTTTTCCTTCATTCTGATGTTCACATCACCTCATGCTTGATGCTTTCCAGCAGTATAGCTGCCTGTGGATCAATGTGCAAATCGTGCAACATTGCTTCGATGGTGCACATAGTTCACTGTAACAAGAGTCTAATACATTCGATAATGCCAATCCTGCTACTTGCTACGTTAACAGCAAGTACAGGGTGACAGTTATGGAACTATATGAAATAAAATCGTCGTAACGTCTGACGTTCAAACTGCACGGTTGGCCGCAGGGCACGATGGGAATTAGTATGCGCATGCACATGTGGGTATGTGTTGGTTTAGAGACGAAACCTACTTTCATTTGGATGGGCTCGTCAAAAAGCAAAATTGGCGCGTTCGGGAGACGGAGGAATCGCATTTCGCTATCGAGAAATCTTTTCACCCCCAGCGGGTGACTGTATGCTGGTCACGGAATAATCGGTGCGATATTCCGTGATGGCACGGTGACTACCGAACAGTACGTGAAGGGTTTGGAAGACGATTTCATCCCATTATCCAAAGTGAGCCTGATTTCGACAAGAAGTGGTTCATGCAAGACAGAGCTCGACCTCATCGCAGCAGCAGAGCGTTTCACGTCCTAGAGGAGCAGTTGGCGGACCACGCTCTGGCTCTAGAGGCCTCTGGCTTGGCTCTCGGTTGGTCGCCATATTCTCCGGGTCTGAACAAATGCGACTCTTTTTCGTGGGGCTATGTTGAAGACAAGCTGTACAGCACTAACCTCAAAACCATTGCTGATGTGAAAGCAGCCATTCAGGAGGTCATCCACAGCATCGATGATGCGATATTTCAGCGGTTCATGCAGAATTTCGATATTCGTCTGCGCCACATCATCGCCAATGATGGCAGGCATATCGAACATGTCATAACCTAAATCCAAAGAGCTGTAGCGACGTTAATATGTCGAACAGAGTGTGTGCATGCCGTAGTTTGTAACTAATTTAGCTTTTTTTTATATGGTTCAATAATTGTCACCCTGTAGGTGCAGCAATTATATACAGATGAAAATACTTACGGAGAGAAGAAGACTGTGAATAACTGTATCAAACTCCGGAATGAATCTTTTATAGGAACAAATTTTGACACGAAGTTGTAAAATCAAGCTGCACCCTCTATTGACGTTAGAGTCTGTCAGACAATGATGTGAAGAACTGATGTGAAGTACACCATTTCCTGTCTGACCTGGCGTACTTACAAACAGTTTGGCAGGAACTGAGTCGTTCATCACTAAAAATGCTGTGCAGCTCCGAACACTAGATCACTTTATGTTCATAAGAAGTACTGAAGCTTAACGTAGTGTCTATATCGATAACAGTAGAGACAAAACACTAGCTCACAATGACAAGCGTATGAACCGGTAGTGATCTTGTTGAAGGCACAAGCCTGTCGCTGATTAGAAACGATTTATAAATCCTGTGGAAACATCCGATGTCCATACTGCATTTATAGATATTTCTCTAGCAGACCAGTGCTGTACTGTAAAGCTTATTTTACTCTAAAACATACGTCTAAGGACTTTTAAAACACCTTTAAATCATCAACTCATTCACCTCGTGAGTTCTGACACATATTCAGTGCAGCTATCAAATGACCTGTTAGATCCTATGTCATCGTATTTAGGCTGTATGTATCCACTATACTTCGTTTGTCCATTTCCTCTTCTGTCGCTGATCTCCATTCTGATGTTCGCATCTCAGAGTTGTTCTGCTCGCATCTTTCGTAACAGATGTTTTCCATCGGGTTGGCCGGCCAGAGTGGCCGTGCGGTTCTAGGCGCTACAGTCTGGAGCCGAGCCACCGCTACGGTCGCAGGTTCGAATCCTGCCTCGGGCATGGATGTGTGTGATGTCCTTAGGTTACTTAGGTTTAATTAGTTCTACGTTCTAGACGACTGATGACCTCAGAAGTTAAGTCGCATAGTGCTGAGAGCCATTTGAACCATCGGGTTAACTGTTCGTAGTACTATGTCAGAATCGTACTACAGTTACTTGCGGAGCATTCATTTTGATGTCTTAGCCTCCAAATTCGGCTGATCTTTCCCAGGTGGGACGTGAGCACTGGGCCCATAATTTACTGGAATTTCGTAAACGTTTGGTGCCACGTACCTCTGGAAACCTACTATGGACCTGTCCAACCCAAAAAAGTTGTACTAGGTACAAAAGAGGGATAATCACTCTATTAAGCAGGTGACTGTAATATTTTGTCCATCTGTATTGATGCCCTTGCAGCATACACTTCGATGATGACTGCGTTTTACTCCTTCACACTTTCATATTCCTCAACAGCCACCAAAGTCATGTGTGTATGAGATAAATTAAGGTTATCCTGTAAGCGTCTAGCACATACTTAGCGGCATGAGTCATCTGGACCGCCTCAGCCTTCACCCACATGGAACTCCCGCAGTCCAGTACCTATCACTGTTGACAGTTTTTTCCTCTCAAAATGCATTACACACCAAAACCACCGACCACTACTCTCGTAGAATGTTATTCTTTTGGTCACCTGTATTTCTACGTTTTTGATGGTCATGTTTCATCCTTTCACTTGGTATAACCATGTTTCGCTCTCGACTGCACGGGGTACAAGCGGGATGCATTTAAGTTTGGCGTATTTTTTATGGATCTGGCTGTTGTCTATGAACGAGACCGGCTAGTATTTGTTTAATTGGTACCATCAATCCTGTATATTAATTTTCTGTTACTTATTGTGTTCTATTCATGTTGCTCTGCTGCACTTCTTTAATTATTATTTAGCCTTCTTTTCATTCGAATTCGCAGTTGTGTAAGGTCACCTTTATGAATAAATATTTATTTATTTCAAACGATAATTTTCCTGTTTTGATAATATTATTAGTCCTACAGGATTTATATATGTAGTTTATTTGTTTATAAATTACTCCGCTAACCTGCTTACTAAATTGTAATGGTCTTACGGTCAGTTCTTTAGTCAGTGCATAGGCTTCAAAACGCTGGTGTACAACCGACCCCTGTGACACTAAATTGAGCCAAACGGTCTAGGTTGGGCATTGCTGACACCAATAACGAACTTCTTTCATAACCGCCCGTGCAGTCGCAAAGCATGAGTGTCGACACAAGCCTGAGACACGCTTTAGGTCGTGAAGAGGTCGTCACTGCACATCAAGCACTTTTAGCAGCAGCAGCTGTATTTCCATACTGCAGCGACGTAATGAACGGAGAATGATAGAACTGACTCGCTTTAGAAATGTCACTGGATCTGAAGCAGCGCCTCTGAAACACTTTGAATCATCCCAGTACTGTGGAGAGGCGTCGACAGTGTTCTCGAAAACTAGGAAAATTTTACGCGAAAATATGAGCCACTGTCAGGCTAGGAAGAAGAGCATTACGAAGTATTCATCTTTCTCTCTATGCGAAATCTCTCAGAACTATCTGCTAAGCCGGTATGAGGACACTCGCACGAATACTGTCGTCTGCAGCCTATGTACAATGGAATTCAAAACTGTACAGGAGCCGGTTATTACCTCTCCACTTAACGTCTCACACTTCGCTCGTTGTCATTTCGTATCAATAAAGTTTTTGTGTTCTGCGTTACCAACAACAGATGTCACACAGGGATTTTAAATATGACAACTGGAAGCAGAACTGATTTCTTGTTCATCCTTGTACGACTGAGCTACAGCTACGTTTCTGATTGCCTTGTCGTCGACAATAAGTTGAATATAACATTTATTTCTTCCTTGCCCTGTTTGGCGTGTTACTAATATACTGTTCACTGCAGTCCGCTACCTTCAATTCTGGTCCTCCCATAACAGGTCGCGCCAAACCGTAGGTGCACTTACGGACGAAGTGTTTCGATGTGAGCCTTATGAACGGCATTGAGTAATGAGCACTTCTTGAGATTCTGGGTAAACTGTAGAGTTCAAAATCCTAAATTCTGCTCAAAAAAAACCATTTACAAAGAAAGTAAAGGAACACCCACACAAAGTAAGACAGTAACAGTAAATATACGGAGCGCTTTCTGCCTCCTCGGGCAGATTAGTTGGCAGGTTGCGGTGTTAGAGTGGCGTCCATTAGCCCCAGCAGCAGCGTGAGGGAAGTGTGGCTTCCCAGGAGATCCTAATCTGCACAGTAGCCTCAGCCGGCCTTGGAGCCTCGTGGAGACAGAGCAGCAGGGGCCAGCCGCTGGCTCTCTTGCCATTGCGTAGCTTGTTTCTGTAACAACTAATCGCTCTTGCGAAACTCAGCTTGCCCTTTTCTTACGTGATATACTGCGAACAATGAATGAAGGGAAACTGGCAGATCCCATATTTCTAGATTTCCGGAAAGCGTTTGACCCGGTGTCTCAATGAAGGCTGTTAAAGAAGCTACGAGCGTATGAAATAGGTTCACAGATACGTGAGTGGCTCAAAGAGTTCTTTAAGTTATAGAGCCCAGTATGTTGTCCTCGACGGCGATTGTTTGTCAGAGAAATAGTATCGTCAGGAGTGCCGAGGGAAGTTTAACAGTACCGCTATTATTCTCCGTATACGTAAATGATTTGGCGGACAGGGTGGGCAGGAATCTGCAGTTCTGTGCTGATGATGCTGTGGTGTACGATAAGGTTACGAAGTTGAGTGGCTGTAGGAGGACACAGGATTAAATGTAGAAAAATGTAAGTTGATGCAGATTAGTAGGAAAAACAAACCCGTAATGTTCGGATACAGCATTTGTAGTGTCCTGCTTGACACAGTCAAGTCGTTTAAATACCTGGGCGTAACGTTGCAAAGCGATACGAAATGGAAGGAGCATGTGAGGATTGTGGTAGGAAAGCCGAATGGTCGACTTCCGTTTATCGGGAGAACTCCAGGAAAGCGTGCTTTATTTGTAAAGGAGACCGCATAAAGGACGCTATTGTGACGTATTCTTCAGTGCTCCTCTCGAGTGTTTGGAATCCGTATCAGGTCGGATTGAAAGAAGACATTGAAGGAAATGAGAGGTGGGCTGCTAGATTTGTTACTGGTAGGTTCGAGAAACACGTAAGTATTACGGACATGCTTCGAGAACTCAAACGGGAACACCTGCAGGAAGGCGACGCTCTTTTCGAGGAACACCACTGAGAAAATTTAGAGAACCGGCATTTGAAGCTGACTGCAGAACGCTTCTGTTGCCTCAACATACACTGCGCATAAGGACCACGAAGATTAGGGCTCTTAAGGAGGCATATAGACAAACGTGTTTCCCCTCGTTCTGTTTGCGAGTGGAACAGAAATGGAAATGACTAGTAATGATATGGCGTGCCCTCCGCCACTCGATGTAAGGTGTACTGCGGAATATCGATGCAGATGTAGATTCCATTAAAGCACTAAAGTCCAAGTGCTAAGAACGCAGATTATTCTGCATTTCCTAATTTACGCTTCGTTTAGCATTTCCATGGAGTTTATCGGGCTTACCAGCTTTTTTGTTACCGAGGCTCGTCAGTAACAGGATTTTTTTTCTGTTTTTAAACCTCTGGCTTCCTTATCGCCAACCATCTTGTCGAAAAGATTACGGTACATCCGAGATTCATTTTCCTCGCTTAATCGTTAAAAAGCTCTGAAGTCATGGGAATCGGAGAATGTGTTTAAATTGTGCGTACTGAGATGATTTTTTCCAGTTTAGACTTTCAGTTTAATAACAAACACATTGTGAAAAATTAACATTTGCCTCGTTCGATCGTGAATAAATGTGAGAATTTAGTTTGCAGTTACTGCTTCGACCTTTTTGTGCAGAAATACCTCCACGAGGAGCCACTTGCATGTATTTTAAGTCATGGCCATTATGTACTTATTAGTGTACACGTTTTGACATTATTTTCTACAGGCGAATTAAATCTAAAAATTGTTTAACAATGGAAAGTAAAACTGAGTCATTTTACAGATTAATTTTTCGTTTCTTCTAACGTATTTGATCTGTTCTACATGTGATTTTGTTCGTCCTAGATTTGGGATTTCTTTCTGTTGTGGAAGCTCTTCTTATAGGCACGCTGTCACATATCTTACGTTGTAAAGATGGAAGTGTCAAACCGCGTTTGTTCTCTTTGATTGATTAGTATTGGAACTCGGGAAGCCAGAACTGTTACGTTTCTTATTGCATTATTAAAATCAAAGCTGTAGACACGTGACTTTGGGCTGCAACCCTCGCGGAAGTTCTTTTAGGTCACCCCAGCTGAAGCAACGTGGCGAGTACCTACGTCAATGGAAAATTCGAAAGGCGAGTCTACAAAGTCACCAACATTCCGTTGTTTTCTCTCGTTTTTGCTCAATTTCTCCCCGTCCCTATTTGAGTTACGCGGCCGTCCGCGGTCCGTCTTTCTGCCGCTGGCTCATCGACATGTGAGCTGGTTCCATGGGGTGAACCGTCCCGCCATTACTCTACTTTGCGCTATACTACACCATTTCGACTCGAATTAGGCCTTTCTTAAAGTGATTTCTAGGATGACTAGCTGCAATAACGCAAGGTGTTGTAGACAGGTTTCCAGGGAAGAGTGTGTGTGTGTGTGTGTGTGTGTGTGTGTGTGTGTGCGTGTGTGCGCTCCATTGGATTGTTTCATTCAAGTTCAGGGCAAACTTTGCCCACAGCTAGGTGATAACGTAAATATATTCAACATATTTCTGGTAGTCCAACATTGTACTCTTTACTAAAATCGCTATAAATACATGATACTTGTTTTTAAGTGACAAATTTTGTTATTATTTTGTTCAGCAACGGTGGTAGGGAAGACTTAACTTATTCCTTGCAAGATTCTGTCGCAATCAGTAATATTACGGATACGAACGTCTCCTGCAAGTAGGAAAAGAAATCCACATTGCCTGTGCAAGAGATAAATTATTTAATCGTATTAGTTGGGTGTGGCAGGCACTTGAGGGTGAATTGCGGAGTAGGCAAGTGCATGAATAAATTTCATTTGCATGAGATCTGTACGACAGCATTTATTGCTAAACACAGTCCGACGACACTCATCAGCTGGCATTGTTTCCCTGTCAGAGTAGCAGTTCAGACGCAGCCGTTTGTGTTGTCGTGTTAACGTCAGTGTGTGCATGGGGCAGTAATTCCCTAGTGCGGCTGCTGCTAGTCCCCAACCAATGGTGCGAGTGTCACTGAATGATACATGTTCTCCGATGGCAGTTGCAGATGTGGAAGGACTACGATGTGTTTACCGCAATCCTACATTGTGGTGGTCAGACGTCGTCGATCACAACCTTGACGACGGGTATCCCTGCCCTCACGTTCCCAACGTTACAGCACTCTCACATCTAAATGCTCGACAAATATTGATATTGCACAATTCGTCCAGCAGGCCAAATGGAGGCCCACAATGTGGTCTCAGTTAGGTGCCAGTAATGCTGTCTCAAATGAATACTGGACGTCTCTGTGTTCTTCACAGCGATCATTCAACATCTGATGCTGTTCTCCTCTATTATATAGGGTGATTTTTTCTACTGTGTACAAACTCAAAGGATTGATCGATGAGAGGACACGAAACAAAAATGGTCTAATGAACTTATTTCCGGAAGTGCATCGTTTCCATGCTCGAGACCATTTATTCAATCAAACTTTGAGATTGGGGTCTAATACGCGCTGTAGCATGCAGCCACAGTCACAGTATGCGTAGTTTCCTCCTATAAGGTGGTACTCTTCCTCATAGCTCATGCCCTCTCCTCCCATAGTAATTGGTAATGTTGTGTCCGATCCACTTCTCTTGCTGACACACATTGCAGTGGATTTGATACAGCGTTGTACACGATGGTTTCGTATTCGGATCGAGAGCTTGCCAATATGGTGTTTACTTACGGAAAGGCAAATGGCAACGGGCGGCGCGTAGCAAGGTTGTGTCAGGAGACCTATCCCCGCCGACAACAACCACAGCATTCAATGTTAGCAACAGTGTTTCGCCGTTTGTCTGAGACATGGTCGTTTCAGGTGTCAGAAAATCGTGAAGGACGAACCAGAAATGTTCAGACACCAGACTTGGAGGAAAATGTGATTAACTCTGTGGCAGGCGATCGTCGTATCAGTAACAGGGAGTTGGCCCGCCAGTACGGGGCAAGCCAGACGACGGTGTGGAACGTTCTTCATGACAATTGTAGCTACCCTTATCACTTACAGCGTGTGCACGGCTTACTAGCGACAGACTTTCCAAATCGGTAGCAGTTCTGTCACTGTTTTCTTACTCCAGGCAACCGCGATTCCACGATCTGTATCACCTATACTATTCACAAATGAGGCCATCTTTACGCGAAGTGGTATCTTCAACTTTCATAAAGTCATTCGTGGGTACTATACAGAATCCACATGGTACGGTGACAGCGAATCGTCAACATTGGTGCAGCCGGAATGTTTGGACCGGGATACTGGCGACCGTATTTTGGGATCAGTCTTCCTTCCACGTCGCCTAATGGGCCGGAAATATCGGTGTTTCTTGTGGGTGACTTTGCTTCCCCTGTTGTAAAAAGTGCCATTGATGATTCGAAGGGTTATGTGGCTGCTACATGATGGTGCTCCAGCCCACTTCACCGTTAATGTCTGGACCCATCTAAATCGTGTCTTCCCTGGTGGATGGATCAGACGAGAGGGTCCAGTTGCATGGCCTGCTCGCTCGCCGGATCACAACCCGTGCGACTTCTGGTTATGGGCCATCTCAAAAGTATCGTGTATGCAGAGCCCATTCCAGATATGGAGACATTGGAGCAGCGATCCACGCTGCCTTTGACACTGTTCGAATGCAGCCTGGCCATTGTGAACGTGTGAGACAGAACATGCTACGGTGCATACAAGGATGCGTTTAGGCACTTCGAAACCGTTTTAAACACACACTTTAGCTGTGGCTGCGTGGTACAGCGTGTATTAGACCGCAGTCGAAATAAAAATGTAATATTGAAAAAAATGGTATCTTTCAAGGAAACCAGTTCATTAGACCTGTTTTGTTCCGTATCCTCTCATCGATCAATCCCTAGAGCTTTTACACGGTGGAAAAAATCACCATTTGTACCCTACCAAGCATTGTAACAACACGAACAGTACTAATCCACTCTGGTGGTCATTCCGTCACAGAAAACTTGCAGCTCCAAATCATTAACATACCGCCAATGATGTGTACTTGTACAAGATTAACCTGACATCCGTCCATCTCTTGTGGGTATCTCACTTTTTCTTGCGATGCGGTGTATATTCCCCAGTAAGGACTATATTTATCAGATTGTAAATGAGACTTATTTTGGGTATTATTGTTTGAAATTATTCATGCAAGGCATTCACGACGGGCATAGTGCTTAATTAGATAGAACTAGATCGAGAAAGTATTTAAAACAGCTTTGTACAAGGAGTCGTTCATTTCCCCTCGGAGATCAAGGGGCTAACGACATCTGCTGTAGGATCTTCTAGAATATGTACACTACACCTTTAGGTGAATGCTTGAAATGTGCTTCATAGCAGATTTGTCAAAGATTTTAGTCATACAACAAAATACCACTCTCAAGTAACTCATAGATAAAAATGATCGCTATAGGTAGTATTCCAGATTTCCAGAATGTTAAAATAGTAACAAAATATCTGTCGAACGTATCCACAGATTTAGCGTACATTCCTCTTATTTATCACAGACATACTCGTAAACATTTTTTAAAGGAGAAGTAGTGTCAGTTTATTTAAATTACCGACTTTTTAGTTGTTCCTAAATGAAGACATTATCTGAGTTTTTTAGCGTATTTTTTTTTCTTTTCCTCTCAATACGTCTTAATACTTTCCTTGAATTCCTCCTTGCGTACTTCAGTGCGTCCTTTACTTGACTGGGTGTTCTTCTCAGGAATTATATACAGGGATATTACAAATGATTGAAGCGATTTCATAAATTCACTGTAGCTCCATTCATTGACATATGGTCACGACACACTACAGATACGAAGAAAAACTCATAAAGTTTTCTTCGGCTGAAGCCGCACTTCAGGTTTCTGCCACCAGAGCGCTCGAGAGCGCAGTGAGACAAAATGGCGACAGGAGCCGAGAAAGCGTATGTCGCGCTTGAAATGCACTCACATCAGTCAATCATAACAGTGCAACGACACTTCAGGACGAAGTTCAACAAAGATCCACCAACTGCTAACTCCATACGGCGATGGTATGCGCAGTTTAAAGCTTCTGGATGCCTCTGTAAGGGGAAATCAACGGGTCGGCCTGCAGTGAGCGAAGAAACGGTTGAACGCGTGCGGGCAAGTTTCATGCGTAGCCCGCGGAAGTCGACGAATAAAGCAAGCAGGGAGCTAAACGTACCACAGCCGACGGTTTGGAAAATCTTACGGAAAAGGCTAAAGTAGAAGCATTTCTTAAACAGGAGATTGGAAAACCGATGGATCGGTCGTGGTGGAGATCATGATCAACAATTCATGTCATGGCCTCCACGCTCTCCCGACTTAACCCCATGCGATTTCTTTCTGTGGGGTTATGTGAAAGATTCAGTGTTTAAACCTCCTCTACCAAGAAACGTGCCAGAACTGCGAGCTCGAATCAACGATGCTTTCGAACTCATTGATGGAGACATGCTGCGCCGAGTGTGGGAGGATCTTGATTATCGGCTTTATGTCTGCCGAATCACTAAAGGGGCACATATCGAACATTTGTGAATGCCAAAAAAAACTTTTTGACTTGTTGTATGTGTGTGCAAAGCATTGTGAAAATATCTCAAATAATAAAGTTATTGTAGAGCTGTGAAATCGCTTCAATCATTTGTAATAACCCTGTACTTGATTATTCAACTACCTTCTATGACTGTCCAAGAGTGCCAGTTTCTTTCGCGCTAATTCAGTCGATCGAAAGAGACGGCAAACTCAAATGTTCAAATGTGTGTGAATTCCTAAGGGACCAAACTGCTGAGGTCATCGGTCCCTAGACTTACACATTACTTAAAGTAACTTATGCTAAGAACAAAACACACACCCATGCCCGAGGGAGGACTCGAACCTCCGGCGGGAGGAGCCGTGCAATCTGTGACATGGTGAGACGGCAAACTCATTCTTCAAAACCTTCAGGTTACTTCCTATTGATCCTGAATCATGAAATTTGGCGATGAGCAAGGTTTCACAGTACAAGTAGAGGAAAATCCCCAACTGTTAATCTCTAATTGTAAAAATTATTTCTGTGAAATTACAAACTTTCATTGCGTTTATAATCTGTCAATAAGACTAAGACACACCATTAACATGTAACTGCCAAAGTTATATCTTAGAGACATTTGTTAGTCTGGTTTATCTGCTTTGGACTGCCATAACAGATATGACTTAATAACGATTTAATAACTTTTAGCATTGTACTTGATAATGGTCTAAAACCCGAAATCTAGATAGTGCAGAATATTAGTATAGTAATAGAGAGTCAAGTGGCGGTTTACTCCTTTAAAAAAATATTGCATGACTGTGGCTCAACACCATTAAAAACTTCTTAAAGCTACAACATTCTCGAAAGTCTTGGAGTTTACGGAACCAATATCATGATCGATATCAGTAACAAGCAAAAATCGTCGAGATTCTCGATTCCCGGAATGGATAGGTATATATATATATATATATATATATATATATATATACATAATTAAGTTGGAACAGAACGCCCGGAGCGCTAGTCCTTCTGTCACTTGTCCGATTTTTCAACAGAACAATGCTCGTCCATGTTGTGGGTTGGCAGGAGAGCCAACACCGTATTACTAGAGGAAGCCGAAAGGCACGCGTTTTAGCTCACGCAGGCTGGCGTGAGGTCTGGAACAGGACAAGGAAATTAGACTTTAGAAAGAACGGACGCAGCTGTTGGAATACTTAACTTTAATCCATTAATGATGAGCGTCGCTCTTGACTGTACATTATTCATAATATCAATAGTAACTGGTAATGGCGCCTTGCTAGGTCGTAGCAAATGATGTAGCTGAAGGCTATGCTAACTATCGTCTCGGCAAATGAGAGCGTATTTTGTCAGTGAACCATCGCTAGCAAAGTCGTTTGTACAACTGGGGCGAGTGCTAGGAATTCTCTCTAGACCTGCCGTGTGGCGGCGCTCGGTCTGCAATCACTGACAGTGGCGACACGCGGGTCCCACGTCTAATAACGGGCCGCGGCTGATTTAAAGGCTACCACCTAGCAAGTGTGGTGTCTGGCGGTGACACCACAGTCCACACTCTATGAACTATGATATAGAGCTGGTCCCGTGCCAACAAAATCCACACATAGCCAATGATCAAACTGGATTTATACGGCCAAGCTGTTTGTGAATATGACTCGATTTTCTAATCACTGGAATACCGTGAAATACCACGTCAACCGTTGCAGTTTCATTTCTGTCTTTCTTCCCTTCTGATTGCTTCGCTTTTTCGTCAGGGAGTGTAATTATGATGGAGTTAAGGAGCGATGGGTGGTACATGATACATTGTTTTGCTGAAAAAAGAGGTCGTCTGCGGGGTGCTTTAAGCGAAGAAAGAAATGCACTTGAGACAGAGGATCCCTGTCTCGTTGAGCGGTAAAGGAAATGTAGACGTACCAAGAGGCACATTTAAAAATTCTCTATGGATGAGTACATCCACCTCCTGACTGTGGCAAGCAGGATGCATTGTTTCTTATACCGCCGTACTCGTATTCTTACCGCTGGCTTATAACACGTGTAGCGTGTCTCATCAGTCCTGGAGACATTTGTCCAGCGGTGTTGTTGTTGCGCGTTTACTAATATCTCTGCCCTGTGATGTGCTTGGGCAGAAATCTATAGGTAGGAAGACGACTTCCGAGTCCCAAAACTAGGAGGTGCTTCTGGATAGCATGGCATCCAGAAGTAAAATGACGAATGACTGACTGCACTGGGTCTCATTTATCCGTTGTTCACATTCTCAATGACGAGCCGTGTCATCAACACGATTTTGGCCATAGCAGTGACTCAGGTAACGAAATTCCTTGTCGTATCGCGATGCTCTCGCTGCACACCTCACAGTTTACACGAAGGTACGTGATACGCCTAGTGCCTCTGCAACCTTGGAGATAAAGTATTTCATATTGTATATAGGGCACCCAAGGTTTGGCCCAGATAGAACTCTGATGTGTGCATGCTCTGTTTCGTGTCGCACCGACGGCCATTAAAGAGTCAGATTACATCTAACTCACGTGACAAGGAAAACTATTCCATTTGCGAAGCTTATATGAACGCTCTGTTCCCAACACTGCAGCTATTTGTAATTCAAACGCTCGTGACTGTTTACTTGTGATGTGTGCGAGTTTGCTCCAACTTGACAGAATTTGTATGATATCTGTTTCTTCCAACTTCCGGTTTCTTCATTTGTCCCTACAATTTTCCAGTGAATTTTCTTCTCGTGTTTCTCTGTGTATTTGTTTGAAATATGATAGGAATAATCATAGTCTGAAATGAGGAAAGGCATTTTGTTTCGACAGTTGTAATATGCACTGCTCAAAAGGATTAGGGGAAGATAACTTTGGGCGTGTGCCATACTCCACTGGGCAATAATTGAGGACTAGGTATGTTACCAAATTATACCTTTAACTTTCACTAATGAAGTACATAACAAAACATCATTACATTTTCATTCATTTACATAACAAGAACTGAAGTCTCCGACAGGTGTCGAAAACAAAGTGGAAACAATCAGTTATACTGTCATCTGGGAGCTTTTCATTGGACTTGGAGAGTTTTAATAACGTGTATGCCCAACGTGAGCGTTTATCACCGCCAGAAACCTACGTGGAATGCTCCGTGTTCGTCTACAGAGGTCTCCCTGTGGTATCTATTCCCATTCTTCAATGAGAGCCCTTAAGAGTTCTTTGAGAGTCCGTGGTGAAACAGGACGACCACGAACACGTCTACCAAGCATGTCCCACACAAGCTCGATGAGGTTTAGATGGGGTCTCCCCGCTGGCCATTCCATTACTTCAATTTCCAGGCTTCGTAAGACATTCCTGGTGACGCCCGCCACGTGGATCGTGGCATTATCGTGCATGAGTGCATGAGAATAAATTCAAGGCCACCGGCGTACGAAGCAGCCACGACATGGTCCAATAGGATATTTTCGATTTATCGCCTGGTGGCAAGGCGACCATGGACAACGAAAAGACCCCTACAGGTGCCAACACTGATATCTCCCCATACCATCACAGAACCTTGGCCGGATCTGTCGATTCCCCGGACAACATCTGGCAGGTACTCATCACCACGGCGTCTTCACATACAGACACGACCTCCACCTCGCGTCAGAGGAAATCTAGACTCGTCTGTGAGTAACACGTTTCGCCAGGGACGAAGTTGTCAGTTGACATGGCAATGGCAGAACTGAAGGCAAGCTGTGAGATGTTGTCGTGTCAAGCGGGGTACCCCTGGGTCGTAGGGCCCATTCTCGTAAACTGTTCCTTACTGTCATACTGGACACAGCAGCTACGGTGGCCCTTCTCAGATCGTCTTTCAGTGCTTTAGTGGTAGCCGCACAAAGCCGCAATGCAGTGATGGCCAGATATAGGTCTTTACGTGGGATTTTAATGCGCCGCTGACCTTGTGTATCTCGTCTTGCGTACTGACCTGTCTGCCTGTGGCGTACCGACACCATCACGACTGGAAAGTCCATTCTTCTTGGATGAAACAGACTGTCCTTGTGACTTGGACCGCAGCAAGAAGTTGCGTTGCCTTCGCTTGGCTGAAAGCAACTTCCACGGATGACAACTACAGTCTGTGTACATTGTTGTGGATTGGCAAGACAGCCAACCCACTATGCGGAAGCCGAAAGGCACACGTTTAAGCTCACGCAGGCTGGCATGAGGTCTGGAACAGGACAAGGAATTGAGACTAGCAAAAAACGTACGTATCTTCTGGAATACTTAACTTTAATCCATAATTGGTGAACATCGCTCTTGACGGTACATGTTTTACAGCATCAAAAGCAACTGGTAATGGCGCCTTGCTAGGTCGTAGCAAATGACGTAGCTGAAGGCTATGCTAACTATCGTCTCGGCAAATGAGAGCGTAATTTGTCAGTGAATCATCGCTAGCAAAGTCGGCTGTCTAACTGGGGCGAGTGCTAGGAAGTCTCTAGACCAGCCGTGTGGCGGCGCTCGGTCTGCAATCACTGATAGGGGCGACACGCGGGTCCGACGTATACTAACAGACCGCGGCCAATTTAAAGGCTACCACCTAGCAAGTGTGGTGTCTGGCAGTGACACCACATTCCTCCCCCGCAAATCGGCGGACAGTTGTGGCATAAGGCTTCCGCCCGCCGTGGCGAGGACCCCAAGTTGGCGTATGCGACAAGGTGGGGAGCCTAACAACAGGCGAGGCTGTGCCACCCGCACCCTGCCATTCGGACCGAGGGGAGCTAGGAAACGCCTGAAAACCTGCTTCAGGGTGCACGCCAACATGCGGTGTATGCACCCGTAGAGAGACAGGAGGGGCCGAAGGGTCGACCTCCATCGGGCCGGGGCACCCGACGGGCGAAGACGACATATGGTCCGGAGCGGGCAAGAGTTCCATGGCGGAGGACAACTGGTCACGGGAAGCGATCGGCGGCGCGTGACCCAGGGAGGCGCCCGGCGGTTGCAGCGACGCGTCCAGTGCGGGCGTCGGCGGCGGCTGCTGCGGCGGCGCGTCGCCATGGGGCAAAATGGAAGGCAGCGTCGGTAACACCTGGGGCTGAGGCGAGCCAGTAGATGGGTCCCCAGGGCGCTGACCGGACGGCACCGTCGCTGAAAGCAGACGGGGAGCGGCAGATCCCGTGCGACGACAGAGGCGTAGCTGAGTTAGATGCCGACGCACCTCACCAGAGGCCCCCAAATCCAGATACATAGCGCGGCCGAGGCAGCGAAGAATGCGCCCTGCGAGCCAACGCCGTGAACCTCGATAGTTGCGGTAGTAGACAACGTCGCCTGGGGCAAAAGCAGGTGTCTGCCGCTGCACAGGAACCTGATGCGGCGGATGTAGCAAAGACATCAAGGTGCGATGAGGGCGACCGTGAAGCAGCTCAGCCGGCGAGCGACCATCTCGAGGCTGAGAGCGATACGAGGACAAAAAGAGCAATAACGCGTCCTCCCGAGAATGCGACTCTTTCAGCTTCAACACCTGTGACTTGAAAGTCCTAACCAATCGTTCAGCGGCACCGTTTGACTGTGGCGAAAACGGCGCGGACGTCAGATGTTGAATACCATTGGCCTTGCAGAATGACTGAAATTCAGCGGACGTGAATTGTGGGCCATTGTCGGAAACAATAGTCTGTGGAAGACCTTCAATGCAAAAGATAGCGGATAACGCTTGGATGGTGGCAGATGACGTCGTGGAAGACATCTGGACAACAAAAGGAAAATTACTGAATGAATCGACCAGAACCAACCATCGAGCATTCCATAAGGGACCAGCAAAATCGATGTGTAAGCGTTGCCAAGGGGAAACGGCTTTTGGCCATGCAAAGAATTTCCGCGGTGGTGTTGATTGTTTTTCGGCACACACCATGCAAGGAGAGCAGATATTCGTAATCACGGCATTGATTCCGAACCAAGTACAGTGCTGACGAGCAAGTTGTTTCGTTCTCACTATACCCCAATGTCCTTGGTGGAGAAGCTGTAAGACAGAGGACTGTAACGAACGTGGGACCACGACCCCGGACTGATCATTATCAGAACGCAACAGCAAAACACCACATCGAACAAAAAGTCTCTCCTTGTGAGCAAAAAATCGGTGAACCAACGCATCCCCGATCCGTGACTTTGACAAGGGCCATTGCGTAGCAACAAAACGCAGAACGGTAGCAAGGACAGGGTCGGCAGCTGTGGCTGTAGCTACACGACGAAAATCAATCGGAAACGATTCGACCACGTCATCGGTTTCCGAATCAATGAACATGAAGGCAAGTTCGGAGGAATCGAATGCTCTATCCTCAGCAACAGGCAAACGGGACAACGCATCGGCGTTTCCGTGCTTAGCAGTGGACCGATACACGATATCGTAGCGGTACTGCGAGAGGAAAATAGACCAGCGAATGAATTTCTGCGCTGTACGTGGAGGTACAGGCTTGGTCGGATGAAAAAGCGATGTCAAAGGTTTGTGGTCTCTGATAATAGTAAAGTGACGACCATACAAGAAATCATGAAACTTTGTAACACCACATACGAGAGCCAATTCTTCTTTCTCGATCTGCGAAAAATGTCTTTGCGCAGACGAGAGCAATTTGGACGCAAAGGCAATAGGGCGATCGTGCGAACCATCTTTGTGCGCAAGCACAGCACCGATCCCGAAATCCGATGCATCCACCATCAACAAAAGGGGCTTCCGGGGATCGTCTGGCGTAAGACAAGAATTGGAAAGCAACGCCGATTTCAACTGGCGAAAGGCGCGTTCGCATTCCGTCGTCCAGACGAACGGAACACCTCTATGGCGTAAGCGATGAAGCGGAGCTGAAATGGAAGAGGCATGTGGCACTTATTTATGATAGTAATTGATTTTTCCCAGCACACTCTGTAGCTGCTTCAAATTCTGCGGCGAAGGCAAGTCTTGTATGGCAGGGAGGTGCTCTGGACTGGGATGTATGCCTTGGGCATTGAGAACATGTCCCAGATAGGGTAAGTCACGAGCAAAAAACACACATTTGTCCTTCCGCAATCGAAGACCATTTTGTCGCAAGACTTGAAATAATGTGCTGAGATTGGCTAAATGTTCTTCTTCTGTCTGTCCGGAGATCACAATATCGTCCAGATAGTTTGCTGCAGTAGGGACCGACGCACAGTTTGTAGATATTGCTGAAACAATGCAGCGGCGGATGCACACCCGAATGGCAGTCTTTTGAATCGGTACAAACCAAGATGCGTGTTAACCACTAAAACGCGCTGGGATTCTTCGTCCACCGGTATTTGCAAGTACGCATCTGCTAGGTCCAACTCCGAAAAATATTTACCCGGGCACAGTTTGTCAAAAAGATCTTGCGGGCAGGGTAAAGGAAAAGTTGCAGTCACTAGTTGGGGATTAACTGTTGCCTTGAAGTCCACAGAAAGTCTCAATTTTCCGGAAGGTTTTTGCAAAATTACTAAGGGTGATGCCCAGAGAGAAGCCTGCACACGTTCAATTACACCATGTGATTCCAAATCGTGTAATGTTTTTGCGACCTCATCACGCAATGCGTGGGGAACATTGCGCGCTCTGAAAAATTTCGGTCGCGCGTTGACTTTCAGTTCGAAATGTGCTTTATAGTTCTTAGCGCAACCAAGGCCCGGTGCAAAAATGTCCGCAAATTCTTCACACAGACGAGAAACACTGGCTGAAGGCACAGTCTGGTTCACTGATAGGACCTGATTTACTACAGACAATTTAAACAACTGAAATAAAAGGAAACCAAACAAGTTCACTGCAGAAGAAGAACGAAGGACGTAAAATGACACAAGTTTTGTTTGTCCCTTGTATGTTGCAAGAAGGCTGCACTGTCCTAACACAGGGATCGCTTGTCCTGAATAACTACGTAACTTAACATTTGCTGCACGCAACGGAGGTGTGCCCAGCTGTTTGTACGTGTCGTGATTGATTAGTGAAACTGCAGCTCCGGTATCGAGCTGGAATGGTATCACTTTGCCGTGAATGTCCAAGTCCACAAAAAGTTTAATGTCCTGCTGACGACAAGAGCGACTGTCTCGTGCAATGTGAACTGACACTGGTACAGGATCACTTGCGACTTGACGGGTTTTCCGACGATGTCGACGCACACTATTTGTGGGACGAACACAGTCACGGTGAGAGAGAGTAGCATTGGGCGGAGTGGAATGAACAACATGAATTTCCATGGGCGAAGTGTCGCGAGCCTGAATATCCTTGGTTCGATTCCGATTCTGGCGCGAAGCAAAGGGCCTGGAATGGTTTTGAGCTTACGATCGGAGCTTTTTCTGGCAAACACTTCAAACATGTCCTTTTTTATTACAGAAAAAGCAAATAGCTTGGCATGATGGGCAATTCTCACGCGAATGTCTAGTAGCACACCGCTGGCACGATTTCACTGCATTTGGTTGCCGACGCGGGTCTGAGAGCCAGGCGGCTTTGGTGCGGCCGGGTGCGAGGACTGTTTACTGTTCCGTGCAGCTCGCCCGGCGGGCCAGTTAACCTGACACACGGGTGGCGAAGTTTCAAATAATTCCTGAGCAAAGTCAAGTGTGTCCTGCCGATCCAATATGTCCATCACTTGTTGAAGGGAGGGATTGACTAGTTTCAAAATCTGTTCCCGTATACGAACATCAGAAACGTTCTGTGCAATAGCATCACGTACCATAGTATCTGAATAAGGGAGTCCACATACACACTCAAAAGCACAATCCCTAGTAAGGCCTTGCAAGGTTGCAACCCACTCCTGATTAGTCTGACTGGCCGTACGTTTTGTAAGAAAGAAGGTATACCGTTTCGAAACTACATTGACTGATTCTTTGAAATATGCATCTAATGCAGACAAAATTTCGTCGTAGGACAGAGTTGCTACGTCGCGTTGGGGAAATAATTTGACTATCACACGGTACGTGTGACGCCGACGGACGAAAGGAGATAAGGCTGCCGCTCATTACCTTGAATTCTGTAGGCGGCGAGATGGAATCCAAATTGGCGTGACCACTCTGTCCAGCTTTCCAGTGCAGCATCAAAAGGACGAAAAGGTGGTGCAACTGCGTGTTGTGGCTGCGTGAGCGGTGGAGCGGCGGCTGCCGCATCGTTTTGCATTGCACATTGACCCTGGACGAGCTGTCCAAGGGCATCCAGTAACGCCTGCGTCTGCTGGTTCTGTAAGCGATAAAATTCGGACAGTACATCTGGAGATTGTGGCGAAGCCATTACACAAGTAAATCAGGGCAGTATAGTTACGAACGCGATTTGGCCTCGTCGCCAAACTGTTGTGGATTGGCAAGACAGCCAATCCACTATGCGGAAGCCGAAAGGCACGCGTTTAAACTCACGCAGGCTGGCGTGAGGTCTGGAAGAGGACAAGGAATTGAGACTAGCAAAAAACGTACATATCTTCTGGAATACTTAACTTTAATCCATAATTGGTGAACATCGCTCTTGACGGTACATGTTTTACGGCATCAATAGTAACTGGTAATGGCGCCTTGCTAGGTCGTAGCAAATGACGTAGCTGAAGGCTATGCTAACTATCGTCTCAGCAAATGAGAGCGTAATTTGTCAGTGAACCATCGCTAGCAAAGTCGGCTGTACAACTGGGGCGAGTGCTAGGAAGTCTCTAGACCTGCCGTGTGACGGCGCTCGGTCTGCAATCACTGATAGTGGCGACACGTGGGTCCGACGTATACCAACAGACCGCGGCCGATTTAAAGGGTACCACCTAGCAAGTGTGGTGCCTGGCGGTGACACCACATACATCACTACAGAACACTGGGACACCGGTACTCAATTCTTTCTGTGGGACCAGCTAATACTGTAATAGATAACACAGCTGATAGATAGCGAATGATTTTAGTTATTGCATACACTGAAGCGAAGATCTCAAGCTATGCAATAAGACCGTTGGTACTGACTGTACCAAAATAGATTTAACATAGCGGACGTTGATTCATGAGTTTCCTCAATTCTTTTGGACGGTATATTTTCGTAGCTTAGCCATCGGGGATAAAGATTTACGCAGAATCAGGTACAGGTAAAATTGTATGCTCTATAAAGTGCCACAGAACAACGTACGTAGTAACACAACGAAAACGAAGACGCTGTCATAATTCAGCAGCTAGAAGTGTTTAAAGGTACTAGCATACACCAGAAAATTTGCCAAATTGCTCACTATAAGTCTGCCGAAACCGTACCTCGATATGTTTAAGTGTCCGGGATGTATTTTTGGGTGCCGATCTTAGCTATCTCATACTGTGTATTCAGGGTGTAACAGTAAATTTCCGTTTTTAGGGAGCATTTTGAGGGGGAAAAAATTAACGATAAGAGCCCGTGTGCAGCAACGTCATCCAAATCCGGAGCAAGAAACAGAGTCCACCTCATACAATAGCAACAAGGGTGAGAATCGCTGTGCTAAGCACGAACGTTGGTTTCGTAGCGAAGACGCTCGAAGTGTAGTTGCGGTTGAGCGGCTGCCGTGGTACGGAACCGCTGGCGGTGTGGCTCGTTGCGCGGGCACCACCACTACCTGCGTCAAACTGAAACTTGCAGTTGTAGCACCCACGGGGTACGTGATACCACACTTCCTTTTTTTATTTCTTATCTGTTGAATATGAAGGAACGATCCCATTCGAAACTCCTCACCAGCTTTCGAAGAATTTCCGTTCTGTATAAAGTATCCAAAACTATCTTTATAATGACAGTATGGTATTCCAGTTTGTCGATTTGAACGAAAAACACGCAACCCTCCTGCATTAAGCTGATGCATAAACAAAGATATGGCGCAAATGGAATATTGTGTGAGAGTACAGAAATATAATCAATCTCAAAGCCATCTGTTTGCTCGGTTGAGAATGTTTCCCCTTGCCGTTAGCGGATCTACCAACCTGATAACACTACAATGAGGTCACAAAAGTTATGGGATAGCGATATGTACACATACAGATGGTGGTAGTATCACGTACACAAGGTATAAAAAGGCTGTGCAACGTCGAAGTTGTCAGTTGTACTCGTGTGGAAAGGTGTTCTATGTGATTATGGCAGTTGTACTCGTGTGGAAAGGTGTTCTATGTGATTATGGCTGCACGACGGGAATTAACAGACTTTGAACACAGAATGACGATTGGAGCTAGAGTCATCGAACGTTCCATTTCGGAAATCGCTTGGGAATTCACTATTCCGACATGCACAACGGACAATGCAGGGGCCGACCGCCTTCACTTAGATACCGAGAACAGCGGCGTTTGCGTGGAGTTGTTAGTGCTAACACACAAGAAGTACTGCAGAAATCAATATGGTGTACGAAGAACGTATCCGTTAGGACGGTGCAGCGAAATTTGGCATCAATGGGCTATGGCGGCAGATGTCCGACGTGAGTGCCTTTGCTAGTACCACGATATCGACTGCAGCGCCTCTCTTGGCTCGTCACCATATCATTTGGACCCTATGTACTGGCGTACGCTTTCGCCAGCACACCGCTCGGCACTAGGAAACGCTGTACAGTAGGTGCTGAACTAGGCGCGCCTATGACGAGAGAAGACCGAGGCAGGCCCAAGGCTTCGCTCTGATAACGCCCCCTGGGCAGCGTGCATGTAGGACACCGCTCTCTCAATCAATCTCTCTCAGTACCTCAGTAAGTCAGTTTGCACTGCACCTGAATACGTCGCACACTCTTCCACAGTGATACTCCTCACCTCGCACCCTAGCTACCTGTGAGGGACACGTTAGTCATTGTATATAGTTTTGATACGAACACGGACAAGATTCAAGAATTAGTAGATGATTGCTGTTAATCTCAGAGCATCACATTGGACATAATTGTAGTTAAGTACTCTATTGGTTCCTGTAATAAAGTATGTTTTAACCACGTGTGCATTTTGTGTTGTAGTGAGAAGAAACCAGCCATCTACCTATCATACCACCCTCTCCTCATTCAGCCAGGAAACCACAAAACATTACAGGGGGGACAGCCACATCACCCTAGACGACTGAAAAACAGTGGAATAATCAGATGAGTCCGGATTTCAGCTGGTAAGAGCTCATGGTAGGTTTCGAGTGTGGCGAAGACCCCACAAAGCCGTGGACCAAAGTTGTCAACAAGTCACTGTGCAAGCTGGTGGTGGCTCCATAATGGTGTGCGCTGTGTTTACGTGGGATGGACTGGGTGCTCTGGACCAAATGAACCGCTCATTGGCTGTAAATGTTTACAATCGGTTAGTTGGAGACCATTTGCAGCTATTCGTGGACATCACGTTCCCAAACAACGCTGTCATATCACTCGGTCATAGTTGTCCGTAACTGGGTTGAAGAACATTCTGGACACTTAGAGCGAATGATTTGGTCCCCCATGTCGTCCGACATGAATCCCATCGAACATTTGTGGGACATAATCGAGAGGTCAGTTCGTGCACAGAATCCTGCACTGGTAGCACTTTGGACGACTATAGAGGCAGCACGGCTCAATATTTCTGCAGGGGACATCCAACTCTTCGCTCAGTCCATACAACGTCGAGTTGTTGCAATACGTACGGCAAAAGAAGGTTCGACACGATATTAGGAGGTATACGTTGACTTTTGTCACCTCACTGTATGTTAACCACACAGGAAAACTCGGCCCTAGTGATTGGCCTGCACTTGATGACCTACTCTCGCAACAGACGGCCTGGCATACTGCGAGACGCCCGTCCTAAATAACGTCATTAACACTGGCCTCAGCGCCTCATTATCACACGCAGTTGCGGCTGACGCTGTCTCCATTACAAGCGCCGTGCCGCCGGCGGGATCTTTGATGCCTCTTTTGCCGGTCTTGTCTTGTATGTACGCAGAGTCTCACACGTAACTAGGACGCGCTTACGTTCGACATTGTCCTCGATGTCGAAACAAAGATTTCCACAACCCATAACGCGCAAATGGTTATTTCTATTTTTCCGAGAAATGTAGTCAAATTAGATTTTAAAAAGCGACCTTGTAGCATTTCCACAGCGATTTAGAACTCTTGAAAATAGATAAATAGTAGTATAGCGGCAGTTAATTCCCAAAAACAGCCCGAAAGTATTGCAAATTTGAGGTTAAGGTTGCTTTCACAGTATAATTTCAATACCATCGCTGTATAACCTCACATTCCGATCCATCCCGATGTCCTCCTCATTAATTTACGACGGCTTTTTCCTATTAATTTCACCTTGAATTCTGAGCAGTGTCGTATCAACGCTCTCTTATTCCCACAGCATCGTACTGGGGTTAAAATCGATATGGCTCCATTTTTATACACGAATAGCTGCTTCAGTACCGTGGTAAACGAAGATTTTTAATCTCACAATAAAATTTTCTCCCACTGCTTTGTATCGGTTACATAAAGCATTGTTTCAATCACTTCAGCCGTTCATGAAATATTGGGGTGTCCTTGCTGCTCTCTCAACACTGCATACAGAGTGAATGACAGAGTGTACACAGTATCAATATTATTCGTTCTTTTTTCTGCTACATTCCCTCTTCATGTCATTTCAAAACTAATAGGCCTGTGGTTCTGAACATGTCCTAATATCTTTTTGTTATGTTCATCCTACGATGGTGTAATATTCGAAAATGGTACTAGAGCTTATGTATCGTCTTCCTTAAATACCGGTTCTCTAAATTTACGCAACAGCTATTCGAGATAATAACGTTGTTTTAAACACCAAAAGTTCGTATTTAAGAATTACGTTAAAACTAAGCCAGCTGGCTATAAGTAAAGTAACGATTCTTCGAAAAGCCGCTGTCTTTCGCCAAGCCGAATTCTTGAGGATTACGAAACTTTTAAGCATTTCACGTGAATAAGTTACATGGGAGTCATGTACAAAGGTCTCTTTGCAGACATTTTTCCAATAAATCGTAGTCTAAATGCATCCTTCATACGACTGATGTTATTTATGTATTTATTTTACCTGGTAACATTATTATCGTTAAGCCTACACTTCCGAAATATGACAGCAGGTACCGGTATGCTACGGCGAATTACCAGGGCGTAATTTGAACATGTGAGTTACAGTTGGGCTTGATAGTTGGTCTGTGGGAAATGGGTATGTCACATCGCACCATTTTACATTTTAAAGTGCAAGTTGCTACAATAGTGATACGTTCGTGTAAACAGAGAATGGAAGATGTTCGTACACATCAGCGAGCGGATGGCATACCATCCCGTATGACCCTAGGACTACAGGACCGTCACCTTGACAGTATAGCTATAACGGAGCATGTAGCTTCAGCGTTGGCTCAATGTTGGAACACTGCAACATCTGACGATCTATCTACGTTGACACCGTCTCCTGCGGAACGAAATGCAGATACTGTTTTGGGTCGGTTTCTGTTGTCCAGAAGACGGAATCTGAGGAACAGAAAGCAGGGTTCCAGACGAGGCCCTTCGTAACGTGTCCTACACTGACGGTTGTGTGTGTGTTACAGGCTGCAGTGGTAGCTACACACACCCTGCATCATTCAGCGCCATAACGTGCAAACGTTAAGAGCAATGGCTCGCAGTGTCATTGTATACTTTAACCGTTACATCATGAAGGTGTTACAGTACTTGCTGTTGACCCTCTTTCAGGCAGCTCCACACAGCATTACTCAAAATGGTTCAAATGGCTCTGAGCACTATGGGACTCAACTGCTGAGGTCATTAGTCCCCTAGAACTTAGAACTAGTTAAACCTAACTAACCTAAGGACATCACAAACATCCATGCCCGAGGCAGGATTCGAACCTGCGACCGTAGCGGTCTTGCGGTTCCAGACTGCAGCGCCTTTAACCGCACGGCCACTTCGGCCGGCAGCATTACTCGGTAGGAGGATGCGTACCACATGTGGCGATGAATGTGCAAACTTCTTCACAGAACAGCAGGTACCACTACTTTCCGAGCCTACGCGCTAGTGTGGCATGTCAGTCATGGAAAATTTATGGAATACGATTCGTTGGTAACTTCATCGTCACTGTACTCCAGTAACCGTTCTTGATGTTTCGTGCGATATACACAGTGAGATAAGCAATGTATAAGGGGAGTCAAATGAAAACGAGACAGATGGGATGCGTGTAGAACCATGATTGTAAGCAGGCGAGGAACTCTTTGTCAGAAGCAAATCGACGGCCACGAATGTCTTTCTTCAAGGCTCCAAAAATATGGAAATCACGCGAGGCTGTATGGAGGATGTGTAAGATCTTCCCAGAGAAACTTTACAGAGTGGTCGAAAAACGTTGACGACACATAGGCCTGCATCGTTCCGTAGGTAACCGCAAACATGTTTCCATGAGGGTATTGACCGACTTGTCTCTTAGTGGGATAAATGTATTAAGAGTTATGGCAAGTACTTTTGAAATAATAAACAGTTTACTTAGTTTTTCAAAGGTGTCTCGTTGTCAACTGACTGCCCCTTACACCTTAGAAAAATATCGACAACCTTCTTGATTTCACGTTTCGACTTTTGGAAGTTCATACTGAATTCTTGAAATCAAAGATCCTGTACATTTGTATAGTGTTACGCACTTATGTTTTTGTGTTCCTAATGTATGGTATACACTAGGCTGAAAAAAAAAGGTCATGCAATAGCGAAATACAGAGGGTGGCTGTATCGCACACACAAGGTTCAAAATGGCTCTGAGCACTATGCGACTTAACTTCTTAGGTCATCAGTCGCCTAGAACTTAGAACTAATTAAACCTAACTAACCTAAGGACATCACACACATCCATGCCCGAGGCAGGATTCGAACCTGCGACCGTAGCGGTCGCTCGGTTCCAGAATGTAGCGCCTAGAAACGCACGGCCACAGCGGCCAGCCCACACACAAGGTGTTATAGGGCAGCGTATTGGCGGCGCTGACATTTGTACTCAATTGATTAATGTGAAAAGGTTTCTGACATGGTAGCCACACAATGGGAATAACAAAGAGACTTTGAATGCGGAATGGTAGTTGGAGCTGGGCACATGAGGCATTCCATTTCGGATATCGCCAGGGAATTCAATATTCCGAGATCCCCAGTATTAAGAGTGTGCCGGGAACACCAAATTTCAGGAATTATCTCTCACCACGGACAACGAAATGGCAAACAGCCTCACTTGGCTATCGAGAGCGGCGACGTTTACATAGAGTTGTCGGTGCTAATAGACGAGTCACACTGCGTGAAATGACGTAGAGATCAATGTGGGACTACGATGAACGTATCCGTCAGGAAGTGCGACGAAGTCTGACGTTAGTGGGTTATAGTAGCACAACATCGCCTGCTGAGCCTCTCCTGAACTCGTGACCACATCGGTTGGACCCGATTTGGTCGTATGAGTCCCGATTTCAGTTGGTAAGAAGTTATTGCGAGGTTCGAGTATGGCGGACACCACACGAAGCCATGGAACCAAGTTGTTAACACGGCACTATGCAACGTGGTCGTGGCTCCATAATGGTGTGGGCTGTGTTTACATGGAAGGGACTGGGTCCTATGGTCCAACTACATCGATCATTGACTGGAAATGGTTATTTTCGGCTACATGAAGACTATTTGCAACCATTCATGGATTTCATGTTCGCAAACATCGATGTCACGTCACCGCGCCACAATTGTTGGCAATTAGTTTAAAGAACATTCTGGACAATTCGAGTGAATGATTTGGCCACTCAGATCGTCCGACATAAATTCCATCGAACATTTATGGAACATAATAGAGACGTCAGTTCGTGCACAACATCTTGCACCGACAACACTTTCGTAATTATGGACTGCTGTAGAGGCAGTGTGGCTCAATGTTTCAGCAGGGGACTTCCAGGGACTCGGTGAGGCCATGCCACGTCAAGTTGCACGTCTGGAAAACGGACGTCCGACGCGATAAAAGCAGTTATTTCCAGAGTATTTTCACCTCAGTGTAAAATAAATTCCAGTCATAGACTATGTGATAAAAAGTATCCGGCCACCCCCAAAAACAAACATGTGCTATCACCTCCTGCCAGGTACTCCGTATTAGCGACCTCAGTAGTCATTAGACATCGTGAGAGAGCAGAATGGGCGCTCTGCGGAACTCACGGACTTCGAACGTCGTCAGGTGATTGGGTGTCACTTGTGTCATAAGTCTGTACGCGAGATTTTCACACTCCTAAACATCCCTAGGTCCACTGTTTCCAATGTGATAGTGTAGTGGAAACGTGAAGGGACACGTACAGCACAAAAGCGTACAGGCCGACCTCGTCCGTTGACTGACAGAGACCGCCGACAGTTGAAGAGGGTCGTAACGTGTAATAGACCATCACACAGGAATTCCAAACTGCATCAGGATCCACTGCAAATACTATGAAAATTAGGAGGGAGGTGAGAAAACTTGGGTTTCATGGTCGAGCGGCTGCTCATAAGCCACAAATCACGCCGGTAAATGCCTCGCTAGGTGTAAGGAGCGTAAACATTGGACGATTAAACAATAGAGAAACGTTGTATGGAGTGACGAATCATGGTACACAATGTGGCGATCGGATGACAGGGTGTGGGTATGGCGAATGCCCGATGAACATCTGCCAGCGTGTTTAGTTCCAACAGTAAAATTCGGAGGCGGTGGTGTTACGGTGTGGTCGTGTTTTTCATGGAGGGGGTTGAACCCCTTGTTGTTTTGTGTGGCATTATCACAGCACAGGCTTACGTTGATGTTTTAAGCACCTTCTTGCTTCCCACTGTGGAAGAGCAATTCGGGGATGGCGATTGCATTTTTCAACGCGATCGAGGACCTGTTCACAGTTCACGGCCCGTAGCTGAGTAGTTACACGACAATAACATCCCTGTAATGGACTGGCCTGCACAGAGTCCTGACCTGAATCCTACAGAACATCTTTGGGGTGTTTTTGGATGCCGACGTCGTGCCAGGCCTCACCGACCGACATCGATACCTCTCCTCAGTGCACTACTCCGTGAAGAATGGGCTGCCATTCCCCAAGAAACCTTCCAGCACCTGACTGAACGTATGCCTAGGAGATTGGAAGCTGTCATCAAGGCTAAGGGTGGGCCAACACCATATTGAATTCCAGCATTACCGATGGAGGGCGCCACGAACTTGCAAGTCATTTTCAGCCAGGTGTCTGGATACTTTTCATCACGTAGTGTAGCACGAGGACTGAGAATGAACAACAGAAAGAAACATGTTCATTGTAAACAAATCCGCTACAGTTGTAAAATGCAATGCTTTCATTGACTGAGGTCTTACACGAAAGAAGTCCTCAGTCGTCAGTCCTCAGTCCGACGACGAAGAGATCCATAAGTTTTGTCTGGTATGTCATCTGCAGCTGTAGCCACTCATTGATGAATAGATTCCGCAGAACTACCGAATTTCGGGGATGTTGGATGCTACGCTTCAGTCGACATTCAAAACAGACATAGACAGTTTCTGTGGGATTAAGATCGGATGATTTAGCGGGCCAGGCTTGGTGCGATAGGTAGCTCGAGTGTCCATCAAAGGAGGAACACATGCTTGATGCCCTGTGAATACTGCTGTTGTCGTATCTTCGTGGTAACCAAGATCGTTGAAACAAATTTTCTGTTTCATTTACTGTCCAGGTAAACACACGAACTGTAGCTGAGTTGCCTGCTTGCTTGTATTTGGTGGGTCCAAGTCATGCACGAAGAACACCCCAAAACATAACAGAACCACCTCCGGCACTATTAGGTTGCTCCATAAGTTCGTAGCGTTTTTGTTTATTATCTTGGTATTCCGGTTGCTATGGGTTTACTTATCGACTGTCATTTTTTATTTGTAGTTCACTGTTGCTATTTGAGTTGGCGTGTTGTCAGGTATACAAAATCGCCCCTTTTACATCATTCGTACATATATTTTGAAGAGAGACAGCACCGTATACACTCCTCGCAGCACTAGATATTCCCCTGCGAGGTCGGCGACCATCCACTCCCGACGGGTGACCAGAGCACCCTCAGTGGATCGAACTCACTCTCACAACTGCTCTACAAATTCGGGCTCGTTCTCCTTGGCACAAACGCGTTACTGTTTCCAGTCCGGACCTACGTGCTTGCTTGCATTTTCAACACACGTGTCCAGACTCTGTGATTACAAGCACACATGTATTTTCACATGGTTTGCACACAGCAGTAGTCTAGTGATTGCTCGAGCAACATAATTCCGAAGATATAGACTGGAAATTATTTCTCTACAAACCCGAAACTTGAGTGCTTAGCCCGTCTATGAATACCTTTACTTGTGAACTCGAAACAAATAGAGGAAATAGACATTTCTGCTCGCAAATACCGATGTCGGTGATGTAACAGATTCCAAATCAGCCCTATAATTTACAAAGTCAACTAAGGCGATTCTCATATCTAGAGAACCAGCAAACGTGTCCTCCACCTGCTAGACACACACACACCACAACTGATATTCTCTCAACTAAATAAAGACGGGAAATGTGACGAAACAGTAAACCGACCAATTTACATGGGAGGGAATAATGGCCCAGCGAAAACACAAGTCCATATTGAATCTTGTCAAAATCTCACACGATGACGAAAGCTATCCATTACGTACTAAGTATTAGTTCATTATTCTGCCGTCTAGAGTGTGGCAAAGTTAACTCAGCTACATTCCTGCATTCCAACAGGTCTCTCCATTCGGAGGGCTTCTAACGTTAACGAGAAGCACAGGTCACCTGCGCTGCAGGCCAAGCACGCATAGACAGAATGATCCTACAAGATCCTTCACATATATATTTTATCCCTGTACTAAAAACTAAATGTTACCATTGCGGTCTCAGTTGAATGACACTCGACAATTCGAGAAGTATCGGAAATACACCCTGCTGACGGCTGTGGCTCTGGAAATAGAAATATCGGTACCCATTCTTATGACTTGACATGCTCTTCCCATGCTATCACAGTACTCCACGTCAAATCCATACCTTCCTTACAACTGGACACCTGCTTTACTAATCAAGGTATGACGTTACCTCTGAATGAGGTAGCTTTTTGTCCAGACAAATACTGTGATGGCGATCGCAGGGGTACATAGTATCAGACCAACAGCGCACTTACAGGTCGCCGATGGTGCAATCTCGTAATAAAATTTAGAAAGTGTTTCGTCTAAGGGACGTGGTGTGAAACCGGTATTTGCGAATCCCTCACGCCACAGCAGTTAGATATTTCTACAGTATTTTTAACGCATTCTGTCTCGACCCCATGTCAGAGGTTCAGTGATATATCCACTGGGCTACAGGCGATGGTTGATTGAGAAGGATCACAAACAGTAGTAGATGGCGTGCTGATTGAGGTCGTAAGAAAATGTACACTAGCTTTTCAGATCTCTAGTGCTACGTTATCTGCTAGAAATGATGTCTATGATTTGGAATCAGGTCTTTCCATTCAAGCACATACCTGCGTTGGATCCTGCTGATAAGTCCTTTAATGATTACAATCACTACTCACTCATATTTCTGGCACTCTCATATCTCGAAAACGAGTCACCTTTCTCGAACCTGTCTGCTTCAGTAAAATTCCTACGTGGTTTTACTCACCCCCTATGCATCTTGCAACTGCTCCCATTTCTACAGCTTTGCGCGTGCGATAGTTCCAATTTAAGTCGGAATTGAGCAGAAGACATATCCACCACCTGCTGCAACCCATGTAGAAACAGAACGAGTTGAGTTAGTTCAACAGGACCATGTTTTGATCATTCGGTGGAAATGCGCTCATTTTCGTGCGTCTCCAAACTAGATACAGATACTACAGTCTGAAGCAGACCTGCATCCATTCAAATCTATCAGCCCATCATGCTATCATCGTTATTTTCTACCCCCAAACAGAGAAAACTTAAGAACTATAGAAGCTCCACTAACTTCATCAGATATAGAACTCACCTAGACACCGTTCCTCACGCGCTGACGCATAGCTGCGGTGCGATCCAGTGCGGAGAGAGAGATTTTGCAATGTTTTCCAGAATAGCACAGCGTGCATCCCTCCTAGCAATCCCAATGGAACACCGTGTCCCTCACTGAATTCACTCATCAAACTGCTGCTGCTGCTGCAGGTGGTGTGGGACGATCCTGTAAAATATACGGGTATTGATCCACTCCAGAGGCCAGTTTAAAGTTTCATCACCTGTTCTGTAGGAGGATGATCGTATCCCGCGTACTATACTGTAAGTCGCAAGAGACGCTCCCTGTGGCCCTGTCTCGTTGTTTGAAAGATCATTTTATTCTGCTGTCGCGCGCTTTGTACACTGCCATAGATTTTGTTTTTCTGCCACAACTTCGAGGTCTGTGTCAGGTTCTAAACTGGCAATAAGATGTTCTCATCCATGGCCTCTCACAGAAAACTAGACGTCGCATAGTACAAATCATACTATTACTGCGGCTACCATATTACGCCACTCACACTAGATGATTTTAAATAAAAAAGAGTTACAACATAAGCAATATGGGGGAGTTTTTGCGGTCCGAAAGTGATTCACGAACTCTACATTTCAACTCATCTGTCATAATCATGGAACAGTTGATGACTGATCCATCATTTTGCAGTCACTTACGCGATCACTGTTTCGGCACTGTCCCCCCAACAAGGTGCTGTCGATCCACCAAAACTCTTTCTCCAACTCAAACAAGTGATATCAGTCAATCATTATGTGCTAACCAACAGCGTGCCAGTGCACGGATGGGACGGAAAAGATACCATCGATGTACTCTAATAATAACCATCACAGTTGATAGTGTGGACAATTTTAGCAATTTCACAGTAATTTCAACACCGTCCAATGATGTGACAGCATATTTCCCAATTTCAGTATCATAGCTAAACAACCCCTTCTCCACTTTGCGAGTATCATCGCGAACGTGGATAGATGACTGCACAGTACGTCCATTCATTGTTAACTCTCGAACACATACACCATCAAAGTATATCAGACAGCGTTCTACATATTTCTAACACCTCGAGCGTAGTGCTTAATTTACGGTCTATCTCTCTGCATATGAGAGTCACAGAGCATTCTCGCTGTCTTAGGGTAAAATTAAAAAGTGAAAGACCCTCATCACACTGTAATTGACTAACCCGCCCTGCAGCACCGTTACCAAATTAATCTGTAACCGACCACGAGTAGACCGCAACACTCCACGTCTCGCGAATAAATAGAGCTTTCCGAGTCCTCACCCATCCAAGACCACAGGATTTCTCGAGATGCGCCCATGTCGAGGAGGTTAGCATTCCTTATCGATGTATAGTAACAAATTTAAAAGTGACGTCATGTAATAGCACACGGTTAAGAAGAACAATAAACGACTGATTTTTATGCGCGATGGAGCTCCGGATGGATGGAATTCAACGCATTTTTACGTAAATCAACCAAGCTATCAACTCTAAAGTATTGTTCTAGAGTCTAGGTACCGGTAAGAGAGAACATGTACACACGCACTCATAAGGCTACAACGTTCTGCACTTAAAACGCGCTAAAATGCTAGAACGCTTGCGTTTCTTACCTATCAGTCGTATGGACTGTAGTGCTGTTGATATTCCTATGTAATAAATACATTTCAAGCGGATGACATACATCCTTCTTCCCAGTTTCTCTACGATAAACTATGTTATCGAACCGTAAAACGAAAAAACTACTTCCTTAAAACATTGACTCTGTGTTATGCGAGTACAATATAGGTTTCCGGAGACGTATGGCACCTCTTACAAGGTGGACTGTGTGGCTGGTCCCGGCAGAAGTTCGAGTCCTCCCTCGGGCATGGGCGTGTGTGTTTGTCCTTAGGATAATTTAGGTTAAGTATTGTGTAAGCTTAGGGACTGATGACCTTAGCAGTTAAGTCCCATAAGATTTCACACACTTTTGAACATTTTTTTCTTACATGGAAACAGATGAATGCATGGCAGCAGTGTGCGACATGTGAAAATTACAAGTCATTCCGTCACTAACTATGTAAACAGCACATCTCTCAGGCACCTATTGCTAACTTAGTTATGAAGCTGAACTCTTGATTTTACAGCCAAGATGTGACAGGGGAATGGAGTACATCATATTTCGTTTAGAGGAATGTGCCACGTTTCATCACACATGGGATGGAAGTCCTCTGATGACCGACAGGTTTACTGTTAACGATGGCAAGTAAACAGTGCTTTAAACCATGTACATAAGACGTGGCTGTATACGAGTCGAACACATGGTATGTCGTGCGACTGATACATCCTGACAGAACAGTGGAAAAATTGACCTGCGGGAACTTCACACCTCTCTAGAATTCATCATCAGTCTACCATTAAATTGTACTTCGTTACAGCTCCATCTCAACTGATCACCCCATCCACTCATCCACTCTCCATTATCCTTTAACACAGATGCATGTAAGTTTAGAGGCGGATGGTTCTCAGTCTTCCTAAAAAGCGTCAAATACAGTAGCCATCTCGCATGAATCACTGCTATCTCAATAGACAAACAGTATAATGCTGGCTCGATGGAGAAAAAAACGACTGCTTCCCCAATTCCCTTCGCTTCCATGTCGACGTTTTCTCGGATTCCTCTTGCTGCCGCATACTCGTCCCCATGTACAAATAGCTCTGCGCGAACCAGAAGATATGCAAGTACTTTCTTAAGTTGCCCACGTTTTTGTGTGTATTCGATCAATTTATACCTTTTTCCCTGTCATTTTTCGCAATTCTATCAATTTTTCTATGTCAAAAATGGTTCAAATGGTCCTGAGCACTATGGGACTTAAATTCTGAGGTCATCAGTCGCCTAGAACTTAGAACTACTTAAACGTAACTAACCTAAGGAAATCACACACATCCATGCCCGAGGCAGGATTCGAAACTGCGACCGTAGCGGTCGCGCGGTTCCAGACTGTAGCGCCTAGAACTGCTCGGCCACTCCAGCCGGCTTTCTATGTCAGTTCTATCCACGCGATCATAACATAACCTATCGTTCTGTGTTCTAAAATTGCTTGTAAATGTAGCACAGCTGCCGACATCTAGCCCAAATTACACATGCTCACTCATCGTTGCATTTCTCTCAGTATTATTTTGTATCATGTCAAATTATTTACTGGTCAAGTATTGTACTTAGTAGTAGTAGGGGATGTATGAAAGGTTCACCTTGAGCATCAGGCTTATAAAGTATATGCTTGTGTTCTGAGATGTGCGAAGGAAATGTCTATGTCCAGTCGTAAGGAAGGTATGCATTTGACTTCGAGCACTGTGGTAGCAAAGGGAAAATTATGTCAAGTCATAAGAATGGTACTGATATTTCTATTTCCAGAGCCACAGCCGTCAACAGGGGGTATTTCCGATACTTCGCTCATTGTCGAATGTCGTGCAACTGAGACTGTGATCGTACCATTAATTTGTAAGCCATCATCATCATCATTTAAGACTGATTATGCCTTTCAGCGTTCAGTCTGAAGCATAGCCCCCTTATAAAATTCCTCCATGATCCCCTATTCAGTGCTAACATTGCTGCCTCTTCTGATGTTAAACCTATTACTTCAAAATCATTCTTAACCGAATCCAGGTACCTTCTCCTTGGTCTGCCCCGACTCCTCCTACCCTCTACTGCTGAACCCATGATACTCTTGGGTAGCCTTGCTTCTCCCATGCGTGTAACATGACCCCACCATCTAAGCCTGTTCCCCCTGACTGCTACATCTATAGAGTTCATTCCCAGTTTTTCTTTGATTTCCTCATTGTGGACACCCTCCTGCCATTGTTCCCATCTACTAGTACCTGCAATCATCCTAGCTACTTTCATATCCGTAACCTCAACCTTGTTGATAAGCTAACCTGAATCCACCCAGCTTTCGCTCCCGTACAACAAAGTTGGTCGAAAGTTTGAACGGTGCACAGATAACTTGGTACTGACTTCCTTCTTGCAGAAGAGAGTAGATCGTAGCTGAGCGCTCACTGCATTAACTTTGCTACACCTCGCTTCCAGTTCTTTCACTATGTTGCCATCCTGTGAGAACATGCATCCTATGTACTTGAAACTGTCCACCTGTTCTAACTTTGTTCCTCCTATTTGGCACTCAATCCGTTTATATTTCTTTCCCACTGACATTACTTTCGTTTTGGAGATGCTAATCTTCATACCATAGTCCTTACATTTCTGATCTAGCTCTGAAGTATTACTTTGCAAACTTTCAATCGAATCTGCCATCACAACTAAGTCATCCGCATATGCAAGACTGCTTATTTTGTGTTCACATATCTTAATCTCACCCAGCCAGTCTATTGTTTTCAACATATGATCCATAAATAATTTGAAGTGGAGACAGGTTGCAGCCTTGTCTTACCCCTGAAACTACTCTGAACCATGAACTCAATTTACCGTCAACTCTAACTGCTGCCTGACTATCCATGTAAAGACCTTTAATTGCTTGCAAAAGTTTGCCTCCTATTCCATAATCTCGTAGAACAGACAATAACTTCCTCCTAGGAACCCGGTCATATGCCTTTTATAGATCTATAAAGCATAGATACAGTTCCCTGTTCCACTCATAACACTTCTCCATTATTTGCCGTAAGCTAAAGATCTGGTCCTGACAACCTCTAAGAGGCCTAAACCCACACTGATTTTCATCCAATTGGTCCTCAACTAATACTCGCACTTTCCTTTCAACAATACCTGAGAAGATTTTACCCACAACGCTGATTAAAGAGATACCTCTGTAGTTGTTACAATCTTTTCTGTTTCCATGTTTAAAGATTGGCGTGATTACTGCTTTTGTCCAGTCTGATGGAACCTGTCCCGACTCCCAGGCCATTTCAATTATCCTGTGTAGCCATTTAAGACCTGACATTCCACTGTATTTGATGAGTTCCGACTTAATTTCATCCACCCCAGCTGCTTTATTGCACTGCAATCTATTGACCATTTTCTCCACTGCCTCAAATGTGATCCTATTTCCATCATCATTCCTATCCCATTCTACCTCGAAATCTGAAACATTACTGATCGTATTTTCACCTACATTGAGCAACTCTTCCCTCCATCTGCCCAAGGCATCCACAGGATTCACTAGCAGTTTTCCTGACCTGTCCAAAATACTTGTCATTTCCTTCTTACCTCCCTTTCGAAGACTGCTAATTACACTGCAGAATGGTTTTCCAGCAGCTTGACCCATAGTCTCCAACCTGTTTCCAAAGTCTTCCCAAGATTTCTTCTTAGATGCTGCAATTATCTGTTTGGCTTTGTTTCTTTCTTCAACATAACTTTCTCTGTCTACCTGAGTTCTAGTATGTAGCCATTTTTGATACGCCTTCTTTTTCCTTTTACAGGCTGCCTTGACTGTGTCATTCCACCAAGCTGTTTGCTTCATCCTACTTTTACACACTACTGTTCCAAGACATTCTTTAGCCACTTCTAGTACTGTGTCCCTGTACCTTGTCCATTCCTTTTCCAATGACTGTAATTGACTACATTCAACTAGCTGGTACCTTTCTGAGATTGCTGTTATGTACTTGTGCCTGATTTCCTTATCCTGAAGTTTCTCCACTCTTATCCTCCTACATATGGATCTGACCTCCTGCACTTTCGGCCTCACAATTCCAATTTCACTGCAGATTAAATAATGACCAGTGTCATCAAAGAATCCCCTGAATACACGTGTGTCCCTCACAACCTTCCTGAATCCCTGATCTGTTATTATATAGTCAATGACAGATCTGGTTCCCCTGCCTTCCCAAGTATACCGGTGAACGTTCTTATGTTTAAAAAAGGAGTTTGTGATTACTAAGCCCATACTGGCACAGAAATCCAAGAGTTGTTTCCCGTTCCCGTTAGCCTCCATATCCTCTCCAAATTTACCCATACCCTTTTCATACCCTTCTGTTCGATTTCCAATCCTGGCGTTAAAATCACCCATGAGCAGAACACTGTCCTTGTCCTTTACTCTAACAACTACATCACTGAGTGCCTCATAAAAACTATCCATCTTATCTTGATCTGTCCCTTCACAATGCGAATATACTGACACAATCCTAATTTTCTTGCTAGACACTGTCAAATCTATCCACATCAGTCGTTCATTTACATATCTTATTGCAACTACGCTGGGTTCCATTTCTTTCCTGATGTAAAGCCCTACACCCCATTGTGCTATTCCTGCTTTGATTCCTGACAGGTAGACCTTGTATTCTCCCACTTCCTCTTCTTTCTCACCCCTTACCCGAATGTCACTAACAGCTAAAACGTCCAGCCCCATCTTACATGCAGCCTCTGCCAGCTCTACCTTCTTCCCAGAGTAGCCCCCATTGATATTAATAGCTCCCCATCTCATTACCATTTGTTTGCCAAGCCGTATCTTAGGAGTCCCTGGTTTGTCAGTTAGAGGTGGGACTCCATCACCTCCAAAGGTCCGAGGCATTTTGCTCTGATTGTTGCCAGCATCATATTTAAAGTACCAGGGAAGCAGGTTGCTAGCCTTACTTGCCCCGAGTCCCATTGGGTTTTACCCCTAACGGTTGAGGGACTAACCGGTGGATTTGGTGGTCTTTGCCGTATGAACACAAAGGTGACCACGAAGCAGGATATGTCCGAGATGCCCAGCCTGATTCCAAAGTAACTGGTATCCCGACTGTCGGGACCACTTACTTGGCCACTCATACATTGCCCGTGGTTCATGAACTAGGACATGACTACAGGAACCCACACCATGAACCTAATTTGTAAGTACATGGATAAAATATATATATGTGACCGATGGTTCTACCTGTGCGTGCTTGGTGTGCAGTGCTGGTTACGTGTGTGGGGAAGATTCACGTTTCCCGTTAACGGTAGAAGCCCTCCAAATGGAGAGACCTGTTGGAATGCAGGAATGTAGCTAAGTTAACTTTGCCATTCTCTAGACGACCAAATAGCGAACTAATACTTGATATGTGTTGGATAGCTTTTGTGATGTCACAAAATTTTGATAAGATTCAATATGGAATTGTGTTTGTGCTGGGCCATTATTCCCTCCCATGCAAATTGGTTGGTTTACTGTTTCTTCACATTTCCCATCTTTATTTAGTAGTGAGAATATCGAGTGTGGTGTGTATGTCCAGCAGGTGGAGGACAGGTTTGCTGGTTCTCTATATATGAGAAACACCTTAGTTGACTTTGTAAATTATAGGGCTGATTTGGAATCTGTTACATTACCGACATTGGTATTTGCGAGTGGAAATATCTATTTTCTCTATTTCTTTCGAGTTCACACGTAAAGGTATTCAGAAAATGGCTCTGAGCACTATGGGTCTCAACTTCTGAGGTCATTAGTCCCCTAGAACTTAGAACTAGTTAAACCTAACTAACCTAAGGACATCACACACATCCATGCCCGAGGCAGGATTTGAACCTGCGACTATAGCGGTCTCACAGTTCCAGACTGCAGCGCCTAGAACCGCACGGCCACTTCGGCCGGCGTAAAGGTATTCATAGACGGGATAAGCACTCAAGTTTCAGGTTTGTAGAGATATAATTTCCAATCTATATCTTCGGAATTATTTTGCACGATGTATTGGTAGGCTACTGCTTTGTGCAAATCATGTGAAAATACATGTGTTCTTGTAATCCCAGAGTCTGGAGATGTGTGTTGAAAATGCAAGCAAGCATGCAGGTCTGGATTGAAAACAGTAACGTGTTTGTGCCGAGGAGAACGAGTCCGAATTTGTAGAACAGATCTGAGAGTGACTTCGATCCACTGAGGGTGCTCTGGTCACCTGTTGGGGGTGGATGACCGCCAATCTCACAGGGAGATATCTAGTGCTGGAAAGAGTACATACGGTGCTATTTGTCGTCGCAGTACATGCCTGAATGATGTAAAAGGGGCGATTTTGTATGCTTCTACATCGACATGGTACATGGTGATATATTGCTGGGTTGGAGTTTGGTTTCACTCTCTAATATTCAAGCTCTTGTCCTCAGTGGAAGAGCAGTGTAACTGAGTGAGAGTCTTTCCGTATTTGAGTATATGTAGGGGCACTTTGCAGGGTTTAATTGTCGTTGTAATATGCATATCTCTGTAAAATAGTTTTTTCCCGCTGAAAATCTCATCTGCAGAAAAAAAGAAAAGGCGGATAGTGCTTCCAAATCGGTTGCATCAGTAATTGGTAGGGTAAATTCGATAAAAGCCAATCATAGTGCTTGTTTCATTCACAACACATACTATTGTGCTGGGATATAGGAGTCTCTACATAGCAGAGATAACGTTTATGTGTGTTGAAAGCAGAAAATGTAACATCTGATGGATAGGGGTACAACATTAGGACTGTGAGGAAGACTGCATTCGATATTACTCTGCGCTATTTTCGTAAACAGGTTCTGTTAGGGCAAGAATTTCCGTGCATACATGTTGAGACATCAAGAAAGTGAACGTTAACAGTTTCTCGTACACTATATAATAAAATAAGTATAATATTGAGAACCTTGTTAGATGCACTTCAGATGGTTTGTAGCTATGTGCGCGCACTTCGCGGCGTTGCGTCAGTCACACTGGGCAGTTAAGCACAGTTAGGCGCAGCTCGCATGTCTAGCTGGGAGCAATGCATGCTGTGCTACTCTGTCATCAACAGCAAATACACGTGCTGCCCAGAGGTGTCTCGTGTATGAGACTGGTGTGAGCGCGACTTGGAGTTCTGTGATGTCAGTATAAAACTGACTGTATACCCGAAAATAGACCCAACTTTCATCTGCAGCAGTGTGAGAGCAATGGGTCGCACTGGCTTGCATCTGGTGATGGCTCGTGGCAGTGTGGAGGCGTGTGCGCCCGTGGAGTGTCTACATTCTGCAAATAGGTCTTTGTTCCCGTCCGGTCGCGTCAGCAACGGTGCCTAGGTGATCACGTATTTTCGAGAGGAATTTCTCAGGTGTCACATATGAAAGGGATGTCAGCACCTCATACTTGAGGGCACCTGACAGCTAACGACTGCGTCACTTTTTGGGGACTTCCCCTAGCCAGGAGGCTAGTGGACAAGGGGTGGCGGACGGTGCTTGTGCACATTGATTGCGCGTCTGTTGCAATATTTTATGAGCAGGTCAGTAGGCTGTACTATGCGCTATTTGGACAGTTTACGAGTTGCTTTTGTTTCCGCACATCTGTGTACTGCATTATTTAGTAGAGGTTTGCATGTCTGTACTGAAATTATATCGATAATTTAGGAGTTGTTTATGTGTCTGTAGAGTGTTATTTAGAAGTAGTTTACAGGTCTGTGGGCTGGGGTGGCGTGACCCCAAACATGTCAGAGTGTGTGTGCTCTGTATCCGATTGATAAATATACTCCATCCCTAAATAAATCGTTCCAAAGTAAATAAAGTACACTCCTTCCTTACTCTCTCCAGCAGCCCAGCGCAGGCTGAGTCATATTCGAGCCATTTCCCCTCCAGACCACCATCTTGCAATACATCACAGGAGAGATGACAGCACCCTCTGCTGGTGATACTGTGCACTAGGTCAGTTGGACTCTAGATCTCGTTGTGGAGAAACTGCCTGCAAAATAAAGACTTATGTCCAGCACAGGCAGAGTCCTTTTCCTGCCATTTCTCCCATCCCAGACTGTCATCTTGGATTACATCACGAAATGGACGAAAGGACTCTCTGATAGTGTACTAGACCCAGACCTCGTGGCGAACGCACTATTCGCCGCCATCTTGGATAACAATACTTGAGTCATCAGCTGATGTCAAGGCAGCCATCTTGGATTACGTCACAGATGAGAGCGCTGTCTGGTGGTGGTGTACTAGGTCAGATGGAGTCTGTACCCCATGGCGACCACACTGGAGGGCAGTAGTGCCTGTAATTGTTGTTTAAATAAAGTAGTGCATGCAAAATAATAAAGACTTACGGTAAGCACAGGTTGAGTCCTCTCCACAAACAATCCCTAGGAAGAGGTGGCAGTCAGGTGACATAGGTTAGTGGAGGTTATCCAACTGCCCTTTCTCCTTAGCCCCAAAATTCAAACTTGGCGCCAGTTCCAAGGATGAGGAGGCAGACAGATTACTTAGGTTAGTGGAGGTAGTCCAACAGATCTTTCTGTCCCACCATTTTGTTAGGTTAGTAGACATAACTGTGGTGTGATGCATTATCCTGTTAGAATTTGAACTTCCTGTCACTTTCCTGGGGGAGGGGAGGGGAGGAGGGTTAGGTTAGTCATGATGCCCAATTGCCCTTCTTCCCACCAAAATTCAAACTTCCCACCAAAATCCACCATCTTGGGTGATATCATAGCCGCCATCTGGGATGACATCATGCGCTGTTGGCTAGTCTACGCGCCGCCATCTTAGATGACGTCATCGCCGCCATCTTGGATACATCTGGCAACAATGCAGAGTGTGCCAGAATGCAGGTTGTCCCAATACTGACGACGTTACTGCCTTGGTATTATGCACTGCAACTGGCATCTGACCTCACAGTGTTCGTTGGACATGTTGTATCTAGGCAAACGGTGTACAGAAGGCTTCAGCAGAGTGGCCTCTATTGTTGAAGACCTGCTGCCATTTTACCACTGGCATGTCTTCACAGAAGGGAACGTCTGGAGTGAAGCTGCGAACATGCTACCTGAACTGTCGAACGGTGAGCCAATGTTCATTTCACAGATGAGTACTGATTTGGTCTGGAGATTGATTCTCGACAGATTCGCATCTGGAGGGCATGTGGAACATGATTTCTGGACCAAAATATTGTGGAAGGAGATGAGTATCGAGGAGGATCCCTAATGGTGTGGACAGGGATTGTGTTGAGCACTAGACTACCTCTTCATGAAATTGTACGGGTAACCATCAAGATTTAACTGCTGTCAGATGCTGTTAGGAGGTCTTGGGATCTAATACACTGTTGTTGCGAAGTGCTGTGGGCCCAGGCTTGGTACAGTTGGACGATAATATTCGACCTCATAAAGCATGAGTGGTTGATATTCAATCCTGCAGGACTGCCCATAAATCCGTAAGAGTACAAGGGTGTGGAGATCTCTTCTAAACAGCACATTGCAAGGCATCCCAGATACGCTCAATAATGTTCATGTTTGGGGAGTTCGGTGGCCAGCCACTCAGAAGAGTATTCCTGGAGACACACTGTAGCAATTCTGGACGTGTGGGGTGTCGTATTGTCCTGCTGGAATTGCCCAAGTCCGTTGGAACACACAATGGACATAAATGGACAAAAGTGATCAAACAGGATGCTTACGTACGTGTCACTTGTCAGAGTCGTATGTACAGGTATTATGGGTCCCATATCACTCCGACTGTACGCGCCCCACACCATTACAGAGCATATATCAGCTTGACCAGTCTATGGATTCATGAGGTTGTCTCCATACCCGTACACGTCCATCCGCTCGATGTAATTTGAAACAAGACTCATCCGACCAGGCAATATATTTCCAGTCATCAACAGTCCAGTGTTAGTGCTGACGGGCCCCGGCGAGGCGTAAAGCTCTGTGTCATGCTGTCATCAAGGGTACACGAGTGAGCCTTTGGCTCCGAAAGCCCATATGGATGATGTTTCGTCAAATAGTTCGCACTCTGACACTTGTTGATGGCCCAGCATTGAAATCTGCAGCAATTTGACGTAGGGTTGCGCTTCTGTCACGCTGGACGACCCTCTTCAGTCGTCGTTGGTCCCTTTCTTGCAGGCTGTTTCTCCGGCCGCAGCGATGTCGGAGATTTGATGTTTTAGCGGATTTCTGATATTCACGGTACGCTCGTGAAATGGTCGTACGGGAGAATCCACACGTCATCGCTACCTCGGATATGCTGTGTCCCACCGCTCGTGCACCGATTATGGCACCACGTTCAAACTCACTTAAATCTCGATAACCTGCCATTACAGCAGCAGTAACCGATGTAATAACTGCGCCAGACACTTGTTGTCTTATATAGACGTTGCCGACCGCAGCGCCGTATTCTGCATGTTTACATATCTCTGTATTTTAATACGCATCCCTATACCAGTTTCTTGGCGCTTCAGTGTACGTGTCCAAGTGTTACTAAATATACCTACGGGTACATTAATATCTGAGTTGAGTAACGGTCTAGTTAATAAATGTGGTGTCGTCTTCACTGTCTGCCGTATTACTCTCTGTGTCGTCTTCCGTGTCGTTATCCACCATATGGAGCCTGTTATACTGCTGCATATTGCCTTGTTTTCTGTGCGGTCGTGACCTTCGGCATTCTTCGTGTGTTGCATTTGAAGTATTGCCTGTTAGTGTATTTAAATGTATCCATTCTGATTTGTTTTGTTTCCCTGATGTGTCTGTAATTCCCGCGGAACAGGATTGTGTGTTCGGGAAATCCGATCTCCCCGCATGTACTCGCGCGATTCAGGTGAGTGGGATAAGGTCCGTGTCCTGTTAAGAAGAAAACCATGCCGTGGCTAGGGTCGGCATGTTTCATTCCGGAGGGAATGTGTGGACTCCCGGTCCCTTATCACTTGTGCCCCACTCGTTCTGCCAGGTTTCCATTCGCCAAAGCTAAGCTGGCGCTTGTTGTTTAAGGGTATAACGTATATTTTACTAATCCGATCTAGTCTGCCCCTCTTTAACCAATACTGTGAAGCTCGATATCTGACGGTGATATCAGTCGGGTAGATTCAGAGCACTATGCATAGTGCCTTGACCGATATGGTAACGAAAGCTCCCGATAGTCTAAGAAGGACACTTCTCTGCATCTGCCTAATCGCCGTTTTGTTGGTGGCGAAGGTTACCCGAAGCGCCCGTGAACGTTCCGTAAAACCGAGTGCCGATGTGAAGAGTGCCCAGTTGTATGTTCAGATTACTGAAAAGGGTGGTCCTTATTGTCCCGAGTTCAGCCTTGCCAGTTTGTGTTGAATTTTTCTGCCTTGCCTGTAGTTAACTTAATTTTTCGTGGGAGGAGGAATTCCGCCTTATGCAAGACAACCTTTTTCTGTTTTGTTTCGCCCAGACATGTTTAAGCGCATTTTGTGCTATCTTCAGTGGGTTAATTTTAATTTTTTAACTGTAAAACTGTTGTTACATATTAACATTTAGCGAAAATTTTGGTACATAATATTTATAATTGTGAATGAATAATTGTTGTAAAATACTATACATCATTTGTTCATAGTTCAAAGTTGAGACATTTATTAACGACCTGACGCACTATGTTTTGTTTACAACGTTATGTCAAAGTTCTGTTTATAGCTAGTTGGCAAAAAGAGTGGATGTATGCATTAGTTCACATACCACACAAGTGGGGTCTTTGTGGTCACGGGAGTACCTCAGCATCACGCAGACGGTTCATACAGATACGTCCCATTTGCGGACGAGCATTTTCTGTTGAATGTGGCACCAGAATACTGTCACATGAGAGGAACACATAAAGGTGCAGGATGTCTATGACGTATCGTTGTGCCGTCAGTCGCTACAAGCCGTCACCTGAAGTCATGCACGATGGCTCACCGCACCATGACGCCCCTCCAAAACATTGTTCGCGACTCTTGTGTATCCTACCAAGCTCCCTGACAACAGTAAACACGGGCAAAACTAATGCACTCTGGTGGCTGTTCTGTCTGTCACAGAGAATTTTAACTCTAATCATTTTACATACCCGTCGATATGGTGCACGCGTACGAAATTACATTAACGTCCGACGCTATCTTCTGGGTGTTCCATTTCTTTTATTAAGCAGTAGGTTTTGAAAGTCACCTATTTTGGCTCCAACGCCTTTCGTACAAAGTTTTTGTGCAGGAATGGACAGTCACTTGTTATCCTCGAAGGTCTGCAGTCACCTACCTGTCTGCTAGCGTGTTGCGCCTCTGAGTAGAAACTATGAGGTATATCTTTACGGGACGAGGGAGATTTGACAGGCTCCGTCCAATGAGAATGCTGGTCGTCATATTTCGGTCTGGAAAACCTCGTGGCCACAGCACACAGGTACACTTCTGATCCTGATGCTGTGATTACTGCCCTTGCCAACATTCGTCGTACTATAGACGCTTTGTTTTCTTTTCTAAAGGTGGTGCAGTCAACCTTCTTCGTTCTGGCTTATGGTGAGATTGTTGCTAGATTCGTACATTTGTGCTACATTTACTTGATTGTAAAACATGGAGAATTAGGTTTCTTTTCGCAGTACGTTTTGCAGTAGTATTTGGGGTGGAATCGTTAGGTCTTTGTTCACGTTTCCAGCTGCTTTAGAACTGGTAAGGGACAATATCAATTTCTAATTTAGTCATACATGGTTTCATGGTGCTTATCTCGAAGCTATTCCCCTCGTAAGACAAGCTTTCACAAATTAAAAATAATATTTCATAACTTTCTTTGGTCTCTCGCACCTGGTGAAGATGTAATGTTCATGGTATGCTGAATTAGGTTTATTCGTGAAGCTTGTTATCATGTGTGTGAACTTTGATCTTTATATTGGATTTGACTACAGTTGGTATTTTACGAATTTATTATCCTTCTCCGCGGTCTTAGTTCAATGAAACTTTCCACGTGTTCCATACCCCCGCTCGTTTTCGACCAAGAACTACGTTTTCGAAACATAGCCCATATATTTTAATTGTGTTTAAAGCTTGGGTGAAACAGCCAGAATTAAGCTATGTCCACAATTGTATAATGTAAGAATGTTCAGCTATATAGGAAAGCCTACGTCACTGTGGAACTTCGAGACACGTGCCAGTGAAAATGGAGTCGTCGGGGTAATTTCTATTACCACACAAGCTCATGATTAGAGTAGGGCACAGACTTCATTTTTCTGTTGGTTAACTGTGATTAACCCTCATTTCTTCCGTTGCGCTTTGCGATAGTCATTGCCATTACGAAACTTTAGTTATCACAGTCAGCTTGCGTTTACTTGCATATGGGTCAGATTTAATACATTGCTGGGGAAAAAATTAGTATATCTGGAAAGACGAAATCGATTTTGATCCGATGACGGCATATGCTATCAGGGTGATAGTGGACGTACTGATAATGGTTTCAGCGTCGTCCGCCAACAGAGAGCGTAGTGGCATAGCTACCAGAGCGCCATCTGTGTCTACCCTTTAATAAGGAATGCTCATAGCCAGAAGGCTCAGTGTGGTGCAAACGTGTGAAGCGAGAAGACAGCGCCGAGCGGGGTAGCCGCGCCTTGCGACGGTTCGCGCAGCTTACCCCATCGGAGGTTGGAGTCCTCGCTCGGGCATGGGCGTGTGTGTGTTGTCCTGAGAGTAAGTTAGTTTAAGTTGGATTAAGTAGTGTGTAAGCCTAGGGACCGATGACCTCAGCAGTTTGGTCCCATAGGAACTTACCACAAATTTCCAAAAATTTCTATGAAGACAACCATGCCATGGAGATGCACTCGTGCTTCCTACAACAAACTAAGGTAGTTTTGAAGGGGTCAAACTGAGACCTTCCCATCGGCGGGATGGTCCTTTCGAAGAATTGTCACACAAGTTGGACTTGCTACGTCAGTTGCGCAGAAATGCTGGTCTCAGTGGCCACGTGAACATTCTCACTCCCACAGACGAGGTTCTGGATGTCCGTGCAGCGCAGATGCCAGGATCATCGTATTGTAAGGACACCAGTGGCAGATCGTACAGCTACCACTGCACAGATAAGAAAGCTTGTGAGCCCACACGTGTCAACAAGAACTGTTGCGAACTGGTTATTTACAATGGAACTACGGGCAGGTGCACTTCTAACCCGTCTTCCCCTCACGCCACAGCACTGAAATCCAGTTCTCGAGTGGTGCCGTCACAGTATCACTTGGAAGATGGTATGGGGGTCCACGGTCTTCAGCTACGAAAGCAGATTCTGCTCGCATGCAAGTGACGGTCCAACATAGACCTCGTGAGCACTGTTCCGTAAAGTGCATCGACCTTGACACACTGAACCCACACCTGGCCTTATGGTACAACTCTCGTTCACCTTTGGTGTTTCTGGAGGGGACGCCGACCGGCGCTCGGTAAGTGCAGAATGTTCTTAAACCTCTTCTTTTTCCTTTCTTGAAGCTGGAAGGTGATCTGCTGTTCGGAAACGATAATGCACGCCCAAACACTGCCCGTGAAACTCAACGTGCTCTGTAAGACATGCAGCAACTTTCCTGGTCAGCACAATCTCTCCGGACTTGTCTCCAAACGTCCGTGTGTGGGATGTGATAGGACGAAAAGTGACTCGCACTGGATGACGTGCCTTGTGTGGTACGATGGGCAATGTGGCTACTACTTTGAATAATTTTATATCCCCTACATTTTATGTACAGTCCCCATTGAGTTTAAGATTTAAGGGTCGATCTCAGATTGTTTCTGTTACGCCCTGAGGGCCGCCAGCACACAGGACCGAGGTTGTCGGCCGGCTCCGCGAGTCCTGCGCGGACCGTCGGTGCACTCAGGCCCCCGCGCCCTCGCCAGCGCCGCCAGCCGGGATGCTTTCGGGACCGTGCACGGGGAGACAGGTGGGCGTATTGTACAGTGTGTACCCGTAACGGACACGTCAGTTCGGTCTGCCGCTCTCAGCAGCCTCCTCCTCCTCCGCTACCCGTGGATGTCAACAGGGTGTAGTCTTCGGGACTTCCGAGCTGACGATCAACGTTCAGGTCAACGGTCGGCTGCTGCAGATGCAGGAGGATACCGGAGCAACATTTTCGCTGATCAACTATTCCTCTTATGTGAAAATGGGGGCGCCCACCACCTCGGCGCCTCCTCGCTTATAATAAGCAAGCGATCGCTCTCTCGGGTCAGCTCACGGCTTCTGTCCTCTATAAATCGGTTCGCAGGGAAGTTACCTTCCTTGTGGTCAACAATGCAGCCACCGTGGACGTCTTTGGGTTCGATGCCTTTCGTGCCTTTGGGTGCGCCATTGATGACAATGTTCGTCTCGTGTCTTCCCAGGTTTCGTTTCCAGCAGTCGATACCTCGTGCACGGAATCCCATGACCGCTTCTCGCCGGGCGTCGGCCGTGCTCGAGATTTTCAGGTGTCGCTCCAGCTGAAACCGTCTGCCTGCCCGAAGTACTTCCGAGCTCGGCAGGTTCCCCTCACCCACTAGCATCCTCTTAAACAGAAACTGGACCTTCTCGCCACGGAGGGAGTCGTCACTCCGGTCCGTTACAGTTCGTGGGCGATGCCCTCGGTCGTCCTCGAGAGACCAGATGGGCATCTTTGGCTTTGTGTCGACTTCAAGACTACGCTAAACCCTCAGCTACAGGTTGAGGACTGCCCCCTCCCCCGTCTCGAGGACCTGTTCTCCGAGCTCGCTGGGGGCCAATTTTTTTCGAAGATCGATCTTGCCGAGGCCCATTTCCAAATACCTTTTGATGAGCCTTCTACTCACTTGGCCGTCGCCAACACACCGTTTGGGCTGTTCCGGTTGAACCACCTCGTGTATGGCATCACTAGTGCACTGGCCATCTTTCAGCATTATTTGGAACAGCTCTTGTGGGATGTGGCCGGATGTATCAACTACCTCGACGACACCGTCGTCACCGGTCGTACTGCGGATGAACATCTCAGTCATCTGCGACAATTGTTCCAGCGGCTGTGGACTGCGGGCCTAAAATGCAACCTTGCTAAATGCTCCTTTTTTCAACCTGCTATCTCCTACCTGGGTCACGTCAGTTCCAGAAATGGCATATCTCCTACCTCCTCTCACGTCGCCACTATAGAGGCCCTTCCTCGTCTGAGCGACATCCACCAATTGCAGTCTTTCCTGCGTAAAATTGCGTACTATCGAAAGTTCATTCCCTCTGCTGCTCACAATGCGGCGCCCCTCCATCGCCTATGCCGAAAGACCGTGCCTTTTCATTGGTCCCCGGCGTGTGAATCGGCTTTCCGAACCTTAAAGTGGGGGTTGCGCTCGGCAGAGTGTCTCGTGCCGTATATCCCCTCTCTTCCTCTTCTATCGGCTACGGACGCCTCAGACTATGGTGTTTGGGCTGTCCTTTTGCACCATCTACCTGATGGATCGTAGCGCCCAATGCAAATATTCCCAAATTTAGGAGGAGGCCCTCACCATCGTGTACCAAATTCCTCCCATACCTTTATGGTACGCCTTTTTGTTTAATCACTGACCATAATCCCCTTGTGGCCTTATTTTCACCAGCAGCCGAGTTACCCAAGAAGACTTCCCACCGCCTGCAGCGATGGGCCCTATTCCTTTCACGTTTCAGGTACACCATCCATTTCCGGCCCACTGCCCAGCATGCCCACGCCGATGCCTTGTCTCGGCTCCCCTCCAGCCAGGATTCGGCATTCGATTCGTCAGACACCCTAATTTTTCAGGTCGATGAAGACATACAGGTGGCGTTAGCGGCATTCCCTGTCACAGCTGCGCGGGTGGCCGCCGCGATGGCCGCAGATCCGCTCCTGCAAGTGGTACACCGCTATGTTCCCTGTGACTGGCCGGCACTTCCACCGCCTCACGCCCAGGCTGGTGGCCACCGACAGGGTGCTCCTCCGTGTGGAACGTGACGCCAATCCACGAGTCACTGTACCAACTTCCCTGCGGTCCCAGATTCTCAGTGTCTTACATCAAGGTCACTGGGGTATCGCCCGGATGACAACCCTGCATGTCTCCATGTCTTCTGGGCAGGTATGATGGCGGAGATGGAGCGCGTAGTCCAGGGTTGTCAGCAGTGTGCCCAGGCCTTTCCCACTCTGCACCCAGGTTCGTCGTTGAGTACACCATCGCAGGCGCTCCTGTCTGTTATGCAGCGTCAAGGGTAAACACAGCCATGGTCTCCGAGCTGATAGTCCATGCAGCTGCAAACGTCGTCGAACTGTTCGTGCAGATGGTTGTTGTCTTGCAAACGTCCCCATCTGTTGACCCAGGGATCGAGACGTAGCTGCACGATCCGTTACAGCCATACGGATACGACGTCTGCCATCTTGACTGCTAGTGATACGAGGCCGTTGGGATCCAGCACGGCGTTCCGTATTACCCTCCTGAACCCACCGATTCCATATTCTGCTAACAGTCATTCGATCTCGACCAACGCGAGCAGCAATGTCGCGATACGATAAACCGCAATCGCGATAGGCTACAATCCGACCTTTATCAAAGTCGGAAACGTGATGGTACGCATTTCTCCTCCTTACACGAGGCATTACAACAACGTTTCACCAGGCAACGCCGGTCAACTGCTGTTTGTGTATGAGAAATCGGTTGGAAACTTTCCTCATGTCAGCACGTTGTAGGGCTCTTGTGTGAATGCTCTGAAAAGCTAATAATTTGCATATCACAGCATTTTCTTCCTGTGGTCGTGCAGTAGCGTTCTCGCTTCCCACGCCCGGGTTCCCGGGTTCGATTCCCGGCGGGGTCAGGGATTTTCTCTGCCTCGTGATGGCTGGGTGTTGTGTGCTGTCCTTAGGTTAGTTAGGTTTAAGTAGTTCTAAGTTCTAGGGGACTGATGACCATAGATGTTAAGTCCCATAGTGCTCAGAGCCTCAGAGCCATTTTCTTCCTGTCGTTTAAATTTCGCGTCTGTAGCACGTCATATTCATGGTGTAGCAATTTTAATGGTCAGTAGTGTGTTACTACACCAACATCTGACTGTCTGGCCAATACTATTTAAAGGCTAGAACCAGCACCGGACGTCATTTCACGCCGAATACCGACATCAAGGACGTCTCCACGGAAGATTACGTCTTTGCCATCGGACTAGGACTTGGAATTAAGTGAATGTGTGTTACCACGGACTCTTGTGGGAAACTTAGAAGTTATCTTCTGTTGCCTCTAGCAGGAAATTCTTACTGACTTTTTGATTGTGACTTTTCGTTGTTATTCAGTCATTTCCATGTAGACCGTCCGCAGCTCGAGGTCTTGCGGAAGCGTTCTCGCTTCCCGCGCACGAGGTCCCGGGTGCGATTCCCAGCTGGGTCAGGGATTGGTTGGTTGGTTGGTTTGGGGAAGGAGACCAGACAGCGTGGTCATCGGTCTCATCGGATTAGGGAAGGATTGGGAAGGAAGTCGGACGTGCCCTTTCAGAGGAACCATCCCGGCATTTGCCTGGAGGGATTTAGGGAAATCACGGAAAACCTAAATCAGGATGGCCGGACCCGGGATTGAACCGTCGTCCTCCCGAATGCGAGTCCAGTGTCTAACCACTGCGCCACCCCGCTCGGTGGTCAGGGATTGTCTCTGCCTCGTGATGACTGGGTGTTGTGTGTCTTTCATCATCATTGACTCGCAAGTCGCCGAACTGGCGTCTACTAAAGAGGACTTGCAATACGGCGGCTGAACTTCCCCGCATGGGGCCTCCCGGCCAACAATGCCATACGATCATTTCATATCATTTCCATGTAGACTCTCGTAAATAAAAGTTGTGTTGTATAAACTTTCAAATTGTCAGTTACAACAGTTTCTATGAAGCTTGTATAGTTACTAATGTGTCTTTTACTCTCGTCAACATTTTTATGTGTGAGAAATGTTAAGCGACACATCGGTTCGGTATCGAAGTGTCTCCCATCCGCAAGAAGAAACCGTCGCGAACGTATCAGAAAAGTCTGACACCCCTGTGTACTACATACTTTTTGGCAGAGTCTGTATAGAATCGCACACGTATCTCACCGTACTCGGTTGCCTTTCCTCGTTCGAGTGATTTAGGTTTCTTGTCTTTATATTCCACAATCACTTATCTCCATATTTATTATTTCGGCGTTCGTGCGATGACTGAAAGTTGGAACCTTTTCATTGAATGACACCTCCAGTCACAACAACAATTTTATTTCACTTTAGATCATTCTCATGCGTTTTTGTCGTAAGTAAAAATTACCCTTTTTGCTTGGCTAAGAAAACTCTTATTTTGTCCAAGACTTTTTTTCTTGAGCACAGGGCATCTGCAGCTGTCACTACTAGTTTTATTGGTTGGTAGTTCCCTCTGAATGCAAAAAAGAGAGTATAACATGGCCGGTTTCAGTCTTCAGGCCATTCTCAAGTTTTACGATATTTCACAGTCCATCAGTGTTGGAAAGCTTAATCCCGTATTTTGGACTTCTCTATGACAGTTTTAGGTTCTTTTCGGTTGTCCTTCATCTAATGAATCACATTAGTAACAGGCACTTGGGAAGTTAAAAACTTATTTGGCAAGCTATTGGCCTTGCAACAACTATTGGTCTTCTATTATCCGTGCAAGGATGCAAGACTGAGATTCATGGAAAGAATCCTCAGGCAGTGTAGTCTGCCAACAAAGGAGGTATCTTACAAAATCCTCTTTCGATCAATATGCCTATTATAATATCGGTCGTCAGTCTGTGATACGAACCAGATGGGATTTTTACAAAACACGGAGAACATCCAAAGAGGAGCAGCGCATTTCGTTATAGGTTTATTTAGTAAGCACGAGGGCGTTACGGAGATGATCAGCCAACTACAGTGGCAGACGCTGCAACAGAGGAGTTCTGCAACACGATTTGGTTTAGTGTTGAAATTCCGAGATCTTCATCCCTTGAGGAGACAACCAAATTATTATTTCCACTTACGTATATTTAGAGGAAAGACCATGGGCGTAAAATTAGAGATATTTGAGCTGACACGTAGGTGGGCCACTCGCTGTTGGAAAGACAGAGGTGGGAAGTGACTGTGCTACAAAAAGTACCCTGCGCCACACACCGTAATCTGTCTTTCGGAACATATTTGAAGATGTAAATGTAGTGGTCTCATGGTCACGTGGTCAGTTTACCGGCTGCTGATAACCTTATCCGTGGATTCGGTAGTAGTGTTCTAAGTATAAAAGGTAACAGGAGAAATCCACCAGATGATAGTATAATGACCATATAACCACCTAATGGGTGCAATAATGGGGTGCCTGATACAGAATATTATTTTCCATGTACTTTGTTGCGTTAATTATTCTAGTTTGGTCTTTATCTTGATTGGTCCTTCTCCGCAGAACGATATTAAATGCACTGAGGTGACAAAAGTGCCGGCCGCGGTGGTCTAGCGGTTCTAGGCGCTCAGTCCGGAACCGCGCGACTGCTACGGTCGCAGGTTCGAATCCTGCCTCGGGCATGGATGTGTGTGATGTCCTTAGGTTAGTTAGGTTTAAGTAGTTCTAAGTTCTAGGGGACTGATGACCATAGATGTTGAGTCCCATAGTGCCCAGAGCCATTTGAACCATTTTTTTGACAAAAGTCATGGCGCACCTCCAAATATCAAAGTGGATCTCCTTTTGTCAGATGTAGTGCTGCAACTCGACATGGCATGGACACAAAAAGTCTTTGGAAGTCCATAGCAGAAATATCGAGCCATGGTGCCTCTACAGCCGTCCATAAATGCGAAAGTGTTTCCGTTGCAGGATTTTGTCACGAAATCTCCTCTCGATTATGTTCCATAAATGTTCGATGGGATTCACGTCGGCTGATCTCGGTGGCCAAATAATTCGCTCGAAGTATCCAGAATGTTCTTCAAACCAGTCACGTACAACTGTGGCCCGGTGACATGGCGCAATTTCGTCGATGTTTGGAAACATGAAGTCCATGAATGGCTGAAAATTGTCTCCAAGTAATCGAACATAGCTGTTTGCCGTCAGTGATAGGTTCAGTTGGACCAAAGGGCCAGTCCATCCCGTGTAAACACAGCCCACACAATTATGGAGCCACCATTAGCTTGCTTTGTTGACAACTTGGGGGTCCATGGCTTCGTGAGGTCTACGCCACACTCGAAACCTACCATCAGGTCTTACCAACTGAAATCGGGTCTCATCTGACCAGCCACGGTCTTCAATTCGTGACCAATATGGTCACGAACCCAGGAGAGATGCTGCAGGCGATGCCATGCTGTTAGAAAAAGCACTCGCGTCGGTCGTCTGGTGACATAGCCCATTAACGTCAATTTTCGGCGCATTGTCCTTACGGATACGTTCGTAGTGCGTCCCACATTGATTTCTGTGATGATTTCACGTAGCACTGCTTGCGTGTTAGCAGTGACAAGCGCAAACGCCGCTACTCTCTGTCGTTAAGTGAAGGCCATCGGCCACTGCGTTGGCTGTGGTGAGATTTAATGCCTGAAATTTGTTATTCTCGGCACACTCTTGACACTCTGGATCTCGGACTACTGAATTCCCTAACGATTCCAGAAACGGAATGTTCCTTGCGCGTAGCTCCAACAACCTTCCCTCCTTCAAAGTCTGTTAATTCTCGTCGTGCGGCCACAATCACCCTTTCGCATGAACCACATCAGTACAAATGACAACTCCGACGATGCACTGTCCTTTTACACCGTGTATGCGCGATACATATAAACATATCGCTATCCCACGATTTTTTTTCACCTCAGTGTAAATTGAGTGAGTGAGACAGAAGCGGTGTTTTGCATCAAGACATCCCTGCAAACGTCATTCTGACTCTCATCATCTACATCACCTATTTCCACGGAAGTACTCTGCATTTCGCACTTAAGTGCTTAGCAGAGGGTGCAAGATACCAGTTACAAACAATTGTCTGCGGTTTCACATTCGAATAGCGTGTGAATATGTACGTGTCAGCTCTGATGTCCCTAATTTTGTTGCGATGGCCATTCCTCCGTATTTATGTAGCTGCGAACAAAGTTTTGTGGCATCCAGAGGAGAAAAGCGTTTGGCTGAAATTTCGTGATAAGATTTAGTTGCAATAGAAAATATCTTTGTTTTGATGATTCATTTTCCATCTCGCTTATCGTAGCTAAACACTCACTCCCACATTTCGAGATAAACTAAATGAGCCGCCCTTCTGTGAACTTTTTCTTGTTTTCTATCAGTCTAATCTAGTAAGGATCCCATACTATGCAACGATCCTCTAAAAAAGAGCAAACAAGTGTAGTCGGAACAGTTCTTTTAGTGGATGTGTTGCGCTTCCTAAGTGTTCTTCTGACAAAATGCATCATTGGTTCGCCTTCCCTATAACATTTTTTCAGTGTAACTTGTACCTAACTCTAATTCCCAGATATGTAGTTCAATAGATAACTTCAAAATTTGTGTTATTTATCACAATAGAAAATCAGTGTAATTATCTTAGTACTGTGTTGAACACCTCACACGTTTTCATGATCGGTGTCAATTAACACATTTCGCACCATGCAAGTATTTTGCATAAATAATTTTTAAACTCGATTTGCTATTATGTTGACTTTAGTAGTTGGTAAATGACGATACCACCAGAACAGTTTGGCTGCAAACAATTTATATAAATCAAGAACAGAAACTGACGTATCGTACTTCCTGAGAAAATGCCTGTATAACTTCTATTTCATTCTATGAAATCTCAAAGGTTTCTTTCTGACAGGAAGTAATTAATCCACTGCCCTAGCTGAGAGTATATTCCATAAGCATAAATTTGATTAGAAACCGATTGTGAGGGACGTTGCCAAATGGTTTGCGTAAGTCTAAGACATGGAATCATCTTGAGATCCCCTGTGGATAAATTATTGTTAGTCCGTACGAGTAGAGACCTAGTTTTGCTTCGCTAAAACGATGTTTTCTGAATCCGAGCTGGGTATGTATCAATAGGCTGTTTTCTCCGAAGTGTCTAATAATGTGTAAACATAATAAACGCTTCACAGTCGCACTACAAATCTGTGTTAATGTTTCGGACTGTTTCTATTTCAATTTGTGTTCACTGATCGACCAATGCAACTTCTCAGTCTTTAGGCACGGGTCTTTCGTCGAGCGAGCGGTTTTATATAATTGTTGAGAATGGAGACACTTTGTCAGCGTATTCTGACAGGAACCTAATTGCTATACAGTCTGGTCCATCCTCTGTTCCTTTAGGTGGCTTACAAAATTGGTTATAACAGATAGCCTTTGCACTCAGGTGATCTGCAGCATCGTACACATAACTGATTATGGTCCTCTGGCTTTGTGACGAATTGACGCCTTAAACCAGAAACTCTGACAATTCACGATAATCTTGTATGCAAATTCCTTGGTCTCAGGTATCGGGTGGAGAATTGTAGTCTGACGTACACTATATAGAAGAAGCGGTGAACCGGGTAGCAGAGTAAGTGTGGCGTGCACATGACAGTCAATGACGAATTATTTTATTTTATATGTTACACATCTAGTTCCGTAGGACCAAATTGAGGAGCAAATTTCCATGGTCATGGATCGTATCAATACATAAAATTACAACATAAAAGTAATAACAGATAAAATAAAATGTTTATGAACCCAAGAAAAGACAAGCCATCAGTTTATGTAAACGCAATCAACAATATAACATTGTAATCAACTTAATTTTTCAAGGAACTGCTCGACAGAACAGAAGGCGTGACCCATGAGGAAACTCTTCAGTTGGGATTTGAAAGCGCTAAAATTTTTGAATTCTTGCGGCGGCTCATAGAAAATGGATGCAGCAGTATACTGCACACCTTTCTACACAAGAGTCAAGCAATTGCGATCCAAATGCAGATTGGATTTCTGCCCAGTATTAACTGAGTGAAAGCTGTCTCGGGAATAAGTTGATATTGTTAAGAAGAAACGACTGTAAAAAATATACATATATATTGAGAGGCCAATGTCAGAATACCCAGACTAGTAAACAGGGGTCGAGAAGAGGTTCGAGAACTTACACCACTTATTGCCCGAACTGTCCGTTTCTGAGCCAAAAATACCCTTTGACAATGGGGGGAGTTACCCCAAAATATAATACCATACGACATAAGCGGATGAAAATAAGCATCGTAGACTACTTTTCATGTCGAACTATCACTTACTTCAGATACCGTTTTAAGAGTAAAAAAGGCAGCATTAAGTCTTTGAACAAATCCTGAACGTGGACTTTCCACGACAGTTTACTATCTGAACACCTAGAAATTTGAACTGTTCAGTTTCATCAATCATATGCCCATTCTGTGAGATTAAAGCGTCGGTTTTTGTTGAATTGCGTGTTAGAAACTCTAAAAACTGTGTCTTACTGTAATTTAGCCTTAGTTTATTTTCTATAAGCCATGAAATTATGTCATGAACGGCACTATTTGAAACAGAACCAATGTTGCACACAACATCCTTTACTATCAAGCTGCCGCAATCGAAGAAATAGTAAACAGCCACGTTAGTCACGGAAGAGAATATCAGTGCTTGAAGAACAGAAAGGGAAAGTGTTAATGTGCTGTTAGTTAAACACACGAGCGTCCATGGTAAGAACTTAGAAGTAGTCTCACTTATTAATGCTACTAAGCCTCGCATAGTACTACGAGCGTGTTGTATTTGACGAATATAGATAGTCAGTACAACGGTGGGTTCCTTACCAGTTCCGAGACGAGAACGTGCGGAAACTAGAACTTATTGTATAGTAGTCCACTTTATTACAAAGTATATATATATATATGAAGATTTACTTCATTTCGTTTGATTCATTTCCATAGGAATTTTCTGAGTGTTTACAAATGTCTCTGAATATTAAAGTGTCACTTTACATAGATAATTTTAAACACTCTTCAGTTGGAATACATAGAAATAATGTTGACAGGTTAGTGGGACTGCACTGATAAGTCGTAGTTCGTTACACGGCAACAGTGCCGCGTCGAGCATCCCCTTTTCGTTTTGTCGGAGGATTGTAACATTCAGAATGAGGTTTTCGATTAAAAGTTATCAAATACTTGCCTGTCCTACCATCGCACCTTGGAGATGGGGAGTTAGTTCAAGTGTCATTGTACAGCATTTTGAAACATACGATTTTCTACCAATATTAATTTTTCCGATTACGGCACTATCTGTCGCGAAACCGAAAAATATGTTTCAGACGAAATTTATGTATTTTTTCCCGTGGATTCTGAAATAAAAAATGGAGATTCCCATTTAAGATTTCAAGGTCGCTCCCTCGCTCCCACACACAGGGAGGGGTAGAGGTCGAGTTTGTATTAGTGGTTGTCTCCCTCCGAGGCGAGCAAATTTTAACTACAGATTTTTTGGTGCCGATGTGTAGTTTTCGATATACGTCAGTGTCTTCAGATAAATTGAACACCCTGTTTACCGCAAACTGGCAGGACGCAAGTGGTGGATGCGTATTTATTGCCGTAAAGAATTCATTAATATTTAGTAACATCATTACATAGCACGACTGCGAGACAATCGTAATGAATGTAAGCATCGGATATAAATCAAACATGGTAACGGGATTCGTTTATGCAGTATCTGCCCCGGATGATATAGTTGCAGAATGCTTCAAAGACATTTGAGGAATATCGCAGGCAAATTTCCTAAACGAGCTATTTCGTAGATTTAAATGAAGTCAGAATCTTGTTAACAAACAAAATCTTAAAGAATCCAAACTGAGAGTAGGGACAGCAATGTGAGAAGCGTGCAGTGAATTCTGAAGCATCATTTTGGCGACCGACGTGATAAAAAAATCCCAAGAAGTTTGGGTCGTAGTAAGACGATCGAAAGGCGTAATGGACTTAAAAATAGTCACTGCCGCTGAAGATTGTTTCGTTTGAGCGTAGACAGCAACAAGCATGACGGTAATAATCTGTGACACAGCAGGATATCCTGCCTACCTCACACAGCTGGAGGCAGAGCGTTCGCTGCAGCTGCCGACCCTGAGGTAACCGGAACGTTGACCCGCAGCGGCAGCCATCAGCAGTGCAGTGAGTGCACACGGATGCGCTACCTTAGCGCCGTTGGAATCTCATCGACGCAGGAACTAAAACTGAAATGACGCATGCAGTCATCGTAACTGTTCTTACATGTTTGCGGTACATTTTCTTCATGTGCCGTAGTCGACAATTAGCAAACATTGCGTCAATTTTCATTGCGTAATTGGTAAACACATCGTACTGTGCGCAAATTTCGTGGGTTAAATATACCTTCAGTTTGTCAGAGCGAGAGCGTGTGACTCTGTTGGTGGTGATCCGTCCCGTGAACGAATTGCGATGGACTCTTAGTCTATTCGAGAGGGATGCTGCAGGTTCAGCACCGTGTTTAACGTCTCATTTCAGTTTCATAACCATCCACAACAAGAAAAGAAAATGTTACGTTGCACTTCGTCACATTCATCTCACGTTACAGCTACACATCTCACACATAACTCCCGACCTGATGAAAGCAATGGGAAGTTGCATCCACCAGAACCTTTGGAAGATGGCAATAAAGGAAGTTCCACACAGTCATTATGTACAGCAATCCTTACAAGAATCCAGTAATGAAAACATTATACCAGCGCCAGTTAAATACTTTTAGACACCTTCGTAATTCATTCTCTTTTTTTTTTCTTTTTTTTTTTTTTTTTTTTTTTTTTACTGCATGTAAGAGAGTAATGTCGGACTATCCTAGTTACTCTTATTACCACTGCTGACAACAATATTTTTTTTTCCTTTTCTGATCTCTTTTTGTTAATAATACACTTAGAATAGTTACTTGAAATCTCCAATTTCTTATTCAAATTCATAGAACCTTATTGCTCACTGTGTAATTTTCCCGTTACTGATGCCAACAGTAGAGTTAGCTCACCTGGAAATAGTTTCTCTAAAGAACTATTCATGATTTACTATACACGCAAGCTATGTGAAATTTTCGATGAGCTGAAAGTTGTCTGTTTCTAGTGTGTTACAGCTCATTTGAAAGCCCACATTCTCCTCTTCTCAATAAACGTATTTAAAATTCTCATGGTATAGTTTGTTCCACTCTTAAAATATAGTTATTTCCAAAATTCAGTACGTTAATTTTTAGCCGTGATTTTTCTATTTTCGAAAGTGCACACTCTCAATAAAATAGTTTGGTAGCCTAATAAGTATTCCGATTACAAAATTTATCTTTCTCGAAATTTTCTAGCCAACTTCGGGAATCCTCTTTCGCAGTGAACTGTATAAAAAAGTACCAATACTTTTGTTATTTTCCAATCATACGACTATTACTTGGAATCGTAAAGATATTAGTTGAATGAACTCACTTAACTGTCTATTGTATCTCTGTCTCTTTTAATTTTTCTGTTTATGGTATTAATACCTACCATGTATTACGCTTGTATTTTAAAATTTTGTGATTCGTGTATAACGGACTACTACATTTATTTATTTATTCATTTATTTACTGCTTATTTAGCCTGACCAGATTAGGGCTCTGAGGCCACCTCTACATCAGACGACGAAGAACACGTAGAAAAAATATTGCATAAAAATCACAATGATAGTAATAATTTGCATTAATAATAATAATAATAATTGCTGATGATAACAATAATAATAATAGTAAAAACATAGCACTAATAATGACTATGAAATAGTGTAGGAATTACGAATGATGTTAATTATTACATAAAACTCAATAATAATAATTTTCAATATTAACAAAAGTAATAATTTGCAATAAAAATAATAGTAACAATATTAGTAATAATATGCACTAATAATGATTATAAAATAGTGGAGGAATTACGAATGATGTTAATTATTGCATAAAAATCAATAATAATAATTTTCGTTATTAACAAAAGTAATAATTTGCAATAAAAATAATAGTAAAAATATTAGTAATAATATATTCATTAGTTCAGAGATTTTGAAACCTTGTTTGTTATTAGAAGAAGTTGAAAGGATAATAAAAGAGGAGAGAATTTATATGAAAGCGACAATGGTTTCTAGGAAAGAAGAGAATTTCAATAGTGAACTCTGTAGACAAGGGGAGGAAACAGTGGTGAGGAAGGGAGGGTTGTGAGAGAGAACTGCAGAGAAAGGATAGCTATTGTGATAGAAAGTGGGCCATTAGCTGTCTTTTGAAGTTTGAAAGAATTTTAATTTCAATATTTTGAGGCAGACTGTTCCAAAGTCGGGTTCTTGATACAGAAATGAGTTAGAGAACATGTCAGTGTTGTGTAGTGGTACAGAGAGGATTTTACTTTGTTGGCAACGTGTATTTCTGCCGTGTTGTTCAGATAGTAGTGTAAGGGTTGAAGATAAATAGAAAGGAGTGCAATGAATGAGAAGGCGATACAGCAAACACAGGGTGTGGTGTCACCGCCAGACACCACACTTGCTAGGTGGTAGCCTTTAAATCGGCCGCGGTCCGTTAGTATACGTCGGACCCGCGTGTCGCCACTATCAGTGATTGCAGACCGAGCGCCGCCACACGGCAGGTCTAGAGAGACTTCCTAGCACTCGCCCCAGTTGTACAGCCGACTTTGCTAGCGATGGTTCACTGACAAATTACGCTCTCATTTGCCGAGACGATAGTTAGCATAGCTTTCAGCTACGTCATTTGCTACGACCTAGCAAGGCGCCATTATCAATTGCTATTTATCTTGTGATGCATGTACCGTCAGAGCGATGTTCACCAATTGTGGATTAAAGTTAAGTATTCCAGCAGCTATGTACGTTCTTTGCTACTATAAAGTCCTTGTCCTGTTCCAGACCTCACGCCAGCGTGCGTGAGCTTAAACGCGTGCCTTTCGGCTTCCTCATAGTGGCTTGGCTGTCTTGCCAAGCCACAACACAGGGCATGATCATCTTTACGCTTATCGGCACGTAGCCGTGACAATGGTTCACAGGCAGGAGTGATTTGGTCGAAATAGCGTACATCACAAATGTATAGCATAGAAGCATTCATCGCCAGTTCCAGCAGACGCGAGCTCTCATACGAAAATCCTCGGAGAACAGAAGCAGCATAATCAAGGATGGGAAGTGTTAGTGACTGTACGTGTTTCTTTTTAAGCTCGAGAGGAAATACTTTTTTATGTTTTCGTAATGAATGAACTTACAGACTGCAGTTACGTGTTCAGTCCATTTCAGGTGATGGTCCAGAATTATACCCAAATTCTTTGCATAAGAAGAAAAGGTGATTTCTGTGCTGTTTAGAATTAGGAGTGGAAGAGGTTTCCTGAACTGAGGAGTAATAAGTCTTTTGTGAGCGACTAAGATTGCTTGCGTTTTAGAAGGGTTAAGTTTCAAACCTATGTTCTGCGCCCATACTAATAAAGCATTTAAGTCAGCATTTATGTTCTGGATGGCTGTGTGCACATTTGTTGGGCTTGCACTTAGGTATAACTGAGGGTCATCAGGGTATAAAGGATGATTGCAGTGTGAGATAATAGTCAACACATGATTAACATAGCGGGCCCAGTACTGATCCTTGGCGCTGCCTTGTAATCTCTCTCTGCTAATCATTATACACTGTTGGCTGTACCTAAGCTAGGAATGGAACCGCTGTACAGCAGCTGAAGAACAGTTTTGAATTTTGAGTTTAGCAAGTAGAATATCGAAGTCAATAGTATTGAAAGCGTTGCTGGAAACCAAAAAGCACATAATAGTCGTGTCTTGTTTGTCCATAGCTTGTTTCAATTCGTCAGTCACTTTTATAAGAGCAGTCATTGAGCTGCGATTTTTGCAACAATAGACGGATTGGTATTCATCCAGAATGTTAAATAGGCGTCGCACATAGAGCCTCAGTCATTCATCATTTGGTAATCTAAGAGTAAAGAATGCCAATTAGCTGGTATCCGGTATTCAAATTGTAACCACTTGGGAGAGAGAGTCGAGGTTCAACAGTAAAAGTGTGCAGTTCCTGTGTGTCAGTCAACATCCGGTAGGCAGAATGTATGAATCCGTGTAAGTCCGTTAGCGTCGAACTGTTAAAAGTGAAGTTACTATGCATATCACAGTCTTGTAAATTAATATGTTAATCTGCCAGCAATAGACTTTGCGATAGTTTGTTACTTGTTGTAGGTTACTGATGTGCATCAAATATTGAGGTTCCTGCATCTTGCAAACCTGATAATAAAAGGGCAACATTGTATGTCAATAAATATGAACAGATCGAAAACCAATTGCAGTACTATTGTGTGCTTCATTTAATAAATATTCATCACTTCCATTAATAGCAAGAAGACAATCCGAGAAGAAAGACCAAGAGACTTCAGAGACATGGAGACTGGAACGGAGATAATGGTTTAAAGTCCCGTCGACGACGAGTTCATTAGAGGTGAAGCACAATCTCTGGTTGTTTGAATGCTGGGGAAGGAAATCGGCCCAGCCCTTTCGAAAGAATTATTCCGGATTTGCTGGAGCGATTTAGGGAAATCCCGGAAAACCTAAATCAGAATAGTCGGCCGTGGATTTGAACCGTCTTCCTACCGAATGCTCCATGTCATAGTTACATGTTTTGTGAAGTTTTTCTGGACTTTATAAATAACAATTACATACTTGCCAGGAATTATGTGAAATCAGAGGAATGATAAGAACTGTTTTGAGTTGTAATCGAGTAACAAAAATTTATATTTGTATCACAAGCGTCTTAGTAAAAAAAAAAGTCAGGTGAGAGACATACGTTTGTGGTGACCCCATATTTGTAATATCTTGCCCATCACCTCTAGACATAAAAATTCTAGGTCACCTATTAACTCAATTACTTCATTTAACTACTGTGAGGATGTGTTTAGGTGATAACGACACCTGCCGCATGAAAGTCGTAAAATGTTTTTGTAGCTAAATGCCTTCTCCTTGCAATGTGAATTTCTTAGAGAGTAAACTATTTGTGTGGAATAAATTGCGTGCCAACTTCATTCTCGCGGGGATTACCGATCAAGGTGGCGCAGTGGTAACACACCTTTGAACTCATATTAGGGAGAGCGATGGTCCAAATTCCGTCCGGCCATCTATGTTGTGGTTTTCCGAGATTTAACTAAATCACTTAAACCTAATTCCAGGATAATTACACTAAAAGGTCAGCCAAGTTTAATTCCTTTCCTTCCCAAATCTTAGCTTATCTTCCATCTCTAATGACGTAGTCGTCGCCAGGGCGTTAAACCCTGAGCTTCCTTTTTACCGACGAGAGGTGTCGTCAAGAGAAAGCGTTTCTAGCTAAGACGAATCTGAGCATTCTCAAAAAATCAAATCGCCGAGGAGGCATAAAAGAGGGACGTTTCTTGTACTTTTGCTACTGAGCGTAGGAATTGTATTCCTTATTCATACGCACTAAGGTGACAAAAATCATGGGATAGCGATATGCAGATGTACAGATGACGGTAGTATCGCGTACACAAGGTAAGAAAGGGCAGTGCAATGGCGGAGCTAACATTTGTAATTGATTGATGTTGGAAAGGCTTCCGACGTGAATATGCTGCACGACGAGAATTAACAGATTTTGAATGCGGAATAGCAGTTGGAGTAAGACGCATGGGACATTCCGTTTTGGAAATCGTTAGGGTATTCAGTATTCCGAGATCCACAGTGTCAAGAGTGTGCCGAGAACACCACATTTCAGGCATTACCTCTCACCACAGGCAACGCAGTGCAAGCTGGTGTGGGTTCTGTTGAAATGGAATGGAGTGGGTCCACTGGTCCAACTGAACCGATCATTGACTGGAAATGCTTATGATCGGCCACATGGAGACCATTTTGCAGCAATTCATGGATTTCATTTTCCCAAAAAATGATGGAATTTTTATGACGACAAAGCACCATGTCACCGGTTTGAAGAACATTCCGGGCAATTCGAGCGAATTATGGCCATCCACATCGCCCGACATGAATCCAATCGCAGTTATGGACGGCTATAGGAGCAGATCGCTCAATATTTCTGCAGGGGCCTTCCATGTCTCGACGAGTTTCTGCACTACGCTAGGCAAAAGAAGGTCCGACACAATAATAGGAGGTATCCCATGACTTTTGCCATCTCAGTGTATTTAGCGACAGTAATTATATCATCGTCACTATCACTATCAAGAATGCTGAGGATCTCACTGTTAGCACTCGTCTCTGTGGGCAAAAAGTATTAGCCAAGGACGTAATAAAAAATGTGGACTGAGGTCCTCCACGGAGGCCACATCCAACCAACTCTCGTTGAGTGAGGAGGCACGCTATTTTCGGCAGTGGATTCGCAATCAGAAAGAGCGAGTTGAATTACCCTTGCAGATATAGTGTTTTTTGTTTTCCATAAATGTCGAAGATTATGTCTTACAAACACAGTCAAGTGGATGCAGTATTTCTTGAATTCCTAAAAGCCTTTCACCCAGTACCACACATACGCCTATTATCGGAAATGCGATCGTATGGATCATCAAGTTCAATTTGTGACAGAACTCAGGATTTCTTGGTAGGCAGGACGAAGAACGTTATCTTGGATGGAGAGTCAACGACAGACATAGAAGTAACTTCAAGTATGCCCCAGGGAAGGGTGTTGGGTCCCTTGGTGTTCATGTTGTATATTAATGATCTTTCAGACAACGTTAATAGCAATCTCATATTTTTCGAAGATGCTGTGGTTATCTACAGTGAAGCACTGTCTGGAAATCACTGCAAAAACATTTAGTCAGGTCTTGATAAGATTTCGTAGTAGTTCAAAGAGTGGCATCTTGTTTTAGATGTTCAGAAATGTAAAATTTTGCAACTCACAAAACGAAAACCTGTAGTATCCTATGACTACAATATCAATGAATCACAAATTGAATAGGACGAGTCATACAAAAATCTGGATCTAACAATTAGTAAGGAAATGGAACGATTATACGTATACATACAGTCGTAAGTAAAGCAGGTGACATACTTAATTTCATTGGTAGAATACCAAGGAAAATCAATCAATCTGCAAAGGGAATTGCTTACGAAACAATCGTGCAACCCGTCCTTGAATATTACTCAAGTGTGTGGGACCATACCAAACAGTATATAACCGGAGACGATGAATGGATACATAGAAGGGCAGCACAAATTGTCACGTGTTTGACCCACAGTAGTGTGTCACCGAGATGCTAAAAAAACTGAATTGGCAGACACTTGAAAACAGATGCAAATTATCACGATTAAGTCCACTTACTAAGTTCCAAGAACCAACTTTAAGTGATGAATCTAAAGATATACTAAAACCCTTACGTATCGCTCCAGCAGGGATCGTCAGCACAAAATTAGACTAATTACAGCGCGAACGGAGGCGTTTAAGCAATCGTTCTTTCTGCGCTCCAGTTGTGAATGGAACTGGAAGAAACCCTAATAACTGGTCCAATGAGAAAAACCTTCACAGAAGCGTTTAAGCAATCATTCTTCCTACACTCCAGTTGTGAATGGAACTGGAAGAAGTCCTAATAACTGGTACAATGGGAACAATCCTCGCAGAACCGTTTAAGCAATCATTCTTCCCGCCCTCCATTTGTGAATGGAACTCGAAGTACCCCTAATAACTGGCACAATGGGAAGTACATTCTGCCATGCAACTCGAACTTATTTGCGGAGTATCCATGCAGATCCAGTTGCAGATGTAGATGTTGAAAAGATTCCTTCAACAAGGCCGCCGCTGATTGCTTGCCTAATACCTGCCCAGTCAGAACTACACTACTGGCCATTAAAATTGCTACACCAAGAAGAAATGCAGATGATAAACGGGTATTCATTGGACAAATATATTATACTACAACTGACATGTGATTACATTTTCACGCAATTTGGGTGCATAGATCCTGAGAAATCAGTACCCAGAACAACCACCTCTGGTCGTAATAACGGCCTTGATACGCCTGGGCATTGAGTCAAACAGAGCTTGGATGGCGTGTACAGGTACAGCTGCCCATGCAGCTTCATGACGATACCAAAGTTCATCAAGAGTAGTGACGGGCGTATTGTGACGACCCAGTTGCTCGGCCACCATTGACCACACGTTTTCAGTTGGTGAGAGATCTGGAGAATGTGATGGCCAGGGCAGCAGTCGAACATTTTCTGTATCCAGAAAAGCCTGTACAGGACCTGCAAGAAGCGGTCGTGCATTATCCTGCTGAAATGTAGGGTTTCGCAGGGATCGAATGAAGGGTAGAGCCACGGGTCGTAAAACATCTGAAGTGTAACGTCCACTGTTCAAAGTGCCGTCAATGAGAACAAGAGGTGACCGAGACCTGCAACCAATGGCACCCCACACCATCACGCCGGGTGATACACCAGTATGGCAATGACGAATACAGGCTTCCAATGTGCGTTCACCGCGATGTCGCCAAACACGGATGTAACCATCATGATGCTGTAAACAGAAACTGGCTTGACCCGAAAAAATGACCTTTTGCTACTCGTGCACCCAGTTCCGTCGGTGAGTACTTCATCGCAGGCGCTCCTGTCTGTTATGCAGCGTCAAGGGTAACCGCAGCCATGGTCTCCGAACTGATAGTCCATGCTGCTGCAAACGTCGTCCAACTGTTCGTGCATATGGATGTTGTCTTGCAAACGCCCCCATCTGTTGACTCAGGGATCGAGACGTGGCTCCACAATCCGTTACAGCCTGTCATCTCGACTGGTAGTGATACGAGGCCATTGGGATCCAGCACGGCGTTCCGTATTACCCTCCTGAACCCATCGATTCCATATTCTGCTAACAGTCATTCGATGTCGACCAACGCGAGCAGCATTGTCGCGATACGATAAACCGCAATCGCGACAGGCTACAACCCGACCTTTATCAAAGTCGGAAACGTGATGGTACGCATTTCTCCTCCTTAAACGAGGCATCACAGCAACGTTTCACCAAGCAATGCCGGTAAACTGCTATTTGTGTATGAGAAATCGGTTGGAAACTTTCCTCGTGCCAGCACGTTGACGCCACTGGCGTCAACCATGTGTGAATGCTCTGAAAAGCTAATAATTTGCATATCACAGCATCTTCTTCCTGTCGGTTAAATCTCGCGTCTGTAGCATGTCATCTTCGTGGTGTAGCAGTTTTAATGGCCACTAGTGTAGTTTTCCGCGCCTACTGACTTCGCTGTCTACTATATGTTGATCTTCCAACCCCTTTACTTCCTAGTGCCACTACGACTCTCGCCAAAGCTAAGCTAGTGTTCCGTATCTAATGTCAATAATCTGTTAAACCGTAAAGCCTGAAGAAAATGTGTGTTGGATTGATAGCTTTGTGTGGAAATATTTCTCTGTGTGATTATGGTAATCGCAAAATGTATATTTACCTCTCATCTAGGGCCTTTCGAACTAAAGCTGAGGTTCAGACTACACACTTGAACAAAATAAAACGCCACACGTAATTTACGTTTCACAACTCGAAGCCTAAGCAGTGGCAATACGCCTCGTGATTCATAAATCTTAAATAAGCTGCACGACCTTTTGCAACCGAACGCGGTGATTAGATTGTGTTGCAATTCCAATAACCGAGCTTCCTTTCTCAACGCATTGTTGGCTGACGGAATGAGTCTATCGCACGTTACGCTTGGAATACTCCTCTTTAGAGATGCAAGTAACTGCTACGACTACTTGGGTCGAAAAGTTGATGTACGCAGCAGATAGAAATTGTCTACAGCTTCCTATCTTCTTTTTCTAGTTGTTGGTCCTGTCCTACTTATTTTTTATGCGTACGAGTGACATTAATTTGGTGCATAAGCATGAAGTAGAAATGCTACGCCAATGCGCCTCTCAGTGAGACAGTCAACAGATCAAAGATCTCGAAATATTTCTAGGTAGGAAAAAAGAACTCTTTGTGGAGATTTTCAGATATATTTCCGCTGAATGATTAGGATCTCAGTCTCCACTTCAGAAACAATATAATAAAGCTACAGTCAGCAGTATGCAACCACTTCACATCGCCAGATGTAATCAGATATCTTCTCTAAGGGTTTCCAATATAGTGAAGGGTGCCTGTTTCAAATCAGGATATTTAGAATATGACCTGCCACAATCTGAAATCCAGCTGAATTTTGTTTAATATTTTGTTCTCTTGCATGTGTATTACGCGAAAAAATTTCGTTCATTGTACGTGCATGGTGTAAAAAACATTAGCGTTTAAGTAGTTCTTTAGAGATTATCATTACTGTAATAATTCTGTATTATAATAACTCACTTATTATTTTTAATCAACAAATTATGTGTATTTGAAAAGGTAAAGTAAAAAAACAAAAAACGTAAATTAAGAATGAAAACTAACAATAAGTATAATAATAATGAACATTTGGATATTTTAATTAAGTATGTTGAAAGTTCTACGACAACACGTTGTGTAAAGCATTTTTTCAGAAAATGGTATTTGAGAACCCAACTTTATTACATTTGGATGGATGTGGTGTGAAAGTTTATTTAATTAATATTGTAACGAAAGCTTTAATTTTCCAGAAGTAATTAACAGTGGTGTAGTGTTTTGCAAAATTTCGAATTATTACAGAAGTTTATTACAGTTTCCAAGAAGGTTAATTACGCTTCAACTTTTATTTGAAACACATTGTTTAGATTTCCTGTTTTCTAAGGTATTCCCTCTAAACCTAATTTGCCAAATTACCTTTTGGAGTGTGTTTTACCCCTTAAAAGTGAAACTGTGCAAAAATGGAAAACTACGTATTAGATGGGTAGATCACATAACTGATGAGGAAGTATTGAATGGGACTGGGGAGAAGAGAAGTTTGTGGCACAACTTGACTAGAAGAAGGGATCGGCTGGTAGGACATGTGTTGAGGCATCAAGGGATCAACAATTTAGTATTGGAGGGTAGCGTGGAGGGTAAAAATCGTAGAGGGAGACGAAGAGATGAATACACTAAGCAGATTCAGAAGGATATAGGTTGCAGTAGGTACTGGGAGATGAAGAAGCTTGCACAGGATAGAGTAGCATGGAGAGCTGCATCAAACCAGTCTCAGGACTGAAGACCACAACAACAACAACAACGTTCACCAGCCTATATTCATCAGGTTCATATATTCACACCTGGGAAAATGAGATAAATTGTCACTAATCTTAATTCAAATGACTAACTGCCAGACTTTGGAAGTATTCTGATTGTCTGGTTGTTTTGTTGAGCGCCCAGGTCGTTTGGTGCAAGGTCACATTAACAAAAAGTTTTAGACTACTTTTGATAAAAATGAAGAGTCAATATGTTTCCCACAATACTGTGGCACAAGTTCATTGTAATCCACAGCAGTTGAACAGTATATGTTAGTAAAACTTTCTGCAAATTTATAATACGTAAAATTGGGTTTAATGAACTAGAGTAATGTCAAATGTATTCATCAAACATTCGAAAATAACACCATTTTATGTCAGTGATGTATTATTTCCAGTACTTTAAAAACACTGCACGATCACTAGGACATAGTCATAAGCAGCGTTATTATTTTAAGTTCATCAAGTGCTGACGGTTAATATTTTCCCTGTTCCAGAACTGTCACTGGAAACACTCGCACCCATTAATTACCTCTCAATATGCGCACGGAGCTACTCAAACTGGAACGACCACATAAAATTAATTGCAGCTAAGGCAGATTCCAGATCGACACTTACTGAAGAAATCCTCAGTAAGTGTAGTCCTTCCAGATGGGAGGAACTTGCAAAACACTGGTTCGATCAGAGTTCGATTGTTGCTCCTCATTCGTGAGCCCGTACCAGATAGAGATGACAGAGGAAGCAGACAAGGGCAAAGGAGAGTAGCGCATTTAGTTATAAGTTCATTTAACAAGAGCAACAGCATCGCAGAGATACTTAGCTAGCTCCTGTGGCAGACGCTTTAACCCCCTCTGTCCTAAGCTTAAATTTTATGAATCGGAGGTTAATATTAGTGGTCAATACATTGTCTTGGGACAAAATAAGACTAAAATACTAAATTTAAAAATTTGTGTAACTAAAATTTTATGACATGATCAAATTGAATACTACTTATATTAGAAAATAACTAAAACACATTCAACAATCAGGAAATTCCACGCTAAAAATTTAAAAATTATGAAAACAATGCCATTGGAATGTGAAACGGTAGGTCATTGGCATACACACATCCAGTGATACAGGGGAAAAAATATATCGCTATGTTGTCATGAAATAAATAATGATTTATTCGATGGTGTAGGCCTGTAGTGAATATTAGGAAGTTATAGCATAGTCCAAACACATTCTAGTTCAGACTTACTAAAACCATTACCGATATTTCTAGAAGACATGCTCTATCTGTGATAAACATCTTTCTTCTGGGAACATGTAGGAACGAAAACCTACATAACTGGCCATTAAAATTGCTACACCAAGAAGAAATGCAGATGATAAACGGGTATTCATTGGACAAATATATTATACTAGAACTGACATGTGATTACATTTTCACGCAGTTTGGGTGCATAGATTCTGAGAAATCAGTACCCAGAACAACCATCTGTGGCCGTAATAACGGCCTTGATACGCCTGTGCATTGAGTCAAACAGAGCTTGGATGGCGTGTACAGGTAGTCCATGCAGCTGCAAACGTCGTCGAACTGTTCGTGCAGATGGTTTTTGTCTTGCAAACGTCCCCATCTGTTGACTCAGGGATCGAGACGTGGCTGCACGATCCGTTACAGCCATGAGGATAAGATGCCTGTCATCTCGCCTGCTAGTGATACGAGGCCGTTGGGATCCAGCACGTCGTTCCGTATTACCCTCCTGAACCCACCGATTCCATATTCTGCTAACAGTCATTGGATCTCGACCAACGCGAGTAGCAATGTCGCGATACAATAAACCACAATCGCGATAGGCTACAATCCGACCTTCATCAAAGTCGGAAACGTGATGGTACGCATTTCTTCTTCTTACACGAGGCAACACAACAACGTTTCAGCAGGCAACGCCTGTCAACTGGTGTTTGTGTATGAGAAATCGGTTGGAAACTTTCCTCATGTCAGCACGTTGTAGGTGTCGCCACCGGCGCCAACCTTGTGTGAATGCTCTGAAAAGCTAATAATTTGCATATCACAGCATCTTCTTCCTGTCAGTTAAATTTTGCGTCTGTAGGACGTCATCTTCGTGGTGTAGCAATTTTAATGGCCAGTAGTGTATGAAGCACAGATGGCACATGATGCAAAAGGGTATGCTGCAATTTGGAATGGAGTGTTTAGTTTGTTCGCTAAGCTAGAAAAGGCAGAAGTTGGACCTCGCATATGAGCTACCTAAGAACTGGCGAGGATAAGAGAAGCTTCAGGTATGACTGTATGGGTTACTCTTGAATTTTCGAGGGTGTACGATCCTAGAAGTATTAACCACTATATTACTTTCTGTAGTGTAAATACCAAGCAGTTAAAATTAGATAGTTTGGAGCTCACGTGGAAGCTTATCGACAATAATACTTACTGGGACCCTTTCGCGGCTGGATCAGGAAAAGCGAAAGTCTCATAGATACACCACACACCATAAGATGGTCATCAGCGTGTAAATCTAGACATAGAAGCATCGCGGTTGTGTGCTCCACGAAAGTGCGGGACCTGTAGCAAGTGGTAGATGTTCCGTAAGGATAATGCGCCTCTACTCGAAAACACTTTTTGGGATAATTTTGCTTTTTCATCCTGCACGTACCAGTAAGAGCGACAGGTCACGTATCTGGCTCGACTGCGCGTGGCTTTGAAAGCCGAGGTGGCAGTGTAGAACAAACAACACATGGTCGGACTGAGCTAGATTAGCGGCGGCACGAGGTAGATAACCTGTGCATACAGACGGCAGCTCCTAAAAGGCAGATCGGCGGGCAGCGGCTGGGATCGCGTGCGCGATCTCACGAAGCGGCTGGCATTTCGTCCCATCCTTGGCCTATTGCCGGCGCGGCGCACACGGCTTCTCCGAAAGCACTTACCGCGGCGACGCCAAGATTCACGCTGCGATCCGCCGACATCCTGGCCCGGCCGTTCATTGCTACTATCGCCTGTCGCCACAATTGTTCGCCGGAATTTTTATGCAAATAGCGCACTTCCTGGTTCGATTTTCTGGCAGTGCTATGAACTTTATGGATACCGTTTCCGAACCGACTAGCGACTTAGCGCTGCGTACGGTTTACACTCGAAATTAGAAGAACTGTCGGGAAATTCGTAGTTCATTCGCACTAAATTGCTTGTATTGGTCTTACGCAAATCACATTATTTTTTTCATTTTTTTAAAATTAACACACTGCTACGCGTTTCTGTCATGTTTTGCTCATGATCAGAAGTTTTGTAGCATTTACATGAAGATGAAAATTATTGAAATAAACTAAAATTAACTTTGATAAGGATTCAAGCTCAGGCAATGAATTACAATTTTTGCCACGACTGGGACTTCAACTTGTATCCTTATCGAAGATAATGCGTCTCAGGGAAATGTAATCTCATTAGATTTTTTATGTACAAAGCTGGGGTGTTATTTCGTTGTAGGCGATCCTCGGCGTTATTGACAATTTAAGAAAGGGAAAACGGGCTGAAGGTGTGAACTGTAGTTTGTGTTAGGGAGAGCACTGGACGAGGGTATTCCGCGCAGCTCTGGTACCCACAATGCTGCGGTGTTGTAATGGTTAGCATATCTGCCTAATATGCAAAAGACCGGGATTGAAGTCCTGCCTGTGGCACAAATTTCAGTTCATTGCTTCAGCTTCTGACCTTATCGAAGATAAATTTGACACTCGTATGCCTCCAGGACAATATAATTCCATTATATCTAAAATTAACTGTATGTTTTTCAAATTATATGTAAAATAATACCGGCGCTGGTGCCTCTTCTGAGAACATGGGTTAAATGTATAATGGCAGAGAAGGGAGTGAGAGGGGGTGAGACAATGATGTCCATTACTGATCGTATGTGATGTTGAGCAGCAGCTTCATTAGTGTGGAATAGTGATCTATGCATTCCAAACTTCATTTTCACGTATTTCCCAGTAGAACAACTGTACGATGTTGCAGAAAAGCGTCACACCATTGTCAAGCATTGAACACTGTGCATTGAGTCGTTTGTTGCGGTGTTTTCTGAAATTACCTGCGGAGCTTGTTTTGTAACAGCACATAAACATTCACAATATTATTCGAATCTGGTTAACATGCAGATGACGTGCAGTGAATCGTGAAATAGTTACTTTTATGTTATGTCAATAATTTTATTTGCGTATGCACACAGTAAAAATAGACAGATGATGTGCAAAACGTGCTCGAAACACGTAGCTATGAATTAAATAAAATATTAATACATAACGTAAGCAGTAGCAGAACAAAACAAACAATTTATTCGTAACAATCACAGTGCCAACTCTTAACAACTATGGTCACAGTCAGTCATTTACACTACTTTCTGTTTACTTTATTTTCCTTCATTCCTTTCAACCGAATGCCTCGCTGGTACATTAAAATGTCAACAGGCAATTTCTCAACCTAGCACATAGATATCATCAATATAAATGAATGTATTTCTATGAATGCGTGTTTCACAACAATGTGAGTCAAGTGTTAACAACATATGCTCTATGATATCTTTGTCGTACTTCTTAAAAAAGTAGAGTGCCTTGTGTTTTGGTCAAGTGCATAACTGGAATAATTTCCCGTCATAAAATTCACGTGTTTTGGATGTTCTATTGATAACCTCAGTGCTTCCAAAGTTGGTGTCATGTTGTAGGGACTCTGGTACTTCATTTTTAACGGTTACGAACAGGTACCTCACTTCAATGCGATCGTGATTGTCGTGAAAATGATCCATCAGAGGAGCGTTCCAAAAGTGCAGTCACAGATGAGAGCATGGAAAGAAGAGTGAAAAATTAGAGTTCAACGTTCTGTCTACAAAGAGGTCATTAGAAGCGGAGCATAAGGTAGGATTATTGAGGGAAATCGGTGACATCAATGGATTTAGCTTAAGCGATTCAACAAAACTACGGGAAACAAATCCGGTAGGCCAGACAGAGTTTCAGCTGCTGTCGTCCGTATTGCAGTACAGTATATCCAAACACGTCTTTGGCATGGGATCTCATTGACTGGCGTAGAATTGTCTTCAGTGATAAGTCCTGCTTCGAAACGAGGTCCGATGACCACCAAAGGCGTATCTGTAGACGCTCCAGATAGCAGTGGGATACCAACCTGACATTCGGCCGCCATATTGCCAGACAACCAGGCGTGATGGTCTGATTTTCATAGCAGCACCCCTTTGGTTGTCATCCGCGGCAACCTTAAAGCTCAGTGGTGCGTCTACGATATTCTACGTCGCGCCTTGTTGCCCTTCGTTGCAAACCATCCTGGCAAGGTAATGCCCTCCCACACATGGCGAGAATTTCTGCTGCTTGTCTTTATGTTTGCCTCGGTCAGCACGGTAGCCGGATCTCTCCCCAATAAAGCCCATTTGGAGCATTGTGGGCCCTCCGACCACCCTGGTATTTTGACGATCTAACGTGCCAGTTGGACAGAATTTGGTACGATATCCCAGGAGGCCGAGGCGAATAACCGCTTGCAAAAGGGCCAGAGGCGGACTAATGCGTTGTTCACTTACCCAGTTTGCGACGCTCTGTCTCTTGAATAAATCGTACAGTTTTCCTCAAACTAGCCTTTTGCTTTTCTGTACAGGTACATCACACCTACCGACTGTCTTAGAGAGTATTTACAGCTGGTAGTTTAGTTTCAGACTCTCGTCCGTCCACCCACAATTGAGTTTTCCACGGTTTCTCTAAATCATAGTACTATAGTTCCTTGAACAGACCACGGCTGATCTCCTTAGCTAAGCAAGTGAGTATAATTCATTAAATATCTGCTATATTAGATGACAAGAATTATACAGGACAAATGCCACAGCCAAACATCATTTCAAAAAGTAGATTTAGAAGAAACAAAAACAAAACACGTAGAGCATCAGCTTGCCAGTAAAGAAGGGCTACCACGAATGTGCGTGTGAGTTTTTGGTTGTTATTTTAATATCATTTGAAGCAAATACCAGGTTTATTTTCTCTACTTTCACCACCAATTCATTACAGCCAACTGGTCGAAATCCGAAAATACCTAGAATATAAATTACACGAATGTTGGGCCTTCGGGGGCTCAGCATTCACTTGCTGATACGGGCGTGGCAACCTCAGGGTTCCTGAGCTGGGAACTTGTAAGCGCCGCCAGTCCCCTGTCACCGTAATGTGTGGGCAGGCGGCAGTGTGCCACAGGGTATGTTGACCTTGGATTGTGCGCTCAGATCGCGAGGATGGTAAAAACCTCTATAAAAAAAAAACTGAATCTCGAGGTGTGCTGCGTGCCGAAGAGAAGCATGGCTGTTGAAGTGGAACAGTCGTTAGCAGGCAACCTCTGGGGAAACTGCCAAATCTCATTCATATAAGGCTTACCTAGGCACACAAGGCTCTGTCTAGGTGGACTTTTACTTCCATAGCTGAGTGACCGAGGTGGGACCCTCGACATTTCCTCCTTCTCCTTCCAGTGGAAAGGGTAGGCCACTGGCAGGCACTAATAACAAGGGGGCTCATGTAGCCAGTCCTCCTGACTCAGGGATTATATACAGTTCTTCTGTATATAGTAACAGAACGCTTGCTGCTGGTCAGAATATGTTTTTGATTATGAAGCGAAAAGAGGGCAGCTTTGAGAAGGTTTCGCGTTTTTATATTCAGAAAGGTTTAGAGGGCATCACAGGTACTCTGAAATCACTCAAGCGATTGCGTAACGGAACGTTGTTGGTTGAAACTGCTAGTTCGTAACAAGTCACCAACGTCCAGAAAGCTAAGTGCCTTGGGGAATAGTCGGCCGGAGTGGCCAAGCTGTTCTAGGCGCTTCAGTCTGGAACCGCGCGACCGCTACGTCGCAGGTTCGAATCCTGCCCCTGGCATGGATGTGTGTTAAATCCTTAGGTTAGTTAGGTTTAAGTAGTTCTAGGAGACTGATGACCACAGCAGTTAAGTCCCATAGTGCTCAGAGCCATTTGAACCATTTTTGAACCTTAGGGAAGATGCCATAGAAAAGGAGCTCCACAACGTCTTGAACTATAGGAAAGGTGTTGTGACCTCTAAAGTTTCCCAAGGAGGACCTGAAGGATGAGTGAGTTCAGGAAGGGATCGTTAACGCGCAAAATATATTGTAGAGGGTGGATGGGGATCTCATAAAATCTGACTCCTTCATTCTTACATCGATAGCGCGAAACTCCCAGAGCATATCAAGGCGGCTTTCCTTCGTCTAAGCATACGGCCGTGTGTCCCCAACCCTGTGCACTGTTTTCAGTGCCAATGCTTTGGGCACACCACTTTAGGATGTAAGGGTGAAGCCACTTGTGGCAAATGTGGCAAGGCTGTGCACGACGGCGTTGGCTGCTCCTCCCCTCCAAAGTGTGTTAATTGCCATGGGGATCACACTTTCTGGATTAGGGACAGCAGTGTCTTTCTTGAAGAATGAAGGATACAGGAGATGAAGACATCGAAATGCATCCCATATGGAAGGGTCAAGAAGATCTATAAGACCATTCAACCTCCCACATTCACTACATATTTTTATTTGCCCCCTAAAGAGCCTATTTCGACAGCCAACGCTTCTACAAAAACGGAGGTTGCTAGTGTCAGCATTAGTACTTGCGTTTATCAGTGTACATGTCAAGCTGCAGTTGTTTCAGAGCTCACAGCCCTCCAGAGACCGTCAGACAAAGCGACAGCTGGCATCACTGTAGACCTTCCAGTACCTCCAAAGGCAGAGCCCGGTAAAAAGTCCAGCATTGCCTCCACTGTTGCTGCAGTAGCTCCACCACAGTCCTTCCATTCCAGAGAGAAAATTGGAAGCTTCCACGACAGGAGAAAACAGGCGGTAAATCGTTAGATAACGTTGGTGTCATTCGACTTGATGGCTCCACTGCTCCTGCTTCAGAGCCAATGCCCCATGCCTTAAATTCCAGCCACTGTGGGCTCCACACCCAGATGGAAAGACAGAGTGAAATCAGAACCGTCATGATATATGTAACAGCTACAGCCCCTGTGCTTGTGTTAACAGGAAATGCATTTCAAAGCCACTGATGTCCCCGTGCCACCAGGCTATCCCCTCCAGCGAAAGGATTGCCTGACTGGTGACAGCTACTGGGTCATCCTCAGCCATTAACCTCTCTTTCTGCTCTCCAGCTCTTCCAGACTCAGTACAGTGGGAAGCAACTGATGACTTTCATTTCAGTGACCACTTCCCACTGTTCAAGAATGGTTCAAATGGCCCTGAGCACTATGGCACTTAACATCTGAGGTCATCAGTCCCCTAGAACTTAGAACTACTTAAACCTAACTAACCTAAGGACATCAAACACATCCATGCCCAAGGCAGGATTCGAACCTGCGACCGTAGCGGTCGCGCGGTTCCAGATTGAAGCGCCTAGAACCGCTCAGCTTCCCACTGTGAATACTCCTACTGCATGAAGACTGGTTGAACAGACGTCGCCGAAATGGATGGTCAGTGAGGCTAACTCGGCGCTATTTGAACAACATGACAGTGTCCAGGAATGGGTGGACCACATCACACGAGAAATCCATTATGCCGCTGATCCACCCAATCCAAAGTCGTCAGGTCATCTCAGGAGGGGACCTGTACTTTGGTGGACAAATGAGGGCCATTCAGCAATCTAGGGCAGGCATGCAGCTCTTAGACAGTTTTAATGCCAGCCAAAAACAGACAACCTCAGAGCCTTTCGATTCAAGAGGGCCAAGGCTAGACGTATCATTAAAATGAGCAAGAAACGGTCATGGTAAGTCTGTCAACCGTTCGACCTGTTCTACTAAGCGTGGGAAGTAAATACAGTCCTTTACCAATAGCAGCAGTGCTGAAACGGGCATGTCCCCAAACAACACCTGGAGACATCGCTCAGATGCTGGCCAAGCATTTTGTAAAAACTACGGCCAGTGCAAGCCAGGATCCTGCGTTTCGTTGCTACCGTGTGACTGCCGAGAGGGGCAAGTTGTTCCGAGTCCCACAACTCCACTTTCTCCATGTGGGAGCTGGAAACAGCACTGTCTGAGACTTGGGACACTACGCCCAGTCACGACCAAATCCGGTATTGCATGCTTAGACATTCGCAGCAGCGTCAAAGGAAATCCTCCTCGAATGTTTTAATCTGATACGGCAGATAGGCAACTTCCCCTACTCGCGTAAGGAGGCAATTCTAGTAACTCTCCTCAAACCAGGAAAGGACCACACATGTCGCCTTAATGAAATGTGTAGGAATAACCTTGGAGCGAATGCTTAACCGTCATCTGACCTGATAATTAGAGACCAGGCAACTCCTTAGCTGCTCTCAATGTGGATTAAGGAGATTTCGATCCACTTGCGACAACCTGACTTTGCTATAGGCAGCTATTCAGCAGGCTTCCCCACATAAAAATCACTTTATCAGCATGTTGTTCGATATCGGTAAGGCACACATACAATTCTTGAACAGCTACATCAATTTGGGTTTCATGGCCACATCGCCATCTTCCTACCGTCTTTCCTGTCTCAGCGGTTTTGTAGGACTCGAGTTGGTGACACGCTGTCCGATCATTTTGAGCAGGAGAATGGTGACTCTCAGGGCAGTCTTCTAAGTGTTACCCTCTTTGCCATAGCCATAAACAATATTACATCTACAGTAAGGAGTCCTGTACAATGCTCCTTATTTGTGGACGATTTTGCTTTTTTCTGTCCCTCCTCCAGTGTTGCAACAGCGAGTCGTCAGTTCTAACATACATTGCGGAAGTTAGAGGAGTGGGCTGTAAAGACAGATTTTCAGTTTTCCGCAGGTAAGTGTGTGTGTGTTTATTTTAATTTTTCTCTTCGTAGTTTTAATTTACTTGATTTGCATTTTAGAGACTCAGTGAGGTATCTGGGCCTCATTTTCCACTGATAATTGGCGTGGTTGCCACATCTGAAAGACGTGAACGCCAGAACCCTCAAGGTGCTGAACACCATGATGTCTTGGGGAGCGGACAGGGTGCTTTTGCTCCAGTTTTATAGGGCTTTGGTGCTTTCGTGGCTAGACTGTGGGTGCACGGTGTATGGGTCGGCGAGGGCTTCTTCTCTGAAGACCATTGAGGGGACTCGGCTGGCCACGGACCAGTCCCCTACACAGTCTCTGTGCTGAGGCTGGCGGACTGCACTCATCATCCTGTGGCAGCTCCTCATGGCGCGTCACGCAAGTAAGTTCCTCACATTTCGGACTTCACATGCATGCCATACTGTTGCTCGTCCGCCTCAGGAACGCCTTTTCTCCTACCATCGGTGAGCCACAATGCCATTTGGGGTCTGTGTGCAGCGTGTGCTGGTGTCACTTGGTGTGGAGCACGTATACCCTCTAATCCACGGTTTTAACCGTCTGCCGCACTGGTTGCTGCAGAGGCTTAGAGTAATATTATTAGATTTGGTGCAGTACAGGAGTGATTGCACTCCTGCTTCTCTTTTTAATGCGATATTTTCTGACATTTTATATGGGCACCAGAACTATGTGGCTGTCTTTACGGATGGTTCTAAACAGGGGGCCTCAGCTGGTTACTCTGTTGTTTTCCCGGGTCGTGTTCTCATGGCCCGACTACCAGAAAACTTTATTGTCTTCCACTCAGAATAGGGTGTTTTCTTGCAGGCACTGCAGCAGATGAGACGTTCGTCCAGTGCTAAATTTATTGACTGTTCCTATTCTCTGAATGCCCTTCACTCCCTGAAACGTTTGTAACAGCATATAAAGTAGTCCAGAATAGCCAGGACGCCCTCCTCCAACTACAACGACTAGGGAAGGAGGTGTGTTTCTGTTGGGTGTGAGGCCACGTGGGTATTGCGGGGAACGAAAGGGTTGATCTAGCAACCAAGGAAGCGTGTCGTGATCCTCAGGTATTTCACCCCCCCCCCCCCCCTGCATTGTATCACCATCACCATGCTGTTGAGATTCGGGGTCTTGTGCCGGTGGGAGGACGAGTGGCTGGAAGTGACAGGCAATAAGCTTCGTCTAGTAAAGCCATGACGTACCTCCTTCAGCCACGCCGACTGGACGAGGCCCTCCTTACTCGTCTTCACATAGACCACAGTCCTATGACGCGTGGCTTCTTGCTCCGTCGAGAGAACCCTCAAATGTGTGGTGCTTGTGGCGTAGAGATCACTGTGTGGCACATTTTATTGGATTGTGTTTTATTTTCCGACATGCGGGCCGTGGTGGATTTGCAGACGGATCTGCCCTCTATTTTAGGTAATGTTCAAACGAATGTGGTTCGGGTTTTAAAGTTTTGTGAATTGTCCAACATTTTCCCCAAGATCTTAGGGGGTGATTTTATTGATAAAAGAGAGAATGGCTCACCTAGATTATTTGTAAGTGATCAATCTGTGACATTTGCCTGTAACTTTCTTTTAGCTGTCGTTTTATTTGTTTTAATTTCACGTATAGCCGCTTTAACTCTTTCTCCGTTGCTTTAGCACAGCACAGCACACACACACACACACACACACACACACACACACGAATGTCAGAAAAACCACGTACACGCCCTCACACCTTAATTTAATGTGGCACTGATGCGACATGAATGACATCTACACACCAAGACAAGAGCTACTAATTTAGCCTGAGAAAAATTTGAAAGATATTAATCTATGGAAAAGCATAGATCACCTTCTCCGGTTCACAGTCCTTACATCAAATACTTTTGATAAAATTCGCAGCCAGCTACACACGCATTATAAAAGCTTTAATTTTTATTTTTTGGATCATAGTAGCTTTGGGCCGGGGTCAATCACTGTTCTTACTTACATCGCCCTGCCGTGACATTTCAGATACTTCCAACAATAGCAGTACATAGCATGCAGCGAGAAAAAGGCATGGTATAATCAACATAGAACTCATTCTCCTCAATGCAACATCTCACATTACACATATAGTTAGTGCAGTTTGGATCAAGTTAGCACATAAGTTTAATTAATCCGTCATTATACTTCAGTGTTGTTGAGAGTACTTGAAACTTTATGAGAGTTTGTGATGCAAAGGACGCAACTGCGGTTTTAACGCCCTTGTTAAGTAATAACATTGAAGTATAATGAAGCTAGAAAAAAAATTCGACGTTCAGTGGCCTTACAAGAACAGTAGTAAATGCGATTATAGAAATCAAAAATCGTTCAGCATATAGTTCAGTTCTGTCACTCCAGAAAATAGCAAAATTCGCTTAGCCAATGACCAAGCTGAGGTTCTACCTTGGAATGCTGAAGTCAAACGTATGATATTGGATGTCTTCCTGTGAACTGCAGGTAATTTTGGCATTGTTCGGCAGTCTCACTTTCCTGAAGGGAGCTGTTTGGTTTTCAACGACAGAGTCACTTTTTCTCCCATTTTCACTTTCAAGTTTTTCTTGGCCTTCACTATTCAGTATTCCCTCAAAGTACGTAAGAGCGTTTTGCTCTACAGTAACTAACTAAGGTAGTACACTAATGTCGTCATTATAAATCGGATGTTCCTAGTATTTGAAATCTTAAGTAAGTGAGTAAAACAATTGGTAGCTACATTTTACCAGGGTGAAACGTCACATTCTTTTGTTTCTACAAAGCGCTGACGAAATCCTGGGGATGCTTTGTCACAATGCGACTATCTCTCACGACTTTCTTAGTTTTTCTGTTTTTAAGCTCAAAGATATTTCGACATTTTCTCAATTTATATTATACCGTTTTGAATTATTTATTTGTTTAGCGTATGGCATTACATATGAACAGCGACTAGCAATTGTAGATTACATAGTTTTACAAAATTTTACAGAAATATATTAATTTCATAATTTATAATTTAAAAAATAAGTCTATAAATTAATATCTAATTTGTCGATCCATTCAAGGGCTGCCTTCGTCACTTCAAAGAAATCTTCCAAGTTCCCAGGGTAGGCTCTCCTGCTACAGCTTGTTACAATGTGATGGATCGTCTGGTGTTCATTTCCACAGTCACACTGAGAAGATGAAGCCCTTCCCCATCGGTAGAGGTTTTCAGCATAGATGCCGTGGCCTGTGGAGATCCGATTAATTGTTTTCCAGGCACGTCGTGTTAGTTCCATACCTGCTAGACTTGTGTCAAGTCTCTGGAGGGTCTTATGTTCCTCATGGGCAACAGTGTTCCACATTTCTGTCCACTTTTTGTTCATATTCTGCCAGTAGGACAGATGGCTGCCTAGATTTTAATCGGTTCATTCGGAGTGCAGACACATCAGAGTGCATTGGAAGCTCGGGGATTTTAAGTAATTTTTGGTAATCCTTGAGGAGGGCGTTCTGTCTTCGGAGGTCTGGTGGCGCAGTCTTGGTTAGAGGTGGTAACTGTTACAGAGGAGTAGATCTGATGCAGCCTGTTATTGTCCTCATTGCTGCATTTAGCTCCACGTCAATTTTTCTCACATGTGTGCTATTGAGCCACACTGGGGAAGAGTATTCAGCAACAGAATAGACCAGCCCTAAGGCAGCGCATCGCAGTGTCGTAGCTCTTGCGCTCCATGAGGTACCACTGAGCTTCTGTATGATGTTATTGCGTGATCTCAGCTTTGCTGCGGTGTGTTCTATGTGCTTCCTGTGAAAGAGGGTTTTATCAAGAGATTTTGGAGAGTCTGGGTGGTGAAGGACCTGACCATTAAAGGTGACATTCAACTTCGCACTGACCATTCTGTTGTTAAGGTGAAAGCAGCTGACTTCAGTCTTCGTTGGATTTGGTATCAGTCTTCATTTTTTGAAGTATTAATCTACTGTGCTTAGATATGCGGATAGGACCTCCTCACCAGCTTCAAGAGTTCTCTGCTGGGTGGCCAAGGCCAGATCGTCTGCATAATTGAACTTCCTTGACTCTGTTTCAGGGAGGTCAGATGTATACAAGTTGGACAGGATTGGCGCCAAAACTGAGCCCTGAGGAAGACCATTATTAAGTTTCTTCTGTCTGCTTAGTTGGTTGCCAAGTACTACTTTATAGTATCTCTCAGATAGCATGTTGTTTATGAGTCTGATTGTGGTTTGGCAGTGTATTACACTGGCGAGTTTGTACAAGAGTCCCTGTCTCCATACTGCATCATAGGCAGCTCTAACATCAATAAAAACCACTGACGTTTTAAGGCGGCGTTGGAATCCAGCTTCTATGTGTGTAGTTAAGCTGAGCACTTGATCTGCGCAGCTTCTGTTTGGTCTGAATCCTGCCTGTTCTATGGAAATAACTCCATGGACCTTTGGACCGATTCGGTTGAGGATGACTCTTTCCAAAACCTTGTAGGAGCAACTCAGGAGGGCGATTGGGCGATAGGTAGCAGTTTTATTCGCTGGTTTACCCGGCTTCAGTATTGCTATGATTTTTTTAAGGTTTTTGGTGTGTTCCCTGATAGCATAATATTAGTGAAGAAACTAGCAAGCCGTTTAAGGGTCCTGTTTCTACAGTTTATGAGGAACTCCCATCAAATCCTGGAGCTTTGCCTTCTTTCATTTCTTTGATTGCTGTGGTGATTTGATCTAGAGTGAAGTCTCTGGAGTACTCTGATCTGTTGGGTGCCTCCTGCTTCAGGTTTATAAGCTTTTTCTTAACCATTCTTGTGTGTGGCTTACGTGAGGGTGCTTTGGAGAGAGAACTTATTCTGTTCGCAGTCTGGTCTGACGTTACTCCAGGATCTGTTCGGGTGTGTGGTCGACTTCCTCCCAGTTTTCTCAAGACGTTCCACGCCTCTCTGCTTGACCTCTTAAAATCCAGACTTTCTGTTTTTCGCTCCGAGCACTCTTTACGAGCTTTATCAAGGTGTTTTAGGAGTTCTGCAGTAGTTCAGCTGCCATTGGCGATTAAATAGGACTGATACAATTCTTCGCAGTCATTACTCCACCCTGGGATATATTCTCTCCGGAATCCTCTAGGCATGCATTTTTTTGCTGCTGTTAGAACTGCTCCGACGAATCTTTCATAATTTTCGCTTAGAGGGGGGATCTAAGTCAAAAACTAGGCTAAGGTTGTTATGTTCAGCCAAATTTGCCAGGTACTCGCCATTTTTGTCAGTATCGCTGTATTTCCAATTGCTGTGATGGCTGTTGAAGTTATCATTATATACACTTGGATGCAAGGAAACGGGAAGAACATGAGCTGGCCAGTTATCTGCTGAAGGCTTGTAGACATTTGTTACAGTAACATCTTAAACTGCAGTCTCAATATTTTGCACGGAGTTTGCAGATATCAGACGCGCATTTTCAATGTTACTGCGTATATAGGTAACACAGCCGCAGCTCTGGTGGTATGTAGCTTCCAGGACTTCATATCCAGGTACACGTCCTCTTGAATACAGTCTTTGTTCGTTATCTACATGAGTTTCTTGAATGACTGCCACATCTACATTATTTTCGAGTAGCATACGAGAGAGATGTTGTGCTTTAGATCGGGTGAGCCCTTCGATATTGAGCTGTAAAATCCGAATGTTATGGCTTAGGTGTCTGGTTGGTTGACTGTGAGAAGAACCATTGTGAAGTAGTTTCGCGATCACGTTTAAGCCAGGAGATATGTAGTAGGTAAGTCTGACTGCAAGCTCTGATACTCGTTCAACATCACCCGGGGGATACGTGCTGCGGACGTGAGTATCTTCATCCCCCACCTTTTTGAAGATGGCTTGGAAATGAAGGGAAGGGAGGAAGGGAGAAGGGGGCATGATACGATATACGTTAATTACCGACAGATGTCTGATTATGAAGTTCATATGTCTGTCGTACAAACATGGTATAAATATTATGAAATGAAAAGTGCAGAAACATTCTTCGTGTCTAAACAGTGGTAACTATTACAATGCTAAAACAGTTTTTACCCATTACTTCTGTAACAAAGCTGGCGTTTTTGGAGCTGAGTCACATAAAATTAGAGAAAAATCATATATCATCCAAAATGATGGTTAAATGATTGCTATGCCCTCCACGAGCAATCTTGCCATCGTGTTTATGTAGGATTTTAAAGTGTTTTCAGTTGTACACGGCGCTATCACTGGATCCTCTAATATCTTGTATTGTGGCAGCGCATTCAAAAGACTTTAGATCGTGTAGGAATGGTACCACATGGCCATACGACTCTCCACAGCTTACGTAAATTGTGGCATGAAGTGGTGTACAAGTGTCAGTCGGCTGTATGGACTCACTGCATTGAGATGGGTCGACGTAGGGACCTGACAGAATGACAAAAAGGAGACGTTGTGTTTAGACGTGCCATAGTCACACCTTTAATGAAGTTGATGAATCAACGCGGACTTCCAACGTGTCTACCAGGAATGGTGCGCCATTCGCAGCCAGGTAACACGTAGTGTTATCAATGGTCGTAAAAACATCCTAGCCCGTGAGGAGCGCCACGTCTTGTCAGTGAGAACAGCTTTAACATACGGCAGGAATTACTGCTGTCGGTGAATGCAGGTCCAATTCAACTAGTTTCCGACTGGCTAGTGCGAAGGGAACTAGATGCCGTGTATATCTGGAGTAGGGGACTGCGCGCAGCGGCACATAAACCTGCGTGTCTTCGTGAGGCCCAGCCACACACAAACTGAACAGAAGCTAACTCAAGGCGTGTAACGTGATCCGATAAGTGGAGATTTTGCCTCTATTCAAATGATCCGTAATGATCTGAGGTGTAGGTCAGGCCGATGGTGGTTGTATAATTGCATTTGGTGGAGTGGGACAAGGAGGGGGGGAGGGAGGTGTAATTCTGATCACGACAAGTCCCCATTCATTCAAGTTACGTAATGATGAACCAAGATGTTTGTATCCACATTCGAGGTGATCAAGTTTGCCCTTTCCTTGACATCTTCCTGATTAGTATGCTGTGGACACACCCATCTCCCAGTATGGCAACAGACAGACGTGTTCACAGGGCTGCAACTATACGTTCCTGGTTTTACGAACACTCAGGTATCCTGTGGCACCTCCAGTCGCCCACTATATTACCCGATCTTATCCCCACAGAAAATGCCTGAAACTGTTTGGAACAGTGTGTGTAACATAACAGCCAAGTTCTCCACTGTTTAGTAACTGGATCTGATCATTAAAAGTGTTTTTCAGCTGTACACGGCGCTATCACTGGATCCTCTAATATCTGGTATTGTGGCAGCACATTCAAAAGACTTCAGATCGTGTAGGAATGGTAGCACATGGCCATACGACTCTCCACAGCTTACGTATATTGTGGCAGGAAGTGATGTGCAAGTGTCACTACAGTTGGGTGCAGCATATCTGAAGAAACTTGGGGACTCTCTTGCTCACCGCACTGAAACCATTATAAAGGCCAGAGGCGGCTTTGCACGGTTTTTAGCGTCATGTCACCTGAGGATGACAAATTTTTTGGTCGGTGTGTCTACACTGAGATGACAAAGGTCATGGGATAGCGATATGCACATATAGAGATGGCGGTACTATCGCGTACACAAGGTATAAAAGGGTAGTGCACTGGCGGAGGTGTCATTCGTAATCAGGTGATTCATGCGAAAAGGTTTCTGAGATGGTTATTGCGGCACAACGGGAACTAACAAACTTTAAACGCGGAATGGTACCTAGAGCTCGACGCTTGGGACATCCCATTTCAGAAATCGTTAGGTAATTCAGTATTCCGAGGTCTACCGTGTCAAGAGTGTGCCGAGAATACCACATTTCAGGCATTACCTCTCACCGTGGACAATGCAGTGGCCGACGGCCTTCAATTTAAGACCGAGTACAGCGGTTTTTCCGTGGTGTCGTCAGTGAAATAAAATGCAGAACGTACGACGAACGTATCTGCTAAGACAGTGTGGCGAAATCTGGCGTTAATGAGCTCTGGCAGCAAACGACCGACACTAGTACCTTTGCCGACAGCACGACATCGCCTCCAGCGGCTGTTCTTGACTCGTAACCATATCGGTTGGACCCTGGACAACTGGAAAACCGTGAGCTGTTCAGATGAGTCCTGACTTCAGTTAGTAAGCGCTGAAGATGGGGTTAGAGTGTGGCGCAGACGCCCGAAGCCATAGACCCTAGTTTTCAACATGGCAATGTGCAAGCTGCTGTGGCTCTATAATGGTGTGGGTAGTGTTTGCATGGAATGGACTAGGGCTTCCGGATGTTCGGCTACTTGGAGCTAATTTTCAGCCATTCATAGACACCATGTTCCCAAACAACCATGGAAATGACAATGCGCCATAGTTTTTTGTGATGGGTTTGAAGAACATCCACGATAATTGGAGCGAACGGTTTGGCCGCCCAGATCGCCCGACATGAATCCCATCGAACAACTATTCGAGCAGGCTAGAGGTCAGTTCGTGCACAAAATCCTGCACAGGCAATGCTTCCGCAATTATGGCTTGCTGCGCAGGCAGCACGGCTCAGTACTTCCGCAGGGGACTTCCAACGACTTGCTGAGTTCATGTACGCCAAGCTGCTGCACTACTCTGAGGAAAAGGAGGTCCGCACGATATTAGGAAGTACCTCATGACTTTTGTCACCTTAGTGTACTTCTATTCCATCGAGATCCATAGTGCTGCAGACAACGGCGCTCGGATTGATGCTGTGTTCCTTGACTTCAGGAAGCCTTTTTTTACGAGATTTGCTGCTGGATTCAGGACTTCCTTGCCGATGGAACTCAACATGTCGCTCTATACGAAATAAAATCTACAGGTGTAAAGGTAATTTCCGGAGTATCCCGAGGAGGTGTGATAGAGCCGTTATCGTTTAAAATATATATATATAAATGTACTGGAAAGCGTGGGCAGGCCTTTAAGATTGCTAGCAGATGATGCGGTTGTCTATACGAAAGTAGCAATTCCAGAAGACAGTATATATTTGCAAAATGACTACAGAAGATTGACTAATGATGCAGGCTCTGGTAGTTGACCCTGAATTTAAATAAATGTAACATATTCCTCATATACAGGAACGCAAATCCCCCTCTGTACAGTTACACTATTGACGACAAACTACTGGAAACGGCACATACAGTAAAGTATCTACAAATAACTATACAGAGCGATCTTAAGTGGATTGACGACATAAAACAAATAACAGGAAAAGCAGGCGCCAGACTGAGATTCGTTGGAAGAATCGTAAGGACGTGTAGCTTATCCACGAAATAAGTGACTTGTTTGACCGAATCTTGAGTACTGTTCATCAGTCTGGGACCCTTACCAAGTAGGAATGATTGGCGAGCATCTCTGTAACGCGCACTCACCGATAAAACGATCCCGAGAATAAATGCGCCGCTCTTCGTTGAAACTTCTCCATCTCTTGAAACCCCAGTGGCAGACGCTACGACATAGGTGTTGTGCATCACGGAGAGCTTTACGGTTGAAATTTCGCGAGAGTCGGACAACGTGTTGCTTCCTCCTACATGCATCTGGCGAAATAACCACGATGAAACAATTGGAGAAGTTAGAGCTAATACAGCGGCTTACCGATAGTCATTCTTCCGCGAATGGAACAGGGAAAGAAGGACCAGTTAGTGGCTCCACGAGTACACTGCAGGTGGCTAGCGGCGTATTGCTGCAGATGTACAAAGAAAATAACTTAGCGCGGCTTCTTTCATGGAAATAAAAATTTATCTGGTCTCGTATACGTGTTACGTACTTATGTGCTCCCAAAAAGTGCAAGAAAAGAAATGTGAGCGCTGCATGTCTGTAACATCGTGTCGTGGTAGTGGGTGTGTTTCCTAACGATTTACTGGCCTCCTTGAACTCTGGGTATTGTTGCTGCTTTATAAAGCGGAGATCGCAGGTTGTATTCCAGCCCAGGGCGTATTTTCTGGAATTTAAATTGCGTATCATTATATCTTAGTGAATCTCCACATCAGAATACAAACAGTAACTGTATACAGAGTTTTTCCATAATGGTGGTACAAATTTCTACGGATGGTAGAAATGGACATGTGTAGCAATTTAAGATAAATATCCCTTGTCCGGAAAAGATATAGTTGAATTCTACGAGGCCGTATTTTCTGTGGAGTAACTATGTCGTCGGCATGCAGGAATTTGTGAATCGTTGTCTGTATTAGGCAGTGATTTACTTTCTATGTATGCAGTTACAAATACCAGAGAGTATGCAAACACGGCAAACTTGACGGGTTTAGGTGAGAGATATACTATGCATAATGTTGGAAGAAGGTGAATAAGACGCACCAGAAGTTCGGATTGTGGAAGACTGGGGAAGGATATCGGCCGTGTGCTTTTGAAAGGAACAGCACAGGCCTTTGCCGTAAGTGATTTAGGGAAACACAGGAATCCTACATTTCGATAGTCGGACAGGTTTGAATCGTCGTCCTCCAGAATGCAAATCCCAGTGTGACACCACCCGCGGTACGATGTTCAAAGATACCGACTCGATCTTTTGGTACGTATGTGGTCCCAATAACGTGGAGCCCCAGCTCACTTAGCGCTTCTTGCTTGCGAACACCTGCTTCGGATATTTCCTGAGAGATGTATGTCTCGGTTCGAGGGCGGGGTGTTCACCAGATGCGATCCCACATATTTTCTTCTTGCAGCATGTAAAAAGACTTCTGTGCGAGCTAGCTGTCGGAATTGAAGAGCATCTGTCTACAGACCAACGGTAAATCTGAAACTGTCTCCCAGACTTGTGATAAAGCAAAAAACAAATGACACAAGTATGCAGTGTGGGGCCGTACGTGTGATTACGCTCTTAACGGAATGTGTAGTTCCGTGACACCCAGTGCAGAGAGTCTGAACTCGAAGCAGAAATGTTGTGAACGACTGGTTTCCTTAGGCGAGAAAGTTTGTGCTGGAGCAGCGAAGGGGCAGAGAACGATTCGGCCATGGCATTTGATAAGGAATCGTCCCGGAATTTGGCAGAAATTATTTAGCGGCGTCAGAGGAAACCTGCCTTAAGTGAATTCCAACCGGTTGTTATGATTGCAGAACAAAGGTCAGAGTAGAATGAAATTTTCACTCTACAGCGGAGTGTGCGCTGATATGAAACTTCCTGGCAGATTAAAACTGTGTGCCGGACCGAGACTCGAACTCGGGACCTTTGCCTTTCGCGGGCAAGGAAGCTTCAACCTGCCAGGAAGTTTTAATTTGCCAGGAAGTTTCAAAGGTCAAAGTGTTTATCATTCTATTGGATATAATACTAAATGATTTCAAAGTATATAAATGATTACATTTACTTACCTGTATGTGAAATGAACGAAATGAGTAAAAATTAGCTTGATGATTGTAGGGAAGAGTGTCGTACATTGGAATACTGTTCTCACTCCCACCCATATCCAGCACTATAATATAAATTTAATATTGTTTTTGATTTCATTTTGAAATAGAGGCGTTCACTTATTACGTGCTGCAGACTTTTTCGAAAACTTCAAAAAATTATTCCGGAAAATTAAAGTCTTTTCAAATGTAAAAAAATGGTCCAAGGTAAAACATGGTCTTGTACCTACGAAAAAATATTCTATTTGAATTTAAAAGGATTTCAGTCGAGAAAACCTTGGGAGTATTGTATTTCGTCGTCTAGCCGTTACATTATTTCTCTACTACACACCTCCAATCAGTAAGTGAAACCTGTGGTGTCACCGCCAGACACCACACTTGCTAGGTGGTAGCCTTTAAATCGGCCGCGGTCTGCTACTATACGTCGGACCCGCGTGTCGCCACTGTCAGTGATTGCAGACCGAGCGCCGCCACACGACAGGTCTAGAGAGACTTCCTAGCACTCGTCCCAGTTGTACAGCCGACTTTGCTAGCGATAGTTCACTGACTAATTACGCTCTCATTTGCCGAGACGATAGTTAGCATAGCGTTCAGCTACGTCATTTGCTACGACCTAGCAAGGCGCCATTATCAGTTGCTATTATCTTGTGATGCATGTACCGTCAGACCGATGTTTACCAATTATGGATTAAAGTTAAGTATTCCAGAAGCTACGTACTATTTTTGCTACTATAAGACCTTGACCTGTTCCAGACCTCACGCCATCCTGCGTGAGGTTAAACGCGTGCCCTTTCGGCTACCTCCTAGTGGCTTGGCTGTCTTGCCAAGTCACAACAAAACCAATCTAAGTAGGAGTTTTATTATAAACCAATTACAAGTTAATTCATTTTAAAATGGAAGCTATTGGAAACTAACACAATTTTCCATTTTCAAGAGACGTAAAATTGTTTTGAAATCAAGAAGACAAATTTTCAAATATCACATGTTCCATGTTCTGTTTCAGGGTACAAGACTGTGCACGATCGAAGAAATATGGCTTATCCGCCCATACCTTATATAACTAGTTTTAAAAATATATGGAATTTTACTTGCCATGACAATCTGTAACTGAAGAATTATCGGCATACTACAAATAAGTTTAATATGTTGTATAGCACTTCAACATGTAGAAGTCGAAATATTTACAAGTGCTGCACAGAACACAACCGCATATCTATCAACAACAAAAACTGTTCAAAATGGTGGCAACTGCTTATAGGCGGTCTCTACTGCTCATTTCTTCATGTGATTCTAGCCAGTCACTAGATCGAAGTACCGATCAAAAAGCGTGTGTTCCTAGCTGTACTCTCCCCGCCGTACAACATACTCCCTGGCTACATTCATACAGAAATAAAAAGATATCTCTTTCGATCCATGACGAAACTTTAGACAGTGCATAACATAGGAAGTAGTGGCACAAATAATCCAAGGCAGCGTCAGGTCACAAAATCATTTGCTGCAGAAAAATTTCCACTGCGTCTGTGGTGAAACGACATTGTTGATATGGGCATATATACATTCGTATAGGCATGTGATGCGATCACGAGAAGTTCGTTTGATATAAATAACGTTCCGGATCCAGAGTATTATGCCCTGATGGCAATTGCCTTCACATCTCCTCCCATACTTGTCCAGCGGCTATTCTGTGGGGGTAGTAAGCTAATATGCTGCAGAATGTTAACATCTCCATCTCTTAGTGGGCACCTGTGACGTGGAAACATGGACTATAGCATTGTGAGATACTACGTTCAGGAGCTGTTCAGCTCCGAGAATTTTTACTCACAGTAATTCTTGACTATACTCGTCGACGGGACGTTTCCTTTTTCTCCTTGCATATACTTCTGTGGCTTCAGTGTGTAAGGGATTCTCCAGTACTGACCGTTCAATTTTTTAGTTAGTTTGCTCTGAGTCTCATGGTACATCTGTAGTTCTAAATTAATGCGAGTTCTTACCTTGTGTGCTCACCGTTGCTCTCTTCGTCTTCCATGTAGTATGTTCCTGGTCCCAAGTCGTTGTCTTTGCATCGAGAAATATTAAATGGTAAAAGGATTGTTATCCAGGTAACTTCCGATTGTTATTCCGATAAATGCAGTTTCTGAACTCTGAAAAATATATATTCTTCAATACTTCCATACTCAACACTCACAACATATAATACTTCTGCCTTCAGCAGTACTACAAGCTCATATCTAGTTCCTGAGCAACATCTCTTCTGCCAAGAGCGTCCATTCCGCAACACATCCCCGCAAGGTTCTACGTCTCTTTGTCAACGAACAAGAACATCGAGCTCAATAGATGTAAAGAGTATATAACACTATCGATAATAATCGTTAGAACAATTGCGAAGCAATTAATAAAACAGATTTACGCGAATACAAGTGAAATGCTTAAATATTAATTACAGTGTGCAGGATATAAATACTTAAGTATGGAATAACTCATTTTTATGAATGTGTGTATAACGAAATTATTGTTCTCAAACTGGAAAGATCGATACCCAATGGTAGCGTACGTTTCTTATTATATTATTGGCTTGATTACATTAGACGTGTTTCTTGGATCACAGCCATAAACCATCGGACAGCGTGTACAATAGCACCCCATATCTTGAGATCTGGCAGACTCTCACTTCCCAAAGAAATTCTGGGATTCAAGCTGTGTTGAACGTATCTGAATTCAGACTGGGAGATCAATGCGTCAAAAAACTGATTTTGCCATTAAATACAACTTGACGCCATGCTACAGCCAACCTTCCCACCGCTCTGAGAGAAGCGAAAATAAATACGAAGCCTTAAGTTCTTTTGTTGAGAACACGTGTAATACGGCGCGAATGGAGGCCTTTCCTACGAAAGCCCGCACAGGATGGCCTGTCAGAGACGTCAGAATTATCTGACTGGTTTCTGAGGTATTTCCAGTTCTGACATTTGCCTTCAACCAGAGGAACGCTCTCGAAAACCTTTATCGAAACCGCTGGACTAGAGCTAATTTTAATTTATTCCTGGTACACTCCCTCTCAGGCAAATGTATGGAGGCCTAGTGGGTGTTGGGTAAGTATTTGTGTTTGTTAGAGCGGAAGTTAATGATTTGCTTAATATATCCAAAGTACACTACTGGAAATTGAAATAAGAACACCGTAAATTCATTGTCCCAGGAAGGGGAAACTTTATTGACACATTCCTGGGGTCAGATACATCACATGATCACACTGACAGAACCACAGGCACATAGACACAGGCAACAGAGCATGCACAATGTCGGCACTAGTACAGTGTATATCCACCTTTCGCAGCAATGCAGGCTGCTATTCTCCCATGGAGACGATCGTAGAGATGCTGGATGTAGTCCTGTGGAACGGCTTGCCATGCCATTTCCACCTGGCGCCTCAGTTGGACCAGCGTTCGTGCTGGACGTGCAGACCGCGTGAGACGACGCTTCATCCAGTCCCAAACATGCTCAATGGGGGACAGATCCGGAGATCTTGCTGGCCAGGGTAGTTGACTTACACCTTCTAGAGCGCGTTGGGTGGCACGGGATACATGCGGACGTGCACTGTCCTGTTGGAACAGCAAGTTCCCTTGCCGGTCTAGGAATGGTAGAACGATGGGTTCGATGACGGTTTGGATGTACCGTGCACTATTCAGTGTCCCCTCGACGATCACCAGTGGTGTACGGCCAGTGTAGGAGATCGCTCCCCACACCATGATGCCGGGTGTTGGCCCTGTGTGCCTCGGTCGTATGCAGTCCTGATTGTGGCGCTCACCTGCACGGCGCCAAACACGCATACGACCATCATTGGCACCAAGGCAGAAGCGACTCTCATCGCTGAAGACGACACGTCTCCATTCGTCCCTCCATTCACGCCTGTCGCGACACCACTGGAGGCGGGCTGCACGATGTTGGGGCGTGAGCGGAAGATGGCCTAACGGTGTGCGGGACCGTAGCCCAGCTTCATGGAGACGGTTGCGAATGGTCCTCGCCGATACCCCAGGAGCAACAGTGTCCCTAATTTGCTGGGAAGTGGCGGTGCGGTCCCCTACGGCACTGCGTAGGATCCTACGGTATGGCGTGCATCCATGCGTCGCTGCGGTCCGGTGCCAGGTCGACGGGCACGTGCACCTTCCGCCGACCACTGGCGACAACATCGATGTACTGTGGAGACCTCACGCCCCACGTGTTGAGCAATTCGGCAGTACGTCCACCCAGCCTCCCGCATGCCCACTATACGCCCTCGCTCAAAGTCCGTCAACTGCACATACGGTTCACGTCCACGCTGTCACGGCATGCTACCGGTGTTAAAGACTGCGATGGAGCTCCGTATGCCACGGCAAACTGGCTGACACTGACGGCGGCGGTGCACAAATGCTGCGCAGCTAGCGCCATTCGACGGCCAACACCGCGGTTCCTGGTGTGTCCGCTGTGCCGTGCGTGTGATCATTGCTTGTACAGCCCTCTCGCAGTGTCCGGAGCAAGTATGGTGGGTCTGACACACCGGTGTCAATGTGTTCTTTTTTCCATTTCCAGGAGTGTATTTATATCGATTATGTCTACTAGAATCTCCGTAGCCAAGCGGATAGGGAGAAAGGAATCCATGCTAGGAACAAGAGATCCGGTCCTTATTTGCTTATATTGTTGCTGTCGTCGTCGTCGTCGTCTTGGTCGTTGTTGTTCTTGTTGTTGTTGTTGTCGTCCTCGGTCCGAAGACTGATAATGCAGCTCTTTGCAGCAAACTATCCTGTGCAAAGCTACTCAGGTCTGCATAAATACTACAACCTACATAGACTTGAAAATGCTTACTGTTGTCAAACATTGATCTTATGTGGTTGTAGTTAACGTACGGCTATCTTCTGTATCTTTGTGGCACGCAAACCATTCCACCACATCCAGCTCCACAGCTCATGAGGAAGTGCTTACGCGATGTCCGCCTGCTTAGCTGAGTGATAACGTGCTCTCCTCGCATGCAAGCGGGCCCGGGTTCGATTCCCGGCTGGGTTGGAGGTTTCCTCCACTCGGGACAGGGTATCGCGTTGTCCTCGTCATCATTTCATCCTCATCACCGGCACGCAAGTCGCCCAATGTTGCGTCGACTGAAATAAGACTTGGCGGCCGAACTTCCCCGGAAGGAGCCCCCGGCCAACGATGCCATACGCTCATTTCATTTCATTTGCTTGCGTGATACATCTGTAAAAGGGTGTAAAGGCGCTAGAAACGGGTTAAAAATTTGAATCTTTAAATGACTACTTGATCTTGGAAATCCTTCTTCAGTCAGATAACGGCTGGAATGGAAAACTCAGGACTTTTCTACAGAGTAGATAAACTGGAAAGGAATCTCACCTTGTGCAAGACACCGTTTTATAGTTTTGTTATTACTAAAACATGCTCCAGCTCTTTATATGCTATCTTGAGTGGGATTTTTATTTATTTCCTTTCCGAAAAATTAGTGCTATATGATGGTTCAAATGGCTCTGAGGACTATGGGACTTAACATCTGTGGTCATCAGTCCCCTAGAACTTAGAACTACTTAAACGTAACTAACCTAAGGACATCACACACATCCATGCCCGAGGCAGGATTCGAACCTGCGACCGTAGCAGTCGCGCGGTTCCGGCCTGAGCGCCTAGACCCGCTAGACCACCGCGGCCGGCAGTTCTACATGATAACCTCGCCAGTAGATTATATGAGTTTTTGGCCCAAAATTATTTAAACTTGCAAAGGAGCGATTATTAGGTAGCAAATACCTTACGTATGTTTGCGTGTACCATACACCTACGTCATACGAGGTACATAAAAAAATATACGCCGTGCAGAAAATTGAGGATCACTTTTTCGAAACCCCACAATATTCTCCTATTGCGAATTCCGCTCAGAGGTGCGTTCCACGTTCATCTGTAATGGTGCAAAAGCGTGGTGCCCTGTGACATCATTCTTTGGTTTGGCTCGACGACGTTTCAGACAGGAAAGTGCTGACATATCAACAAAAAAAAAAGGTCCACAGCTAAAAATTTCGTGCGACGTGTAAAGGAATTAATGGTGTCATGGTGTCATACTGACAAAAATTTCAGCACAATTCTGCCCAACGCCAGCATGGTGTCACAATCCCTCTTATCTCTTATCCACATTGCACCCCTTCGTTTGACACCTCTGCGATCGAGACCTGCGTTGAAATCACGCGGATTTCTTATCAGTGTCCGAGGACTACATATCAGGCACACAGGCACTCAGAATCGCAACGAAAAGGCCTCAGGGGATGACCACCCCGTTTCCTTGGAAGACTTATTCCCATACATTTCGCGCTCGGAAGCGACATCTTGCAGTGTGATGATCAACAGGAAGACGTTATTGACACTGCTGACATCTCAATCCTTTTCTAAGGAAATCGTGGGCCAGCAACCCCATTGAACGTGATCTCACCCCTCTGGAGCCCAGCTGGACCGCAATTTTTGCTCTGGTGGAACCACTAGAGACCGTTCAAAACCATTCTCCGAAATTTGAACGTGATCCGCAGCAGCAAAGGGTGGTTAGGCTTTTTAGGTGCTTCGGTTTCACTCCCTCCTGTGGCGTGATCACGGAAGGGTGCAACATTGACACACGCGTGAATAAAATGGCAAAGGCTCCCTCTAAGATGCCGCATTTCGGCAAAACTCTCGGAGGCACCTGCCCACAGTTACTGAGAATTTTGAAAATGTACTTTTTCAGAGAAAACCAGGGCTTAGCCCTAGGAGCCTTCAGATAGGCAACCACTCGACACTCCCTTGCTGCCACTTGATATGCAGTTTGATATATTTCATTTGTCAAAGAGAGTTAAGCTTTTATCACAGTTAACTACGCCATTTAGATTCGATCGACACTGGCGACAAGATCTCTCAGTCGAACCCCATCATGATCTCCTCTGAACAATGAGCTGCTATTTCTCTAAGCAAACTTCATACTGTCCATGACATCATATAGGTCACCTTTCTTATGTAAGACAATCTGAACCATTTTATTAGAACAAGTGAATAGCGAGATAGAAAATGATCCGATCTTCAAGCTCATTTTACATTCAAACGATATGTGGGGTCCTTTCCAAAAATTTATCTACTACGTTCCTTCTACCACTCCTATAACCGATAATAGGAACTGTAAAGCACCGTGTACAACCTGCACGTATATGAGGCCCTACTGCCGAGGCTGCATTCAATCGAAGTTAGAAAACAAAAGAAGAAAAGTTAGCTCACAAGCAGCTTGGAAACATTCCAAGCAGGTGTCATCAGGCGGGTGGACGTACTTGCATGCAGACACATTTCTTATTCCTGTGGCTGCGTTACTACAGGTGTGTAGGCCAGCTTCATTGAGAAGGACGTGATGCCCATTTCCCAGCAAACCGGTTTCGACTGTTATTACGGAACACGGAGGAGACGCGCTGCCGGGAGAGAGGAGGGGATACGGCGAAGTAAGAGCACGCTCGCGCAGTTACTCACCAGGTGAGTCACCTCTGCGTCTGCAGCAGCACTCTGCTTTCTTCTCGACACACGGAGAGCATATCACGCGCAGCGCTCCGACTTACATAACGTGTAGCAACGAATGCTGCGTTCCGATCACTTTGGCTCATCCCAACAACTTCACTTGTATTCTAATATCACTGTTTAGACCAAATTGGAAAATCGAGGAAGGTCGTGTGTAGAACAAAATTTCAACCTGAATTACGTAATCCGGCACCACACACTGACAAAATAGAAAGAAATTCGTAACTTTGTATTTAATTATGGAAACCTGAGCACACACAATTTTCTTCTTTAACACCCCTACCGTTAACCAGGATTTCTGAACAGTATATTCATTTTCGGCCTAGCATTTCAGTAAATATCGACTGAGGCGACAAAATTCATGTGGCGGAGGTGTCATATGTACTCAGCTGATTCATGACAAACCGTTTCCGACGTGATTATGGCCGCGCGACGGGAATTAACAGACTTTGAAAGCGGAGTAGTAGTTGGAGCCAGATTTCCATTTCGGAAATCGTTAGGGAATTCAGTATTCCGAAATCCACAGTGTCAACTGCGTGGCGAGAATACCACATTTCAGGCATTATGTCTCGCTACGGACAACGCAGTGACCGACGGTCCTCACTTAACGACCGAGGGCAGCGGCGTTTGGGTAAAGTTGTCAGTGCAAAGAGATAAGCAGATCTTCGTGAAATAACAGTAGAAATCAATGTGGGACGTACGACGAAGTATTCGTTAGGTCAGTGCGGCCAAATTTGGCGTTAATAGGCTATGACAGCAGACGATCGACGCGAGTGCCTTTGGTGAGAGCACCTCGCCTGCAGTGTCTCTCCTGGGTTCGAATGTGGCGCAGACCCCACGAAGCCATTGATCCAAGTTGTCAACAAGGCACTGTGCAAGCTGATGGTGACTCCATAATGGTTTGGCATGTGTTTACATGGACTGGACTGGGTCGTCTGGTCCAACTGAACCGATCATTGGCTGAAACTGTTGGGCTACTTGGAGACTGTTATCAGCCACACATGCACTTCATTTTTAAGGATGACAATGCACTATGTCACGGGCCACATTCGTTCGTCACTGGTTTGAAGAACATTCTGCGCAGCTCGAGGGAATGATTTGTTTATCGACATCGCCCATTTATGGACATAATCGAGAGGTCAGTTTGTGCACAAAATTCTGCATCGACAGCACTTCCGCAATCAGTGACGGCTATAGAAACAGCAGGGCTCAATATTTCTGCAGGGGACTTCCAGCGACTTGTTGAGTCCATGCTACGTCGAGTTGCTGCACTATGCAGGGAAAAGGAGGTCCGACACGATATTGGGAGGTATCCCATGAATTTTGTCAGTTCAGTGTATGTAATATACTGTTGAGAAATCCTGATTACTTGTAGATACCAAACTGGGGCAAAACGAGAGATAGCTACAATAATGAAACTTCGTGGCAGATTAAAACTGTGTGCCCGACCGAGACTCGAACTCGGGACCTTTGCCTTTCGCGGGCAAGTGCTCTACCAACTGAGCTACCGAAGCACGACTCACGTCCGGTACCCACAACTTTACTTCTGCCAGTATCTCGTCTCCTACCTTCCAAACTTTACAGAAGCTCTTCTGCGAACCATGCAGAACTAGCACTCCTGAAAGAAAGGATATAGCGGAGACATGGCTTAGCCACAGCCTGGGGGATGTGCGAACCATGCAGAACTAGCACTCCTGAAAGAAAGGATATAGCGGAGACATGGCTTAGCCACAGCCTGGGGCAGAAGAGCTTCTGTAAAGTTTGGAAGGTAGGAGACGAGATACTGGCAGAAGTAAAGCTGTGGGTACCGGACGTGAGTCGTGCTTCGGTAGCTCAGTTGGTAGAGCACTTGCCCGCGAAAGGCAAAGGTCCCGAGTTCGAGTCTCGGTCGGGCACACAGTTTTAATCTGCCAGGAAGTTTCATATCAGCGCACACTCCGCTGCAGAGTGAAAATCTCATTCTGGAAACTACAATAATATTAGTATGTGATTGAGTTTATATATTCTGTTAATAATGTTATGAATATGAATACCATAATCCCAAAACGTTACATACTATCATGCAGATTGTTTACCTGTTATTCGAAAGAAAGTAAAATGAATCCACTGACGATGGTGAAATTTCGCCTAAATATTTATGGGCCTTAAAGAAGAGAATTGTGTGCCCTCAAGGGAGAACCCTATTGCCAGAACTATATATATGAAAGAAGACATGGATAAAAAGTGAGCTTCAACCACAGATTGGATATCATAACGTCTGTCGACTTTGCAAAAGCATGTGATTCTATCGAAAGGTCAACCCTTGTCTCCACGCTCCAAAAATTCAATGTTGGGGTGGCAAATCAGCAAAATTAACCAGTCCCCCAGAAACGTTCGGCATCGAGCGAAATTTCTCGGTGAAATTTCGAAATCATTTGAAATAAGTGCGGAGTTCGGCAGGGACCGTCATTCGTAATATTTATATGCGACTTACGAAAAACCTCCTGGAATGGAAAAAGGCACTACAAAGAGCTGCAATAAAGCACCAAGTAAAAGTGGAACCAAGAAATTAAGGATTTAGAGTCAACTGCCTTATTTTAGTGGATGACCAAGCGATCTTTGGCAAAGACACAAATTAATGATTTAGGTTAACTTTCTTGGACAAATTACTGAGAAAATAGGCCTAATATTCTACATCCGAAGTGACGTACGTGACTGACGCCTTGAATGCTCTGAAATCGCTAGAAACATGTTTCGAAAGGATCAACAAAATTCACAAATGCAAATATTTGGCTAAGCTATTCTACTCAACGGATGAAATAAAGAAGCAAATGACATAAGAGCGCTGAAGATATTGACAATCGAAGGACAGCTATATTCAAAATACTCCATAAGCCCAAAAATCATGCATTATGCCACTGTAACTAGGCATCAAGCATTCTACATAGCAAAATGGATTGCTTTACTCATATTAAGAGAAATGGAGAGAGTACATAAAATGCGACAAAAATCCTTCGAAAAATTCTGGTTGCGAAAGCAGATGAAAGAGGGGATATAGACTTACAAGTAACAAAGACGTCTATACTGAACTCCAAAGGCACAATGTAGACAAAATTTTTACCACTTCCAGTGGACATATAGAAAGAAAGGGTGAAAACAGACTAACTAAATAAATATTCTTATATCATTAAAATCATTCTCATTGTTACTTGTCATCTCATAAAATACTTGAAACGCTAAAATACTGAAATAACCGACGTTTCGGGAGTGTTACAGCTGCCATCCTCAGGACAGTGACTAGTTAGGTGGCGAGTGGGTGAACCAATATGTTGCATTTCCAGTGGCGTCATAGGAAAATTTTTTTGACCCTAAAATACCCACTCCGCAACTAATTTGCCTATTCCTGTGGAAGGCCACTGCAATAGCGTGATACACTGGTTTTATCAGAATTTTAGCATTTTGAGTATTTTCTAAGACAATGTGGCAGTAAACTCAGAAGGATTTTAATGAGATTGACACAGTCTGCAGAGGTCTAACTATTTATAACAAATAGTCCATTACCTCAGCAACAAAGAGAACACAAAAAACTGGGTCAATAAAACTCAGAAAGGTATATGAGAAAAGATTGTTTCTGAAGAAGATATACAAAAAAACAGAAAACTTAAGAACTTTGAGGTTTCTAATGAAATGAGAGTGGGAAAAATGAAAAAAATCATAGAAATACAAAATGAAAAGCAAACGTGGTCCACGAATGGCCAGCTTCAACACAAAAAAAAGATGATCCAGCGGTCATCACCCAGTTTCTTCACATTCGAGGTATAAACAAACTGACAAATATTTGATGTCAATTTTTCCCGTCGAATCAACAGCTATCTGTGCTGCTCCCAGCTGTTAGGCAGGTGGACACCCGAGAGCAGTATAAACAAAATTTCAAATATGTGGATCTTTTAAAGTTAGATCCCAACAAATACTATTGTTACCTTTTAGATTTTCGAATCGCTACAAAGTTTGCTAGTCAATTACCGGAAGTCTTTCACATTACTGTAACTATTTTTTCCTTCGGCGAAATATTGTATCATGCTACCCTCTACGATCTTCTCAAAACAAAAACTCCAAAATACTGGGCAGAGAATAGGCTTTGTCATCCAGTACGTAGAAGAATCACTCCCGACAGTCAGGACAGTCCATGTTCGCCCTCAAATAGATAAGTAAGAACAGTAGAAGGGAATAATCGGATTTTATACAAGTCTTCTTCGAAAATGATCAAGAGTTTGTAAATTTAATCAATAGATGTTAACCAGATTAAATCTTGTTCTCCGAAACAGACGGTATAGATTTTTTTGTAATCGGACCCAGTTACTGTGCACCCACAGAAAACGAGGAATCCCGAGCACCTTTTCAGCAAAACGGTATTCGACTATTTTAGCTATATCATTCGCGGCAAAATACATTTTTGAAACGCACCTTGCGAACGGAACAGATTGTGCCGTGATATACGACCGCAGACAATCACTGTACTGTTGCCTAATCGATTACAACGTCTCCGCTACGTACCAGCTTGTATCGATAGTCTCCTCGACCTGTCGGAAATGGTATTGTGAGTCATTCGTCGGACCAGACAATCTGACAATAGTCTCAATGATTGGTGTTAGACAACTCTCTTCTCCTCTTTGGCATCAAATGAATAACCATTTTTATCGCAATTGTGTCTCGTACATGACCACTTTCTTTATGTTGCTCCCTCGAAGGTATGTGGTACACCAACATGGTAATCTGTGACACATAATTTCATTTTGCAAGTCACATTTGCAGAGCTTACTATATTATTCTTAGGCACAGTCAGCCTCCATTACAGAAAGTGTTTTATAATATTGGCGAAAGTAATCCAGGCGTCAAAGAGAGCAGGATAGCCACATTAGGGAGCAAAAGTAAAGACGATATGGAATTTAATGAAGGAAGAGAGTGTTAGAACTAGAGATGAAGATGAGCAGTTAGCTTTCAAGAGTAGATTTAACTGGTGTATGTAGCGTCACGAACCTCTTTAACAAGCACTTTACACAGGTAGCTGATGTAACGGGTTCTCAGGTTCAGTAAATTCAATACTGCCACACCTCGGACCAGCCTTTTTTAAGAACTTCATTTACATGGATATCACCCTCGCTACACTAGACTAAATAATGACTTCTACAAGATCTTTAGGAACAAAATATTCTGGTGCTTCAAAAAATGATTCAAATGGCTCTGAGCACTATGGGACTCAACATCTGAGGTCATCAGCCGCCTAGAACTTAGAACTACTTAAACCTAACTAACCTAAGGACATCACACACATCCATGCCCGAGGCAGGATACGAACCTGCGACCGAAGCGGTCGCTCGGTTCCAGACTGAAGCGCCTAGAACTGCTCGGCCACACCGGCCGGCTTCTGGTGGTTACGATAAAATGTCAACAAAGATAATTAAAAAGTGTTCTTCTGAATTCAGTAACATCTTATGTTAGTTCTGTAACCAATCATTTATCAGTGAAACACTTTCTGGTTGATTGGCGACCCCATAGAGTGCTGGGTGTACAACGACCATATACGTGAAATTAGAAGGAAGGTCAGCGTTGGCCGTAATTTTGATGGTTTATTGACAGCAAAAACGATTTTCAATCACATAATGATAATCGTCAGTGCTATAGTGTACAAATTAAAACTCATAGGCTGTGCGACTGGTCCCGGCGGGGTTCGAGACCTCCTTCGGGCATGGATATGTGTGTTTGTCCTCAGGATAATTTAGGTTAAGTAGTGTGTAAGCTTAGGGACTGATGACCTTAGCAGTTAAGTCCCATAAGATTTCACACACATTTGATTTTTGAAAACTCATAGGCACTGGTGTCAAGTTATCAGTAACCAAAGCTATGAAACGATCACAATATTATTGTGATCGTTTCATAGCTTTGGTTTCTGATAACAACTTGACACCAGTGCCTATGAGTTTTCAAAACAGCTACAGCACTGAAGATGATCATTATGTGATTGAAAATCGGTTCTGCTGTCAGTAAACCATCAAAATTACGGCCAACGCTTACCTTCCTTCTAACTTCCTGGTTGGCTGAAGTATGCTAAAGTTAAGCTATTGTAGAAGAAAGGAAATAAGGAAATACCATAAAACTTCCAGCCAGTTTCGTTGTTGCCAGAATTCTCAGATACTGAGAAAAGTTGATACATAAACAGCTTCTTAACTATCCGTCTACAGATAGCAGGAAACAAAAATTCGGTGTTTCCTCTGCAGTGTTTGCTTTATGTATACTTTGCGTGGGGACCTCTTACAGGTTCTGAAGTGCCAATTGTGGGTTATTTGAAAGCTTAATCACAGTGAATTAGCTGTAAACCATTATCAAAATTTCATAAACAACTCTTTCTGAAACTATATTTGGTTCGCCATTTACGCAATGTTTTTATGATTCGAAGTCAAAACAAACTTAGGATCTGGTATGTTAATGTAGAAATGTCATTAATACACATAAGAGAAATTATGGATCCCATATGATTTACACTTTGTCGGACCCCACATGCTTAACAAAAAGACAGACAGAAAATACACGGGATTCCGCAATACCTTCAAGAAAATGTAGTTGGGAGAATTCCACCAACTGTTAGCATTTATATAATCTTATCCTAATTTCCGTAAAATCTATACTAACCACACTCCCTTACACACAGTGGAAGAAACTGGACTGCACACGCAGCCACATGTGAGAGACTGTGGAGAGAAACTGATGAATGGGGACAGAAGGGCTTATGGTGACTTACGTACAGATACACTGTTCTTACTCAAATATCTAGGAACCTCTTGTATGCTACGAGAAACTCAAGTTCAGTTCCTCTGTTGAGTCTGCTCTTTCTGAAAACATTTCATCGTAAATACTTATGTAAATGCACTTACATAACTCAGTTCTTCGGTTCATCACGATGCACTTAATTAGTCGCAGGTGTAAAGAAATTACTCTCTCTGACGACATTCTTGTTGCTACAATGCAGTATATCTGTAGGACAGAACTGCTTTAAGTGAATATTTTCAGCTACGGGGAATGCTTAGTTTCAGCTTTTCTATACATGGGTTTGTTAACAACATATGTATAATGAAAATAAAAGAACGTGGAGTGACTTTACCATGGACTACAGATTCTCATCTTATCCAGGTAGTTTATAGCGCTGTAGCTGATAGTTCATTAACGTTCATTAACGGTCTTTTCTGTTTAAGCTGCATAACAACATAATATTCCTAAGGCAGAATTGCTGTACTGTGTAATGGCGAAAAGCCTCAAGTGAAACTAGGAAATGCTGACGGCAGAGCTATCCCTCCGAAATACCTATTGGAAACAATAACAGAATTATATACAGTTGACCGATCTTTATTCACAAAAATATGTTAAAAATATAAACAAATCGTTAGTTCTAAATAGTGCAATTTCTCCGAAACTGGATTTCGGTGAGTGAAACGTGATTTAAATCGTTTAATTTACAATACCAGCAATAGAATTTGCTGTAAATTTCCTTGACAAAGCGAAGTTACTACCAATGTCTCATATATATATGTAGCTATAGTAAGAAAGTATGTCGTTTACGGAGGTTTCCAGTAACACTGCAGAGGTTTCTACAACACTGGAAAACATTCAAAAACATTTCCAGAATTTTTAGAACGTTCTTGACATTCTCCTGAGCATCTGAGAACATTTGAAAGCGTTCCTGAAATTTACAGCACATTTTAGAAAATATACAGAGCATTTCAAGATATTCTGAAGTGGAAAATACGTTCCCGCCATTTAAATCCTGTAGGAGTAAAACAGATAACTTAACACACTTCTAGGTTCTCATAGCTTCCGTGATATCCAAATACATACCAACCACTCTCGATTACTCAAAACAGAAGAAACTATACTACGCACGCAGCCAAACGTGGGAGACTGTGGACAGAATACAATGCATGAAGACATACGTGTTTATGACGACTTACATACAGATAAACTGTTATTACTGAAATATCGATAAACCTTTGCGTTCTTCGAGAAACTCAATTTTAGTTCTTTTGTTGAGTCTGCAGCTACTATGAAGTGTAATCTGCATACATTATTACGCTGTGTCATACTGCTGAAGACCCCGTAGTTCACCAGATGAAAATTGTAGCACCGAATTATATCAGTGCTACTCATATTATGTTTTATTCCCAAATATTGTTCTCAGTTTTGCAAATGACGTTATGATATCAGTTACTTTACCCCTTATAGCATAGCATCTGAACACAGACGCACAAAAATCCATTTCAGGAAAATAAGATCATTAAGTCGTGAGTTACATTTTGGCAGTGTAAAATCAAGTAGGAACAGGCCTCGTCAGTAATATCTATGACATGGATCCTCGACGAGAAATCCAGCATGTAGAGCACAGCCGCATTCGTAGCAGCATCCACTCGCGGTGCTCGAGGAGGAAGTGCAGCAGTAAAAGTAGGTGACGCCGCAAAGGCATGTCGCCCGGGGAAGGCCACCAAACACGGAGAGGGAGCCTTGACTCCTATCACCGTGATCAGAATAGCAGCCTTGTCAGGCAGACGAGCTGCTGACTCGCGAAACTTGGTACAAGTAACTGTACACCGCCCACATATCCGTGTCGTCATCATTTTCACGGTCGATCATGGATGGAAGGTCTTGTATTGCCGATTTATGTCGATAACCAGTGTTCTGTGTAAGAGTGCAAAAAAATTCTGTGTTTAACTGCGGGCCACTTCTCTCTTCCCTCTCCCCCTCTTTCCCTCTTCGTCTTGCTTTTCCAGGATGGCTCCACTAGAGTAATCGTACGGACAAGTTTTTCTGAGTATGAATACAGCGTACTGATCAATGAATCACTTTATTCTATATATTATACGTTCTATACAGATTCCTTTGTAATATTTGCATTCATTTTCCGTTTCTATAACGAACATTTGAAAACCTCTGCTTATATGGTTCAAATGGCTCTGAGCACTATGGGACTTAACAGCTGAGGTCATCAGTCCCCTAGAACTGACAACTACTTGAACCTAGCTAACCTAAGGACATCACACACATCCATGCCCGAGGCGGGATTCGAACCTGCGACCGTAGCGTCGCGCGGTTCCAGACTGAAGTGCCTAGAACCGCTCAGCCACACCGGCCGGTCCTCTGCTTACAGATAAATTACGTAATACATTGACGGAAAGGGAAAAAGATACACCACGAACAACTTGACAGGTCGCTATCAAAATAATACTCCGATATTTGTATGTCTGTGGGATCTGTTGATCTCGTCTTTATGCGACGTTGTTAGCCTCCAGGAAAAAACAAAACTTATATGTGAAGAATGGTTCGAGTAAATGATGGTTATTAGTTGTGTCTAATGTAACTGGAAATCTTCAGGTGGGGATCGCAACACACCATGCAGATGGACGTGCACGTACAGTTTATCGCCATCTTTCGAACTTCGGAAAAGACAGCAGGAGCACTTTCGTGGTTATTCCATGCAAACTTGGACGTCAGTCTGGTGATTCGATTTGTTGTGCTGCCATTCATGAACAGCATTCCAGAGGGTGTTTTACAACAGAATCACGCTCGCCCACATACCGCTGTTGTAACCCAACATGCTCTACAGAGTGTAGACATGTTGCCTCCGCCTGCTCGATCACTAGACCTGTCTTCAATCGAGTACATAGGTGATATCATAGGCCGACTACTCCAGCGTGTTCCACAAACAGCATTAGCCATCCCTGTATTAATCGACCAAGTGCAGCAGACGTGGAACTCCATCTCACAAACTGAAATCCCGCCCCAACAACACCATGGATGCACATTTGACATTCTAGCGGGCTATTAATGCCGAAGTAGTTCACATTTGCCGTAGCTTGTCTTATGCTTACATTAACCTGTGATCTTGCAAAGATAAATACGTTTCCTAGACAAATGCGTCCCCGAAATTTCATTACTGTACATTAATTACGTTTGGTGTTGGGATTTATTTCCATCAGCGTGTAATTTATATTTGAAAAACTTAAGTAGCTAACAGCGTTTCTGACAAAAACGACCTGCATGAACACGTATCTTAATTTGGTTTGATAACAGACGAGAGCTGGATTTTCGTGACGAGAGCGAGATGAACACGAACTTAAGAAGCAGGTATAACGCCTATGTATCGATGATATAGAACGTAAGATCCACATTTAAAGGCTGCGGTAAGACTAACAGTGCCATCCCGTGTCATGGTTCACCCCTTTTGTTTTTGTGGGTCATTCTCCTCATTTCGCGAAAATTCCCTTTAACTAATCTGTGGGAAGAAACTGAGGACTCAGAGAATGGGATAAAGCTGCATACGCTTCTGCCTGTAAATTCTCGCTTACAAGGTTTTCTATAAATAGGAAATAGCTTATTTACTGTTGGTTCTCTCACACAAACAAACATATTAGGAAACAAGTCATTCGCCCTCCAGCAAATGGCATACTGATACACAAATCTTCGAACACGGGATTATTAGGAGCGGAGCACAAGCTCCCATCGTAAAAGAATGGGGGAGTAGGCCGATCAACACTTTATCGAAGTAACCGCCACATATGCGGCTTAAGTCCTCTAGAAGAACTAGGAGAAACTGAAATACTGATAAACCTTAACACTCCTTCGTACGGGTCAGTATATTAACCACTGACCACTTTACCCAGTTTTATAAGCAATAATAGAAGATGCAATAGTAGTAGGTTATAGCTGGTGATAAGAAAAATCTAACTGAGTATAGGATAATAGTTGACTAGGATTAAGGCGGCTGTCAGTTGTTCTGAAACAGAAAAAGACCGTGAGTGAGCACCAGTGATGACTGAGGAAAGTTATGTGCTATGTAATGCAACAGTGGTGTATGTAGTGAGATTATTATACGATCAGTACAAAAATGCTAAAATTAAGACTCCGTCCGAACACTCCTCGGCAGTCCCAACGGTATCGACCGACCGCCCTGCCCTCCTCACGCGTTGGCGTCATCGGATGCGGATATGGAGGGGCGTGGGCTCAACGCAACACTCTCGGCCACTGTTAGTTTTCGTGACGTGGAGCTGCTACTACTCGGAGCTAAGTGCAGTCCCATAGTGCTCGGTGGCCCGGAGCGTCACCCATCCGACGCATGACGGTGCTTCACTTCGGTGATGTGACGGGAACCGGTGTATGCACCGTGACACTGCTCTTGACAGTACGAAGAGAAAGTAAACTCTGAATTAATAACACACATATTTGGCGAATAATTATTCATTATAGTCATTGACGTAGTAGACTCATACTTTATATACATGTACAGTCATGCTCAAAAGTATCCGAACGACCTGAATTGCATTTCACCTGATTCGCATGCAACCCGCATAATGCAGCCGTCTAGTGGGTCCTCTAATCGCTCCTCGGTACAGTCGTTTGACTATTGAAAATAGTTCCAACAAGTCACCACTAGAAAACACTGCTCTCTATCGCAATAACTAAAGATGTAAAGTAATATCACGATACTGCAAATATCAGGGAACACTATATCAAAGATAAGACTGTCCTTAAGGGTTGTAAACTCACATATATTACAATAAATGACATCCCTGAAATGTTACCACTCTCATTTCTACGTGAGATAGTCCGCAACTAGTGGTCGTGCGATAGCGTTCTCGCTTCCCGCGCCCGGGTTCCCGGGTTCGATTCCCGGCGGGGTCAGGGATTTTCTCTGCCTCGTGATGACTGGGTGTTGTGAGATGTCCTTAGGTTAGTTAGGTTTAAGTAGTTCTAAGTCCTAGGGGACTGATGACCATAGATGTTAAGTCCCATAGTGCTCAGAGCCATTCTACGTGAGATAGGTAATGCACGTAGTTAGTTCGTCGTATTCATGATTTCCTCTAAAGGTAACATACCGTACTTATTCCTTAACACAAAATGACATTAAAAATTTAAGTTATTCAGGAGCAGCTAGTTGAGAATACACTCCTGGAAATTGAAATAAGAACACCGTGAATTCATTGTCCCAGGAAGGGGAAACTTTATTGACACATTCCTGGGGTCAGATACATCACATGATCACACTGACAGAACCACAGGCACATAGACACAGGCAACAGAGCATGCACAATGTCGGCACTAGTACAGTGTATATCCACCTTTCGCAGCAATGCAGGCTGCTATTCTCCCATGGAGACGATCGTAGAGATGCTGGATGTAGTCCTGTGGAACGGCTTGCCATGCCATTTCCACCTGGCGCCTCAGTTGGACCAGCGTTCGTGCTGGACGTGCAGACCACGTGAGACGACGCTTCATCCAGTCCCAACCATGCTCAATGGGGGACAGATCCGGAGATCTTGCTGGCCAGGGTAGTTGACTTACACCTTCTAGAGCACGCTGGATGGCACGGGATACATGCGGACGTGCATTGTCCTGTTGGAACAGCAAGTTCCCTTGCCGGTCTAGGAATGGTAGAACGATGGGTTCGATGACGGTTTGGATGTACCGTGCACTATTCAGTGTCCCTTCGACGATCACCGGTGGTGTACGGTCAGTGTAGGAGATCGCTCCCCACACCATGATGCCGGGTGTTGGCCCTGCGTGCCTTGGTCGTATGCAGTCCTGATTGTGGCGCTCACCTGCACGGCGCCAAACACGCATACGACCATCATTGGCACCAAGGCAGAAGTGACTCTCATCGCTGAAGACGACACGTCTCCATTCGTCCCTCCATTCACGCCTGTCGCGACACCACTGGAGGCGGGCTGCACGATGTTGGGGCGTGAGCGGAAGACGGCCTAACGGTGTGCGGGACCGTAGCCCAGCTTCATGGAGACGGTTGCGAATGGTCCTCGCCGATACCCCAGGAGCAACAGTGTCCCTAATTTGCTGGGAAGTGGCGGTGCGGTCCCCTACGGCACTGCGTAGGATCCTACGGTCTTGGCGTGCATCCGTGCGTCGCTGCGGTCCGGTCCCAGGTCGACGGGCACGTGAACCTTCCGCCGACCACTGGCGACAACATCGATGTACTGTGGAGACCTCACGCCCCACGTGTTGAGCAATTCGGCGGTACGTCCACCCGGCCTCCCGCATGCCCACTATACGCCCTCGCTCAAAGTCCGTCAACTGCACATACGGTTCACGTCCACGCTGTCGCGGCATGCTATCAGTGTTAAAGACTGCGATGGAGCTCCGTATGCCACGGCAAACTGGCTGACACTGACGGCGGCGGTGCACAAATGCTGCGCAGCCAACGACGGCCAACACCGCGGTTCCTGGTGTGTCCGCTGTGCCGTGCGTGTGATCATTGCTTGTACAGCCCTCTCGCAGTGTCCGGAGCAAGTATGGTGGGTCTGACACACCGGTGTCAATGTGTTCTTTTTTCCATTTCCAGGAGTGTATGTATGAACATCAAATGACTCGAAGAACCGTCTCGTTCAGCATATGGGTTCAAATCCAGGTCATGCAGACTAAGCAAAGATTTCCTGACTGACGGAAACTAACAGTCATACCTGACTAGGCATACATAGAGTGATATACCTCAATTTTACACAGATCAATTATCAAATTTAAACTTTAAATTACATAACGTAAACATTTTTAACGGACCCGAATTCCGACCCAGCACCTATTGTCCCTGTTAACGAACTACGAGAAATGTTAAGTATTGCTTCTTCACAAATAATTCACTTGAAATGTGCTGGATAGGGGTTCGAACCCAGAACCTAATCGGATTGTTGTCGTAGCACAATCAACTGTGACATATCAGATTTTCTCGGCAGGAGATAGATATTTTAACTGAAATGACGAAACACAAATTTTTTTCTTCCCAGGACTCCAACCCGGCACTTATCGCTGTTATATTCTAGAGAAAACGAACCTTAAATATATGTTTGTCACACCAGCAGCGACATGTGAGCACGTTTGAACTAGAAATAATATGACGAAGAATCGGAATCGAACCCCACACATATCGTTCTTGACTACACACGAAGAGACGTCAGCTACCGAATTTTTCTCCACCAGCAGCTCGGAATAACATCCTTGAAGTTACAGTAATCGCGCAAATAGTTCTGTGTCTCAGTGGCAGTCAGAAACGCCAGATATCGTTAGTGTTGACAACGAATGAAAATACATTAAAACTCATAATTATTAATCACCAGCATAGAGGTGTTCTCATGCTAGAGCTTGATAATACATAATGAAAACTTTAGTGCAGGACCAGGATGCGAATCCAATCACGCACAATATGTGGAGATGTTGAGGAATCTGCAGTGTTGAACAAACAACAAATTGTAGTCGAGCTATATTGTCACGAAGAAATCAAATTCCGCGTTAATGGCGGCCAGAGTTGCATTCCCAGTTCATAACCAATTTTATCGACATACAGAAGCTCAAATAAAAGATGGAGTAAGTGACCTGTGACCCTACATAGCGTTTGTTTCGTCACTAAATAACTAGTATAAGAAAGGTTACTGGTGTTAGAGTTTCTACTTGTCGCCACTCGTGACTTTATTGTGGTTCAACCCAACGTCTAGAGAAAGAATATCATGTTTAATGTGAATTTCAGACCACAATGTCATTATACTTCTTCACTTGGCATAGCCATAAGAGAATAGAATCTATCTCTCCCTATGAAAAGTAATCGGCAGACGTTGGAATCCACCCATAGCGTTAGTATACGAACCTATCATCAATCCAACAGACCACCAAATACTCTTCGTGCAACTGATTTTTCTTTCGTAACGCCATTGCGCCACACTGGATGTGAATTCTGACACACAGGCTCCCTGTAGTGGTTTGCAGCATGTTCAGTGCATTCATTTACTTGGTTGACCGAATCACAATGAACTAGCTGCCTCGGCTACCCAATGCATACATTCAACTCTATTTTGTAATCACTGAAATAAAACCACGTAACTGTCTCCTACACAGAACTGCCAACAGTATAGGATGCAGAAATTTGAATAGGAAGTGTTTCTTTCCACTTGGGCTACTCTATTGCGCTACCTGTTTGTTGAAAATGTCGTGCAGTGCAAAAGAAAAGCTGTAACGGTCTGTTTCTCGGAAGGCTACATCCGGACATATACATTCTCTCACAGCACTGTGGAATGCGGAAGTTCTGGAGGAACTGTTGTTGACTTCTGGAGCTGTGGCATCTCCATGTCAGCTGGTAGCATAGTGGTAAGTGCCGCGCACGCTAGATAAGAAGTTGCGACTTGGAATACATGCACTGCTACATTTTGTAAAACGCAATTCTGCTGTCTGCTGAAGTTATGAATCTAATGGAACTTTGAACATAATTCCCTTCACTTCTCAACCCAAAATAGTCGCATGTGGAAAAAGGGCTAACTTCTGCGATGTTTTGTTCCTTTCAGGTTTAATAGACGGCCAGGCAGCACATGCATCTCGAAACTTTTATATTTTGTATGGGGAGAGCGCATCGTGCCAAAATACGTCAGAAAAGTATTTTCCACATTAGCTGTCGTGTGGTAGTGGCATTTTATTCTTCTTCAAACCTTGTTTGACAGCTTTAACTCAGAACAAGTTTTCTGCATGAATGTAATCAATAAACTGCATGTGTATTGTCAGACTGTTATTGATAAAGTCAGAGAATTCACATATATTGATGATGATTACTTTCTCTCTCATGTTTACTATTGTTTTAACAACACTAAAAGAAACCTTTCGAAAATTGTGCACTGTATTATAATAAATGAAATAAAACCACCCACGATAACCCTACAACAAAAGCCTGTTTTAATAAAACTGAATATCTGTATACAAGCGTACCTCTATTGGCACAAATTAGTAAAATACTACTCACTTAGATTTCGATTGGGTCTGTGTTTAATTGGTATGCTGTGTCATGCTCAAGAGGTATGCAAATCTGGCACAAACCCAAAATTTGCTTTCAGCAGCAGAAAGTTGTGCAACATTGTAAGATTTTCACCATTACACTATGAGCCGAAAGTATTTTCTTGCGATTTTCTTACCGATGTTTGATCTGACTGCCCGTAGCTCTTTCACAGAAGGGATAAAAACGTTGCAGTTAGCGATACTGGAGCCGCTAACCGTAATAGCCGCTTTTTCACAGGTCAGCACATAACCACATAGCTAGCGAAAGGGTATGCGTCTTGGCTTGCTCTTACAAGGCCAATAGTGCTTCGAACTCATAAACCGCTATTTAAAGGTCGAGATTAGTTGCGATTTCCACGTGCAACGACTTCCCTGGGCTGAAAACCGTAAAATTACAATCTTTTGTTACACCTCAAGCGATAATTACTCAATGGAAATGACAGAAAAAATCAAGTGAACTTCGAGGCTTAATTCTGTGCACACCAGGAAGTAACCAGTCGATCACAGAGTTGCCAAACACACCTTGCCTTGTTGCCAAATCTCAGTTACAGAACCAGCAGGAAGAAGACGAACCAATGTGATGCCTGGAATAGGCAATGCGTCTGATTCGCATTTCTGTATCTGGGTTTAGGGACTGGAGTAGAGTTACTAATAATACTCAGAACTGCCTGCAAACTAAGCATCATAAATCAGCAACTCTCATTGTTGTTTTTATGTTTCTTTCGTAAGTGTACTCAAAACGAAAAAAACTCATTCACGGACGTTTTCGTGCCTCGCCGATAGTCGAGCACAACAAACAAATAATGTGTGTGTGTGTGTGTGTGTATGTGAGAAGAGAGAGAGAGAGAGCGATAGAGAAAGAGAGAGAGAGAGAGAGAGAGAGAGAGAGAGAGAGAGAGAGAGAGTAAAACATTGTTGTGATGAAATTGAATCATGGTATGTATGGAAATCTTTCATTAAAATGACACGTTCCACGTCATTACGAAATGTCGTATTCATGATCTGTGGAGCAAGTATCAATCTAATCAAATCAAATCTAATCTAATCGTATCACATAGTATAATCGTATCATATTGCTGACTAGCCATGAAGTGCCATGAATTACCGAAATTTTCGCCAATATCAGTAACCAAATCTAAACTTGAAAACAAAAGACGACAGTTTTTGCATTAAACTGGGACTCATATCAACACCCTTTCGTCCCTGTTAACTAACCACGAAAGTTATCTGATATAACTCCATTCAGAAGTAACAAAGTGTGCATGCATTTAAAGATGAGGCGCATGATGTGAAGTTCTGTGACGGAGATACCAACCCCACACGTAATCGGATTGTTAACTAAATAAAATCGAATGTTACCTATCGATTTTGCTTACCAGCTTCTAGGTGTTTGAATCTAAAATATGGATACAAATTTTTGGGCCTGAGCGACAGTCGAACCGCACACTTACCGTCCTTCTTTATCATCCACAAATAAAGGTTAAGTGTCAATTGCTTACTCACCAACAGTAACATGTGTGCGTGTTTGACCAGAAATAACGACACCTATTGCTGTTGTTGGCAATGCATGAACAGACATTAAAAATGCACGTTAATTTTCGCTAGTGGGCCGGTGTGCACGTGATAGGGCTTGAAATGAAATTATGAATATTTTTGTACTGGATCAGGATTCGGACCCACATACTTACCTTTGGAGGAGACCTAGAGAAGATTGCAGTCTTAGGAAAAGGGAAAAAATGATTTAACTATACTGTTACGAGAGATTCAGATCCTCGAAAGAGGAGGTAGGAATTCGAATCACAGTTCAAGACCAAATTTTTCAACGTTTCTAGTTCAATCAAGTACAAGTAAAATAAGAGCCCTGTTCCTTTAAATGGCTATCGGTTCATCAAGTAAAATAAAATTTTCTAATGTAAGTAAGTTTACTGGCGACAGTATTTCTGTTTACCATGACTTCCACCTATGTCATTTCCCAACGTAAACCAGCTCTGCCTAGTTGGTAATGAAGGAACGTGATGTTTAATGCCGATTCTGAATTATAACGTCTTTCTCTTGAGGTTACCAGAGGTAAAGTAAATCTGTTTGTGCCTTTTAAAAGTAAATGCCTGAACTCACGCATTGCACCTGTGATAGTTCGTTCCACCAGACCACTGTGGCCACATTTCCTAGCCCCAGGAGTGTGCTGTAACGGATAATGTGCTTAGCTTACAAAATTAGTCACGATGGAAAACATGCGAGTCTATTAAATAGTTAAGTAGAAGAAAGCTTCTGACGCGGAGATTATCCTATTCTTATCTCAGCTGGGTGAAAAGACTCTTATAGGCATCATAGCCTCGATGTGAAGCCATTTTGAAGTTTTCAATAATTCAGCAAATTTCTTAGTTCGAGAAAATCCACTGTGAAGTGTAAAGTTGGCGGATAATTCGATGATTACCGTCATTATTACTATTATTTTCTTCATACCACTGCTGGAACACATGTGCTTGAAAATCATTTAATGCCTATTGGTCATTATAGAAGTAGTTGCTCCAGAACAGGTTCTTTCCCTGTCTACGGAATCCTTTTCATGTTAATATCAAACATCAGCAATTACTTGTAGATTACATTAAAACTAAAGTAATTGATGAAGACGTTACTTGATAACAAAAACGCGCTGCCTTTCTTCATTTACTTGCGCCTAGAAATGACTGTCGAATACTGCCAAACCAAAAGCCAAGGGATCTTACTGCCTTCCGATATACGTCGCAGTAAGGTTTCCATATGATTTGGTCGACGTGACCTGTTTGAAGTTGTGTATGACAGAGAATGTTTTAGAAAACCAATAGTTTTCCTTTGTAATAAACAGAAAGATTTTCATTCTAAGCTATCCAAGTTCAAAATTTTCGCAATATTAGTTCAAATTTAATATTTGCTTCTATAATGTAGGAAAGTATTCAATTCACTCACTGGGTTCCATATGTACACTGTAACAGTAATTTCAAAATGGCTTTGAGCACTATGGGACTTAACGTCTGAGGTAATCAGTCTCTCAGAACTTAGAACTACTTAAACCTAACTAACCTAAGGACATTGTACACATCCATGCCCGAGGCAGGATTCGAACCTGCGACCACAGCGGTCGCGCGGTTCCAATCTGTAGCGCCTAGAACCACTCGGCCACTTCGGCCGGCACAGTAATTTCTGTGTGTATGCAATGCATACGGATTGTAGAATTTAGTGGCACTCTCTCTTCCACTTCTGTATACAATATGCCTGATCTAAACGGGCCCTTTATCATTACAGGCCCTGGGCAGTGCAACATCATACTGACAACAGTTCGTTTTACCTGATTTTGTAATCATTTAAATAACACAACATGACCGTCCAGTGGGAGACATTTCGTCCCCCTTTTCTTTCTGTGAAATGTGTCAGTAAGCTTTTTGCCTTCCAACCAGCGAAATGCGGCAGAGTACGGCCGGTAAGCGATTCACAAACCACGATTTAGTGCCGTTAAGACGATTTCTTTAAACATTGTCGTGGCTGAAGGAATTTAGTTTCTTCTTAAACAGTCTTATGCAGCAACGTTCACAGATATCTCAAATAGGAAAAGCTCTTTATCCACGAACGAATGTTGTAAAACAAACTTCCCACAGTTTGTGTCAGGTTGATCTTTTCGTCTGATAGCACTGCGTAAGTATTTTGTCTAAGAGGTATCACAAGTAGTGTTCCTGTAGCTGTGGGAATCATTGTTTGAAAACGAGTTTAACACCAATAGGTATAGTACTGCTAAATATTCAAGATTATTATCAACCTAAGTCTGAGTTCATCGACAAACTGAGGCATATTTATAATATTGAAGCTAGACTGTGTATCCTCGTCTTCTCTGAGTGGGCATTGGAAGGCGTTTACACACACGTATACATTACTATGAATACTTCGAACGCTATAATTAACGTTGCTCTCATAAACTAATTTTTTTTAATTCTTCTATGTCTTCAGCGTGCAATATGTGTTGTAGATACAGTCTTAGACAAAAACATTGACCGCCGAGTCGTTCACTTAAGGTGGACAATACAGTTGTGCTCCCCTCAGAATTCTATGTCCGTCAATATGCTCGATCTGGCAACATTGAAGACTGAGGCACTGCCCGGTGGACGTCTTGACTGCAGTCGGAGTACATCACTCTTGAATACGACTGTAGTCTCGAGGTAAAACTCGAGTCTAGCGAATACGACGTCTGGCAACCGAAAGCACAAGTCGACAAAATTTTTATCGCCCCTTTCCTCACGGTGCTGAAGCTATGAGTGTAATTCAAGCGAATGTACAATATATTTCGCTTTCTGTCACATTGGTAATAACAGTTTGGTTCAAAAATATTATAGCGAGAGATTTCTTGGCCGACCATCTGCCTCTAACACCGCATGCGTCTGAGTTCTCTAGGATCCGTTTGCTGCCTACCGGCGGCGGCTGAGCCACTGAGCCGCCTCGCCTGCTACCAACAACGTCTGCTCCACTCCTCACGCTCGACAGTGTAAAATGCTTTCATGTTGTTGAGTGGTGACTCATAAAATCTGTCTACTATTTGTGTTTCACACTCGATGGCAAAGGAGGCGCAAAACCGTTTTTATTTGATGAGTATTTGCTAACACTAGTATGCAATACATCAATGTGGCACAGAATTAATTTCATTGTTTCTGATCCAGTGCGCTATAATTAAAGCATCACATCCTGTTCCTTTTCCTTTCACAGGAGATTCTTCAAACAATTTATTTTTGTCATGGATTCATATGTGTTAGTCAAGGCACAGAGAGCAAATATAATGTATTTGTTTTCTTTCTTTGATTCCCTACTGTAAGTGGATGCGAAATATTGTGTCAATATCTTCCTGAACCTGCTCTATAGCTAATCAGGCAAACTGCTTGTTTTGAGGTCCATACATTAATTAATGGAGAAGTGAACGCTGATCAAAAGTGATATTTAAAATATTCAATTGGATTTAAGGCGACAAAATAGCCCATATTTGAAGCTACCCAGAGAAAAAGTAAGTTACTAAAGCCGCTGTTAGCAAATGTCTACTGAGTTCCTAATTGCTACTGCGGAAATTTAGCGTAGAGGCCCTACAGTAATCAAGAGGTTCATTTCCTTCATACTTATCACCCTGGCATGTGAAGTCTTAAGTGAAGAACAATATTGAAATTCGTGTCGTTGACGGTCGATTCGAATTTCTTCAGAGACGCTTGTATTGTGAAGGAGCTTGGAAGTCAGAATATATGACCATTAACACAACTTACTGAGTCGAGCTACCAAGAGTAATTGATGTGTAAATGTTTTCTTCCAGTTTCGTTACAGATTTTTTTCCGGAATTTCGCAGCTTCATAAAATAAATCAGAAAAAAAGCTCGCACACGCTGGCCCCTACCACGGTTAGTACTGACGACTCATTGAGCCGTTGCGACACGAGACACAGGTGGTTCCACGTGGCTATGGACACACTGGTGGCAGCACGCCACTCTCATCATGGTATTGGTCGCTCAGACTCATGAACGTTAAAAAAAGATGTCACTTATGTGAAGAATAGCATTTCTATAGCCAAAATGTTGAATTTTCTATCTCAGTGTCTTAGTTTACATGAGGATTATATAGGAATTTAGCCAGTCAATTCAGTACCATACGCGGAAGTGATTGCACTGTCACAGTGTTGCCTAATGTTTGTGACGATGTTGCCAATTCTCAGTTGCGCTATGAACAGCTCTGTAGCGGTATGCAAGGAGAATCCCGTGCTCGTGTCATAGGAGGATACGTTGAGGAGGTGCGGGGTTTGTTTAATATGCAGCGTTTTCTCCTACCAGTTGTGTTAAACATTCAGGTGTAAAATCTTCCATCACGATTACAGTTTCCTACCAAATATATACGAATAAAACACTTACCTCGTTACTTTGTGACAAAAGATTATTTCAGTACGATAAAAAGTCTTTGGAAATCAACTTTGCCCACCTGTCACGAAAAGTAAGGTAACAAACACTTTGCACCTCGAAATCGACTGCATCTATGTGCAGTCTTGTGATCATACAAGTAGAATTTCATTAATTGCACGAGAATGTAGAAAAATGTTGGTGCAAATGGAAGCTATAAGAAACACAGTTAATTAATTATTCTGCCCCATGTAGTAATCAATTCATTTGAAAATTCAGAAGAGAAGAAATTATGCCCATTAAGACAGAAACTAAAGTGTAGATGCGGACACTTTGCCGATCTGCACTTCTTCATCTTAAGACCTGTACAAATAATGAATACTAGCCAGCGTATTCATTGCTTTCGTAATGTTTCCCTCTTGTGTAGTCTTCTAATGATGAACTGGATCCACATCAATACGTCTGATTGTTTCTTCGTATCCTTCCATTTACTATCTTTGTGTGTTATTGCTCGGTGTTTCAAAAATCAAAATATTATGCCTGCTCCCACGAGGTATTGGAACGGTGTCACAAGAAGGCTAACGAATTATAATCAAAATACACTGAGACGCTAGTTTGTATGTCGTCATGGTGCTGCCAGAAACAGTTGGGTATTATTACCTGCATCACCTGCATCCCATTGTCGTCTTCTTCTATAGAGATTTTCGTATTACCCTGAACACAAGACGCCGAGATAAAAGTGTATATTCTACGTGACGAAACACCCCACATTCCATTCATCCTGATCCATTCGTTACGTGCATCGGCAGCAGTGAGTGATAGGAAAGCTGTTGTGAGGTGACGAATAACAATGACAATGGTAGGAATAACAAGCCAGTAATCAAGGATGTTTACATCACGAGACGAACATGGCGTCACCGAGCTGATATTTGAAATATATTTCTGTTTTGTCTCTCTGTCTCTCTCCCTCTCTTTTTATTTTTATTTTTATTTTTTGAGGAAAGCATCGAGAAGCGCGAGTATTAAGCCAATAGGCGTATAATCTATTTACAGTTATTTTCATCGGGATACAAAATGCAAAAATACACCTTTTAAGTGTATCATTGCGTAATTCCTATTATTAACACTCTATTCGTGAGCTTGCGCGCATTCAGTGGGGTGAAACCTGTCACAGGAGCAGGCAAAACACAAATATTTATTGCAACATGCGCAACACACAAACGAAATCTTGCTGCACTGACGTGTTGTCCGATATATTGCTCGGAAAACATATCTGATTCATGTTGCTAAATACAGCTCTATAAGATATCAATTTGGATGCATACCAGGTGTATAAAAGTATATCTTGAAATACACAGAAAGGCACATAGAGGTATTCGACTGAAACATAGCCATGACCAAGATTGTAACTGGGGTCGACAGCATCATTGTCTACCACCTTGACAACTCGAACGGTGACAATGCTCAGCCAGTTACTTACGATTACTGGTATCAAAGCTACGGCATGAAATCACAAAAATGTTAATAACCCAAAGATCATTAACTTTAGAACCTACAGTAAAGTAAAGCAGTCATCGGTTGGAAGACTGGTTTAAGCACCATAGTACTTTAATGGGCACGATCCTTTTAATAGGGGAACCTACAGTTTAACGAGGCTATCGCATCACAGCGCAACTCGGCATTTTTCACGTCAACAAAGATTTCCCGAGGGGAAATAAGTGTAAAAAGGTACATAAAATTCGTGAGACCGAACCCGAGACCTTCGTAATCGTAGCGTTGCTCTTTACCACTCTGCCACCAACGGCTGGAACCCGTAACGTATTAATAAAATGTTTTATTTGTAGATGTTCTTCAGCGTACAGCATTGAAAATACGATTGTGCGTCCTCAACTTTGGTCTCGATTTTTTCAAAAGCTAGCGTTTGTCTAACAGAAAGCTAGAACGTCCATGCATTTTTTGACCAAAATTTGAAAAATTTGGTGCTGGACTATGATTTGAATTCGTATCTCCTCTTTCGAGTATCTCAATTTCCCAAGACTGCGATCTTCTCTAGGTCTCCTCCAAAGGTAAGTATGTGGGTCCGAATCCTGATCCAGTACAAAAATATTCATAATTTCATTTCAAGGCCCATCACGTGCACACCGGCCCCTAGTGAAAATTAACGTGCATTTTTAATGTCTGTTCATGCATTGCCAACAACCGCAATAGGTGTCGTTATTTCTGGTCAAACACGCACACATGTTACTGTTGGTAAGTAAGCAATAGACACTTAACCATTATTCGTGGTTGATAAAGAAGGACGGTAAGTGTGCGGTTCGACTGTCGCTCAGGCCCAAAAATTTGTATCCATATTTTAGATTCAAACATCTAGCAGCTGGTAAGCAAAATCGATAGGTAACATTCGATTTTATTTAGTTAACAATCCGATTACGTGTGGGGTTGGTATCTCTGTCACAGAACTTCACATTATGCGCTTCATCTTTAAATGCATGCACACTTTGTTACTTCTGAATGGAGGTATATCAGATAACTTTCGTGGTTAGTTAACAGGGACGACAGGGTGTTGATAGGAGTCCCAGTTTAATGCAAAAACTGTCGTCTTTTGTTTTCGAGTTTAGATTTGGTTACTGATATTGGCGAAAATTTCGGTAATTCATGGCACTTCATGGCTAGTCAGCAATATGATACGATTAGATATGATTTGATTTCATTTGATTAATACTTGTTCCACAGATCATGAATACGACATTTCGTAATGACGTGGAACGTGTCATTTTAATGAAAGATTTCCATACATACCATGATTCAATTTCTTTACAACAATTTTTTACTCTCTCTCTCTCGTTCTTTTTTTTATCTCTCTCTCTCTTTCCCTATCTCTCTCTCTCTTCTCACACACGCACACACACACACACACACACACACACACACACACACACACACACACAAACACATTCTTCTTCTTTTTTCATTTGTTTGTTGTGATCGACTAACGGCGAGGCACGAAAACGTCCGGGAATGAGTTTCTTTGTTTTGAGTACACTTATGAGAGTTACTGATTTATTATGCTTAGTTTGCAGGCAGTTCTGAGTATTATTAGTAACTACGCTCCAGTCCCTAAACCTAGATACAGAAATGCGAATCAGAAGCATTGTGTATTCCAGGCCGTAGCAGCCGGGTCTTTCAGATCCCAGCTATGGTCATTTCCTAGCCCGCTGTAGGATCACATTGGTTCGTCTTCTTCCTGCTGGTACTGTAACTGATATTTGGCAACAAGGCAAGGTATGTTTGGCAACTCTGTGATCGACTTCAGTTGATATTTCCTGTCATTTCTATTGAATAATCTGAGTTATTATCTCTTGAGGTGTAACAAAAGATTGTAAATTTACGGATTTCAGCCTAGGAAAGTCGTTGCACGTGGAAATTGCAACTAATCTCGACCTTTAAATAGCGGTTTACGAGTTCGAAGCACTATTGGCCTTGTAAGAGCAAGCCAAGACGCATACCTTTTCGCTAGCTCTGTGGTTACGTGCTGACCTGTGAAAAGCGGCTGTTACGGTTAGCGGCTCCAGTATCGCTAACTGCAACGTTTTTATCCCTTCTGTGAAAGATTCCATTCTCTTCTGGCTACGCCAAGTGAAGATCGTATAATGCCATTGTGGTCTGAAATTCACATTAAACATATTCTTTCTCTAGACGTTGGGTTGAACCACAATAAAGTCACGAGTGGCGACAAGTAGACACTCTATCACCAGTAACCTTTCTTATACTAGTTATTTATTTCTAGTGACGAAACAAACGCTATGTAAGGTCACAGGGCACTTACTCCATCTTTTATTTGAGCTTCTGTATCTCGATAAGATTGGTTTTGAACTGGAAATACAACTCAGACCGCCCTGAACGCGGAATTTGATCCCTTCGTGGCAATACAGCTCGACTACAATTTGTTGTTTGTTCAAAACTGCAGGTTACTCAACATCTCCACATATTGTGCGTGTTTGTGTTCGAATCCTGGCCCGGCACTAAAGTTTTCATTATATATTATTAAGCTCTAGCGTGAGAACACCAATCTACTGGTGGATAATAATTTTGATTTTTAGTGTATTTTCATTGGTTGTCAACGCTAACGATATCTGACGTTTTCAACTCCCAATGAGACACAGGACTATTTGAGAGATCACTGTAAGTTTAAGGATGTTATTCCGAGCTCCTGGTGGAGAAAAAGTCGGTAGCTGACGTCTCTTCGTGTGTAGTCAAGAACGATATGTATGGGGTTCGATTCCCAGTCAGCACTGAACTCTTCGTCATATTTTTTCTACTTCAAAAATGCTCACATGTCGCTGCTGGTATAACAAACCCATATTTAACGTTCGTTTTCTCTAGAATAAAGCAGCGATAGGTGCCGGGTTGGAGTCCTGGGAAGGAAAAAAATTAATGTTTCGTCTCGTCATTTCAGTTAAAATATCTATCTACTGCTGAGAAAGTCCTATATGTCACAGTTGATTGTGTTTTGATATCAATCCGATTATGTTCTGGGTTCGAATCCCTGTCCAGCACAAAGTTTTACCTCACGGCATTTCAATTAAGTTACTTGTGAAGAAGCAATATTTAACATCTCTCGTAGTTCGTTAACAGGGACAATAGGTGCTGGGCAGGAATTCGCGTCCGTTAAAAATGTTTACGTTATGTAATTTAATGTTGAAATTTGATAATTGATCTGTGTAAAATCGAGGTATATCACTCTATGTATGCCTAGTCAGGAATCACTGTTAGTTTCCGTCAGTCAGGAAATCTTCACTTAGTCTGCATGACCTGGATTTGAATCCATATGCAGAACGAGACGGTTTGTCGTGTCATTTGATGTTCATACATATTCTCAACTAGCTGCTACTGAATAACTTAAATTTTTAATGTCATTTTGTGTTAAATAATAAGTACGGTATGTTACTTTGAAGAGGAAACCTTGAATACGACGAACTTACGACGTGCATTACCTATCTCACGTAGAAATGAGAGTGGTAACATTTCAGGTATGTCATTTATTGTAATAAATGTGAGCTTACAAGCCTTAAGGACCGTCTTATCTGTGATAAGGTGTTTCCTGATATTTATAGTATCGTGGTTTTACTTTACATCTTGAGTTATTGCGATACAGAGCAGTGTTTTCTAGTGGTGACTTGTTGGAACCATTTTCAATAGTCAAACGACTGTACTGAGGAGCGAGTAGAGGACCTGCTAGACAGCTGCGTTATGCTCGTTGCATTCGTATCAGGCGAAATGCAATTCAGGTCGTTCGGATACTTTTGAGCATGACTGTACATGTGTTATGGAGAATGCATACAACACATTACTGCGATGATTTATGGAGCTCTTAGTATTTGGGGTCCTTACTAAACTGGGGTGAGAACTGATATCTAAGAAATTTAGAAATGTATTGCAGGGACAGTAATAGGTAGGTATAGCTCATAGGTAAGTACAATAGAGATGTTCAGGCAACTTAAACAGGAATCGTTCCGAGAAGGGAAGCTGTTCACAGGAAACCGTGTTCAGATAATCTAGAGAACTTATACTTGACATAGGCTGTGAAACAGTTATACTGCTTTCATCGAATATCTCGTTCCCATACAAGTACCAATTTTTTCCCTGATCCATACGCTAATAGAACAGAATAGGGGATGGCTATTGTCACTAAAAAGCACCCACCAACATGCACTGAACAGTATACTGCACTGAACGGTATACTGGCAAAGATAGATATAAATGTACTTACATGTTCCCTTATTAGCAACATGAGGTTAAAACTTAGAATCAGTAATGAATCGACCTAAATGGACGCACAAAAAATTGCTCAAGACCCGAATTTCAGGTGTGCTGAAATGCCAGAGCTATCCTCGCATACAGGGAGTCCATAAACTTTTGGGTCTAATGCAACTGTCTGATGTGTGACGGTGTGTGGTGGATTGTTCTTCAAGTAGAAAGACGTTATGTATTGAGAATGTGCCCACAATTTCAATAATCAACACGTTATCGCAGAAATAAATATTTAAATCAATCAATAAAGAACCAAAAATGGACATTTTTCGTTTTATTTGAATTTCAACGAGCATTTGATTAATTGCAAAAATGCCTGTTGAAATATTTATGAACAATTTCATCAGTAAAATCAGAAGGAAATATCAGTAACTGAAGTCAAACTGCAACATTTTTTAAGATAATACACACGATGTTCATTATGGTCTAAACAGGATACATATTAGTCTGAAAACAGTAATAATTAAAAGTAATGTGAATGATGTAATCAAAGAATGCAATATCCTACATTATATTTCTGGTTTTCATTTCTGTTAAGCTTTACACGTTATATAAATAGTTTGACTATTCTTTATTTTCGAATCGTTTTTATCTGTTTTTAACGTATCTATCAAATATCTTAATTTTATATCTGTCAGCTAAAATGAATTTATTTCACCCTACTTAGTGCCAAATAATTCATAGTATTACATTTTATATTGATCTCTAATTCACATATCAAAGTCAAATGTTATCGTTTTAAACTGAATGAACAAAATTTTTCATTTTTATTATTTTTATCTGTCGTAAAGTACTTCAGAATGAATCATAAACATAAAGTTCATGGATAAGTTATTTCTTCTAATTTTTTATTCATTTATTTACCTGACAAGTTTCACTTAAAATTCCATGTTGTAAGTCATATGTAACATTCTTTTTACTGTACAAAATTATGTGCGCAAATGTTTTACTAAGAATTTTATCATTAACAGTTGTTTTTGATGTTGCTATAACATTTTTCCGTGACATATTAATAACATAAGTAGGATAACTGTTTATAAAGTAATAGGTACATTACCTTCAATTCCGTTATTCATTTGAAAGCTCTAACCACATGTAACTCTTTAAAAACGGTGTTAGGTAGAGCGATACTGCATGACTCTTATGCAAAGATTCCATTTTGACCGTTTTTAAGATAAATGCTCTGTAAATTCTAGGAAACTTCTGCTTCGTGTACTGTCTCCCTACAATAATTTGGCTTTGCGTTTCGAAAGAAACGATTTCCTTGCTGGTGGTTAACTCCACAGCATGCACAAGATTTTAAGCTAGAATGAGTGAAATTGTTAATCGGATATTGATTCTGTGGTGGTCTTGAATTCCCTGTGATTTCCGTGTACGGCTACACCTCTTGCTGGACCGCGGCAGCTGCTGATGCTCCGTAGAAACGTCAACATCGTGAAACACTATCGAGTGAGCCAATAGTTGTGACAGTTCATGTGCCAAAATTAATGGCACGTAGCCTTGCAAAGACGGATTAGTTTAACTAAGCAGGTCTTTCTGCAATTTATTGTCTGGCTAGTGCATAATAAGCATATATTGAATTAGAGACTCTGCATACGACATTTTACACTTATCATTTCCGCACTGAAATTTACACTCTTTTGGTAGTCCCCGTAACTGTGCAGTCCACTCTTTAGAACCTTGTTTTAGTTTCTTAAAACATTGAAGCGATGTGTGCCTGGCTGCAGCAAAATAGTACTTGTGACTCAAAACATGATTCTAATTCATCCTTGATTTCAGAATAGGAGTCACTGCGGCGGTTTCTGAACGTAACTTTTGGACTGATTCAAACAATTCCAGTCGTTCATTACCAGTTATAAAAGCTTTGTGGTGGACATCACCTGATAATTCGTGTGAGACGAAACGTTGCTCCAGTCTTGATAAGTAGTTGGGCCAGGCTTCGAATTTCTGGTCGAAAGCCAGAAAGGGTGAGGAATTGTTAGCGGCCTGGCGAGCCACCAACATCTCCTGTGTGGCAACATATATTCGATCTGTTACATTACATCCTGTTAATGCATTTGAGGTTGAGTCATGTCTGAAAAATTAAACTCACAACAGTATACGAAAGTCTCTGAAATCTTCTTGGAAAGGAAATTGGGTTAGCAGTTCACAGTAAAGCAGTACAAAACTCCCGCTCTAATGCTAAGACGTTGCCACTAAAAATTTTTCGTATGTTCACTCGCCGAAACGGCTTTTTACCTTTGGAAATTCTTGACTCCTTTAAAAACATTGGTTACTCTTCATCGCCAAATAGAATGATCATTGAAAGCGTAGGCTTTCGCGGCCGTTGTCACTGTCTATAAAACTCGTGTAAAATTCTCTGTGGTTTTGGCCATTGTTGCAAATGGCCTTCCTCAGGGCGTTTATGCTAACTGTTGAATGAGAAACGTTTCTGTTCTTGTATGATGTCGGAATAGGCTGTTATCTTAATATGACAGGATACTGAGGATGAGGAGGAGGGCTTTGAATCAGAAATCCTTGTATCTGGTGCGAGAAGTAAGGTTTTTTGTTGCGCGAAGTAAAACGGATTAAGTTTTCGTGAATGGATAGCAAGGTTCCAGTCTCTTAATGCCAGCTGTAAAAATTGTATATGGACTCCTTAGTGCATGACGTGATTTTATTTCAATTACGATATGAGGGCCTCAGAATTGGCCTGCTGAAGTTAAACGAGCTCTCCTTAACTGCTTGGTTATCACTAATCAGAGCGTTTGAACAGACAAGATGTCATCGGCGGGACAGCACGACCTCTCTCCGGTCTTTCGGTGATCGCTTAGTACAGACGTTTTCACTGTTATGAAAGTATTTTCACAGAACAAAGATAATTCTGGTAACGAAGCATAAATCATAACTACGTTATTACTCTCTAACAAGCCACCGGAAACCACAGGTCTCTTATACTGAAATACTAAGAAAATATCCGTGATCAACCTCCTGAATTTTGTCAGTGGGGTTCTGATTCAGCCTGTATACTGTAAATAATAGCGGCCTCATTCTGGAAACATCCCCCAGGCTGTGGCTAAGCCATGTCTCCGCAATATCCTTTCTTTCAGGAGTGCTAGTTCTGCAAGCTTCGCAGGAGAGCTTCTGTAAAGTTTGGAAGGTAGGAGACGAGGTAATGGCAGAAGTAAAGCTGTGAGGACGGGGCGTGAGTCGTGCTTGGGTAGCTCAGTTAGTAGAGCACTTGCCCGCGAAAGGCAAAGGTCCCGAATTCGAGTCTCGGTCCGGCACACAGTTTTAATCTGCCAGGAAGTTTCACATCAGCGCACACTCCGCTGCAGAGTGAAAATCTCATTCTGGTAACGGCCCTATGACGCACCTCAAATTGCCTTTACATCTGTCTATTTCGTTCCGTTATGAATAACGTGGTGAGTTCTAGGAAGTCGAGAATCCAGTAAAAAATACATTCTGATACCCGGTCAACTCGTATTTTGTTCGCTGAACAGAAGTGTGGAAATGTATTAAATGGCATTCAGTATCAAGGAAGTTGACATCGGCCACGGCGCCTTTCTGCGTTTTGTAGACGAACAGTGTGAACTCTGTTTCGCAAGTTAGTTATTTACTGAATCCTTTTTGAGTTTTATAGAGAAGATTTCCACTGTCTAAAAACTGGATAATGGGAGGGTATGAAACATGCTCCTAATTCTATAGTAGAGTGACGTAATTGATATAGACCTGTAATTATTTGCATCTGTCCGACGACCTTTTATCAAAACGCGAATAACATCCACAATTTAGCAGTCGCTTAGTATCCTTCGCTGCGCCAGCAATCTACGATAAACTACTGCTAGAATGGGAGCAAGTTCATTCGCAGAATCTCTGTAGAATTTCACAGCTTTCCTATTATTGAGATACTTTTATTTGTCTTTTATTTTGCTATCACTTATTTCAATATCTGCTATTTCGGCGTTTAAGTGAAGAAACAGTTAGTGTGTGTAAATCACAATTTTTTTTTATTAGTTGCTAAAGATGTGTGTTCGTTCTTAGAGTTTCTCTGATTTTGTGCACGAACTGACTTCTGGATTGTGTTCCATAAATGTTCGATGGGATTCATGTCGGGCGGTCTGGGTGGCTAAAACATTCGCTCGAACTGTCCAGAATATTCTTCAAACCAAATAGTGAGCGCTTGTGGCCAGTGAAAATTCCTTCGTTGTTTGGGAACATTAAGTCCACGAATGGCTGCAAATGGTCTCCAGGTAGCCGAACATAACCATTTCAGTTAATTATCGGTTCAGCTAGATGAGAGAACTCAGTCCATTGCATGTAAACACAGCCCACAACATTATGGAGCCAACACCATGTCGCACAGTGCCTTGTGACAACCTGGATCCATGGCTTCGTGGGATCTGCCCCGCCGTCAACTCTTACCAACTGACACTAACGCTCAAATTTCGCCGCTCTGTCGTAACGGATACGTTCGTTGTACATCCCACAGAGATTTCTACGGTTATTTGCGCAGTGTTCTTGTCTGTTAGCACCGATAACCCTATGCAAACGCTGCTGCTTTAGGTCGTTAAATGAAGGCCGTATGTCACTGCTTTGTCCGTGGTGAGAGCTAACGCCTCAGATTTGGTATTCTTGGCACACTATTGATACTGTGTATCTCGAAATAGTGAATTCCCTAACGCTTTCCAAAATGGAACGTTCCATGCGTCTAGCTCCAACTAGCATTCCGCGTTCAAAGTCTGTTACTTCCCGTCGTGCGAACATAATCAGATAGGAAACTGTTTCACCTGAGTACAAATGACAGCTCCACCAACGTACTGCCCTATTATACGTTGTATAATCGATACTACCGCCAACTGCATATGTTCATATCGCTATCCCATGGATTTTGCCGCCTCAGTGTATGCTGCGTAGCATAGGCTAGAAAAACCTGGACAACTTTGACCTTAGAGTGTCACTACATCACCAAACATAAGAAATTGACACGCAACTTACAACGCATATGCCACTCTAGCAATGGTCCACAGATGTTATAAATATTTTGATCTCACATATTTTAACAAACTACCCAAAAATGGTAAACCGAGTGCCTTTGAATAAATTCAGAAACATAATAACAAAATGGGTGAAAAGGTAAAGCATTTTACAGAGTCTACATCTACATCTACATTTATACTCCGCAAGCCACCCAACGGTGTGTGGCGAAGGGCACTATACGTGCCACTGTCATTACCTCCCTTTCCTGTTCCAGTCGCGTATGGTTCGCGGGAAGATCGACTGTCTGAAAGCCTCCGTGCGCGCTCTAATCTCTCTAATTTTACATTCGTGATCTCCTCGGGAGGTATAAGTAGGGGGAAGCAATATATTCGATACCTCATCCAGAAACGCACCCTCTCGAAACCTGGCGAGCAAGCTACACCGCGATGCAGAGCGCCTCTCTTGCAAAGTCTGCCACTTGAGCTTGTTAAACATCTCCGTAACGCTCTCACGGTTACCAAATAACCCTGTGACGAAACGCGCCGCTCATCTTTGGATCTTCTCTATCTCCTCCGTCAACCCGATCTGGTACGGATCCCACACTGATGAGCAATACTCAAGTATAGGTCGAACGAGTGTTTTGTAAGCCACCTCCTTTGTTGATGGACTACATTTTCTAAGGACTCTCCCAATGAATCTCAACCTGGTACCCGCCTTACCAACAATTAATTTTATATGATCATTCCACTTCAAATCGTTCCGCACGCATACTCCCAGATATTTTACAGAAGTAACTGCTACCAGTGTTTGTTCCGCTATCATATAATCATACAATAAAGGATCCTTCTTTCTATGTATTCGCAATACATTACATTTGTCTATGGTAAGGGTCAGTTGCCACTCCCTGCACCAAGTGCCTATCCGCTGCAGATCTTCCTGCATTTCGCTACAATTTTCTAATGCTGCAACTTCTCTGTATACTACAGCATCATCCGCGAAAAGCCGCATGGGACTTCCGACACTATCTACTAGGTCATTTATATACACTGCTGGCCACCGTAAATGCAACACCAAGAAAGACAAGAGGTAGCACAACAAAATTTATTTTGTAGCTAACATGTTGACCAAGTATCAAATGATTATGTTTACAGACGTCTGTGACATGTGGTTCCTGCCAGAATCAGTAGCCAGAGTAGCCGCCATTGTTGGAGATCACCGCTGCCACACGTCTCGGCATTGAGTCAGAGAGACGTTGGATGTGTTCCTGGGGTACAGCAGCCCAAGCAGCTTCCACACGTTGCCAAAGATCATCTGGTGTGGCAGCTGGGGATGTAATCTGGGTCACTCGTTGAGCAACCATGAACCAAATGTTTTCTATCGGCGAAAGATCCGGAGAGCGAGCCGGCTAGGGAAGCAATTCAATCTGGTTATTGATGAAGAACCTTTGGACAATACGTGCCACGTGTGGTCGCGCATTATCCTGTTGAAATATGGCTGTGGCCGAGCCCTGAAGGTAAGGAAGGACAACTGGCTCCAGCACCTCGGATATGTAGCGCCGGCTATTTAAAGTACCGGCAATGCGTACTAGAGGCGTGCGAGAGTAATATCCAATACCGCCCCATACCGTAATACCCGGTGCAAGACCAGTGTGGTGGTGCATAATGCAGCTGTCCAGCATCCTCTCTCCACGGTGTCTCCACACTCGAATCCGACCATCGTGGTGCTGCAGACAGAAGCGTGCCTCGTCAGTAAAGACAACATCATTCCATTCTGCCGTCCACATCCGTCTGTCATCACACCATTGGCGACAGAGACGTCTGTGGTTCTGCGTCAATGGTAGACGAAGCAATGGACGTCTTGCGGACAGACCACTCTGCTGTAAACGGCGTCGAATGGTAAGCGCAGACACTGGATGATGCGTTACAGACGCAATGTGCTGTGCTCTGGTTTGGGATGTCACTGAGTGATCCGTCACTGCCATGCGCACAATTTGCCTATCAGCACGTGCAGTGGTGCACCGAGGTGAATGCGATCGACCACGTCGGTCCGTCGTACCCTCCTGCATCCAACGGTCACATATCCGCATTACAGTTGTTTGGTTTCGTCAACACGACTAGCAATTTCTCTGTATGATAATCCACAATCTCGGTAAGCCAGTATCCTTCCTCTGTCGAACTCGGATACTTGATCAAATGATGTTAGCTGTTGTCTACGAGGCATAACTGATCGTCTTGTGAAACAACCACAAGGTAAACACACATGCCGAACGTACACTCGTCGAAATCGCCAAGCCTTAAATGGCGCTATGAGGTGGCGCCACAAGCGCACGTGATGTATGTCTGCGCTGAAATTCTAATCAGTTGCATATCTCATCGCTGCAAACCCATGGTGTAAATTTCACTTGATTCGGATGCTTCCTTCAGGGTGTTGCATTTGCGGTGGCCAGCAGTGTATATTGTGAAAAGCAATGGTCCCATAACACTCCCCTGTGGCACGCCAGAGGTTACTTTAACGTCTGTAGACGTCTCTCCATTGATAACAACATGCTGTGTTCTGTTTGCTAAAAACTCTTCAATCCAGCCACACAGCTGGTCTGATATTCCGTAGGCTCTTACTTTGTTTATCAGGCGACAGTGCGGAACTGTATCGAACGCCTTCCGGAAGTCAAGAAAAATAGCATCTACCTGGGAGCCTGTATCTAATATTTTCTGGGTCTCATGAACAAATAAAGCGAGTTGGGTCTCACACGATCGCTGTTTCCGGAATCTATGTTGATTCCTACATAGTAGATTCTGGGTTTCCAAAAACGACATGATACTCGAGCAAAAAACATGTTCTAAAATTCTACAACAGATCGACGTCAGAGATATAGGTCTATAGTTTTGCGCATCTGCTCGACGACCCTTCTTGAAGACTGGGACTACCTGTGCTCTTTTCCACTCATTTGGAACCTTCCGTTTCTCTAGAGACTTGCGGTACACGGCTGTTAGAAGGGGGGCAAGTTCTTTCGCGTACTCTGTGTAGAATCGAATTGGTATCCCGTCAGGTCCAGTGGACTTTCCTCTGTTGAGTGATTCCAGTTGCTTTTCTATTCCTTGGACACTTATTTCGATGTCAGCCATTTTTTCGTTTGCGCGAGGATTTAGAAAAGGAACTGCAGTGCGGTCTTCCTCTGTGAAACAGCTTTGGAAAAAGGTGTTTAGTATTTCAGCTTTACGCGTGTCATCCTCTGTTTCAATGCCATCATCATCCCGGAGTGTCTGGATATGCTGTTTCGAGCCACTTACTGATTTAACGTAAGACCAGAACTTCCTAGGATTTTCTGTCAGGTCGGTACATAGAATTTTACTTTCGAATTCACTGAACGCTTCACGCATAGCCCTCCTTACGCTAACTTTGACATCGTTTAGCTTCTGTTTGTCTGAGAGGTTTTGGCTGCGTTTAAACTTAGAGTGAAGCCCTCTTTGCTTTCGCAGTAGTTTCCTAACTTTGTTGTTGTAGCACGGTGGGTTTTTCCCGTCCCTCACAGTGTTACTCGGCACGTACCTGTCTAAAACGCATTTTACGATTGCCTTGAACTTTTTCCATAAACACTCAACATTGTCAGTGTCGGAACATGAATTTTCGTTTTGATCTGTTAGGTAGTTTGAAATCTGCCTGCTATTACTCTTGCTAAACAGATAAACCTTCCTCCCTTTTTTTATATTCCTACTAACTTCCATATTCAGGGATGCTGCAACGGCCTTATGATCACTGATTCCCTGTTCTGTACATACAGAGTCGAAAAGTTCGGGTCTGTTTGTTATCAGTAGGTCCAAGATGTTATCTCCACGAGTCGGTTCTCTGTTTAATTGCTCGAGATAATTTTCGGATAGTGCACTCAGTATAATGTCACTCGATGCTCTGTCCCTACCACCCGTCCTAAACATCTGAGTGTCCCAGTCTATATCTGGTAAATTGAAATCTCCACCTAAGACTATAACATGCTGAGAAAATTTATGTGAAATGTATTCCAAATTTTCTCTCAGTTGTTCTGCCACTAATGCTGCTGAGTCGGGAGGTCGGTAAAAGGAGCCAATTATTAACCTAGCTCGGTTGTTGAGTGTAACCTCCACCCATAATAATTCACAGGAACTATCCACTTCTATTTCACTACAGGATAAACTACTACTAACAGCGACGAACACTCCACCACCGGTTGCATGCAATCTATCCTTTCTAAACACCGTCTGTACCTTTGTAAAAATTTCAGCAGAATTTATCTCTGGCTTCAACCAGCTTTCTGTACAAGGAATTTGAGGAATATATAAACGATGAATTGGAATTTTGATTCTGAAGTACCTATATCACATTATAAACTGAAATATTTTTCAAAGTTATTAACGTGATACGTTGGATCTATTCAGGTTTAAAATTGAATACATATTCTGTTCTACACTGAGGTGGCAACAGCAAACAACACTGCGTGAAATGACTGCAGAAATCAATGGGGACGTACGACTGACGCATCCGTTAGGATAGTGCGGCGAAATTTGGCGTTAATGAGCATTGGCAGCAGACGACCGACACGAGTGCATTTGCTAACAGCATGACGTGGCAGTGTCTCTCCTGGGCTGCTGACCGTACCGGTGGACTGTAGACGACGGGAAAACCACGGCCCTGTTATATGAGTCCCGATTTCAGTTGCTACGAGCTGATGGTAGAGTTCGAGACCTCACGAAGCCGTGTACCCAAGCTGTCAAACGGGCACTGTGCAAGCTGGTGGTGGCTTCATAATGGTGAAGGCTGTGTTCACGTGGAACTGACTGGCTCTGCTGGTCCAACTGGAACGATCATTGACTGGAAATCTTTATGTTCGGCTACTTGGAGACCTTTTTCAGCCATTCGTGTTCGTCACGTTCCCAAACAACGATCAAATTTCTATGGATGACAACGCATGTCAGTTCGCGATTGGTACGAAGAGGTCTGGCAGTTCGAACTAATGATTTGGCCACCCAAATCGTCCGACACGGGTCCCACGGAACATGTATGGGACATAATTGAGAGGTAAGTTGGGGCAAAAATTCTGCACCGGCAACACGTACGCAATTATGGACAATTAAAGAGGCAGCATGGCTCTGTTTTTCTGTAGGGAAGTTCTGCCTGTTTAGCTGAACAAATGCAACGAACAAAAACGAACAAAATGAGAAAAAAAGTGGTAACGTGCTTGCCTACCATGCAGCGGGTCCGGGTTCGATTCCCGGCCCGGTTGGAGATTTTTTTTCGGCTGGGGACTGAGTGTTGCGTTGTCCTCATCATCATCGACGCTTAAGTCGCCCAATGTGGCGTCACCTGAAATAAGACTTGCACCTGGCGGCCGAACTTCCCCGGCCAACAATGCCACACGATAATTTAATTTTTTTTTTTTGCAAGGAACAACGACTCGAGTGCATGCCACGTCGAGCTGCAGCACTACGCCGGACAAAATAAGGCCCGACGCGATGTTAGGAGGTATCCCACGACTTTTGTCACCTCAGTGTATTCTGAAAGGAGGAACCTTTCAGTCGAGCTACCAATCTTAAGGGGCTCCGGAACGCCCTATACTTGCAACGTTAAAATAACGCTTATAAATTACATCTTTCCTCACAAAGTATTTGAGGTAGGAAGTTGAACTTTTTACAGATTATTTATTGGAATATGGGCTACAACTTAACACAGGGATTTTACAAAATTTTAGTTCAGTTATTAAAGATGATTTTTTTTCAATTGTAATGAAAATTCACAACATTTTTTTGCAATTTTTTATTTATATATTAAAAAATATACAGTTTTTTGGAAAAAGACTGTGTTAAATTACGCAGAAGGTACTGTGTAACATTTACTGAAAGTTTGAAACAAATATGTTTGGAAGATCCTTAGAAAACATGTAATTAGTATGAGAAAATAAAAGTTTTGGGAATCGAGCGACAAAGATTGGATTAACTTTTTAGTGCATTCCAGGTCCATAGGATGGATTATCTTCATCCTCTGCAAACTCCTCCTCCAGCTTCCTCTTGTTCCTCCTACTGTTTACTCTTGCTTGTATTTCTAGACTCTTTACAGCCCTGTCTGCAGCCCGAAGGCGTTCCTTGTCTAAAGCAAGCATCGCTCGTTGTTGTGTTCGTAGATTTTGCTACCATTTTCTTCAGTTGCAGTTACTGCAACACTGTTCCAAAAGGTGGTCATGTATGAACACTTATCACATTTCAGTTGTATTTCACTAGCAAGTCCTACGTGCTTTATTATGGAGAGTTCCAGACCAACTTCACTACAAAGAATACATCTTACACAGTTTGAAAAAATTCCTTTGAGAACCGACATATCAAATATTTCATTCACATCCCATAAAACATTCACAGTTTTCACTCATTGAACCAAGGTTCTTCTGTGAAGTATTTTCTTTCCCACTTTGACTGCTATGGGCAGGTGTACTTGAGAGGTTAGGTTCACTCACTTGGTTATCGTCTTTATTGTTTACAGTAATAACACATACCTTTGGCTTTCCAACAGTTCTCCTTTTCTAATAACTTTACTTTTACTCATTATTATACTTCAACAAAACAGAGACTCAAGAAACAGAATTAATTACGAGTATTTTCGAGATAAGGACAGAGTAAATAAACATGAAACAATCGACAATCACACCAGCGATATATATTGAACCATCACAGGTTAGCCACAACATATACTTTATCTCACATCACTAAAATGTACCTGATGAACACGGACGTTAATAATAACACCATTTGACAGCAGTTTAACAGCGCCACAGTGGGTCACGCCCATGTAGAACACATTTCAAAAAAAATTTAAAAATAGTTGTAGTCTTCGGAATTGAATAAATTATATATCTATTAAAAGGTAATAGTCTGCAGATTCAGAAAACGCAAAAAAGTAAAAATTGAACTTTTCATGATTTTGAGCCTTTCCGGAGCCCCTTAAGTGTTCCCTATTAGAGAAAGTGTAAAGCCTGTAATAGTGGTACAGACATGCGTGGCACACAATTTTTTGGACCAGTCGCCGGCATTTAGGTGAAGCCATTGTGAAGGCGAGTGATTAGGCGCGGCTGGTGCGGATGCTCCTGCGCTGTTGCGCCAGGCCGCAGTCGTGCCGCATGGCTCTCACTCCCGCCAGCTCGTTTACGACGACTGAGACGATTTGTGTGTATCGTGATACACAGTTCGTGATATGGAATTGTAATGTAATGCCGCCTCCACCTCCAGTATAAAAATTGCCCTATTGCTCCCCAGTGCGGATGAGATCAGCCATGTTGTTTTCCTGTTGCAGTCGGCTACTATACCCTCCCATAACTTAGCTTAACTTAACTATTCACTTTCTAAATGAGGTGCCTAGTAGGTTCACGTTACACGTTAGCACTGGAAATCAAGAGAACGGATGAAAGAATGACTTCTTCTTCTTCTTTTCTTTTTCTTTACTTCCGTATAAATGACTTCATTGCCGTGCGTGACCTATTTACCTGCTTCCTGATGGCAGGTCAGATATGCTGCAAATAGAGGAAGTGGTGACGTACAGAAAAAGTGCCGTGAAATTCACCCCCCTTTCCTCCTTTCTGCTAGCGCACTATGCTGTGCCGCGTGGGTAGCCACGCGGTCTGAGGGGCCTTGCCACTGTTCGCTCAGCTCCCCCCGTCGGAGGTTCGAGTCCTCCCTCGGACATGGGTGTGTGTGTTGTCCTTAGCGCAAGTTAGTTTAAGTTAGATTAAGTAGTGTGTAAGCCTAGGGACCGATGACCTCAGCACTTTAGTCCCACAATAACTTACCACAAATTTCCAATTTCCAGTATGGTGTAAAATGGACATATTTGTGTTATTTCGTGGCTTACTAGCTGAGTACTTCCCATTTCCCGTGAATGTATTTATTCCAATCTCCTGTTAGTCCATTTTCCCCTCCCTGCCTCATTGTCCATCTCGTTCTCATCCTCTCTCTGTCCGTCTCCTCGTCCCCCCTGTCTCGTGTCGCTGCCCATCTCCTCCTCCACCTCTTCCTACTCCCCCTCTCCCTATTCCCCTTTTAGTCCATTTCCCCCTCGCCCTCTCTCTGTTCATGTCCTCCTGCAGCTCCCCTATCTACGTCTGTCTCCTCCTTCCGCCTCTCTGTCTGCCCCTAACGGTGTTCCGAAAGGATAGGCTAAACACGGTTGTTGCTGTCAGAAGTAGTTTAACTTGTCGCGAAATTGAAGTAGATACTTCCTGTGAGTTAGTATGGGCAGAGGTCATTGTTGGCAACCGGAATAAAATAATAATTGGATCCTTTTACCGACCTCCCAGTTCGGATGATACAGTTGCTGACAGGTTCAGAGAAAACTTGAGTTTGATTTCAAACACGTACCCGAAGCATACGATAATAGTAGGAGGTGACTTTAATTTAACCTCGATATGTTGGCGAAAATACATGTTTAATTCCGGAGGTACGCATAAAATATTATCCGAAATTGTGCTAAACGCATTCTCTGATAATTGTCTCGAGCAATTAGTTCATCAGCCCACGCGAATAGTAAACGGTTTTGAAAACACACTTGACCTCTTAGAAACAAATAATCCTGAGTTAATAACGAGCATCAAAACCGATTCAGGGGTTAGTGAACACAGGGCTGTCGTAGCAAGATTGAATATTGTAATCCCCAAATCCTCGAAAAGCAAGCGAAAAATATACCTATAAAAAAACAGATAAAAATTCACTTGACGCCTTCCTGAGAGACAATCTCCACTCATTCCAAATTAATAATATAAGTGTAGACCAGATGTAGCTTAAATTCAAAGAAATAGTATTGGTAGCAATTGAGAGGTTTATACCAAATAAACTAACAAATGACGGAGCTGATTCTCCTTGGTACACAAAAGGGGTTAGAACACTGTTGCAGAAACAATGAAACAAACATGCCAAATTTAAACAGATGCAAAATCCCCAAGATTGGCGATGCTTTACAGAAGCTCGAAACTTAGCTCGGAGTTCAATGCGAGATGCCTATAACAGTTTCCACAACGAAACTTTGTCTCGAAACCTGGCAGAAAATCCAAAGCGATTCTGGTCGTATGTGAAGTATGTTAGCGGCAAGAAGCAATCAATGCCTTCTCTGGACGATAGCAATGGTGATACCATCGAAGACAGTGGTGCCAAAGCAGATTTACTAAACACAGCCTTCCGAAATGCCTTCACAAAAGAAGACGAAGTAAATATTCCAGAATTCTAATCAAGAACAGCTTCCAACATGAGTAACGTAGAAGTAAATATCTGGACCAGAAGACCTGCTTTTTTAAGTGATTTAAGTTTCTTCACTACTCCGAGGAGCCGGCCGCGGTGGTCTAGCGGTTCAGGCGCTCAGTCCGGAACCGCGGGACTGCTACGGTCGCAGGTTCGAATCCTGCCTCGGGCATGGATGTGTGTGATGTCCTTAGGTTAGTTAGGTTTAAGTAGTTCTAAGTTCTAGGGGACTGATGACCATAGATGTTAAGTCCCATAGTGCTCAAAGCCATTTGAACCATTTAGTAACCCACTAAATTACAGGCCCATATCGTTAACGTCGATATGCAGCAGGATATATTCTGTTCGAACATAATGATTTACCTCGAAGAAAATGGTCTACTGACACACAGTCAACATGGGTTTAGAAAACATCGTTCCTGTGAAACACAACTAGCTCTTTATTCACATGAAGTCCTGAGTGCTATTGACAAGGGATTTCAGATAGATTCCGTATTTCTGGATTTCCAGAAGGCTTTTGACACTGTACAACACAAGCGGCTCGTAATGAAATTGCGTGCTTATGGAATATCGTCTCAGTTATGTGACTGGATATGTGATTCCCAGTCAGAGAGGTCACAGTTCGTTGTAATTGACGAATCCTGCCTCGGGCATGGATGTGTGTGATGTCCTTAGGTTAGTTAGGTTTAAGTAGTTCTAAGTTCTAGGGGACTGATGACCTCAGAAGTTAAGTCCCATAGTGCTCAGAGCCATTTGAACCATTTGAACCAAGTAACAAATTTAAACGTCATGCATGATGCGGCCGTTTGTCAGACATCTCAGTATTTATGATATCATATCGCCTTAACTCTGCGTCGTACAATGATATACTTTTGCAAGTACATCCTATGGTATATTGGAACACTGTCTGCAAAATGTATCACGGATATAGTTAGTAGTAAAGAAGTAATAAATTAAAACGACATGCCTAATTCGGTAATTTTACTGCATGAACAGTGAAAATGTAGCAAGGATAAACTTTTCTCTTCTCATCATTTTGTTGAGGTTGTCAGGGAGAAAAAGTTTCCTGAAGGTTTGAAATTACGTGTAAAGTTTGTTACGAGGCACTAAGTGCTCTCAATCTCAAACACTGGATGAATAAATTGTGGGTATCGGCGCGTCGTCAGCTACACTCCTTTTTCAACCGTATCCCCGTACCTTTGATGGATACGTGGTTCTTACACCACAGCGATTCTTTTTAGACAGTAAATGATCTGTGTAACAAGTTTTGTTGAGCCCCTTACAGTGATTAGGAGGAGATATGGAACATACGTGTACGCATACATACTTCAATCTTTATAATATGTATGGATTACACAATGTTATTATTAACTTTTACCATAGAACTAATACTAAATCAATCGTTATGGTCAGTTTAACTACGGTGTATCCCGATGAGACCGATGGACCTACACGGTCCATATTTGAAGCATAATACAGCAGAGATTAGAGATTCTGCGTGACAGACTGGACAAGCCCTTGATAGGTTTACGGAGGTATGTGCCACCAAACGCCCACAGTCATTCCAGAAAATTACAGGTCGGTGCTTTGTGGGTGCGGAGCTGGAGCCTGATAGCGCCCCAGACGTGTACCAGTGCGGTCAAACCAGGCAAATTTGGTGGCCGTGACGGTTTCTCTGGAATCCACTAACCCTGCGTCTTCAGTGATGAACCTTCGCTGCAGTGCCAGCGCTTGGTCGTGGGCTCCTATATAAGCGTCGGATGTAGCGCTGTAATGGTCATATTTGGAAGAAGCCCTTAACCACTTGGCTTGCGGCAAAGAGCACGCAGTTTAACGTTTTCAAGGGATGTCGTTCAATTTTTCCTTTTTAATCGCATGACGGTTCACTGTACAAATAATGAGTTGCGCAATATATCTCTTATACAAACCTGCAGTTGCTTCCAAAGAAGCGGGCTGCGACTATGCAGTCATAAACTATATTTTTAATGATAATTCTCAACAGCTGACGAGAGCCACTATCAATATGACTGTACCCTGTGGCCCCCTCTCCCAGACTGCTTTCACAATGCAACAATTAATACAACGGAGCTTCTGCGTCGTTCCTTTCAACTAATCCCAGCGACGGAAATATTGTACTACTACACTACTGGCCATTAAAATCGCTACACCACGAAGATGACGTGCTACAAACGCGAAATTTAACCGACAGGAAGAAGATTCTGTGATATGCAAATGATTAGCTTTTCAGAGCATTCACACAATGTTGCACCGGTGGCGACACCTACAACGTACTGACATGATGGACCTTTCCAGCCGATTTCTCATACACAAACAGCAGTTGACCGGCGTTGCCTCGTGAATCGTTGTTGTGATGCCTCGTGTAAGGAGGAGAAATGCGTACCATCACGTTTCCGACTTTGATAAAGGTCGGATTGTAGCCTATCGCGATTGCGGCTTATTGTATCGCGGCATTGCTGCTCGCGTTGGTTGAGATCCAAAGATTGTTGGCAGAATATGGAATCGGTGGGTTCAGGAGGGTAATACGGAACGCCGTGCTGTATCCCAACGGCCTCGTATCACTAGCAGTCGAGATGACAGGCATCTTATCCGGATGGCTGTAACGGATCGTGCAGCCACGTCCCGATCCCTGAGTCAACAGATGGGGACGGTTGCAGGACAACAAGCATCTGCACGAACTGTTCGAAGATGTTTGCAGCAGCATGGCCCATCAGCTCGGAGACCATGGCTGCGGTTACTCGTGACGCTACATCACAGACAGGAGCGCCTGCGATGGTGTACTCAACGACGAACCTGGGTGCACGAATGGCAAAACGTCATTTTTTCGGATGGATTCAGGTTCTGTTTACAGCATCATGATGGTCTCATCCGTGTTTGGCTACATCGCCGTGAATGCACATTGGAAGCGTGTATTCGTCATCGCCATGCTGGCGTATCATCCGGCGTAATGGTATGGCGTGCCATTGGTTACACGTCTCGGTCACCTCTTGTTCACATTGACGGCACTTTGAACAGTGGACATAACATTTAAGATGTGTTACGACCCGTGGCTCTACCCTTCATTCGATCCCTGCGAAACCCTACATTTCAGCAGGATAATGCACGACCGCATGTTGAAGGTCCTGTACGGGCCTTTCTGGATACAGAAAATGTTCGACTGCTGCCCTGGCCATCACATTCTCCAGATCTTTCACCAATTGAAAACGTCTGGTCAATGATGGCCGGGCAACTGGGTCGTCACAATACGCCAGTCACTACTCTTGTTGAACTGTGGTATCGTGTTGAAGGTGCATGGGCAGCTGTACCAGTACACACCATCCAAGCTCTGTTTGACTCAATGCCCAGGCGTATCAAGGCCGTTTTTACGCCCAGAGGTGGTTGTTCTGGCTACTGATTTCTCAGGATCTATGCACCCAAACTGCTTGAAAATGTAATCACATGTCAGTTCTAGTATAATATATTTGTCCAATGAATACCCGTTTGTCATATGCGTTTCTTCTTGGTGTAGTAATTTTAATGGCCAGTAGTGTATATACGTCGGAGCTTTGCTGACGTAGGTGACGCTATGACGCCAGGCCATGACATAAAGGTTCCACACTGTATCTTCCATGTCATTCCGGCGTCATATTGTACCTTTATGCAGACACCAGGAATTTCTCATTATTGCACGGTCTTACGAAGTATTAGATAACATGTTATATAACATAACTGTTTTAAGTTGTCCTGCTGGAAGATGCTATCGCGATCGGATAACACATCAAGCTATTGTAGCTAGTCAGCAATAATATTCAGGCAGTCGACAGCAATCACGGTGCCTTCGATTACTATCACATGCCCCACTGAAGCCCAGGTGAATGACCGCATTGCCTTATACTGCCATCACGGCCTATGTCCGTTGCACGTTGCATGTTTCGAAAAACGTGGATGACGTTGTACCTGGATATGACCATCGACAAAGTGAACTGTGATTCATCCGATCAGGCGACACACTTCTATTGATTTACTGTTCAATCTCTACGATCCCAAGTGCACTGCAATCGTAATCGACACCATTGCTAGGTTAAATGGGGGTCAGCTGCTGCGGAGCCCCATCCTCAACAATGAGCGCTAAACGCCGTCCTTGGAAACAGTTGTGCTTGCACCAGCACTCTGCACTCTGTCGTCGCCTCTGCCACAGTTCGTCGCCTACCCAGCTCACAGAGCGGGAAAGCCTCGTTCTGTGATGTGACGCATTAGTCCAACACTTAAACGCCCCTCGTGGCTTTACTGTTCTTCAAACACTTTCCACAGATTAACTGCACGTGAACAGCCGATCAGTTTCGCAGTTTCAGGGACGCTAGTTTCTATGTGCAGTGACGTAACAATCTGGCCATTTTCAAAGTAACAAATGTCAGAGGATTTCCTCTTTTGCAAGCCGTATTGTCGACAGAGTGATTTCTCCATTCGTCTCTTATTCGCTTATACACTGAAAAGCTAAAACATTATGATTACGTGCTTAATAACTTGTTTGTCCGTCTTTGGAACGAAATAAATCACCGATTCTGTGTGTCGGTGGCCCGACAGTTTGCTGGTAGCGTTGTGGAGGTATGTGACATTAGATGTCCACGCACAGGTCATGGCCGCGCGGTTTGAGGCGTCCTGTCACGGGCTGCGCGGCCACTTGTGGCGCAGGTTCGAGTCCTCCCTCGGGCATGGTATGTTTGTTGTTCTCAGCGTAAGTTAGTTTAACTTAGTTTAAGCAGTGTGTAAATCTAGGGACCAATGACGTATGGCGTTTGGTCCCTTAGGAATTCATAAACGTGAATTCACGTAAATATCGGGTCTCTGATTTGCGTTCGCGGCTATGGCGCCTGATAGCGACCGAAAAGGGTTCCATATAGTTTACATCAGGCGAATTTGGTCGCCGAGACATCAACGTGAGTTTACTATAATGCTCCTCAAACCACTGCGAGACAGCGACAATTATACTGCTGAGAGATGAAATCGCTGTTGGGGAAGACCTCGAGCATGAAGGAATGAAGGTGGTTCGCAGCTGTCAGCGTGTCTTGGATTGCTACCACAGGTCCCATGCAAGCGCAGAAGAATGTCTCCCGTAGCATAATGCTGCTCCCACCAGCCTGCGTTCGTGGCACGCTGCATGTTTCGAGCCGCTTTTCAACTTGATGATGGCGTTTGTGGCGACGACCAGCAACCTACTGTGGCAAAAAAAGTGATTCACTCGAAGAGCCAGACATGTTTCCACTGATCGATGGTTGAATTCCAACGGTCCTGTGCGCACTCCAATCGTAACTGACGATGTCGCTGGGTCAGCATGTGAATACGCAGGGGAGGTCTGCTACGGAGCTCCATGTTCAACAACGTGCGATGAACGTGTAACACTTATGTCGATTAGAAGTAGATTTACATTATGTAACTGTGTATCTGCAGTTATGAAGTGTGTATTCCGTGTTATTTAAACTCCTCGATCTGTGGCAAGAAAATTAGAGTTTTGTAACAAATATTAATGGAAAACCAAAGGATATGTTAAAGTGATAAGTTATTATAATATGTGTATGTTCATAAAAAGAAAATGTTTATTGAAAGCTGGTTCATGTTCAGGGCACTCTAATTTCCAACATGTTAAAGCTGTAGGGAAGTCCCTCCGCAACGGAAGTGGCATGACGCGATGTAAAAGGTGGTTTTGGCGATGAAATTGAGCGGCTCCTTTGTGTGAACGACACGGAGTATGTGGCTAGCAGTAGCACGGTACTCATGGACGGTGCTAAGAGAGGCAATTGGAAGCTACTTTATCGATGATTTCCCTCGGATGTGGATCTGGCTATTATTTGGTATTCTCGGTATAAAGGAATGGCTCTAATATGTTGAAAATCCGACGCCAAGAAATTTTATGAAGCATTCGAACGTCAAGAGCCGTGAGTACAGTTAGCCACCGTGGCGCTTGGCACCAATCATCGCCATTGCTTCACAAACATCAAACATTCGGTAATGTATATGGGCATGGAACAGTTAATTTGTGTGTTGTTTCAGTAATATTCACAAATAACATAAATTCGTATCCGTAACCGTATTTTCTATCGCCGGCCGGTGTGGCCGAGCGGTTCTAGCCGCTACAGTCTGGAACCGCGCGACCACTACGGTCGCAGGTTCGAATCCTACCTCAGGCATGGATGTGTGTGGTGTCCTTAGGTTAGTTAGGTTTAAGTAGTTCTAAGTTCTAGGGGACTGATGACCTCAGCAGTTTAGTCCCATAGTGCTCAGAGCCATTTGAACCAGCCATATTTCCTATCCTGATCACGAACCTATGTAGGGTCCTCATCTAAGTGCTAATAAAACCGAGTATCTTGATTTTAATGAAAAATTTTTGCATTCGAGTGTGTAAAAGTGATTTTTTTGTCTAATGTAATAGGAGTAGTATAAGTTAAAGCTAAAACCACAAAAGTTAAGTTGGAAAGGGTTTTGCTAACGTATCCTTAGTTTACTACAAAATATAGTTTTGTAGGATTACAGTGCAAGATTGTGTTAATATTATTGTCTAGAATACCTGCTTCACAGGTGATAACAAGGCAAATAAGTTATGCTCATTTTCAAAAATAGTGTGGTTTTGATTTCTGTCATGATTGGTTCCTTTTTTTGAAGTTAATTAAGCCCAGTGTTGTATTTTATTGCCTTGCAATGTAAATCATGAACTACTCCAAGTGATGTGAATGATTAGCTTTTTGAATTAATCTTTACTACAGTAATAATAAAATAGCGTTGATTAGTGAAACTATACTAGTTTATGGGTCCCCATCATATTCTTCACCTATCAAGGAAAAATCTGAACTACTACTGTTGCTAAGGAAAACTGATATAGGTGGAGGAGCTTAAACGGTGTATTTATGATATTATTCATCAATATTTGTGGGTTTTTTCATGTCAGTCAAGATAAAAGCCCCTCATGTCAAAATTTAGTTCTGCAATTCACGCAGTAACATTTCAATATTTGACCAAGTAATGGTCTTGAGTGTAGCTGTCATTAGTATGAGCTTGATGCAAAACTACTTACTATAATTTACTAGTAAGTGCGTTATTGGTAACTGCTGCTACACACAGTTCAGAGTGCACTGTGTCAGTTTGTATCCTGTTTGCTTTTAAAAGGGAAATCTCGATGAAAGTAACTTCAATATCCAATATTCAATTTTCTTAAACATATATTTCCAAATTAATGTGCCTAATTGGGATGGCGACCGTTCATTTTTTTATTCACTTACGATTTCGCCACTTTCATTAGCTCCCAAGGTTAAAGTCCGTTTGGTTTTTCTGTTTATTTCACCAAATTCAAAATTAAAGTCCCATACCTTTGTCCCTTAGGCACACGCGCGGTCGACCTTCGAAATCCTCTCAGAGGGCAACATTAGCGTGTTTCACGGCAAGTTAGTGTTATATGTGGCTTTTCCTGTAACAGGACTAAAGGTTCAGTTGTCAGGGGAGAGTGACGTTTAACATACGCTAGTGTTATAAGCAATTGTGTGCACCAGCATTGTGCTCTTTCAGCAGAGAAGACACACGACGCCATCGATCCTACTTCACAGAGCAGACAAGCCTCCGAACATCACGTTGTATGAAGAGTCGTGGTCGTCCAACCATTTAGCGCCTAGTGATAGTTTCACTGTCCTTCTACCTCTTACCCTAGATGATCACGACAGTAGCACGCGATCATTCGACCAGCTTCTCCGTTATCGAGATAATCTCTCACAGGCCCGGCGCGATGATAATCTGTCCTTTGTCAAAGTCGCTTATCTCAATGGATTTCCCCATTTGTAGCCCATCCGCTTACATAATTATGAAACCGCGTCACGTGCCAGCGGCATCCAACGTCGTGGTGTGCGGCAGTCAGTGTTTTGCCTCATCAGTGAATACTTTCGTTATTGTGTCAGACTACTAGTCGACATTCAGTGATAAGGGTCATCAGCGAAGGCCTGAACTCTTTTGTTCGAATGGGACACTATGTTGCATGCTAGGCAAGGATCCAAGAAGGGAGGGGCGATTGACCTCACGACCCGTACCTCTAAAAATATTTCTAAAGAACCATTTATGTTCTTATATAAACCAGTTTCCAAAATTTACAGCTATGTTTTGAAGAACAAAGTAGCATGTATACTAAGAGATTTAAAAATAGAAAGACATCCTAGAAATTACAAGCTATGGTTAACAGAGTATACTTTACAGTTGCTCGCGTGAGGACCTGCCCACGTGGATCACAAAAACAAACTCGTCACGGTTCGTGAGTCCACAATTGAAACGGACGAACCACAGGAAGCTTAGTAAGGGAAGACAAAAACGGAAAGGGCCACCTCTACGAAAGCAAAATCCTGTAACACTGACTCTCCTGGCGGTAGGCGGAAACGACTAAAAGCTGCAGCGTTCCTGCAATTTAGACGCTCGCATCGCCACAGTCTGCAGATCTGTGTTCGGCCATAGCGGTTAATGAAATACTGATAATGATGATTGCATAATTCAGTCATATACTAACATTATCAGAGTTATGAGAGTTTGTGCTATTATAATTCTAAAATTATTTGCTTACATGTGTAGTTCTAAATTTTTTGGAGAAATGTTTTTCAAATACTACATTTCTCTGAACTGCAACTTCTTGGACATTTTGCTAAAACGATATTCTACGCGCTGATGTGAACAATTTGTGTTATTGGCTTGACCTACTAAGAAAACCCATGAAATACTTATGTCTTTTTTCTTTCCTGTTTTATTTCTTTACAGCACTTTTTCATTCTTTTCCTATGTTTTCCTCTTCTTTCTTCTGTCCACATTTGGCCTGTCTCTGTTATTTATATTATTATTGTTGCTATTACTATTATTATTATTATTATTATCATCTACATATTTCCAACACGAAGCCAGGACAGGACCAGCAACGTGGATAACGTGAGTTCTTTATTGTAATTGTTGAATTGTATTATGCTGGCGACTAGTTTCGAACTAGAAAGTTCATTTCAGGCCAGGTCTATTAAATGTTATAAGAAACATGAAAATTAGGAAACACAAAAAAACAGTTCTTAAAATTTCTTTTATTGTTCACTAAATTACAACATACCTGCACCAACAGTGCTTGGTTACGCGACAAATTTACACATAGGTAAGACACACATAATACTTGGTCATATGGAACGTCAGACCGATTTCGCAATGTAGATGTCTTCAGAAAGTACAGCTGAACTAGAATAAAGATTAGTGCGGAAGGCAGTTCCAAAGGAAAACAGGAGATGTCGCAAGTGTCTTGTCTATTGCTCGTGCGCGCGCCTGCAGCACACGGCGTGTCTCATCTGGAATCCGAACTATTCATGCCCGTCTCTATATAGCGCGTCACAAATCTTACATGACAAATAACAAATGCCAATATTCTGCTCCATTCACAAAATTAACAAAAGTCTGTATATATCAAAAAAGCAACATTCGTATTAACCAAATGTACGGTAACATAATCACAATTAGATAGTTTGCAATGACACTTATTCATCAATAACAACTAGTTTGTGAAAATTATGAAACTTCATTAACCAAATCTATGGTAACGCAATTCCAGTTACATAATTTACAGTGAGGGACATTTATTTATAACTAACAGTTTGTCAAAATAGCGAAACTTTATTGAGAAACGTAGACGGCACTTCCATATAACAGAGTAATACGTATGAAACAAGTTTGGTATACATGTCACTCGTAAAATAGTAGCACTGGTCAAATACAATAATTATCGGCTGTACATTAACGTTCACTGCCTAACAAATAACAGCATCCTGTTCATATTGCGACCTATGTTCTAGTTCTTGGACATTAAATTAACATAAAAAAAATATTCAGATGACCTTGCGTAGGTGAACAAGATGTGTAGCTTGTGCTACGTCGTAAACGATATACAGAAAGGAAAACAGAATTACATCATAGAAAAATGAAGTACACATTCAAGTTGTGCTCACACTTATCCTAGCCCGCATCTCGTGGTCGTGCGGTAGCGTTCTCGCTTCCCACGCCCGGGTTCCCGGGTTCGATTCCCGGCGGGGTCAGGGATTTTCTCTGCCTCATGATGGCTGGGTGTTGTGTGCTGTCCTTAGGTTAGTTAGGTTTAAGTAGTTATAAGTTCTAGGGGACTGATGACCATAGATGTTAAGTCCCATAGTGCTCAGAGCCATTTGAACCACACTTATCCTAGTCTGCCGCCATACGGCCATACGTCATAAATGTTAATTAGTAACATTAGTACTGTTAAAATTTCATGCTTTAAGATTTTTTATTTTACAAAATATTTTTGGGGGTAATAATTCATACCCTAGTAACTACTTCACCGTCTACTAAAATAAGAAACACTAATAAAATGTTAGACATTAAAATTGACAGTGCATGCCCACTAAGAACAATCTGCCAGAATCCATCGCCATGGGACTAATTCGGGTCTTGCGCATCAAGAGCACAGAAAACATGCAATTCTTTAATCGAAGTAGCCATTCAAGCACCTGTATGGCTTTAAACACATTGATATACTTGACGCAGCCTGTAAGTAAGAAACGACATATGTAATGTGTCTTGCAATTACGCCTATCCTTGAATATTACAAAACTGAAGAGCAAAATAGAATTCGAAACTCTGGTGCCGCGCGCCGTTGTATAACACGTCACAGTTACACGTTACAGGGTCACCAACTGATCTTACAGCACACTGTGATGATATCCTATATTAAAGTATCCGAGTGTGAACCTTAATGTGGCATGTACATTTAAATGTTTCATTTTTTATTGTAGATAGTAGCTGCTACAAGTACACAAATCGAAAGAAAGAGAGAGGAGGGAGGAGGGGATGGACAGAAACAGAAGGAGGAGGAGCAGCAGATGGACAGAGGTGGGAGAAGCAGATGAACATAGGAGGGGGCAGAAGGAGGTGCACAGAGAGTGGGGAGAAGGGATGGAGAGAGTGGGTAGGAGGAGACAAACAGAGAGAGAGAGAGAGAGAGAGAGAGAGAGAGAAGGCAAGATAGAGGAGGTGAGAAGTAGATATAGGGGGCAGCAGCAGATGGATTTAGAGGAGGAGGAAGAGATGCACAAAGGGGGGAGGAGCAGATGGACAAAGAGAGGGGCAGGAGGAGATGGACAGAGGGGACAAGGAACTGGACAGAGAGGAGGTAGAAAGAGATGGACAGAGAGATGCGAAACTTGAAAGTAATGGACTTCCTCTGGTTTCGGTATGTGGAATGGGAATCACTGCTTTCTATCACCTACAAGCGCAGATTATATATATCGAGAGAGAGAGGAAAGCGTGACTGGAAAGAGGAATGTTAGGAAGGGCAAAGAAAAGATACATTTGAGAAATCATGCTACAGCAATATTGTAAATCAATACGATATAAAAAAACCTACAGTTTCGATTTTGTAAGTGTGGTGTCTGTTCTTTCTGACCTGACAGCGGATTATGGTACCTTCAATGAGGATGCACACAACGTCGGAATCCCTACAAGAATCGTGTGAAGCTGCAAGCAATGAGAATAATCGACAATGTACATTACATATGTAGTGTGCGACAAGTGGATAATTTGGGTTGACAGAAAATGTGCTCTGATACCTAAAGCGCTTAAGGTGAGCGCTCGCGTCAAGCGGGTTTCTTCGTTCGAGTCCCGGTCTGGCATAAATTTACACTTGTCGTTTACTGGAAAAATCTGAGACTCGTCTTCAGAATGAAAACAGGCGAGGGGCAAAGTAATTAAGAAACTAGACTCATAGTCCAGTGCGTCGAAAGAAAAGTTTCATCGGTGACAAGATCATTAACGAAATAACATATGCTTGGATGGGACAAGGACGGGAAAAGAAATAAGCCATATTCTTTTTAAAGGTACTGTCTCGCCATTCCTCTTAATCGATTTAGGGGAACCATGAAAATTCTCAGTCTGTACTGCCGGATTGGAGTTTGAACCCTGATTCTCCAACATAGTAATCCAGTGCCTTAGTCACATGGTACACGTTAAATCCTCTCATGTTCGAAATTAATTAGATTTAGCACTTTTTGGTGATAATCAAAACTAAATACGTCGGTTCACATCGAGAGAAAATAAACAACTATGGAACCAACTGTCCGTACCGGGAAGCGGAAGTTACTTGACCAGTTAATCTCACCGGCCCTTATACTGCAAATCTTTTTACGTTGTGCTTCGGCATTTGAACTACAATAAAGAATAACTCTAGCACAACGACACTCTGGTTGAGGTTAGTATACATGCAAATGAAGAGCAAACAAATGCGATAACATCTTAACATATTGTTGAGGCCCAGTGTCCTCCAATTTGCTATGTGTACATTTGATACAGCAATTATACGAAGTTACAAATGCGTTTATCAGAAATCACGGAAGTCACGTGACCGCAGCCACTTCCGATCAACACGGCACTACCACCATGAATGAAACAGTTACTAGTTTATGAACTTACAATTGTAAGCTGCCACAACACTGTTGTAATGTGTAACGTCTATGTGCCACATGAGACTTAAGATCACTAAGCCAGGAAACTCTTGCAACTACTGACAATAAGTACCATGATATCCCCGAAGACAAAAAAGTAATGTAAACCCAGTGTCACGAGAAAAATGTTGAAATGTGTGTGAAATCTTATGGGACTTAACTGCTAAGGTCATTAGTCCCTAAGCTTACACACTACTTAACCTAAATTATCCTAAGGACAAACACACACACCCATGCCCGAGGGAGGACTGGAACCTCCGCCGGGATCAGCCGCACCCGGTGTCATGACCAAGACGTCATTAGCAACACTAGTCACAACAGTGAGGCAGCAAACAACTACACTGACGGAAAAAAATCGCACCACTAAAGAATAATTAATGAAGAGTAGTGAAATTTTGGGAATGTATTTGTTTAGGTAACATATTTTAGTGATTAACATTGCAAGATCATACGTTAATGTAAGCACGAGACAAGCCACTGCAAAGGTGAAATGCTAATACAATAATAACCGGTGTAACCGCCAGGTTGTTGTAAGCAACCATGCAAACGTGCAAGCATTGTGTTATATAGGTGCAGGATGGCAGTTTGTTGAACAGAGTTCGATACTTATGTACTTGGTCGGTCAATACAGGGGCGGTTAAAGTTAGTTGTGGATGAAGTTGGTGTTGTCGTCAGATGATGTCCCATATATGCTCGACTGGAGAGAGATCTGGTAGTCCAGCAGGCCAAGGCAACATGTCCACACTCTGTAGAGCATGTTGTGTTACAACAGGGGTATATGGATGAGCGTTATCCTGTTGGAAAACACTGTCTGGTAAGTTTTCATGAATGGCAGTCGAATCATCAGATTGATGTGCAAATTTGCAGTTGGGCTGCGTGGACTAAACACGACAGTCCTCCTGTTGCACCCCAGGTGTAGGTCCGATGTGTCGAGCACGCAGGAAAATTGGTTGCAGGCCGTCAGCTGGCATCCTTCTAACCATCACACGACCGCCAATGGCACCGAGGCAAATCGGGTTTCATCGGAAAACACAACATACCTCCAATGAGCTCTCGCTTGACGCTACTGAAGTCGCAAATGCTGGTTTGCAATCACCGGAATGTACGCTATAGGAGTCTGTCACGGAGCTGTCCTTGAAGTAACTGCTTTGTAACAGTTCATTGTGTCACTGTGGTGCTTACTGCTGCTCAGATTTCGGCTGCAGATGCCGTACGATACGCCAGAGACGAATACGATACTCTCTTCTCTTCTTGCCACCGTACATTCTCGTGACCACCGCTACCAGCAATCGCGTACAGGGTCTACATTCCTGCCAAGTATACCTCCAGTGTCGCAGAGGGAACATCCAGTTTCTTGTAGACCTATTACACAACATCGTTGAAATTCAATGGTTGTTCATAGCGTCGTCTTGGTTGCCTTAAAGGCAAGGCTGACATCAACTCATCACGTCCAAATTCAAAGGTAACCAACCCTGACGATCGTTACGGCGTGTGTTTAAAGCAAATCCGATTTGCATCCTCATAGTCGCACTACTAGCATCGGTCTTATGCCACTGGCGCGAAATTTGGATAGACATCATCTTTCAGATGTAGAAACACGCCTGCCAACTTTTGTTTAAGTCGCACAACTCCTTGGTGTTGAATTTGTTTTCCCCGTCGGTGTAAACAGTCCACATCGTATCACTTACCGACATGTGTCAGCATGATGGCGTGTTGCACGGTATAAACATTGCTCATTATTTATCATAGTTTTAAGTTGTGTAGATTATCATAATCAAAATAGACTTTATCAGCACCAATCAAAATCACTGCCTGTGCGACTATACTTGATTGGATGTTCTTAACTCGACATGAGTTGAAACTAAGCTTATTATGCCATAGAGACAGAGTTGCTGTTGAATGCAGGTCCAACCTTTTCCAACGGCTCACACGTTCGCGCACTTAAAAGAGCCTTTTCATCCCCCCCCACCTCCTGCTAACTTTTCTGGACTGCACTGAGGTCAGACAATCCACTTTACGAATATTACTCCTTCTCATAATACACACACCAAAAAAAATTTTGCATCACCTCGGTTGTGACAGTTCCGGAACCTGTTCAAAATGGTTCAAATGGCTCTGAGCACTATGGGACTCAACTGCTGTGGTCATCAGTCCCCTGGAACTTAGAACTAATTAAACCTAACTAACCTAAGGACATCACACACATCCATGCCCGAGGCAGGATTCGAACCTGCGACCGTAGCGGTCTTGCGGTTCCAGACTGCAGCGCCTTTAACCGCACGGCCACTTCGGCCGGCCCCGGAACCTGTACAGAAAATTGGAAAAGAGATCAACACAAACATCATTTCTGCCCTTTTTATTGCCGTGAAAATCACACATTGCATGTTGGACCATCATACAGCGAGACCATCAGAAGTGGTGGTTCAGATTGCTGTAAACACCGGTACCTCTAATACCCAGTAGCATGTCCTCTTGCACTGATGCATGCCTGTATTCGTCGTGGCATACTATCCACAAGTTCATCAAGGCACTTTTGGTCCAGATTGTTCCACTCCTCAACGTTGATTCGGCGTAGATCCCTCAGCGTGGCTGGTGGGTCACGTCGTCCATAAACAGCCCTTTTCAATCTATCAAGGGCATGTCTGATAGGGTTCATGGCCGGAGAACATGCTGGAAACTCTATTCGAGCGATGCCGTTATCCTGAAGGAAGTCATTCGCAAGATGTGCACGATGGGGGTGCAAATTGTCGTCCATGAAGACGAATGCCTCGCAAATATGCTGCTCATATGGTAGCACTATCGGTCGGAGTTTAACATTTTTAAATGTTCGGATAATAAGTTGCCGTCTCTTTATCTAAGAATAGATGATGAATGCAGCTAGCCGCTGTCTCTGTGTAATGTCTTGTCTGTATAGACGTGTATCTGTTGTCTTTAAGATCCCTTCACCTTCACACATAAGTCTATACAGTAAAGTAAGGCCCTCCCAGTTCTTGGCTGATCCGTGATAAGACAGGCGAAAAATTAGACTAATGGAGGATTATTAGTATTATCTCTATTTTCATTCGCTCTCTCTCTTTCTCTCCTTTATCTATGTACAGTTTCTAATATAAGATTTCATTACATGTATAGAGGTAAAAAAATCAGCCAAATAGAATCTTTGGTGGAGTCCTTCGTCTTGGTAATCAGCGGCTGGATTGCTGTAAGAGATCTTTACATTTATTATTATTGTTAAACACTGCAGTCAGTCGGGAGAATCAATCGTTTGGACAATTTGTTCCTTTTACGAAAGATTGCAAATTCCAGATGTGTACGAAGCCTTTTTGGACGATTTAACACAGACTCAGTGATGGCAGGCTCTCTTCGACACAGCTGAAACTTCCCCACTAATTACAGGGCCAACGTGATTAACAAATGATTAAAAAAAATTCATTCGTTCATTCACTCCAGAACAAAAAAGTCACAAACCTTATTTATGGAGGAAATCGTGTATTAAATCCATCTCCATCACATGTCCAGATCTCCGGTGATTCCACGCCTTAATTATTTTCCTTTTACAATCTCTTTCTCTTCAAAACAAACCGCTAGCGGCACAAATTTTAATTGGCTCGCTTTAGCGAGTAGAAAAGCAGAATATGTATCTCTCAGAAACACGTCAATCCCCCAACAGATACTCCAGAAGCTGTCCTAGTTACCACTCTAACAACCATGGAGAATGCATATATGAATCTCTGTTATTTCAAAGAATAAACGCACTAGAAAATACTTTGGCGTCGACGAGCTGTCGCCGCATATATTACGAGACAATCAGGTCAGATAACTTTCCCAAAGTGAATGAATGTGGATGGTTGATTGAAAATGATTAATTGGTGCATGGTAGAGGGTATTTGCTGTGGTAACATTACAGGAGGATGGCACTGACGCATCGTACAGCCATTACGGCGCCTTCCATGACCACCAGCGACGAATGTCGGCCCCACATATGCCACCCCAAAACAGCACCGAACCTCCACCTTGCTGCACTCGCTGGACAGTGTGTCTAAGGCGTTCAGCCTGATCGGGTGCCTCCAAACACGTCTCCGACGATCGTCTGGTTGAAGGCATATGCGACACTCATCGGTGAACAGAACGTGATGCCGATCCTGAGCGGTCCATTCGGCATGTTGCTGGGCCCATCTGTACCGCGCTGCTTGGAGTCGTGGTTGCAAAGATTGACCTCGACATGGACGCCAGGAGTGAAGTTGCGCATCATGCAGCCTATTGCACACAGTTTGAAACGTAACACGACGTCCTGTGGCTACACGAAAAGCGTTATTCAACATGGTGGCGTTGTTGTCAGGGTTCCTCCGAGCCATAATCCGTAGGCAGCGGTCATCCACTGCAGTAGTAGCCCTTGGGCGGCCTGAGCGAGGCATGTCATCGACAGTTCCTGTCTCTCTGTATCTCCTCCATGTGTGAACAACATCGCTTTGGTTCACCCCGAGACGCCTGGACACTTCCCTTTTTGAGAGCCCTTCCTGGCACAAAGTAACAATGCGGACGCGATCGAACCGGTGTATAGACCGTCTAGGCATGGTTGAACTACAGACAACACGAGCCGTGTACCTCCTTCCTGGTGGAATGACTGGAACTGATCGGCTGTCGGACCCCCTCCGTCTAATAGGCGCTACTCCTGCATGGTTGTTTACATCTTTGGGCGGGTTTAGTGACATCTCTGAGCAGTCAAAGGGACTGTGTCTGTGATACAATATCCACAGTCAACGTCTATCTTCAGGAGTTCTGGGAACCGGGGTGGTGCAAAACTTTATTGATGTGTGTATAATGGCCTAACTCGATTACTCCAGTGGAGACACTTTCAGAGTGCTACATGAAATAATTTTTCCTACATTCTACCTCTGACAATATGTAATTGTATGATGGACTATTTTTCCTTTGTGTTGCACTGCCTTGGATTGTCCCACCGCAAACGACGCCGAATTTTTATTTTTTTTCCTATACCAGTCCTCCAAATTTTTCGGCACCGGATCGGTACTCCCATCATTCTGACTCGGGTTTTTTGTGCATACCTTAACCCTACTGCACGACAATGGCTTCTCATGGCCGCTACCAGCTGCTGTCAATTCTGATTATTATACTCCATCAAAATTCAAATATCTCGTTATTCCAAGCTCGGATCACTATGCGGTTTTCAACAATCTCACTTTAATAGAAATCCACATCCACGTACATAGGTTTGCACCTGCATTCCTTTCTTCATCATTATCTTAATGCGCACACTTTGAACTCCAGTTTGAGTATGATCAGTGAGATGACATACCACTGTCACGTTTCATAATGAACAGCTTCATTTGGGTAGTAGTAGCGAGATTCAGTTGATTTCTTTGTGTTTTGTTTTCTGTAAATTGTGTACATGTCACCAGCTGAATGCCAAGATAGTTCCACCTGATAGACTAAGATCTATTTCCTCTCTATTCATAGAAAATAACAATTACTCTATCTTAATGACTTTCAAATCAGCAGACTGTCTCCCAAAGTATTGATTATCGCATTTAATTTCAATGTCTGTACATCAAAACTGACAATGATGTGAATATATAAGACCTTATGTTTGTTATTGTGATGGCTTTGGATAGAAAAATCTTCGAAATAGCACCTGAGAAGTGCACGAAAAATATTAACTCTGATAACTACTGAATCATTTCCTCTGGTTACATGTTTATTGAGCTTCATTATTGTAACTGGCAAAAATTATTTACAATCGTCCGTCAAACTTTGACAGACAATAATTCCATTCTTAATTGGAGGCGACATTTTTTCAGGTAGTGTAACCGTCGTTTTTGATGGAGAAGAGAAAAGGAAACAAACATTGTTCCTAATACGCATTGCAGCACTATTTCTCATGAATAAGCTGTTTGTTCGTTTCAATTTCCTCAAGAGTGTAGACGCCCTTTCCCGAATTAGTGTCTGAATTATTCAGCCAGAATCAGACATTGTTTTGGAATGCACATACTTGTATTTGTGGACTTCGCACTTCGTGTAGATTAGTAATCATTATGTCTACTTACCAGTAGTCATTTATGAGTGAACACTGACTGTAAGCAGCTTAGTGAACGGAACTCCCAAGATCTGCTGATATTAGTTGTATCCCCAGTTATCAAGTTTGTCATAAAAAAACTCATCAGTTACTGTGAAGACTCAAAATACATAACTTTGTTTATGAGGGAGCACAGTTATACCTGCTGGGTTAGGTATGTCGTCAGTGACTAAAGAGCCGCTAGAAATAGTCGCAAGCAAAAGTGTGAATTATAATCTGTGAGCGCTATATTTACGTGATGTCATATATTGGTTCCGTTTGGGGAGTGGTCAGATTACCACAGAGACCCACTATCACGTCAGTGTCTAGGTTGTTCTCCAAAGGGATTGAAATGCCTCACAATAAACAGATAGAATCAGCATAAATTCGACACACAGGTGTAGATACCTGTTGGACATTTATATTTAAGGAAGCGAAGCAGAAAATAACATAGACGATCAGCATTGGACGTGCTATTTTAGTTATCTCCCTCTCTCTCTGCCTGTTTTTTTTTTCTCGCTCTCCCTTTCTCTCGCTCTTTCTCCCTCTGTCTCTCTCTCTCTCCCTCTCATACAAACGAGTTAAAGAATATTCTTAGGAAGAGTTATGGAGAACAAAAGTGGAAAGATGGAGACCACTGGCAGGCAGATGCGATTTACTCATATCCTAGAGACCCCGCACTCTCAGGGTCCCCACACCTGCACTGACCAGTAGGGGGCGATCTTCTCTTTCTTCTTCTTCATCATCTTCTTCTTCTTCTCCTCCATTCCAAGGAGTAGGCTTACACCGCGTTCTGTCTTCACTGAAACATTTCTTCCTCGGTCGTCCTACATCTCTCTTTCCTATTGGTTTTAATTTATTGTTTGCTTAATTATTTTGTTCCCTGTGTACGCATCCTTGCTTTAATTTTTAATAAATAAAGTCTGTTTTAAGTTCTTCTCTCATTATAGTATTGTATTTGATCCCTGATCTTTAATTTTCCTTAACAATTTCATTTTAAGCAAACTGTGTTCTTCTCTTGGCCGTTTTTAGTTCATGTCAAAGATACGCCTTCATTGGTCGGAGATAGCCGTTACTTTATAAAATCTCTGTTTTAAACCTTTCTTGTTTTCGTATCCAGCGTTCCTTGTATTGAGCTATATATCATTTGAAATTGAATTATTTTATTAATGACGTCATTTTAATTACCCTGTGAAGACCATTACTTTTGTTCTTTTTACCAAAAGTTTTGAAATGATTGTTACTATAAATCTGATTCAGGGCATGTACTGCAGACTGGACGTCATTTCTTCTCTTCTGAATAATTATTTGGCCATCGGCAATGAGGAGTGTGTTTTTGTGTGTGTGTGTGTGTGTGTGTGTGTGTGTGTGTGTGTGTGTGTGTATCACGGTAGTAATCTGACACCTTCCCGTTCCCACTATCTAGCAACATCATCTAAGCACGTATTGAATATACGAGTAGTATGTGAAAGTTTTATCGCACTCCTATGTTGATCTTTATTGGGCCTGTCTTCTCTTTTGCCGTATTTATCATAATCTCTGTGTGTAGTAATGCAAACTCTTTATTACTTGCATTAAGTTTCTAGGTTGTTCTCTCTTTTCCACGAAGTACCAAAGCTTCTTTCTGTTCACTATATCGAAAGCCTTTTCAGCATCTATGAATGAGATGTGGGTCTCCATAGTTTATCCGTCTACAGTCATAGTTTTTTCATTTAAATAAGTAACCTCAATAGAATTTCAGATTACGTCCGCATAATTGTGCAATATTTTTAAATTATTTAAAAAATAGGTCAGTGTTATACCACAGTGAGTTATTTCGAACGTTTGAAGAATACATGCGTGGTGATTTTACTTTATTAAACCATACTCGATGTGTTACAAAGTGGCACAATTTTACCCACGTTACATGTTCTGTTCCACTCTGGTCTGCTGTGTATTATTACGAACTTGCGCCTCAGTAAAGTTTGATTTACGTTGTTACCAAAGCTCGCCTAAAAATCATTTGTTGATATACTCTTGTACTAAACGACGAAGGCTGCTAAGCGAAAGTCTCATAAATGGTATACTCCCAGAGTCTAACAGCCATTCCTCTGAGTTAAGGTGAGTCGATTTTGCTGTTAGTGTAATTCTGTATTAGGTTCCTTCCACTAATTTTAAGTTTCGGTATAAAATCCTGTTTGTCTGGCATGTTTCAGCGCGATTCTGTGAAATTTTTATGTATACACTTAGGTGATAAAAGCCATGGGGCAGCGATATGCACATACACAAGTGGCGGTAGTATAATAGAGCAGTGCATTGGCGGAGCTGTCATTTTTACTCAGGAAACTCGTGTGAAAAGGTTTCCGACGTGATTACGACCGCACGACGACAATTAACAGACTTTGAACGCGGAGTGGTAGTTGGACGTAAATGCTTGGGACAGTTCATTTCGGATATCGTTAGGGAATTCAGTATTCCGAGATCAGCAGTGTCAAGAGTGGGCCGAGAGTAGCAGGCTTCAGGCATTACCTCTCACCACGAACAATGCAGTGGCCGACGGCCTTCACTTAACGACCGAGAGCAGCAGCGTTTGCGTGGCGTTGTCAGTGCTAAGAGACAAGTAACACTGCGTGAAATGACCGTAGAAATGAATGTGGTAGGTACGACGAACGTATCCGATAGGACAGTGAGGCGAAATTTGGCGTTAATCGGTCACGGCAGCAGACGACCGACGCGAGTGCCTTTGCTAACAACGCGACATCGCCTCTCCTGGGCTCGTCATCACATCGATTGCACCCCAGAAGACGGGAAAACCGTGGCCTGATCACACGAGTCACGATATCACTCGGTAAGAGCTGACAGTACGGTTCGAGTGTGGCGCAGACCCACTTAGTAATCGACAAAAGTTGTTAATCAGGCACTTCGCAAGCTGGTGATGATTCTATAATGGTGTGGGCTGTGTTTGCATGGAATGGACTGGGTCCCGTCGTATAGCTGAACTAGTCACTGAATGGAAATGGTTATGTCGGCTGCTTGGAGACCATTTGCAGCCATTCGTAGACTTCACGTTCTCAAACAAGGTTGGAATTGTCACTCGCGATGGGTTTGAAGAATGTTCTGGGCAGTGAGAGGGAATGACGTGGCCTGTCATAAATGCTATCTAACATTTATGTGATATTTTCGAGAGACCAGTTCGTGCACTTTCGCAATTATGGACAGCTATAGAGGCAGCATGGCTCGACATTTCTGCAGTGGACTTCTAGCGACTTGTCGAGTCCATTCCACGTCGAGCTGCTGCACTATGCAGGGCAAAGGGAGGTCGGGAACGATGTTTGGAGGTATCCCACGATTTTTGTCATGTCAGTGTGTATCTGTGTATTGATGCTGTAATAAAACGTTTGTTTACATTCTTCCATTTTTTGTAAAGCATAACAGAGGTGGAATCGCTTATCAAGTGCGGATAACAGTATCAGAAAAGCCTTAGGTCGAATGGAGACAGCACGCGCATCCACTATCTGAAAAGTGTTGACACGATTCTGCATAGCCATCTCACCATCTCAACCTATTAATGGTTTCCTTACGGGGAAGTTACAGAAAACACGGAGTTATATTTATCGACTTACTCGTCTAAACAGTGCCGGCCGGTGTGGCCGAGAGGTTCTAGGCGCTTCAGTCCGAAACCACGCTGCTGCTGCAGTCGCAGAGTCGCAGCTTCGAATCCTGCCTCGGGTATAGTTGTGTGTGATGTGCGTAGATTAATTAGGTTTCAGTAGTTCTAAGTCTAGGGGACTGATGACCTCAGATGGTAAGACCCATAGTGCTTAGAGCCATTTGAATCATTTATGTCTAAACAGAAATTCTCCTTGCTATAAGACTCAAGCAAGTAAGTGAACCGAGCGGAGTAGTTTCAGTTTCTTCTCTGGTGTAAAACGTATTGGTATGATAATGTTTCGAAAAATCGAACTGCGTACAAAATGTAAGTACTCAAAGCAGTAACATAAAATTTTGTTAAATGTTACCGTCACATATTATGTGTAATAACATTATCAAAAATCTGAACAAGTACCGTACAACCTCGTTAATCCGGCCGTCATTAATCCGGATCTCTGGTTTAAACGGTTCAAATGGCTCTGAGCACTATGGGACTTAACTTCTAAGGTCATCAGTCCCCTAGAACTTAGAACTGCTTAACCCTAACTAACCTAAGGACATCACACACATCCATGCCCGAGGCAGGATTCGAACCTGCGACCGCAGCGGTCGCGCGGTTCCAGACTGTAGCGCCTTTAACCGCTTGGCCACCCCGGCCGGCCGGATCTCTGGCTCATTCGGATAGTTTTTGGAAGTACAGCAGCTGTGCAGTAGTTGATAATCAGGACAGGAAGTAACAGCGGCAACAAAGGACCTTAAACCTTTAAACTCAGCCAACTGTCATACTTGATTGCAGACGCAGTGTCATTTAACTAATTGCACAGTTCTGTATTGTCTCGTATGATATGATTGTAAAATGACAACAAATAGAAAGAGGCTGGTAGTGCCCATGGCCAAGAAGTTAGGTACAGCTCGCAGCTGTTGTTGAAAGAAAAAGAAGTGAATTTGCTATTTGCGGAATAACGGGAAGGACATTGAAAACTTTTTGAAAATGATGGTTCCTGATGGCAAAATTAACGCTTAGTGTTTATCTGCAGACAAAGACGATAGTGATGATGGATAATCTGACGAAGGTAGCGCCCATTATGAAGACATTATATCACATACAGAGGCAACAACGCAGCTGGACTAAGTAGTAATTTATTCGGAACGCCAAACTTCGGACAAACTGCTGCTGTAAACCGTGTTACACATACGAGTAAACGACATACTAATTAGCTCAAAATAAACAGTATGTTTCAATGTATGAACCAGCATTTCTTCCTATATTATCTCGTCAAAATTTATATAAAAATAATACCTAATTTGTATGTTTATGTGAAAATAAATTTAACGTGTTTATTTATGACACTCAACCCGTGTTATTCTAATTTTCAGTCATTTCACGTTTTCTGGATTTTTAATAATCTCGATTACCTATGGAGCCACCTTATTCCCATCAAAAAGATTCCTCTTTATTGTTACACTGGTGAAACGCAGTTAATTAGTGGTACGGGCCCCTTTGCGACCTTAAGCTGGCCCTACTCGTAGGTAGTATCCAAGAAAAGGATCCCTGCTAATACCATGTAAAATATACAGCAAAAGGATGCGATCAGCAATACTTCTGTGCACCCCCAAACATAGTAATAGAAAGCTGGGAACCATCAGCTGCCCTGTTGACGGAAACGCAGATGAAGGGGAAACAGATGATTAGCGTAGTTTACGATCAAGTTTATGGGACGAATGTAGAAAGAATAAGCTTGTGTGTCAGTTCACACATGCGGAAATTCAACTAATCATTTTGCGATTGAAACAGTAATGCAATACAAGTTTCATTTCATCAAACTAATGCCTAGAAGTGGTAATTATCTGAAAGGGCGAACACAAGCAGTCTAGGTTAATCGTTTGAGAAGCTATTATGCAAATGATTACGAGAATTTTGAGTATTACGCGGAATGATCCCGCACTAGCACGGAATTAGAAGAAGCAACTCAGCGCAAGTCGAAGCAAATATGACCGTCTCACTTACTACAAACATCCAGTCTTCATGCTCACTACCTATTACGGCGATATTGGGCACTTTTGACAACCTCTTGTGACAGTGTCTCCTTCGACACCTGAGAAAGCTGGAGTGTTTAGAGACGCTGTACAACTGCCTGAAAAACTGTTGGCGAGGTAGACAAAAATCTTTAATTTATCCAGAACAGGAGGTAATGCAGTTCATATCGGAAGACCGTCCAACATACCAGGGTGTGGTCTACGGTTTTGTGTTGCAGCACTTAGCACCCATACCACAGAAGCGACATGACAATGGTACCCGAGTCGTTCTGATGAAAGGAAAAAAACCCTAAAATTACTTTAATCAGTCTGATATACGAAGGCAGCGTAGTAACGAGATAGCAAGTTGTTTTAGTAGATGAAAGATGTAACTTGAAATGTCATATAAAAAGGCAGTGCCGGCCGAAGTGGCCGTGCGGTTAAAGGCGCTGCAGTCTGGAACCGCAAGACCGCTACGGTCGCAGGTTCGAATCCTGCCTCGGGCATGGATGTTTGTGATGTCCTTAGGTTAGTTAGGTTTAAGTAGTTCTAAGTTCTAGGGGCCTAATGACCTCAGCAGTTGAGTCCCATAGTGCTCAGAGCCATTTGAACCATAAAAAAAAGGCAGACTGTAACAGACGATGTTCGGTGTCCTTAAAAGCAGAGCCAACTAACAACATATACTAACCTCTCCTGTGGAGGCAATAGATCACACCCCGTAAATCTTCTTCATCATTCAGAAAAGCATGCTGTTATACAGGGTGGTCCATTGATAGTGACGAGGCCAAATATCTCACGAAATAAGCATCAACTTGGCTGTCTTGCCAAGCCACTATGAGGAAGCCGAAAGGCACGCGTTTAAGCTCACGCAGACTGGTGTGAGGTCTGGAAAATGACAAGGAATTGAGACTAGCAAAAAAGGTACGTAGCTTCTGGAATACTTAACTTTAATCCATAATTGGTGAACATCGGTCTGACGGTACATGCATCACAAGATAAATAGCAAATGATAATGGCGCCTTGCTAGGTCGTAGCAAATGACGTAGCTGAAGGCTATGCTAACTATCGTCTCGGCAAATGAGAGCGTAATTTGTCAGTGAACCATCGCTAGCAAAGCCGGCTGTACAACTGGGGCGAGTGCTAGGAAGTCTCTCTAGACCTGCCGTGTGGCGGCGCTCGGTCTGCGATCATTGATAGTGGCGACACGCGGGTCCGACTTATACTATCGGACCGCGGCCGATTTAAAGACTACCACCTAGCAAGTGTGGTGTCTGGCGGTGACACCACAGAATGTTATACTCTAATCTTTCTTTCTTGTATCTATGACTAAAATAAATTATTACAATCGGTATATTGGTGATACTCTAGTGGTGCATATGTCAGCAGCAGTATAGTCTATGAAGTGAAAAAATAATTCGCAAACAGAAAATTTAGAATGTAATTTACGAAATATAGTTAAAACTCGTATTCAGAATTCACAAAACAACAACGAAGTCATCAGCAATAAAACTTCTTCTGCTACGCAGCAACCCATACGCATGCACCATTTATCAATAAGGTCATTAATTTCCCTGTAAGTGAGGGAGATCACCTGAGAGCTTGCAATTTTTAGTCATATAAGTGAAGCCGACAAAATAAAATACATACTCGTTAACAGACTTAATGAAAGAAATTGGAAATAACGGGAACCCACTAATTAATCAATGTCAAATATAAAGCACACAGCGTGTACACCATGTGTAGGGAGAATTTTCTAAAGCATTCTAACGTAATTAGACCGCACAGCATAAACATTTAGTTCGGTAAAAACTACAAAAAAGATGAGTTCTTTACATAAACACAGAGACAGATAACTATGCATACTCTATTACGTACTAAACTTTCTGTGGTGTAGACAAAAATTTTCTTATAGGTCACACAAGTAGCGAATCTCACAAGATATACTTGGAATATAATAATTCTCTTATAAATGATTATCCCAAATCATCTACAGCTGTTCATATTAAATTTACTTTTCACAGTTCGCCAATAAAAAAAATAGACTTTTATGAAGAGATGTAAATTTATGTGCACTACACATTTCTTCTGACTGATGAAACGGAATGTGAAAGTGGTATTTTTAAAAAGAAATTGCAGTCGATCCCAATTTATATCAAATACGAACTATCGCTTTGTGTAACTAGCACTGGAAATTGCATTAACGTGTACAACTCCGTGCTTGTACAAAGTTCAAGTATCAAAAGTATTTGAGAATATTTAGCCAATCCTAGCTGCTCGAGTCAAAACGGTTGTGGAATTTCGAGTTGACAAGTGCTTCATTTGTTCTCCAGGTGCCACAACAGATTTATTTACTCCAACAACTTCTAAGTAAAAGATTTTGATTAATATCAGCTGTTAGCGAAGCTGAAGTTCGCTATGTTAATTTATATATGTTTCTTTTGGTGAGGTGTGATACTGTACCTAGATGGCTCATCACAATTAAAAACGAGGCTGTTACCTCTGTCAACATTTCATTCAATATATCATATTTATTTGGGCTCATAAGGATGGCAACATGCTAACAAAATTGCTAATGCTAAGCGCAGCTGGAAAAGTGAATGTTTCAAAAATTAATCTCTTGATTTAGTGGCAGCCACTGAAACAAGTTTTTGTAAGATTAGTATGTGTGAAAACACGCATTATTCGCTAAGGTACGGTGAGTATTTTCTGAATTATGGCAGACATATTCCGAAACCTAAGGTCATAATGCCTCAATAATTGAAGTCGCATTAGTTAGGTCAAAGCTCCGATTCTGTGTGGGAACGTAGTCATTATTTGGTGCTCTGTGTGATTTCTGAATCAAATTAAGAACAGCAGCTGTGCACCGTTGATTATGCTATTTATTCACACTAATGCTTTACCACATTTGAACGAACAGGTTCATCTACAGACAATTATTCATGTTTAATTTTATGTGTTTTAAACTTTATTTAAGATGAACTGTCGACTTTTCCAGTTACGGTTAATTTTTCGTGAAGCCGGCAGCTTGTGGAATATCGATAGGACTCTCAACTGTTACTTATTTATTCCCACTGAAAGACAAATTTCTTACAGCTCTATGTTTTATTTTATTGTGATGAGTATCTCATGTACGTACAATCGATTTCAAACAATACTGTCTCATTTTCAGGTACCTGTTAGGCGCCGGCCGAAGTGGCCGTGCGGTTAAAGGCGCTGCAGTCTGGAACCGCAAGACCGCTACGGTCGCAGGTTCGAATCCTGCCTCGGGCATGGATGTTTGTGATGTCCTTAGGTTAGTTAGGTTTAACTAGTTCTAAGTTCTAGGAGACTAATGACCTTAGCAGTTGAGTCCCATAGTGCTCAGAGCCATTTGAACCATGAACCTGTTAGGCGTGCTTTATGATTCGAATGACGTAAGTACCGAAACTGTCGTTCCATCGCGGGAGTCGCCTATAAAATACAACCTACCATATGCTTCGAAATGTAACTGTTACACCTGGATAAATGCTACGCAAGGTACTACGAAACGATGTTATTTAAGATATTGAAGAATCTCAGAAAGTTAGCGATTATTACCTCATATCACGGCCCTCTCGTCCTCCATCTCTTTCACTCCAGCATTAGCGCTGCACTTCCACTGATATTTGCGGAAGCAGATACGAAATAGCGATAACTGAAACGGGAACGCCAAGAGGGAAGACGATGGTCTTTCGGAAAGCACTATTGAGAAAATTGAGAGGATCGCTATTTGAAGCTAATTGTAGAACGATTCTACCGTCGTCAACGGAAATTACGCTTAATCACCACGAAGATAACATAATAGCTCGTACGGAGGCATATAGACAGTCGTTTTCCTCCTCTCCATTTGCGAGTGGAAGAGGAAAGGGAATGACTACTAGTAGCACAAGGTAATCTCCGCCATGCACCATGTGAAGTATATGTATGTGGATGGAAATGTACTTTCATCCTGTTACTTATCGGACTTGACCTTACAACGTGTTTTATTGTGATCAAAAACTGTAAACCACACGGCCCCTGCCGCCGGAGGTTCGAGTCCTCCCTCGGGCATTGGTGTGTGTCTTGTTCTTAGCATAAGTTAGTCTAAGTAGTGTGTAAGTCTAGGGAGCGAGGACCTCAGCAGTTTGGTCCCTTAGGAATTCACACACATTTGAACATTCGTAAACCACATATCTGTTATCGACGAGGTCAATAAAGTTTCTGGACACCCGGTATGCTGTCCCGTTTCGCCGTGAGCGTGTTAGGAATTTAGTTCCGCACGATCACTCGGGGAGCGAAAGGCTTTCCTGCGGCCTTGGTAGAGGTCCAAGTTAGATGCCCATCGCCTCTGATAATAGCATCCCACGCGGTCAAATGAGCTTAGCATCGCTACAGCTGACACGGCTGTACACCGCGAATTGCGCTGTATTGTCATCACACTACTCTGGTAGAAGCGGAAATCCATTTAACATAACGTTTTACGTTGCTACCAAACCATCATAAAGTTTACTACTTCACATTTTATTCAAAGGTAGTCATAATTTATAGGTTATGCATTATTTAATTGTAGTTACTAAATCTATAATGGAACGTTACGTACCATTTAAGCACAAAATATCCTGTTTCACACACTACTGCAATCGTAAATTTTACAAGGGTTTTTTGATCTAGAGTTAACATTCCGTCGTCGACGAGGTCATTACAGACGCAGCATAAGCAACCATGGAAAGCTAAATATGGATGGCCGACGTCGTCTTAAAAGGGATGCAAGTCTTCAGTATCAAAACAGTGTGTCACGCATACGTAGGTGACATATGTTTGGTAATCAACAACTAAAACATTCTGAATATTTACTATTTTTCTGCTGGATGCGGCGGAAAATTTAATGAACTCAAATCGCAATAGTACCACTCAAACACAGATACGGAAAATGGAATTTAATTGGCTCTATATCACGCAAATTAGAACTCAACTGACCCTGATCACCACAGCGTAACCAGAAATCATTCTTAAACTAAACTGGGACTAATAGCTAACAAGGTACCCCTTGAGTTCGAAGTCGCAAGTTCAACCTTTAGTAAGGCTCATTTGAAATTGTTGTTAATGTAGGACAATTCTTACAAAGAAGAAGACAGCAACCAGCCACTATTAATACTCCAGAAGGAGATTTTCACTCTCCAGTGGAGTGTGCGCTGATATGAAACTTCCTGGCAGATTAAAACTGTGTGCCGGACCAAGACTCGAACTCGGGGCCTTTGCCTTTCGCGGGTAAGTGCTCTACCAACTGAGCTACCCAAGTACGACTCACGCCCCGTGCTTGGGTAGCTCAGATTTGTCACCGCCCTCCGACGAAGAAAAGTTCTATGATATTTTTATATTGTCTTTAATGAAAAAGCGTTCTCCCAAAAATCGAGGCCTCAGTGTAGCTCTTGGTCTTGCTGAAGACAAATATTCGATCTATTTTTAAACAATAATAGACATTAAAACCACCAAACGGTAGTGGCTATGGGAGCAGGTAGTATGTTTCAAAATTACGTGGGTGAGCTAAGCTAATTAGTGCAGTAAGCTTACCCGGTTTAGTACTAACGAACGGAAGCAGCTAGACGCAGAATGAAGCAATTATAATCGAGTAACGCCTTATCGAAAGCCTAGAAAAGAGCAGCATGCATTATGGAAGGCCTCAACGTCGGAAATAGCCCCCTAAGTAGTAGGTCCGTGTAGGTGCGTACGCGGTGACGTCAGAAACGTTACACTACGGCTCGTCTTTGCGAAACGCCGCCCGCGGCCTTGCTGCTGAGAAAGGTTAATGCATGCCTCGGTACTCCTCAGACTAAGCCGCGCAGACGGCTCATCTCCGCATGTTAATGCTCTAACAAACTACACAAGAGGCGACGTTGCAGCACTTTTATTGCTATCTTCTCTGCACACATCTGTCATTTTAGCCAGCGTCAACACTTTGTTTCTCAATGTGCTATTCGTACGACATTTACGTGACGAAAGCAGGGCGGAACCAATGACAGGGAGCAAAAGACTGTTTTGTGCAGTAAGACTATACTATTCACATGGAAATGAGAGACAGAGCCGCTGATATTTGCGCTATAGCATATCTCTTTTTATGTTAATGAGATTAGTAGCAATATTTCATACTTCAGCTACTTGTTACGAGGGGGCAATATGCATCTCTCTATATTATCTGCGGACGAACCATCACGAATTAGCTACTGTCTATAACAGCCACATCCCTAGATGCTAAATATTAATGCTGACAGCAGTGCTCAATTTCTTCGTCTGGTCGGTTCTGCTCCTACGCTGAGAATAGAAAACGTCGCGTATCCGTCTAAGTGCTGCTGTTCAGGTATTTTACTTAGTTATTTAATTTTTATCACTTGATTGCAGAACACGCGGTACGTACTGAAAAAAACGAAACTTACCTTTAAAATAGATAACTACGAAACTACTGAATGGAGATAACACTGAGAACAACAGTATGAGTAAACATAGACTATAACGGTTGGCTTTATGCTATAAATCCCAGTAATGGGGAAAAAAGAAGGGATGTTGGCTATGGAGCATGTGGTAGGTACTGCATACACTGCTGTGTCGCTGTTCAGCCGAAGTGGTCGTAAGGGAACGACACATCGAAGCTGTCTTTAATGAGCCCCTACAAGAAAATTTGTATACCATGAGATCAGGCAGACTTCGAGGCCATCCGTACGCCCCTACGGTCGAAATATCTTTGAGACAGCTCATTGCTAATAAATGTTGTTGTATGCGTGAATCATCGAGCGACCCAGCGGCATCGTGGAAACCACAAGAACTGGCTACTTACAACTGGGGTCAAGGTAAACTTTTAGATTCGGTGTGAACACTAAAATCCACCACAAGCTTCTGTCTTCAGTCATGTAGAAGATATAGTCTCGTGAAGCTAGACGAATTTCTTAGAAACACCATGTGGTATAATACAGAGAAATAAGGTATGTTCACATAATTTTTGATATTTAGTGATCCATCAATTACAACCTGTCCTATGAGATCTTATAGAATAATAATGCACTATTACACAGCATTTATTTACGGCCCGCTGGAGATTATTTACTATTAGACAGCCGCACTTGGCTCTAATTAAATTGAAATCTCTCTTACAGTATCCCTACAATGCATACACACCTTAAGAAGGAAAAGAAGAAAACAACGCTCCATGAAGGAATTATCTGGATAGGACGGAGGTCGATAGATATTACGCACATATGTGGACAAGCAAATGATTACAAATTTAGAAAAATTGGATGATTTATTTAAGAGAAAGAGCTTCTCAAATTGAGCAAGTCGATAATAATTTGGTCCACCTCTGGCCTGGCCTGGAATCTCATTGACTGGAGTAGAATTGTTTCAGTGATGAGTCCCACTTCGATTAAGCACTGATGATGAGCAAACACGTGTCTGGAGACTCTCCGTGTTAGTAGTGTAACAAGGCTGGAGTCACCCCACTCTGACATCATCCAAGATGCGGCTGTGACATCAGGCGATGATGCGAGTACCATTATGCAAGATGGCGGCCGTGACGTCAGCTGTTGACGCTAGTACCCTTATCCAAGATGGCGGCTTTAGGCGGGAAAGTGCCACGCCCCCTTGGCAGAAAGTTTGAATTTAGGCGAGAAACTGAATTACGTGCTTCTGCAGGTCCCGCCCCCCCTCCTCTTTTCCGACTTTTTTGCATGATGGTGCAACATCTGCTTGGAAAATTGGTGGGAATTTTGAATTTTGGAGGAAATTTTGCTCTAAGTGCTTACTCCTGCAGCTGAGGGGAGTTAGTATGGTGCTGTCACCACTAGAGACTGCTCATGATGCCGTTAAATTCCAATATAATTTCTTTAAATTTGTTGAAATTTGTTTAAATTTATTAGCTACCTACAGCATTAGTGGTTTGGTGTGGTGGTACCATCACAAGAGGCTGAGATATCAGTGCTAGTTCAGTTGTTGGTGTGGAAGGACAATGAGGAAATGTTTGTGCCAGACGGGGAGTTTTAATAGCTGTATTACATACACTCATTCAGCTGAGGAGTGCACCCACAGATTCCTACATGAAGAATGAAAGTGAGCATTAGTGCTTGAACCCCGCAGACCAAAGAAATGAGCTAGTTCGCGAGTTCACCGCTAGAGGGCGCCACAATAGGTCACCTGATCCTGCAGTTCAGCCACGGTGTGCAGTGTGTCTTTGGCGCACATGTCGCTGCCTTCCCACCCCCTCTCAGCCACCTGGGCGTCTGACTGTGCTGATACCTCTGAACAAAGACTCGCCTGCTTTCAATCTCACTGGCACTGTGACGCAAACAGCTGCCTGCAGAGTCTGAGAATGCTTTCAAAACAGCAACAATAAAGCATCGCAAGTTCCTTAAAAGGGTTGAGATGTTTATCTTTCCCAAAACATGAAAGACGTAAACAAAGGTGATGTGCTGTTAGGGAACACACGCAGCTGTTCTTAACAGCATCGAACAAACAGTTCTTTCAAAGCTCTTCAGTCATCATGCTTCATAACATCGAGAAAACATTTCCAGACTTATGGAAGCATTGAAACACTATGAAACAAGTCTATTAAACATGTTAGATATTTAACTCCAGCTCTAGAGAGTTCGAAACAAATAACACTTCAATAAAAAAGTTATAACTATATATTTCAGAAAATTTTTTACACCATCCTGCTACTTGCATGACAGAATGAGAGAATGATAATTCACAGTGGGCTATATCTTTCGATCTGGGGTTCATCGCTTCATTATTCTCTTGCACGTATCATTCTACCACTCAATTCCCGGGTTCGATTCCCGGCGGGGTCAGGGATTTTCTCTGCCTCGTGATGACTGGGTGTTGTGTGCTGTCCTTACGTTAGTTAGGTTTAAGTAGTTCTAAGTTCTAGGGGACTGATGACCATAGATGTTAAGTCCCATAGTGCTCAGAGCCATTTGAACCATTTGAACCACTCAATTAAGATGGTATTCACCTTTCAGAAACATTTCCAGACTTAACAAGACAATGAAAGGCTTCTGTTAAACCCATTATATATTTAACTCCAGCTCTGAAGAGTTCGAAACATATAACACTTTAGTACAAACGTGTTTCCATTTAGTTGTAACTATATATTTCGGGAAATTCGACGTAAAAATTTTCCAGCATCATGGTGGAATAATTTACTAAACTTTCAGCAGTCATATAAACCATCGATTCCACCAATTCGCATCCAGTTACGTCGTAAAAAATACTCCCTCCCTTCATCCAGCTATTTGCCAGAATATTTGTAAAGTGTTCCAAGCTCTAATTGCACTCTCCGCAGCTGAAATACCTGCTGAATGCACTGAGCTCGTAATACGGTGTGGTTAATTAATCGAATACACATAATGTCTCCAGATGCAAAGACTGAATTCAATATCATTCAGCGTGTATTCGAAATAGTATCCTTACTCATAGTATGAATACTATCGCTGTAAATCCATAAATTATAAGAGACTCAGGTCTCTTGGACGTTTTGGACACATCTGGCTAGTTCAGGTTCCAGTCGCCAGGGATGCTAGTGGGCTCACCCCAAAATACTCAGCATCCATTGGTTAGCCGCTTGGTGACATGGGAGGACGCTCGGCATCATATTTAAACCTCAGCATCATTGTGTTCCCCTTTATTCCGATACAGACAGCCAACCCGTCTGTCTGCGTTTCGTATTTATCATGAAGAGATCTTCAGCCAACTGCAGCGGTGATGGAAGCGCCATCGCCTGAACAAGTTCTCACACAAGTTATTACTCTCGTATGAGTGTTATTTAGTATGTGAAGCCCAGTTTAGAATACGGAACTGCTCTGTGCTTGCGTGAAACTGAAATTGTTTTCTCCTCATTTCAGCATTCTTTGCTAAGGTGCTGGACGTGCTGGATGATGCGCTGTGAAGGGGGAATCCGACTTGTCAGCTCAAAAACGTGAGTATGAAATTTGTTTTGTGTTTTCGTAATATCTCGACTGTGCGATAATACCATAATATAACGTATACTTCATTGCTGGTGTTGTAGATGAATCGGGAGAGGGTGCAGTACAGCCCTCTAATTTAGACCATGGTGTTCTTCGCCAGGAGGACGAGCCATCTCTCCTGTGTAAGATTCCATTCCATTCGATATGTAAATACATTTTTTTTGTGCATACATTTTCTGTAATTCTAATCTTTTTTTTTTTTTTTTTTTTTTTTCTATGGGTGATTTGGGTCAGCTCAATGATTTAAACGCACAATTTCAGCATGAAGCATTTATCGATGCATAGTTTCTGGCGGATGGGGACGCCAATTCCGAAATTCATGTCAAAGGGCTGGCGGCTGTGACTAAGCCGTGGTCCAGGAACGAAGAAGGTGACTATTATTACAGCTTTCATATTCTTATTATCATTCATACTTCCATATCAGTCTATTTATGATTATTTAAACACGATCTATAATGCGATGCTTATTATAATTTTTTTCACAGAGGTGAAACCTCAGATGGCCGTAGCGCATGTGGCAGGTGTTGGGATGTGGCACACTGTCATTAGAGCCCCAGTACGATGAGTGAAGCTGTACGTCACGTCGATCACCGCGAAGCTATCGGCCAAGGTTCAAGCCGCCCGGACCTTTGATTCACAGAGGCAACCCTCACTAGGTCCCCAGCCCCCTTCCGCCCTGCCCTTGGTCGTCTGTGGAGGTGGCCAGCGGCAACAGACGACCGCAGATGCCTCAGCAGTTGGTGGTGGACTGGCCAATTTGGAGGTGAGCCCACAGCCTTGGCCGAGTGTTATCCGCTATGCCCCATCTGCAGCTAGGCCCAGCTGTTCCCACTGGCCAGACACCGGCGCCTCACCCCAGGCTCCACCCACCCACCACCACCACTAGCAGGTACCGTGCAACCGCAGGCATATGACACAGAAGACTGCATCGCCAGCTCAACCGAGTATTATTATTATTATTAGTAGTAGTAGTAGTAGTAGCAGTAGTAGTGTAACACCGCACCTGTCACTTATCTGGTTTTGGCGTGTGTTCACCCCAGCTAACTGACTAACAGATCAACAGAGAGTGCAAAACTACCGCAATATCGGATAACGCAAAGAAAGTAATAAGGCCCTGTGACTCCTGATTGAACTGCGGTGGCAGTGTTGACATTAACTGATTCAGAATTGATCACTTTTAATCAAAAGGGGTGCACATTGATGTTATATGCAGCTATTGAACGCCAGATGCAAATGTTGAACATAAAATTAATTAAGAAAGTGACTTGGGATTTCAACTACTTGATTGAAAACAGATGCAGTCGATTATCACAAATTTATTTTAACTCACGACCTTCAATCATCGCATTACATGACTCTCCTACCAGGCAGTGGTAATAAATTGCGTTTGCGTCGAGTAAAGCTCGATAACTCAAAAGTAATTCCTATCGACTGACCCCGGCATAATGCGAAGTCCGAGAAGAATTCTACAGTACACGGCCCATGAAACCCTCGTGGAAACTTTGCCGACGTGATACAACAAATTAATCAGTGGCCGGAGCGGGTGCAATATCACCGAATACAGTGTGGTGGAGCGTCGTCGTTGTCTAGACATCAGCGGACCTCGTGGTGCTGCAAGGCAGCACTCGTCTATTCACTCCTAGCTATCTTGCTCAGTACATAGCTGAACCAAAACTTTCTATCTCCAAGCTCAATCGTTCCATTTGCTAAGTCCTAAACTGCAGAGATGCTCACTCTTTCTCAGGCAAGCTGAGTAAAGAACGCCACGCCCGCACTCTAGGCAAGCTGGGAACGGAAGACCTCTACTGAGACTTCTGCCAGTCCGCTCTTCGCCTCGGTTTCCCCTCCAGCAAAATCACTTACGCCAATTGCAGTGCAAGTCGCGTTAATTATGCATCGCTTCCCAGTGCTGACCAGTGCCTGCTCTGGGAAGTGAACAAATTCCCACAAAATTTCCCTTCCTCTCAACTCCTCCTATTTAGCTCCCCCCAGGCCACCCATCAAGGTTAGCATCTGCACAAACACCAAGTTTTCCGGAATTCTAATTCCCAGGAGAGTACTTCAAATTCCTTGGTCCTACATTCCCATCAGAGGCCAGCATATTTCATGCTGTCGCTCTTCACCTGATTCACTTCAGGCTCTACGGACTGTGAATTCAGCGTGAAGTTACTACAGTCACGAACACGCACATTTTGACCTCTGTTGACTGCTCCACCGTAGCTTTGAGTGGCTTTGTCGCATGTTTCACAGAAAACGGGACGACGCACATTTATCATCAGGCGTACAAGTTCTCTGTCTGTTTCCCGGTACACCAGCATGGAGTCGGGGTCAACCACCCACTAACTGTCACTCATCTTAAAGCAGCTGGAGGCCGCGCCGCGTTACTGCTTTCTCAGAGCTTGAGCTGCCCTAAGCTGCCTATTGTCGCTTCCCTTTGCTGTTCCCCAGCCGGCCACGGTCGACTCTAAATGCTTCCCTGGGGTAAACTAGAGTCCAGTAAATCGGCTCGTTTCCACAAACTTTTCATATCATGTGAATTACTTTAAAACCATCACGCGACATTAATTATTCCAATACGTCCATACTATACCCTCTACAAGATGCATTGTGCCCTGTCAGTCATTTTTTGTTCAGCGCTACTGTTCGATCAACGTGAGTTAGGTGATCTTTAATGACTTCATGGAAGGGGCATAGTTCTTGCCATCTTACAGTAGTAGTAGTAATGATATTGAACCCCTGTCGTTTTAGTGGAGGACTTCAGGTCAGTGATACCAAACTGCAGTTAGAGTACTCAGTGATTACAGACGCTTTTGAGGAGTGAATCTCGTTCACCAGGAACGAGAATCCAGGAGGGGGTACCACAGCCCTGCTGGTTTTCTAAGGGCGTGCCCTCCTGTCATAGAAACGGAGCTCCTCAAGGTAGTCAATGATCCACAATATCCCGCCATTAAATTCATTCAGTGTGGTGCTTTGCATGGAAATATCGCACCCCTCCCCCCCCCCCCCCCAAAGTGGGTTATGGTGTTTAAGACACAACACTTCATTATCTTTGGGGGGGGGGGGGAGGGGAATGGTGTGATAAAGCAGAGAACATCAATCGATGAATTGTTTCTTAAATCCATTTTGAGTGCGGTACTGGCCCGGTTTTCCGAGTTTTAAGTCAGAGGGTCAGCTATAGCACTCAGCTGAATACTACACCTGGACATCCATACACATGTCTACGATCCGGTAAATGGAGGGTCAAGCTATATCAAGCTCCCTAAAGACATAGCTAAAAACAGGGCATGTATTAATGTCGAAAATAGAAAAGATCAGACTTGTTTTGCATGGTCAATCCTGACTTGCGAAGAGAATACAATTATTAAGATCATTCTGAGTGTCCAAGCACGTACGATGTAGGTGATAATATTCATAGATGTTATAATTTTGATGGTATAGAACTCCCCATCAAGATCCAGGACATACCTAAATTTGAGGCGGAGAATACCAGCATATCGGTTCATGTTTACGACCTGGAGAAGAAAAGCAAGTCAGATGAGAGAGAAAAGCATATTGTCGTCAGCCTCCTCTATTTCTCAGAATTTCCCGGTGGGGGTGAGCTGCATGTAAATATGCTGCTCTTCTCTGAAGAAATATGAATGTTTTAGTTGGACCACATTTTTCGCTTTGTGATAGATGGCGCTGTAATAGTCACAAACTTATAAGTCCGTGGTATCACGTAACATTCCGCCAGTGCGGACGGTATTTGCTTCGTGATACATTACTCGTGTTAAAATAGACCGTTTACCAACTGCGGAAGAGGTCGATATCGTGTTGATGTATGGCTATTGTGATCAAAATGCCCAACGGGCGTGTGCTATGTATGCAGCTCGGTATCCTGGACGACATCATCCAAGTGTCCGGACCGTTCGCCGGATAGTTACATTATTTAAGGAAACAGGACGTGTTCAGCCACATGAGAAACGTCAACCACGACCTGCAACAAATGATGATGCCCAAGTACGTGTTTTAGCTGCTGTCGCGGCTAATCCGCACATCAGTAGCAGACAAATTGCGCGAGAATCGGGAATCTCAAAAACGTCGGTGTTGAGAATACTACATCAACATCGATTGCACCCGCACCGCATTTCTGTGCACCAGGAATTAAATGGCGACGACTTTGAACGTCGTGTACAGTTCTGACACGGGGCACAAGAGAAATTAAGGGTCGATGACAGATGTTTGCACGCGTTCTATTTAGCGAGGAAGCGTCATTCACCAACAGCGGTAACGTAAACCGGCATAATATGCACTAGTTGGCAACGGAAAATCAACGATGGCTGCGACAAGTGGAACATCAGCAACCTTGCGCCTATAACACTTCCTTGGGGAACGCCGGATATTACTTTTGTTTTACTCGATGACTTTCCGTCTATTACTACGAACTGTGACCTTTCTGACAGGGAATCACGGATCCAGTCGCACAGCTGAGGCGATATTCCATAGGCACACGGTTTGGTTAGAAGACGCTTGTAAGGAACGGTGTCGAAAGCCTTCTGAAAATCTAAAAATATGGAGCCAATTTTACATCCCCTGTCGATAGCACTCATCACTTCATGAGTATAATGAGCTAGTTGTGTTCCGGAAGAACGATATTTTCTGAATCCGTGCTGACTATGTGCCAGTGAATCGTTTTCTTCGAGGTACTTAATAATGTTCGAATACAGTATATATTCCAAAACCCTACTGCAAATCGACGTTACTGATACGGGCCTGTATTTCAGCGGATTACTCCTATTTCCCCTTTTTGGGTATTGGCGTGACTTGAGCAACTTTCCAGTCCTTCGGTACGGAAATTTCTGTGAGCGAACGGTTGTACATAATTCCTAAATATGGAGCTATTGCATCTGCATACTCTGAAAGGAACCTGACTGGTACACCAAATGGACCGGAAAACTTGCCTTTATAAAGTGATTTAAGCTGCTTCGCCACACCGACGATATCTACTTCTATGTTTCCCATCTTCGCAGTTGTTCTTGATTGGAATTCTGGAATATTTACTACGTCTTCTTTGGTGAAGGAGTTTCTGGTAACCGTGTTTAATAACTCTACTCTGAAGGCACTGTCATCAATGATTTCACCGTTGTTATTGTGCAGTTAAGGTATTGATTGCGTCTTGCCACTGGTGTGCTTTATATATGACCAGAATCTCTTTGGGTTTTCTGCCAGATTCCGTAACAGAGTTTCGTTGTGGAAATTATTAAAAGCATCTCGCTTTTAAGCACGCGCTATATTTCGAACTTCTGCAAAACTATGTCAATCTTCGTGCGTTCTTTTAAATTTTGAACGTTTGTTTCGTTGCTTCTGCAACAGCGACCTGCCCCGGTTTGTGTACCATGGGGGATCAGTACCATCACTTATCAACTTATGTGGTACATACCTCTCCACTGCCGTCGATACTATCTCTTTGAAATCATTCCACATCTTTTCTACGCTTACGTGATCAGATCGGAAGGAGTGGAGACTCTTAAAAAGGCGTTAAGAGCATTTTTATCAGCTTTTTTAAATACATGTACTTTACGTTTCTTTTTGATGATTGTGGGTGTCACGGTATTCAGCCTAGCGGCAACTGCCTTGTGGTCGCTAATTCCTGTATTCGTCATGGTACTTCCTATTTGTCCAGGATTTTTATTGCTAAGAGGTCCAGTATGCTTTCTCAACCATTTACGCTTCGAGTGGGCTCCTGAACTAATTGTTCAAAATAATTTTCTGAGAAAGCATTCAGTACAATTTCGGATGACGTTTTATGCCTGCCGTTGGCCTTAAACGTATAATTTTTCCAGCATATAGAAGGTAGATTGCAGTCACCACCGCCTATAACTGTATGAGTAGGGTACCTATTTCAAATGAGAATCAAGTTTTCTTTGAACTGTTAATCAACTATGTCTTCTGAGGGGCGGGGATTCGGTAAAACATCCAATTAATAGTTTAGTCCGATTGTCAAGTATAACGTCTACCCATACTATTTTGCATTAACTATCTACTTCAATTTCGCTACAAGGCAAGCTACGTCTGACAGCAATAAATACTCCACCACCAACTGTATTTAATCTATCCTTTCTGAACACAGATCGTTTGAGAAAATTTCGGCTGAACTTATTTACGGCCTTAGCCAGCTTTCTGTACCTATAAATATTTGAGCTTCAGTGCTTTTTATTGGGCCTTGGAGTTCTGGTTCTTTCCCAACACGGCTTCGACAATTCACAACTACAATACCTATGGTTTCTACAACTACATTACTGTGTTTTACCTGCCCCCTTTTAGACGGACGCCCTTTCTGTGGTTTCCTGAGATCCTCTAACCTAAAAAACCGCCCAATCCCTTCCACACAGCCCCCGATACCCGTGCAGCCGCTTTCTTTGTGTAGTGGACTCCTGACCTTTCATTCTGGGAAGACGCCGACTCGATGCCACCTCTTGTTTCGCGCTGGTGTTTTCAAGTGACTCGTCTGTTTCACGGAAAGTATTTTGTTCACAGTATTTATATTTTATATTTTCAGCTGATCTTATACAGTATGTCCCAGGAGGAATAGTCAGTAAGAGCTAGGAGCATTGTTCAGTAGCAGAGGTGTACTTCACAGCAGCGACGATGAACAGCTGCTCACGGCTCTTAAGGTGAGCACTTCGGAGATGGGGTTTACTGGATATTTTTTCTTGTTTTCGTCCATAATACCATCTCTCAAAATATTGCAAGCAAGGGGCTTGCAGAGGAAGCGATGAGTTTCACGGTATCGAAGATGAAGAATTGCTCATAGCTCTTAAGGTGTACATTTTAGAGTCCATGTTTACTGGATTTTTTGTTTCGAATGATCGTTCCTGTCAAACCCTGAATATTAAACATTCCTCCTGGAACACACTGTATTAATTAGCTTCAATTATACACTAACAATAATTCAGTACGGACTATACTGCGAGCGTAAATGATGCACTACTTTGCAAGCTGATACTGAAAGACGGAATGTCCCTAAATGTAACATCCTTTTAGTTCCCTTTTCTTTCATAGATGTGTATCTGCTATTTATGTGTTCTATGTTATCACTTGTTTTTAATATGCTGAAAATATTCTTCTTTACTACAAAATGTACAGACCCTTCATATAATTATGTTCTCTGCCGCATTAAACAACGTAATTTCTTTAACTTGCTATTCTGCCTCAGTGCATATAAGAAAAAAAACATCTTCATACACTTATCGCTTCTTAAATCAGTAGATGCTTTTAGACACTCATCGTTAAAAGATCTCTTGACTTTTAGTGATCATGAACACAGCATCAAATCGAAATATTGAATGATGTATTGGTATCCATCCAATTAAAGAAAGCACAGCACCTTTGGTTCACTGTGCTACTCCCTGAAATACATTCGCGACGGGGAGACGTCTGGGACGTTCATACATATGCCGATCTGAAGGTAGTCATATCAAAATATGGGTGTTGCACAAATTATGCGAACACCGCGAGTCATGCATGCTTCAACATAACTGCAGGTGCTAACCAAGCCTGCGAGTTGCGCTGTTGTATTTGATCACGAATGACAACTGCACATTGTTCTCAATACTTTGCAGGTGTTAAGATTTGGTCTGAGCAGTGTGGGCGAATTGTTGGTGCTCGTATGGTGGCTACTTCTGTGACCAAAATAGCCAAAGTGTTTGCTGTTTCAAGATGCGCCTATCCAACATTTATACCGCACACAGGAAAGCAGTAAAAAATCATCTGCTAAATCACAACGTGGACGAAAGTGTGTACTGAGTGATGGTGACAGACGGTCAGTGAAGATGATTGTGACAAAAATAAGAGGATGGCAGGTGCAGATATCACTGGAGAACTAAATGTCGCACTCTTGAACCCTGTTAGCAGCTAAACAACACGAAGGGAGATCCATAAGCACGTAATTGCATGGCGAGCTGAAACTCCAAAACCACACATCAGTGATGAAAACGTCCATAACAGGAAAACGTGGTACCGAGGCCGTAAACCTCAACTGTGGAGCAGTGGAAGGAGGTCATCTGGTCGGATGAGTCTTCTTTTATCCTGTCTCCAACTTCTGGCTGAGCTTACATCCCAACAGTGAAATATGGCGGGGGTTGGGTGACGATTTGGACAGCTTTACCCTGGTATTTCATGGGCACTCTGAAGGTCGCGCTACTGCCATGGATTATATGACCAGTTTGGCTGATTAGGTCCATCCCATCGTACAGTGTTTGTTCACTAATGGTGATGCTGTGTTCCAAGACGACAGGGCTCCTGTTCAAATCTTCCAGGATTGGTTTTGTGGGAACGAGGATGAACAGTCGCATCTCCTCTGGCCAGCAGTCACCAGAACTCAATATTAATGATCCTCTGTGGTCTACTTTGCAGAGAAGGGTGCGTTATCGCTACCCACCTCCATCATCGATACCTCAACCTGCCTCTGTTTTGCAGAAGAATCGTACAACATTCTCTTTAAAACCATATAGCGCATGTATTATCTCACTCTCAGACGACTGGAAACTCTTTTGAATGTCTAAGGCTTTCCTAAATCGTATTAGGCTTAAAATTGTGCAGTGTTTGTGGTTTTTCCATATTTTCGCCACCTCCGTAACTATCAGTTCAGGTAAAACAATATCATACCCTTTCAGAATGTTTTGGACAATTATGGGGGCAAATTCGAGCTCTCATTTCAGTCTGCCGGGCGCCCGTATCGACAAAACCTATGTGGAAAATAATGTCAGAGAATAACTTTTACCTTAAGTTTTCTGTTCTGACCGTAATATTTTCGTTGGGGCAAATAGCTTCAGTCGAAACATCTCTACTCGGCGAGGGACACGTACGAAAGAATTTTTAGTGAGAGAGCGAACGTGTACTGCGTCAGATCGTTGTGTAGGATGGTCAAAATAAAAGTTGTCGGAAAAATGTTTTCGGTAATTCATGATAACACAATACAAACATGAAATAGTTCATTACGAACTGTAACAGAGACAATCGGGTGTGAGCAAGATAGAGCAACAGAACGTGCCGCAAATACAAATTAATGAACTGCCCGGTGAGAAGAGGAAAGTCGCCAAGCGGAAAAAATAAAACTTTATTGTCTCCAATATACCCCGGTCTCTCTTCCAGTGATTAGTAAGCGTGGACAGGTTTAAAGGTCAGGAGGACTCATATAACCACTACACATTGGAAGGGCTACAGCAGAACACTGAAAACTGTTTCCTACCATCACTCAAGAGGAACTCGTGTACTATTTTGTGATAAATGACGTACAGAGCAACATCGACGTCAACGAAGGCTGTTTGCAGCATCTTCTGTGCAGTTTCTCCTGTCAGGAATACTCTGATTTGGGCCTGTTCGAAAATTTCTATATTCAGAGTGGCAATAACCTACCGCGAGTTCACTTTTATAGCAGTGGCTGCCATAATGGCCTCACGAGCTACATGAACTAAAAATCGTGATCATCACCGCCTGAGCATATTTTTGTCTTCTAACAGATAATTGGCGTTACAGCAATCTCCCAGTGTAATGAGGGGTGTTAGGCAGATATATCAATGAGACCACTGCGAGCGAATCTGATGAGAAGAGCAACGAGGGCATCCATAAAAACAGCACACTATACCACCACCTGCTGTGTAGAGTAGATGAACATATTAATAGTCTGGGGGTAAGGGGGGGGGGGGGGACACCCCACATTCCATTGCTGCCAGACGTATCCAAGATGGCGGCAATGACGGCATCCAAGATTGCGGCGATGACGTCATCCTAGATGGTGGCCATAACGTCATTCAAGATGGCTGACTTTGTCAGGAAGTTTGAATTTTGGCAGGAAGAAGGTTAACTGGGCTACCTCCACTAACCTAACCCCCTCCCCCAAGAAAAATGGCGGGAAGTTCAAATACCAACAGGATAACACCACGGTTATCTCTAATAACCTAAGAAAATCACAGGAAGATAGGCCACTTGGGCTACCTCCATTAACCTAAGTCACCCGACCGCCACTTCCTCCTATGAACTGGCGCCAGGTTTGAATTTAGGCGGTAAACAAACGTCAACTCACATATCTCTACTAAGCTAAGAAAATGGCGTGAAAGAAAGGACACTTGTACTAACCTCGGTCACGTGACCACCACCTCCTCCTAAGTGTTCGTGGGAAAAGGACTTGGACATAAGCCTTTCTTTAATCATTTTCCTCCAGTATGGCAATCCACTGTGTTCACCATGAGTTCCGGACTCCAACTGACTTAGCACACATCGCCACCACCAGAGGGCGCTCTCATCTGTGACATAATCCAAGATGGCGGCAAACATTGCGTTCACCACGAGGTCTGGACCTAGTACCCAGTACCGGCACCAGAGGGCGCTGTCGTGATGACATGTGATGACGCAAGTACTGTTATCCAAGATGGTGGCACACAATGTGTTCACCAAGAGCTCCAGACTCCAACTGACTTAGTACACAATGCCACCACCAGAGGGCGCTCTCATATGTGATGTAATCCAAGATGGTGGCATGCATTGTGCACACCAAGAGCTCCAGACTCCAACTAACTTAGTACACTGTACCGGCACCAGAGGACGATGTCGCCTGTGACATCATCTGATGACACGACTACCATTATCCAAGATGGCAGCATACATTGTGTTCACCACGAGGCCTACTAGTTACTGACACCACCAGAGGGAACTACCGTGGACACGGTACGAATTTTCGCGAAAGCCACCCCCACCTGGACTTCGAAGGAAATAGTTAGTCTCCACAATGATCCTCAACCGACCACCACGTCGCATTACCAGCCCATGTTGTCTGGCTAACGTGGACTAACGTGTATTAATGTGTACTAACACGCACAGTGCATGACATAATCCAAGATGGTGGGGGGAAATGGCAGGAAAACGACTCTGCCTATGATGGACATAAGTTTTATTTTGCAAGCAATGACTCCACCACGAGATCGAGACTAAAACTGACCTAGTGTAAATTACTGCCTCCAGAGGGTACTGTCATCCCTCCTGTGACCTAATCCCAGATGGTGGTCTGTAGGGGGAAAATGGCTCAGACTGCGCTGGGCTGCTGGGGAGAGTAAGGAAGGAGTGCACTCTATTTATTTTCGAATGTTTTATGTAGGGATGGAGTATATTTATCACACTGACACAAAACACTCGCCTTGATGTGCTTGGGGTCACAATACACAGTCTGCACACACAAAAACAACTCCTAATTTACCAAAATAATTTCAACACAGACCTGCAGACTCCTCCGAAATTATTCAGCACAGTGATGTGTAGACACGCACAGTACTCGTAAACTGTCAAAATAACGCATAGCACAGTCTACAGACCTGCTTGTAAAATAATGCAATCAACAAGCAGAAGCACCCTCCGCCACCCCCTGTCCACTAGGGCGCACAGGAGGTTAGTGGCAACCCCAACCAAGTGACACAGCCATCAGCTGTCAAACCACACATAGATGCCCCTTAAGATCCCGCACACATGAAACGGTGGTGCCCCTCTCATACTTGACACGAGAGAAATTCCTATCCAAATATGTGTTCACCTAGACACAGGTGCTGGAGCGACCGGCCAGGGACGCACGCGCCGCCAGACGCATGTGAAAGTTGCATCTAGTTTCAAGTATACAGCCACTGTTATACTGACGTCGCAGAACACCAAGTCGCAGCCCACATATGTGAGACACCTGCGGACAGCACTTGTCTTGAGCGATAATGACAACTAGCACAGGGCGCATTGCTCGTAGCATGACATGGCACACCTGTTCAACCCTGCTTAACAGCCCAGTGTGACTGAGTGACTGACACGAAATGTCCACGTGGTGACTCGCCATCGAAAATGTTCTCAATCTTATACTAATGACACCTGACTATATAAAAAACAAGAAATCAGTCGACCTAGCGGAAATTGTTTAGTGTTCCAGAAATAGTTAATGCTTGCTTTCTTGATGTCTCAACTTCTATCCATGGAAATTCTTGCCCTAACAGAATGTTTACGAAAATAACATCGAACGCACTCTTCTCGGCGCTCCTAACATGATAGCCTTCCTGCTCTCAACATACGCAAATCTTCTCACCGCAATGTAGAAGCTCCTATATCCCAGCACAAAGGATGTGAATGAATCGAGCATTATGATTATCTCTTATCGAATTTACCCGCCGAATTACTGATGCCGCCGGTATTGAAGCACCATCCACCTTTTCTTTCTTTCTGCAGACGAGACTTTCAGCAGTAAAATTATTTTCCACACATCGCATTGACAGTTAAACCCATAAAGTTACCTATAGATCATCAAATACATAAGAGACTCACAAGGATACTGGAAGCCAGGAACATATTTAATAGTGTAACTGCAATTAAATATTACAATTGCTGCTTCAATCTGACACCGACCGATGTACAGGTAATGTCTTCTCTTGACGGCTGTGCTTCTGGAACTAATCTCAGTATCTCTAGTACACATAAGTTTCCACATCAAAAAATCTCGCGCAGTTACCGATGTGCTGAATATATACGGACCCTCACGATAGGACACACAGTCATAAGATAAACCACAGTAACTTTAGAATGCAATATATACATATTTTACACAACATAAGCCACATGAACTTTACAATGCAATATATACACATTTTACACAAACAGTGAGGTTATCTTTTACATCTGTACAGCACCCGAAAACATTATCGTATGCCTACACTCACTCCGACTTCATGTCATGATGTTTCTCAGTCGTAGGGAAGCACCATCCACCTTTTCTCTCTTTCTACAGGCGTGACATTCAGCGGCAATAAAATATTTTACACTGATTGCCATACTTGAACCGACAACTAAACCTCGAAAAGTGCCACACTTATTGTCAAGTACGGAAAGACACACACCAAGTCCGCAACTCGTGGTCGTGCGGTAGCGTTCTCGCCTCCCACGCCCGGGTTCCCGGGTTCGATTCCCGGCGTGGTCAGGTATTTTCCCTGCCTCGTGATGACTGGGTGTTGTGTGACGTCCTTAGGTTAGTTAGGTTTAAGTAGTTCTAAGTTCTAGGGGACTTATGACCATAGATGTTGAGTCCCATAGTGCTCAGAGCCATTTGAACAATTTCAAAGACACCTACTCAATTACACTGTCCTCCCACTGGGGCCAGGAGCTTAAGAAGTTGCTGCAGGTCAATTTTTTCCAGTGTTCTCTCTGTATGCATCAGTTGTGTGACATAGCCTGCATTCTACTCGTATACAGCCACGTGTTCTGGATGTGGTTTAAAGCACTGTCTACTTGCGATCGTTAATGGTAAACCAGTCGGACATCAGAGGCGTTCCACCTCTTGTGTGATGAAACTTGACACATTCCTCTAAACGAACTTTGATTTATGCGATGTACTCGATCCCCCCTGTCGCATTTTGGGTATAAAATCGAGACTTCAGCCTCATAACTAAGTTAGCGATAGGAGCTTGTGAGGCGTTGCAATGACTGTGTATACATTTGCCTGACTGATGTGCTGTTTACAGAGTTAGTGACGGAATGACTTGTAATTTTCACGTGTCGGACACTACTGCTATGTGTTTATCTGTTTCCTTGAGGCTGTATCCTCTGCTACTAACGATCATTTCATATAGGCCTGATGCAGGCATCGTATAATTTCTGAATGGTGATAAGATATGAACAGTGGACACTATACATCTCCAGAAAGCTATATTGTGCTCATATCACGCAGAGCAAGTGTTTTACGGAAGTAGTTTTTTCTTCTTTTTACGGTTGTATAACATAGTTTATCGTAGAGAAACGGGGAAGAAGGCTGTATGTCCTGCGCTTGAAATATATTTCTTACATTGGAATATTAACAGTGCTACATTCCATACGACTGATAGGTTGGAAACGCAAGCGATCTAACATTACAGCCCGTTTTAAATGCAGAGCGTTGTAGCCTTAGGAGTGCGTGTGTTCATGTTCTCTCTTACCAATACCTTCCAGGTACCGATCCTAGACTCTAGAACAATACTTAGTAGTTGATAGCTTGGTTGATTTACATAAAAATGCGTCGAACTCCATCCATATGGAGATCCATCGCGTATAAAAATCATCTATTTCTTGTTCTTCTTTACCGTCCGCTATTACATGACGACACTTTGAAATCTCTTGGTATACATCGATAAGGAGTGCTAACCTCATCGACATTGGCGCATCTTGAGAAATATTGTGCACTTGGATGGGTGAGGACTCAGAAAGCTCTATTCATTCACGAAACGTGGTGTGTAGCAGTATACTTCTGATCGGTTGCAGATTGAATCGGTAACGGTGCTGCAGGACGGGTTGGTCAATGACATTGTGAGGAGGGTCTTCTACTCTCTAATTTCAACCTAAGAGAGCGAGAATGCTCTGTGACTCCCATACGCAGAGAGATAGATCGTAAATTAAACACTATGCTCGATGTGATAGAAATGTGTGGAGCGCTGTCTGGTATACTTTGATGATTTATGCGTTTGAGAATTAACACTGAATAGACGTACTGTATAGTCATCTATTCATGTTCGCAATGATACTCGCAAAGTGGAGAGAGGGTGGTTTAGCTATGATACTGAAATTGCGGAAACATGTTGCCACATCATTGGCCGGTGTCGAAGTTAGTGGAAAATTGGTAAAATTGATCACTCTATCAACTGTGATGCTTATTATTAGGGTACATTGATGGTGTCTTTTCCATCCCATCCATGCACTGGAACGCTGTTGTTTACCATATAATGATTGACTGATATCGCTTGTTTCAGTTGGGGAGAGAGTTTAGGTGGATGGACAGCACCTTCTGTGGTGGATATCACCGAAACACTGATCGCGTACATGAGTACAATATGAGGAATCAGTCGAAAGTGAAGGTAGAGCCATCAGCTATTCCATCAGTGTGAGACACGAGTCTAAATCGTAGAGCTCTGGAATCACCTTCGGACTTTAGTTTGGAAACCTACGCCAACGCCGTAAAAACTCTTCCAGTTTTCTTATGTTGTAGCGGTCTTTTATTTAAAACAAGCCGATGTGTGGTGTGTTATGCTATCTGCCGTAAGAATATGATTTACACAGTGCAAAGTGTAGTTTCCAGTGAAAGGCAGTGGATCAGAACTTCTTAATGTCAGTTTAGAACTTGGCACAGGCCTCGAAGTCGTGGTAGAAAAAGGATATGTTTGGTATTGTACAAAAACGTTTTAGAAACAGTGTTTCAAACAAAGTAAACAGGACCAGAGGGGGCATCTCATGCGATTTAGTATAGTCTGTGGGATATGGTCATTCGCTTAGAGCGTAGGTGATCAAACTTTAAAGTGGCCTCTGCAGTGCCTGTATATTTAATAGGATCGTGCAACACAGGCGGTAGTAGCAGCAGCAGTTTGAGGTGTGCATTCGGTGAGGGACTGGGTATAACATCAGGAATTATTTGAGGGCTGCATGCTTCGCTATTCTGGGGAAGCGTTGCGAAATCACTTTCTCCACGCTGGACCATAACGCAGCTATGCGCGGGGAGCACTGTGAAATATCTTTCTCCACAGTGAACCGCACCACATCTATGCGTCATTGCGCCAGCATCGGTGCCTATTTGACTTCTAAATGGGATGAGCTTCTATAGTTCTTAATTTTTCTCTGTTTGGGGTAGAGAATAACGATTAAAGCATGTTAGGGGTGATAGATTTGAATGGACACAGATCTGGAGACATACCACATTGCGCGCATTTCCACCGAATGGTCAAACCACGGTCCTGTTGCACTAACTCAGGTCGTTCTATTTCTACACGGGTTGCAGGATGTGGTGGATATGTCTTTCCCTGACTTCTGCTCAGTTCCGACTTAAAATGGAACGATCACGTACGTGGAGCTGTAGAGATGGGCGCAGCTGCAGGATGTGTAGGGACTGGCTAATTTTACTATAGCAGCTAGGTTCAGGAAAGGTGACTTGTTTCGAGATATGGGAGTTCCAGAAATATTACTGAGTAGTGGTTCTAATCATTAAAGGAATTGTCAATAGGATCCAATGCAGGTATGTGCTTGAATCGAAAGACTCGATTCCAAATCTTGGACATCATTTCTAGTGGATGGAGTAACACTAGAGATCTGGGAATCTAGTGCACATTTTCTTACGAGCAGAATCGGTGCATCATCTACTATTCGCTGTTTGTGTTCCTTCTCAGTCAGTCATCGCCCATAACTCACTGGGTATATCGCGTAACCTCTGGTTGGTCTGATTATACACATTAATAAGATCACCGTCTCGGTATTTGTCCAGAAAACCCTCTCATTGAGACGTAATATCGTACCTGGATTTATAAAGCCGGTATAGCTTTTAGCATGAATACTTGTGAGCACCTGTAGAGCCAAGACCGCTTGTGACAGTAGCATAAAGTAGTTGTTGCGATCGGGTTTTTTAACAGTTACTCAGTGGTTTACAGCACACCGTTAATTGCTAAAGTTTGGGGTTTGCTGAGGAATAATTTCCTGTCTATATCTTCGGAATTATGTTGAGTGAGCATTAGGTAGAATACTGCTGTGTGCTTGATATCTAGAGGTACAGCAAAAATGGTACAATATTATGGCAAACGATGTGGAAATAGTGGTGTTCGTGTAATCCCAGAGCCTGGAGATGGGTGTGGAAATGCAAGCAAGCAGGCAGGTCTGGACCAGAAACAGTAGCGCGTTTGTACCAAGCAGGAAAGGAGCCTGTCTTTGCACATCAGTTCTGAGACTGACTTCGGTTCACACTGGGATTTCTGATGTAAAAGGGGTGATTTTATATGTCGTAGGATGCAAATTGTATGTTTACTACATCGACACGGTACGCGTTGATATATTGCTGAGCTCGAGATCGGTTTCACTCAATAATATTCAAGCTCCTGCCCCAGTGGTAGGACTGTAATTGAGTGGGTGTCCATCCGTATTTGACAACATGTATGGCACTTTTTCAGGTTTAGTTATCGGTTCAATATGGCAATCAGTGTAAGAGAGTTTATTGCCGCTGAATGTCACGACTGTAGAAAGAAAGAAAAGGTGGACTGTGCTTCCCTAGAACTGAGGAGCATCGTGACGTAGAGTCAGAGTGAGTGTAGGCACATTATAATTTTTTTCAGGTGCTGTACAGCTATAAAAGATAGCTGCACTGTTTGTGTAAAATGTGTATATATTGCATTGTAAAGTTACTGTGGTTTATGTTGTGGCATGACTAGAGAGGATGACTGTGTCCTATCGTGAGGGACACATACATTCAGCACATCGATGACTGGGAGAGTTTTTTTATGTGGAAAATTATGTGCGCTATTGATTCTGAGATTAGTTCCAGAAGCACAGCTGTCAAGAGGAAACATTACCTGTACATCGATCAGTGTCAGAATGTAGCAACAATAGTAATATATAATTGTAGTTACAATGGTAAATACACTAATGGCCATTAAAATTGCTACACCAAGAAGAAATGCAGATGATAAACGGGTATTCACTGGACAAATATATTATACTAGAGCTGACATGTGGTTACATTTTCAAGCAGTTTGGGTGCATAGACCCTGAGAAATCAATACCCAGAACAACCACCTCTGGCCATAATAACGGCCTTGATACGCCTGGGCATTGAGTCAAACAGAGGTTGGATGGCGTGTACAAGTACAGCTGCCCATGCAGCTTCAACATGATATCTCAGTTCATCAAGAGTACAGACTGGCGTATTGTGATGAGCCAGTTGCTCGGCCACCATTGACCAGACGTTTTCAACTGGTGAAGGATCTACCTGCAACATGCAATCATGCATTATCCTGCTGAAATGTAGAGTTTTGCAGGGATCGAATGAAGGGTAGAGCCACAGGTCATATTCATATCTGAAATGTAATGTCCACTGTTCAAAGTGACCGAGATGTGTAACCAATGGCAACCAATAACATCACGCCGGGTGTTACGCCAGTATGGCGATGGCGAATATATGCTACCAATGTGCGTTCACCGCGATGTCGCCAAACATGGATGCGACCATCATGACGCAGTAAACAGAACCTGGATTCATCCGAAAAGATGACGTTTTGCCATTCGTGCACCCAGGTTCGTTGTAGAGTACGCCACTGCAGGCGCTCCTGTCTGTGATGCAGCGTCAAGGGTAACCACAGCCATGGCCTCTGAGCTGATAGTCCATGCTGCTGCAAACGTCGTCGAACTGTTCGTGCAGATGGTTGTTGTCTTGCAAACGTCCCCATCTGTTGACTCAGGGATCGACACATGGCTGCACGATCCGTTACAGCCATGCTGATAAGATGCCTGTCATCTCGACTGCTAGTGATACGAGGCCATTGGGATCCAGTACGGCGTCCCGTATTACCCTCCTGAACCCACCGATTCCATATTCTGGTAACAGTCATTGGATCTCGACCAACGCAAGCAGTTATGTCATGATACGATAAGCCACAATCGCGATAGGCTACAATCCGACATTTATCAAAGTCGGAAACATGATGGTACGCATTTCTCCTCCTTACACGAGGTATCACAACAACGTTTCATCAGGCAACGCTGGTCAACTGCTGTTTGTGTATGAGAAATCAGTTGGAAACTTTCCTCATGTCAGCATGATGTAAGTGTCGCCACCAGCGCCAACTTTATGTGAATGCTCTGAAAAGCTAATCATTTGCACATCACAGCATCTTCTTCCCGTCAGTTAAAATACGCATCTGTAGCATATCATCTTAGTGGTGTAGCAATTTTAATGGCCAGTAGTGTATGTTCCTGGTTTCCAATATCCTTGTGAGTCTCGTATGTATTTGATAATCTATAGATAAGTATACGGGTTTAACTGTCAATTCGCTTTAGCGATCTGTGGAAAATAATTTTACTGCTGAAAGTCTCGTCTGGAGAAAGAAAGAAAATATGGATGGTGATTCGATGCCGGCGGCATCAGTAATTCGGCGGGTAAATTCGATAAGCGCCAATTATAATGCTCGATTCATTCACATCCTTTGTGCTGAGATATAGGAGCCTCTACATAGCGGTGAGAAGATTTGCTTACGTTGAGAGCAGGAAGGCTATCATGTTAGGAGCGCTGAGAAGAGTGCATTCGATGTTATTTTCGTAAAAATTCTGTTAGGGCAAGAATTTCCATGGATAGAAGTTGAGACATCAAGCATGCAAGCATTAACTATTTCTGGAACACTATACAATTTCCGCTTGGTCGACTGATTTCTTGTTTTTTATATAGTCAGGTGTCATTAGTATAAGATTGAGAACATTTTAGATGGCGAGTCACCATGTGGACATTTCGTGGCGAGGTGTCAGTCACTCAGTCACACTGAGCTGTTAAGCAGGGTTAAACGGGTGTGCCATTTCATGTTAGGAGCAATGCGCCCTGTGCTGGTCTGTTCAAATGGTTCAAATGTCTCTGAGCACTATGGGACTTAACATCTGTGGTCATCAGTCCCCTAGAACTCAGAACTACTTAAACCTAACTAACCTAAGGACATCACACACATCCATGCCTGAGGCAGGATTCGAACCTGCGACCGTAGAAGTCGCGCGTTTCCGGACTGAGTGCCTAGAACCACTAGACCACCGCAGCCGGCTGTGCTGGTCTGTCATCAACGGTAAAGACAAGTGCTCTCCGGTGATGTCTTGCATATGTTGCCTGTGCTTTGGAGTTCCGTGATGTCAGTATAACAGTGGCTGTATACCTGAAAATAAATGCAACTTTCACATGCATCTGCAGCGGCTCGCGACTGACAGCGCACACATCCCTGGCCGGTCGCTCCAGCACCTGTGTCTAGGTGAACACGTATTTGGATAGGAATTTCTCTGGTGTCGAGTATGAGAGGGGTGCCACCGCCTCATGTGTGCAGGACCTTAAAGGGTGTCTGTGTGTGGTTTCACAGCTGATGGCCGTGTCACTTGGCAGAAGTTGCCACTAACCTCCTGCGTGCTATAGTGGACAATGCATGGCAGAGAGTGCTTGTACTTGTTGACTGCATTATTTTGCGAGCGGGTCTGTAAGCTGTGCTATGCGTTATTTGGACAGTTTACAAGTACTGAGTTTGTCTACACATCACTGTGCTGCATTATTTAGGAGGAGTCAGCATGTCTGTACTGACATTATTTCGGTACATTAGGAGTTGTTTGCGAGTCTGCAGACTGTGTATTGTGACCCCAAGCACATCAGGGCGAGTGTGTTGCGTCAGTGTAATAAATATACTCTATGCCTAAATAAAATTTTCGAAAATAAATAGAGTTCACTCTTTCCTTACTCTTCCTAGCAGCCCAGCGCAGTCTGAGTCATTTTCCCCCTACAGACCACCATCTGGGATTAGGTCACAGATGGGATGACAGTACCCTCTGTTGGCAGTAATGTGTACTAGGTCGGTTGGAGTCTAGATCTTGTGCTAGAGTCATTGCTTGCAAAATAAAACTTATGTCCATCATAGGCAGAGTCGTTTACCCACCATTTGCCCCAGAATCTTGGATTACGTCATGCACTGTGCATGTTGGTACACATTAGTAGATGTTAGTGCACGGTAGCCAGACAACATGGGCTGGTAATGCGACGTGGTGGTCAGTTGAGGATCGTGGTGGAGACTTTAACTATTTCCTTTGAAATCCAGGTGGACGTGGCTTTCGTGAAAATTCATTCCATGTCCATGGCAGTCCTCTCTGGTGGTGTATGTAGTAGGCCTCGTGGTGAACACAATGTATGCTGCCATCTTGGATGATGGTAGTCATGTCATCAGATGATGTCACGGACGACATTGTCCTCTGGTACCGGTACTGTGTACTAAGTTACTTGGGGTCTGGAGCTCTTGGTAGGCACAATGTATGCCACTATCTTGGATTACATCACAGATGAGTGCACCCTCTGGTGGTGGCGCTGTGTACTAAGTCAGTTGGAGTCTGGAGCTCTTGGTGAACACATTGTATGCCGCCATCTTGCATAACAGTACTTGCGTCATCACATCACATCGCGACAGCACCCTCTGGTGCCAGTACTGGGTACTAGATCCAGACATCTACATCTACATCTACATCCATACTCCGCAAGCCACCTGACGGTGTGTGGCGGAGGGTACCTTGAGTACCTCTATCGGTTCTCCCTTCTATTCCAGTCTCGTATTGTTCGTGGAAAGAAGGATTGTCGGTATGCCTCTGTGTGGGCTCTAATCTCTCTGATTTTATCCTCATGGTCTCTTCGCGAGATATACGTAGGAGGGAGCAATATACTGCTTGACTCTTCAGTGAAGGTATGTTCTCGAAACTTTGACAAAAGCCCGTACCGAGCTACTGAGCGTCTCTCCTGCAGAGTCTTCCACTGAAGTTTATCTATCATCTCCGTAACGCTTTCGCGATTACTAAATGATCCGGTAACGAAGCGCGCTGCTCTCCGTTGGATCTTCTCTATATCTTCTATGAACCCTATCTGGTACGGATCCCACACTGCTGAGCAGTATTCAAGCAGTGGGCGAACAAGCGTACTGTAACCTACTTCCTTTGTTTTCGGATTGTATTTCCTTAGGATTCTTCCAATGAATCTCAGTCTGCGATCTGCTTTACCGACGATCAACATTATATGATCATTCCATTTTAAATCACTCCTAATGCGTACTCCCAGATAATTTATGGTATTAACTGCTTCCAGTTGCTGACCTGCTATTTTGTAGCTAAATGATTCCCTGCACCATGCGTCAATTCGCTGCAGATCCTCCTGCATTTCAGTACAATTTTCCATTGTTACAACCTCTCGATATACCACAGCAACATCTGCAAAAAGCCTCAGTGAACTTCCGATGTCATCCACAAGGTCATTTATGTATATTGTGAATAGCAACGGTCCTATGACACTCCCCTGCGGCACACCTGAAATCACTCTTACTTCGGAAGACTTCTCTCCATTGAGAATGACATGCTGCGTCCTGTTATCTAGGAACTCCTCAATCCAATCACACAATTGGTCTGATAGTCCAAATGCTCTTACTTTGTTCATTAAACAACTGTGGGGAACTGTATCGAACGCCTTGCGGAAGTCAAGAAACACGGCATCTACCTGTGAACCCGTGTCTATGGCCCTCTGAGTCTCGTGGACGAATAGCACGAGCTGGGTTTCACATGACCGCCTTTTTCGAAACCCATGCTGATTCCTACAGAGTAGATTTCTTGTCTCCAGAAAAGTCATTATACTCGAACACAATACGTGTTCCAAAATTCTACAACTGATCGACGTTAGAGATATAGGTCTATAGTTCTGCACATCTGCTCGACGTCCCTTCTTGAAAACGGGGATGACCTGTGCCCTTTCCAATCGTTTGGAACGCTACGCTCTTCTAGAGACCTACAGTACACCGCTGCAATAAGGGGAGCAAGTTCCTTCGCGTAGTCTGTGTAAAATTGAACTGGTATCCCATCAGGTCCAGAGGCCTTTCCTCTTTTGAGCGATTTTAATTGTTTCTCTATCCCTCTGTCGTCTATTTCGATATCTACCATTTTGTCATCTGTGCGACAATCTAGAGAAGGAACTACAGTGCAATTCACCTCGTGGTGAACGCAATGTTTGCCGCCATCTTGGATTATGTCACAGATGAGAGCGCCCTCTGGTGGTGGCGATGTGTATTAAGTCAGTTGGAGTCCAGAATACGTGGTGGACACAGTGGATGGTCGTACTGCATGAAAATGATTAAATAAAGCCTTATGTCCAAGTCCTTTTCCCACGAATCCTTAGGAGGAGTAGGTGGTTGGGTGACTGAGGTTAGTACAAGTGTCCTTTTTTTTTGCACCATTTCTTTAGCTTAGTAGAGATATGCGAATTGACGTTTGTTTACCGCCAAAATTCAAACTTTTCGCCAGTTCATTGGAGGAAGTGGCGGTCGCGTGACTTAGGTTAGTGGAGGTAGCCCAAGTGGCCTATCTTCCCGCAATTTTCTTAGGTTAGTAGGGATAACCGTGGTGTGATGTTTTATCCTGTTGGATTTTTGACTTCCCATCATTTTTCTGGGTGAGGGAAGTTACGTTAGAGGAGGTAGCCCAGTTCACCTTCTTCCTGCCAAAATTCAAACTTCCTAACAAAATCAGCCATCTTGAATGACGTCATGGCCACCATCTTGGATGTCATGTGCTGTTGCTGAGTCCACAGGCCGCCATCTGGCCACAATGGAATGTGGGGTGGCACCTCCCTTGCCCCCTACTATTAATTAGTGATCAAGTGAAAGAGAAATTGAGCTTATTGCAATGAATCAGGATATCGTCCACACAAGTTCACAGTAGATATAGATTGTGGCAGGTATATGGACCCTCGATCCTGAAGATGTTCCAAATATATTCGCTCTGATGCCTAGTGACCAGAATACAAAATTTCGGAACACTGGCCCACCTTTCGGATAGAGAGATTACTAGGAGACGGACCACAGCATATCGTTCTTAATGGAAAGACATCAGCCGACGTCCGCTTAGGCTGACTGTGGATAGTGCTGTGGCACATAGGGAAGTCGCAGTACAAGAATATTTCAGTAAAATGTTGAAAGATTTGTAGAGGATCAAGGTTTGGTGCAGGGACTGGCAGGTCAAGCTCAACATAATCAAATGTAACGTCCGACTCCAAAATTGATGTGATGGCCTATTATGGTTCGATTAGACTTATGACCATGAATCAGTGCAAACAACAACAAAGATATAATATCAGGGAATATTCGCTCAGAGTGACCGAAAGGGTGACACATGACCTCTGCCAAACACTAAAAGGGGGTATCTGGAGTACAAATACAGACCTCAGTTGTCATTAAGGCGTGGTACAAGATCGTGGAGTTCTATTTTGAACAGTCTGAACCGTGTGATCAAGGCTAGTTTGAAGTGTTTGTTAATATTGAGTGTAAACTGCTATGTCGAGTAGCCAAGTGCTCGTGACATCCCTTCATGTGCCCTACCAGTGGCACCCAACGCGACGGTAAAACATGTTAAAAGTTCAAAATCATGTGACTGTTTTGAAAAAAATTTTAAAAATTCTGTGAAAATAACCTTGATTTGAACGGAACGTCTTTTGGTTGCGATTAAACAACCCTGTTGTGCTCAGATTTCCACAGCTTCGACGATAGGGGCAGCAAGTGAGACGAGAGAGGCGAATGCGTTTTCCGTGTACAGCAGCAGACTGGCAAAACCCATTCGTCAAAAAGGCTGCTGTCATTGGACAAAAAAAAAAAAAAAAAAAAAAAAAAAAAAAAAAAAAAAAAAATGGCTCTGAGCACCATGCGACTTAACTTCTGAGGTCATCAGTCGCCTAGAACTTTGAACTAATTAAACCTAACTAACCTAAGGATATCACACACATCCATGCCCGAGGCAGGATTCGAACCTGCGACCGGAGCGGTCGCTCGGCTCCAGACTGTAGCGCCTAGAACCGCACGGCCACTCCGACCGGCGTCGTTGGACAGCTTAAGTGGAGTTTCTAGATGTTGCTGCAGGGGAATCACACAAGTCATGGTACTTCATTATACGTGCGACGAAGTACAAGGAAGAGTTATCCATTTATAAGAGCACACTGGTCTTTTTGGTGCACCGTAGATAGTGTACAACTGGTACCAGGTGATCATCAGATCCTCCACTGATGACGTAAGTGAACTGGAAGTAATTTAACACGGGTCGACACCGAGACGAGAAAAATTTACAGAAAAAATCTATCGTGTTTTCAAACGTCGATGGCCACACCGTGAATGAAGCTGTCTAATTTGTTACTTTATTAACGGTGACTGTCCAGTGTATCTACAAATAACGGTTTCCCACTCGCATCCGTATAACAAGGCGTAAGAACAGATGTCGTAAAAATATCCTATCAGAAAGGCTCCAGAGACGAGTTTCACGCCTTGTCAATGACAATCGGTTTCAAACCCGACATGAACTGGTGTTGTCAGTGAATAAAAACCCATCTCAACCAGTTTCCGAGAAAACAATGCGCTGGGAACTGCATGAAATGGACACTTGGAGTAGGGTGACTCGCTAAAGACCACTGCTAACAGAACCAAATACAGCTGCACGTCTTCTAGGAGCTATGCAACACACGAAGCGGACAGTAGCTTCTATGAGGTTTCGGGATTGCAGCCGGATTATATTGACTTCTTGCCACAATATTTCAGCTGGATGCCGCTCAGCCATCTTCTGGTGTCCGCCACTAGAGGCTGTTAGTTTGTTTTTCCTTTATTGTGATTTCATTCCCTGTCTCATATGGGCACGGGAGTGCTCGCAGCAGCACAATCTGCCACTTTTCAGCCAAGTGATACATTTAATAAAAAAATGAAAACGATACATATCAAAGGCGATAAAAAGGGGGACATACGAACATACGAGGGCTATCCACAAAGTACATTACGTTTTAGAATTAAAAATAAATAAAGTATTGGAATTTTTTTTATTATGTACAGATGAAAGCCACACTTAAATACTACTTTTCTACATAGTTGCCATTTAAATTAAGGCACTTATCGTAGCGATGGACGAGCTTGGAAATTCCTACGTCGTAAAATTCGGCCGCCTGCGCCTTCAACCACGTGGTTACCTCTTCTTGAAGCTGTGCGTCGTTATCAAAACGCTGCATAGCCAACCACTTCTTCATTGCTGGGAATAAGTGGAAGTCGCTCGGTGCCAGGTCTGGACTGCACGGCGGATGAGGAAACAACTCCCACTTAAAAGATTCGAGAACTTCACGAGTGGCATTTCCCGTGTGGGGCCGGGCGTTGTCATGAATCAGCAAGATCTTTGAGCCCAACTTTCCCCTGCGCTTGTTTTGTATTGCTCTTCTGAGGTTGTGCAGAGTTTGGCAATACCTTTGAGAGTTTATTGTAGTGCCTCGTTCCAGGAAATCCACAAAAATCACACCTTTTCTATCCCAAAAGACAGTCGCCACGTGGTTGAAGGCGCAGGCGGCCGAATTTTACGACGAAGGAATTTCCAAACTCGTCCATCGCTACGATAAGTACCTTAATTTAAGTGGCAACTATGTAGAAAAGTAGTATTTAAGTGTGGCTTTCATCTGTATATAATAAAAAAAATCCAATGCTTTATTTGTTTTTAATTCCAAAACGTAATGTACTTTGTGGATAGCCCTCGTACTACGGGGAGGCATTGGGGATTGAAATATACACATACACAGAAACGTTCATGTGGGACATTTAAGTGAAGTCCACATAAAGTTTAAAAAAAAACACAGTTGGCGATTCTTGCAGCACGTAAAATACACCGAAGTCACACTCACAAATTAAAAGTTGCCCACAGTATAAAAACACTCGAGAATGAATACACTTAAAAAACCACTGTAAGGGAGGGAGCACACACAACAAAGAATAAAATCTGCTGAGAGGGACCTGCCGAGAGAAAGGAGCCCTGAGAGGAGGGAAAAAGAGGGGAGAGGAAGTTGCAGCGGAGGAGGAATGAAAAGAAAAATGGGATCAGGGGGCGCACGAAGGGGCAGGAGACGGGCTGGGTGGGAGATGGAGAGGGAAGGCAAGTCAGCAGGGAGTGCAGAGACCCAGAAGTGGTGCATGGGAAAGAGAGAGGGGGTGGAGGAGGGAGGAAAACAGCTCTGGGTAAGAGTAAGGAGGGGAGAGGGAGCCCTGAGGAGTAGGAGGGGGCAAAGGTAGGGTTAGAGTTCGTAGGAAGGGTAGAGGTCAGGGCAAAGCTCATCACCCAGGAGGAGTAGGTGCTGGAAGTTGTGTTGGGAAAGGAGGTGGAGAGTGAGGAGATGAGGAGAGGACAGAACACAAAAGTAAAGGTGTGGCAATGGTCTTAGGGTAGAGAGGATAGAAGACACCAAGGGGGGGGGGGGGGGGGGAGGGGGATCAAGTATGTGGACGATGTACACGGTGCTGATGTGTTCGAGAAACAGGAGAAGATGTGGGAAGGGGATGAGGTTGTAGAGGATTCACATGGTGGATAGGATGCAGATATGGAAGGCGAGGCAGAATGCATGGCTTTCAAGGATTTGGAGGGCTTTATAGAATCTGGGAGGGGCAGAAATCCAGGCGATGCTGGCATTACCAAGGATGGGGCGGATCAAGGATTTGTAGGTGTGAAAGATGGTGGAAAGATGCAGTTCCCATGTCTGGCAGGACAGGAGTTTCAGTAGGTGGAGTCTATTGTGGGCTTTGTGTTGGATAGTAAGGCAATGGGGAGTCCAGGGGAGGTGACAGTTGAGGGTGGGGCCAAGGTACTCCAGGGTACGAACGAGGTGGATAGGACGACCATAAATGGTAAGATAAAAATCGTGGAGCCAGAAGGAGCAGGTGGTACGACCTATGCTGATTGCCTTGGTCTCGGAAGGGTTGATGCAAAGGAGTCACTGGTTGCATCAGGCGGTAAATTGGTCGAGGTGGGTTTGAAGAGTAGAGACTCCTAGTTCACGGTATCAGCTTTATAGTAAAAATTGGCGTGTAGGTGCATGCGCATTGGCGGCCGTCACGGGAGCGTCCTCTATCGAAGTCCGCACCCTCTGGATTGGACAGTAGCTGGTTGGAGGCGCGTAACGTGGTTGAACGAGTCACGATGTTGCCTTTCAAGTGATGCGAAGCATCAAGTGCAACAACTGCCCAATTAGGCGTTTAACCTACAGACTGTGGAGGGTGTAGTTCAGCCCAGAGCTGGTTTTCTGATGTTTTGAGGGTGTTTTCCGTGACTTGGGGCTAATCGTTCAGGTTACCTCTAACATGAAGTAGAATGTTTTTTTTTAACACTCTCGGTGACCAAGTATTATTTTTTCCTCAACATTGTCATGATGTGTATGTTCTGGACACTCCCATCTTCCAAGATGACAATAGATGCCCAAAGATATTAAAGAGGTAACTAATATCCAAACATTTAAAAAGTCAGTTATGCCATACTTCTTAAATAATTCAAACTAACAGCTCAAGAATTATTTAAATAACAGTGGTAAAAAGTTATTTGGTAATAAAAAACTGTCACTCTGCAACGAACTTTCATGGACGAATGACTCTTACTCTAAGATTTCAGGCCCAGAACTGCTCAAAAATGGTTCAAATGGCTCTGAGCACTATGGGACTTAACATCTGAGGTCATCAGTCCCCTAGAACTTAGAACTACTTAAACCTAACTAACCTACAGACATCACACACATCCATGCCCGAGGCAGGATTCGAACCTGCCACTATAGCAGCCACGCGGTTCTGGACTGAAGCGCCTGGAACTTCACGGCCACAGCGGCCGGCCCAAGAACTGCGTTGGATACTTGTAACATCTTTCCAATCTCTTGAGCTCAACATCTTATTCGTTGTGGTGAAGTGTTGACTCAGCTTTTCCACGTGGTCGAAGGGGACAACACGAAGAATTAGAATGGCTGAAGTGTCGTCAAGGTACTGATTTCAGACGAAAGTGTGTGCATGTGGTGTGTGTGCGTGCGTGTGTGTGTGTGTGTGTGTGTGTGTGTGTGTGTGTAGCCAGCAAGAAATTATGAACAAAAGAATACACTGAGATGACAAAAATCGTGGGATGCCTCCCAGTACCTTTCGGACCTCCTTTTGCTCAGCGTAGTGCAGAAACTCAGCGTGGGATGGACTCAAGTCGTTAGAAGTAACATGCAGAGATACTGAGCCATACTGCCTATATAGCCGTCCACAACTGCGAAAGTGCAATCGGTGCAGGATTTTGTGCACGAACAGACCTCTCGGTTACGTCCAATAAATGCTCGATGGGTGACCAAATCTTTCGCTTGAATTGTCCAGAACGTTCTTCAAAGCAATCGCGAACAAGATTAAGAGCGGCACATCGTGCCTGTCAACGAATGCATCAAAGCACATTTTCTGGGCGGCGGTGGGAGGCGTTTGCACTTATGTAGATCGATCTTTCAGCTGATTCACTTCCACATGTTGGAGCGTATTTGCAGCGGAACTGATAAAGCGTGCCTCTTACGAAGCCCCTTCATGCCGCACTCCTGGCGTGTTGCGCGCTGATGGGGTCACGCGTTACGAGCATAGCGAAGAAATCAATATCTGCTCCCGGGCGACGCTGCTGCTGCTGCTGCGCATGTCTCTCTACTGCGCTACCTGTCCACCACGAAACGATAACCTGCACAGCCGTAGTTACGATTCAAGGAATAGTGCTAAGCGCATTGCCTCGAACCATACACGGAATTTTACTATTTCCAGTTATATTAGTCAGCTTACGTGGCACGTTGCCGCAAGCGACAGCGAAAACCGAAAATTATTTATTTGCAACGTTTAGCTACATCTCCCACATTTTTCTAGATAGTAACCGCTCGGTCACAGTCAGCGCCTCGTGCGAGACAAGAGGTGAAAATAAGAGGGAGCCAAGTCCGGGCTGTACGGTGGGTAATCAAACACTTCCCATCGAAAAGGCTGCAGGAGGACCTTCGTTGCATCTGCAGTGTACGGCCGAGAAATGTCACAAACAAGGAAACACCTGCCAGTTACGTTATGTAGTTGCATAAAATCAGCCGAAATCCCCCAGGAGCACTTCACACTTAGAGGGACATTTTTACGTCCTCACCGTGGGCTTAGAACTGAGACGTGCGACGTGAACCGAAAAACGGGTGTAATAGAGACACTACGCAACTACCATAGGCTACCGTAAGCAACCATAAGCGAGCGTAGGCTACGGTAGTTTTCCTAGTAGCGTTGCTCAGTGTAGGTCATACCGGACTTACCTGTACCTTAAGTGTGTGGAGTATACCTGTCGGACGTTAGCTCATAAACAATCACTTTATTCCCAAAAAAACCGGAAGCTGCGAATCTTATAGATACTGAGTGAGGATATACAGGGTGGTCGGAAATTCCCGTTACAAACTTTTAGGACATGTAGTAGGTAGTGAGTACATAACATTTTGAATAGGAACCCATGTCCGGAATGGTATTGTTTCCGTTCTACGACAGTTTCAATTCACATGTATACCTCGTCAACGTCTGCTTAGGGTAAGAGAAACGTCTCAGAGATCCCTGTCCTAGTATGCAACAGGGTAGACACGATGACGTGTATTACGTCAAGCGATCCCCAGATGTGAATTATTGTTTGCTTTGCTGTGAGACCGAGTCATTACGTGTGCATCACCGGCAGAGGAATCACGGTGCAGTACAAGTTTGCGGAATACACAGACATGCTCCTTGAGTATGGCGAAGCTGGAGGTAACGGAACAGCTGCTAGTCGGCTGTATCACGAACGTTTTCCACACCGCCGCACTCCATCGCACAAACTGTTCACCCAAGTTACACAGCGGCTACGAGGAACGGGTACCTTCACCGTGAGCAGGCAGGACTGTGGTGCTCCGCGGCGACGCCGCACTCCCGAATTTGAAGAAGGTGTACGGCGTCGCACTGAAGGTAGTCCGTCAACAATTTCGCGAACAATTGCGCGTGCAATGACTGTTAGTCACAGTATCGTCTTGAACGTCCTGCAGGAGCAACAATTGCATCCGTACCATTTACAAAGGGTACACGTTCTGCACATGGTTCCTGCACCATTGCATCGACGCGCCCCTGTTTCCACGTCGAGTTCTCTTGACAGATGAATGTAGGTTCACAAGGGATTATGTTCTGAATGCTCGAAATAGCCATGTCTGGACGGACAAAAACACTGATGCCAAGCATGTTCAGGGATTTCGAGACAGGTTTGGAATTAACATTTGGCCAGATATTCTGGACGGTCATGTGATTGGACCGTACCTCCTTCCACCCAAGCTTACGGGTCCCGCATACTTAATCTTTCTACGACACGTCATGGACCCGTTCTTGGAAGCTGTGGTATTGATTGTCCGTCAGGAAATGTGGTTTCAGCATGATGGAGCACCACCTAACGTTTCACTGGCTGTCCAGAGACATCTTAACAGACGGTGTGGTGAAAGATGAATAGGCCGTGGTGGTCCAATCGCGTGGCCGTCACGATCGCCGTATTTAAACCCTATGGACTACATCTTGTGGGGTCGTATGAAGAGCCTAATTTATGAGACACCTGTAGAGACAGAGGAAGATCTGCTGGCACGAGTTTTGGCCGCTGCACAAGACATTGAAGAGACACCAGGTGGGATGGGGAGAGTGTACCAGAACATGCTTCGGAGGTACAACGTGTGTAACAACGTTGGTGGTCGCCACATCGAGCCGCTGTTGTAATGCATCGGTACGTTGCGGCTGGTGCCGTAGATGCTGGGTTCTTGTTTTTGTCGACTTACGCAAACCATAAGGCAGGCTGTTCCAACGGAGCTCCAGGGAGCCGGAGCGCTCCTGAGCGCTCACTGCGGCAGCTCGGAGCCCGCGTGGAGGGGGAAAGCGAACTCACTGCCCCCTGGCCGCATGCAGCCGTAATAATCCGTGCTCAGTGACAGCTATGACTAGCCGCGGGAGCCCTGTACCTCTGTTGGAGGATACCTTTCTATTCATTGAGAGGCATGGTCGACCGCAGTGTTTTGTATGTCATCAAGTATTTAATTCTGCGAAGAGGTACAATATACAGAATTAAATACAGTCAAGTAGAAGGCGTTACACGCAGAGAACTGGTAGCCAGGCTTAAGAACGACATACCAGTAGACGTATGTTTAAAAACGGATTCGTAATACGGAGGGTACCAAAACATGCAACATAGTTCGTGTTCTGTAATGCACCAAGAGGCACTGTGTGCTGAAACAGTAGAGCTAGGTGGCGTAATGAAAGATGTCGTGAAGTGTGTGAATTTTGTGCGTCGTCAAAGGATTCCTGAAAGATGTGGAAGCGGAGTATGGGGATATGTCTTACCACAGTACAGTTCGTCGGATGAGTCGTGGAAAAGTTCTTGATGTTTTCTTTGCCATTAGTGAGGAAATACCCCTTTTCTAGAAATGAAAGGGGAAGAAATGCGTTGTCTGAAAGATATAAAATGGATATCAGACCTGGCGTTCCTAGCTGACATAACTATGCATCTGAATAATTTAAATCTGTCATTGCAGGGCAAAGGGCAGCTAATCGTTGACATGCACGACCAGATCAAAGTGTTCATGGAAAAGTTACGTTTATTTGAGAGGCAGATGACTAATGGACATCTAACGTTCGTCAGTCAATCATCTTGCTTCTTTAAAACTACCTGAAGGTACTACTTTCGGCGATTACCAAGCAAACTTAAAGCAGCTCATCACGTCGTTTGAAACACGATTCCGAGACCTCACTAGTTTGGAAATGGAACTTAAGGTGTTCAGCACTCCTTTTTCAGTTTCCACCGATGACTTGTCATCGTCACTTCAATTGGAGATTATTGATTTGCAAAATTCAACTTTGTTGAAAGAGAGGTACTACAACACGTTGTATTTGTCACGATGGTAGTGTTCATTACAGAAAAAACATTTCCCCAACTTCACAACAATGCCGCTCAGATCATGTGCATGTTCGGATCTACGTTTTGATGTGAGCAGCTTTTCTGACCAATGAAAACAGTTATAAAGTAAGGAACGATCGCTTCTTCAGGATGCAACAATGAAGGCCATCCTCTGCATTAACGCTGCGAACACTTTGACGCCTGATATTTCCGATCTTGTAATGAAAAGAAAATTTCAAACTACAGAGGCCCAATAAATTTAGTATGCAATTTCTTGTAAAACATTTGTTTCTTATTTATTTCCTGAATATCGTATTTCCTGGTGTAGCACGTCAGCACGTCTTAGCAGCTAAGAGTGTGAGGTTGTCGATCTTGTAAGACGTAGCTGGCACATCAAAACGCTTGCCTTGCCGCCTGCCTCAGCCAGCCGTGCCACGTGCCGGCGTGCCGGCCCACTTGACTGGTCACATCGAGCGACACGGCTCCCTGGAGCAGGGAGCGCTCCGCGGCTCACAACGGAGCCCACGAGCTGGAACAGCCTGCCATAAGGTGTACGTCGTAATGCAAATGCGTAAGTAATAACGGAACGAGTCAGTATTCTTTTCAAATGGATTACAACAATTGTACTGGGTTACGCCTAAGTACATTGCTCCCGTGGGTGGGGATGAGATAATCTTCTGCATTGAAACTGTAGTAAAATGGAAACGATACGTTTCCAGACATGGGTTCCTATGCAAAATGTTATGTACTCACTACCTTCTACATGTCCTAGAAGTTTGTAACGGGAATTTCCGACCACCCTGCATAAAGGGTTGGGTAACCTACAGAACATTTTTGTTGTACTTATCCTCCTGTCTGTTATTTAAAAAATAAAAAGTATTTATAGAAAAACTGAAATTATCAAAGTTTAATTCAGGTTTTATTCGAAGATTGTTGGTTTGTAACGTTAAACAGAGCTATTTTGTAGTAAACATGTGGAACACAATTCAGATTTACCGTTTAGCGCTAGGAAACGCGATTTCTTCAACAAAAAGGTAAAACAAAAAGAACCGCGATATATCGTTTCAACACTTCGTCGAGCTTTTGCGAAACATGTTTCTGTTATTCATAAACAACTTTTGCATTTATCAACAATTACAGGAATCTCTTGCCTTTGCTCATAATAAAAAAACGTTTTACTGAGTACAAAATAACAGTAGTCACACGTATTTCTTTTTGTTTGTGCATGTAAACTGTACTTGTATCAAAAGTAATTGCTTTGATTGCATAAAAGCACAGACGTTAAGCTAGAAACTAAGTAATAAGTTATGTTGTATAGCAGGGGCGGGCAAACGTTGCACGCGGCTCATGAGCACACAGCGCTGCAGGTGTGCTGCTCGCGTGCAATCGTCGAACGGGGCAGTGGCGACAGCCGGCAGGTTGCGGCAGTGTAGCACCAGGCTAAGCTGCGGACGTTATAGCGAAGCGACCACTAAGTAGTGAGCGTTGTATTTCAAGAACCGGAAAATGCAGAGTGAATCAAGGAAACGCAGAAGTGGAGATTTGCTATCTTTTAAAAAGGAATGGGAGAATCATTTTTTCTTTGTGCAAAAACGTGAAAATTCGAAATGTATAATATGTGACAGTATTCTCGCTGGTCAGCGGAAGTTTAATATTGAACGCCATTATAATAAATTTCAATATATTCCCGTACTTAGTGCAATAAAAGAGGAAATTCTCAAGCGATTTGGAGATATATTATACTTATCCCAAGGTTTTGAATAGTTCTCGAGACAATTTGCTGTTTCTGTAGTTGCAAATGGAGTTAATAGATGTACACTGTAGATTCTATAGCGTAGTTCTCGTATGAGAGACGAGTTCCTTTTGGCAAGACGTGTAATAGATTTTTATTACCACTTTCCACAGCAAGAGTTTCCTCGTCTCCATCGTGAAGCCGCGAAGATAATATGTTTGGCTCGACATACGTTTGTGACAGATTTTTTTCTGTTATGAAAATTAATAAGTCTCGGTTAAGAGCAAACATCAGCAATGAAAATTTACGTAACTCTTTGCGTTTGTCTGTATGTAGAAATTTTGTTCCAGACATTAAACGTATTGTAAACTCGACCTGTGATAATTAAATACAACGTGTCGTAGGTAATAGGTACTCTTTCAAACCATGAATTCTTTCAAGCACTCGTACTAACCTTATTCCTTCATTCAATAAAGCAGGCCAGGAAAAACAACACGTTACAGGGGAAGTAGCGGACAGACGATATGGTGGGGACGGGAGAGAAGCGAGTGGCCAGCTTGCCCCTGTGTGCACGCAGAACACCTGTTTACTGCACACGTGCAAGTGCACCGCACACGTGCAGGATTCCTGCCCGCCCCTGTTGTATAGGCTACTGTGGGAGTCAGCACCGATACAAATAGGGTTGGGGGTTTTCTCTGCCCGGGGACAGGGAGCTTGTTTTGTCCTCATCATTTCATCATCATCTTCATTATTCGTGACAGTGGCTCGATTGGACTGTGTAAATAATTGGAATGTGTAATAAATGGGACTTTGTATGGGGGCTGATGACCGCGCAGTTGAGCGCCCCACAAACCACTCATCATCACCATCATCATCATCATCATCATCATTGCAATGGCCGGTGGCAGGAATCCAAAATGATCTGTACATATCACAGGCTGATAAACATGACACTTTATTTCTACAAAGGAGAGAACTTGTTGTGCCTCCTAAGTGCAAGTACTTTTCACTATTACTACTCGCAGAATGCAGGCTAAGTAACGTCTTCCTATTACTGAGTACTGATGCTCTCGAAGTCTGCGACCAGCGATGGGTGGCTGGTTAAGTGAACGTCGACAGGCCGTGTTGAGCTCTGTCTTCCTGGAGACGAGGCGCTGCCCGCTTTTTCCGTGGCTGGTCGGGTCATCGGGCCAGCGCCTTCTCGATGCTGTTTCACGGCGCTCCTCCGGTCGGTGTGTAGTCGATGCTTTATATTCGTCGAACCCCGGCCGCGCCGCGACATCCGTCCTGCGCTCCTAGGGGAACGTCGGTTGGAAAACTCCCGAAAGCGCGCCCACTCTCTTCCTGAGACAAAAAAAGGATAGGACGGCGGCGGCGACCGTGACGATGGCGGGCGCCGGGAAGTTGAGCTGCTGCGTTGGCGATAGGGACGTGTCCGGCTCCATCGGTTCCGCAGGTGGTGGTGAAGAGGTGCCAGGGGGCGGCTGCGACGGGCGCAAGACCCCGGTATGACCCGAATCTGGAGACAGAAAATCTTCGGAACAATCTCTCAAGCGACAAACCCGAATCTGGTTCCGACGGCGGCGCAGTAACCCAACAGGACCTCGAATTAAATACATATAAGCGCCCAAATTTCGAAGAATCGTTCCTCTCTCCCAACGCCTGGTGCGACCAAACACACTGAAAATAATAGAATAGAATAATTAGGCGTAAAGCGATACTTGTGGAGCGTGGAAGGCGCCGTGCGCTGTGGTGGGTGCAGCGTGCGTTGGCGCCGGCCGTGTAGAAGCTTCGCCGTCGTGGGGCTGGCAGCAGGAAGTTGAGAGGAAGAACAGCAATGCTTGCTCCCGTGTGTGGGAGGCACGTACTTTGTTTATCTGTTGCTTGAACGTACACGCAAACCATTCAGCTTTTCTGTTCGACTGAGGATGGAACGCAGCACTGGTAAAGTGAGTGATACCGTTGGCTGTACAAAACTGTTCAAAGTCTTGAGCCGCAAACTATGATCCGTTGACTGTAACCAAACATTCCAAGCAAAAAAATAGATGAAGAAGCCTGAATGGTACGCGACGTAGTCGAGATCGTAGGCACAGCAAAGGGATATTTGCTGAAAGAGTCCACAGCAATAAGCAAACGACTGTTCCAAAAGGGACCAGCAAAGTTAATATGCACTCGTTCTCACGGCGATTGAGACTCTGGCCGAGCTGAAAACGTTTGCGGTGGGTAGATTCTCAGCAGAAGTGCAACACTGTGACGTCATTTGTTCAATGTGGGCGTCCATGACCGGCCAAGTGCAGCGCCTGCGTGTTAACTTTTTTGTGCGTACAATTCCTCAATGTCCTTGATGGAGCCATTGCAACACATCTTTTTGAAACACTTTAGGAATGAAAATGGAAATGAGCGGATGGCGTCATTGGCCGGGAGGCTCCTTACGGGGCAGGTCGGGCGGCCTCGGTGCAGGTGTTCTTACATTCGACGCCACATTGGGCGACATGCGCGCCGGATGGGGATGAAATGATGATGTAGACAACACAACACCCAGTCCCTGAGCGGAGAAAATCCCCGACCCAGCAGGCAATCGAACCCGGGCCCCTTAGGACCATTCAGCTTGTGAATGTGTCAAAACGCACGGGTTACGTTCACCCTAACTGGTGCTGAGCGTCCTGCGTGATAAATCAATGATAACACCTGGTGGTCACGATAATATACGTGTATGATGTGGTAAAACCAAAATCAAATTGTGTTCTAGATGATGTGAGAGAGTCTACGGAATAGCAGGTGGCGAGCATGCGCGACTGCAGCGATATACCTTATCGCCCTCGCTGCGTCCATAGATGCTGCCTGAGCGACACGCAGCAGCCGGCCGCTATTGCGAAGAATCGACAGCATCGATGATTATTACATTAATTGTTAAAAGTTGGAGTGGCGTTGCGTGTTTGTTCGTTTTAAATGGTTCCTATTGTACAACGAAAAGGGTTAGTTAGTTCTCGGATAGACCTCTCACCGACCAAGTGGCGGTAGTGGTGTATATCAGGTCTGATCTTATAGCGTTTCACTGCGTGGTGTAGTGAGGCTACTCAGTTGACACCTAAGTCTTGGGAGAGTGCACGGAATTTTGTCGATTATAGTCGTGGGAACAGTTTCGTTCGTAAAATTTGCTGGGGCGAGTCCCGCGTAAGCCTGATTTAAATGAGAGATTGCTTTGTTAGGTGCTGAGTTTTGTGGAATCGGTGTGACCGATATCCCGTCTGCATTGTATGTTGAGTGGTCGCGACGCGCCCATAGGTAATTGGGTTGCTTGTCGTTTTTATTGAGGTGGTTTGGGTATTGTGCGTGTGTGTACCGAGAAGGGGAAGCCTCGAACACGTGTTGGTAGTTGTATTTTCAAGACCACTAGCTTGCAGCAGACAGCGAATTGGCTCATAGAACGACGAACTGTTTCACTATACGGTGATGGTGTGCACGTATCACTGAGTAGACAAGCGATAGTTAATTGAAGGAACCATTTAACGACCTACACGTAGCCAAACCAAAACTTGATTCATCAAGGTGACGAGTGGCCGATTTTAATGTTAGGGAACTTAGCGGGTCGCGTGTGGTCAACGCCTGAAGAGGTCAAGATTTGCTTTTAAATTGCAACTTAAGGTTAGTTGATAAGTGGCGGTAACACTTAGGATTTTTGTTTGATTTTTTTATGACTTGTTTCCGTATTGTGGGGACTGGCACTCGTTCACTGGTGATAACCAACGTGTATTGAGATACCTAGAAGGAAAATAAATCCAATTTTATTGGGGTTAAAGGAAACTTCCCAGTCTATTTAATTGGTATCTAGTGTGAATATATCTGTATCATTTTCGGAAGTATAAAAGAGTGTAATTCAGAGATATTGATAAAGTGGAGTCGATATCACGTATAATGTGGTGTTTTTAAATGTGTTTGGTAAAAGGTTCTTGAACGTATGAAATTATGAATAAGCTACTGAAAGTAGATCTTCTCAATATTAAAGAAAAGATTTCAATTAAGGAAAAAAGTTTTCTAAATGATGAATAAGTTTAGTTGAAGTAATTGAATTATTTACGGAAAGGCCAAAGATTTTGCTACAAACAAAGATTCGTTATTCTGTGACGCATGCGAAGTCTCATCACTTACATATTATCGCTGCGTCGAGTTGGAAAAATATTTAAGGGAGAATTAAAAATGTTTTAATTCCTAACAGTAGTGTTGGAAGTGTCCGTAAACAGAATAATCATTACAAGACGGTAGACAGATTGGTATTTTAGTACAAGTAATAATATAGTTCCGAGTTTATGTCAGAGAGTACGTACTGCGTTGTGAGCTTGTTGCGAAAGATAACAATTGCTAGTTGGATGTCGCATTTATCATCACGCAAGACAATCAGGTACTGAAATTAAAGTAATTTGTTGCTCTGACGAGATCAGTATCGTAGACAACGAGAGTGGTTAGTTCTGTCGTGGCTTGGTACGATTTCGGCGTCGTGTCTAGGCAGGGTGTTGTTCCCATTATTTGGCAGACAGGCTGTTTGCATGGTCAGCGGTTGAGGTGGCTGCAATATTAATTGTACTAAGGCTGATTTCGTGTCCGACTGGTTCATTGCCAGTGTGATTGCGGCGCGGGCTAGATTCTTGTCGTCATCAGAGGCTCCTCTCCAACTGGAATCTTCTGCAATTAGACAGCGTTCTGCAGTCTTAACATCTAGTTGAAAATAAGAAACTGTACCTGATTAAAGGTGTGGTGGTCGACTGGTAGCCTAAGGATACTCTGCAGTAACGGCATAGAGACGTTGGTACAGTACGATCCCTTGTCGTTGTCAATCGATCTTGGGTACTGCCAGTAACGGACCAGTACATACTATCGGGGCGGACACTTTAGGAATAAGCACACGCGATTGTCTAGAGTCACTTTGCAATAAAATCACACCGTGCTGTATGGAAAGGCTATGCCGACGAGCAACATATCGGTGCACAAAAGAATTCTGAATATTTTTCACGGAACGAGGCCAAGCAGTACAGGTGTAGTGCAACAAAAGGTTGAAGTCAGGGTCTGCTTCCGTGGCCTGCGCACTTTTCTCGTAGTTCAGTGGAAAAGTCCGTAGGAGTTCAGTGTCCCGCACATCGATCTCACAACGAGATGCAGCAGTAGCGTCGAATTCAGAATCAGGGCTAACAGGAAGGCGAGAAAAGACGTCAGCAATTACATGCTTCGAAGTGAGCCGGTATTATTTCGCAGTGATACTGTGACAGTAACAAAGCGCAATGTTGCAGCTTCTGAGCCTTGCGTGGCGAAACAGAGACTGAAGTGGCTTGTCGTGCTTCACTGGGTAAAACTTCTGACCAAACTTTGTCACGCTATAGATAATAGCGAGTGCTTCCTTCTCGATTTGGGAATAGTCTTGGTCAATAACTTGGAAGCGAAAGTAATCAGCCTGTCCTGTGAGCAAAATCTGTGAGAGAGCACAGCTCCGATTCCGTATGAAGAAGCGTCCACTGCCGAAGCCACAGGCTTAGCGGGATCAAAATTAACAAGGCGTCTGTCACTCAACAAGGGATTTTATGTTTCTTGAATGCATCCTGATCTTCTTTGGTCCAAACAAAAGGTACATTCTTCCAGTGCAAACGATGCAACAGAGCCGCAATCTGGGTTGCGTTGGGTATAAACCGGATATAACAACTCAACTTCCCGAGAACTGACTGCACGGGGCAGAGATGTCCCGGGTGGCCAAAAAATGTGAGTGAAGGAGATGAACACCTTGACTATTAAAGAAAATGGTCGAAGTATTGAATTTCAGTGTGAAAAAATGCACATTTGTCCAGGTGACACTTCAAACCTGTAGCTGAAAGCACTTGAAAAAGCGTACGAAGGTTACTGATATGTTCCTCCGGTGTACGTTCTGACACCACATTGTCGTCCAAGTAATTTGAACAGAATAGAACTTTTACAGTAAGCTGTTCTAAGTAGCATTGGAAGCGCTGCCAAAGGGTGAGAGTAAAAATTTGAACAATCTTAAATGCGTGTTGACCACAAACAGATTCTGAGACTCCTCATTTGCAAATACGCATCACGTGAGTCAATTTTTGAAAAACAGCGCCCTGCATCAAACCTGTACATTAAATCTGTAGGCAAGGTAATAGTTACCAGTTATTGCTTGTGGATCCACATTAGATTTAAAGCCAACGCAAAGACGAAGTCGTCCAGAAGGCTTAGATAAGATGGCTACGGGAGAAGCCCATTTACTAGCCTGGATAGGAGCAACAAGACCACTGTCTTGCTATTCTTTAAGTTCACTTGTAACCTTGTCTCTAAGAGTATGAGGGACGGAGCGCGACCGAAAAAGCTTAGGTTGCGTATTGTCCTTCACTGTAATGTGCGCAACAGAAATTATGTGCTCTGCGAAGTCCTTCAGAAACTCCTCAATCAGTTGAATAACACCGTCTTTTTGGTTGAAAGCAGAAACAGAAAGTACATTGTCCTGAATACGAAGACCAAACAAATCAAATGACTAACTCAAAAATATTTTCACAGTCTCTCGAACGCAAAATTGTAAATGTCACTGTCCTGGTGTGAGATTGGAACGTAGCAGGCAGCTTACGTCTACGAAGCTCTGGAATGTTCTGTCCATTATTCGCAGTAAGTTATGTGCAAGATTTTGTCGACTGTGGTGAGCCCAACTGTTCGTAAGTGGCAAGATTAAGCAATGTAACGGAAGCGCTAGTGTAACTGAAAACGCACACAGCGTCCAGCAGTGACCACGTTCACAAACAGTTTGTTTGACTGTCACTGCGCAGCACTTGGGCGGGCTGAAGGTACATCCTGAATTTGGTCGTTACTAGTACCGGTAGCCAGGTTAGAAAAAACTGCATTCGCTGAGCGAGAAGGTGCTCCGAGTTCACGAGAGCGAAATCGGGTAGAGTTCGTTTTCTGTTGGAAGCACACAACCTGCGCATGACCTGGCTTCCCACAAGCAAAGCAAGTTGCGTACCGTGAAGGGCAATTTTGTCTTTGATGCGTGGAAAAGCAGCACACATTGTCACTTGTTTACTTTGCCCACGGATTTGCGGCCTGTTCGTGCGTAGTGGTCGCAATGCCGTACCTGTTTGCCACTTTGCGTAACACTGCAGGTGGGAGATGCATTAAAGTTTTCCACGGTACAATCACACGAGTCCTGATGTAACACTTGTGTCAAAGTAGGATCACAATGTTTCACAATTTGTTCACGAATCCTACTGTCTGGCACAATGTACGAAATTACATTACGAATCATTGCGTCACTATAGTATTTGCTACAGCTACACTGAAAACGACGCTCTCGTATTAAACCCTGAAGTTCAGTGACCCACTGACAGTGTGTCTGTTCTTTATCCGCAGTCGAAAGAATCTGTAACGAGCTACAGCAATCTGTACCTAATCTTCGTAATAGCCGGCCGGTGTGGCCGAGCGATTCTAGGCGCTTCAGTCTGGAACCGCGCCACCGCTACGGTCGCAGGTTCGAATTCTGGTTCGGGCACGGATGTGTGTCAAGTCCTCAGGTTAGTTAGGTTTAAGTAGTTCTAAGTTGTGCTCAGAGCCATTTGAACCATTTTTTCTTCGTAATACTTGATGAGGGCGGAAACTAGGAACTCCGGCCTACTGGTCGGCCATAACTTCTGAGCGAGGCAGTAAACTCCTGTGCCGGCCGCTGGCAAGAAATAAAGTTTCACTGTACCTCGCACTTGTGTAGCACAACGAGCGTTGAACTGAGCGTAGTATTCGTTCCATTCCCCTTGTTGTTCATTGAAAGCTCGAAACGGTGGAATGCACGGAGGCGGCGCCGTAGATGTGACTGGCGGTTGTGGTGGAGTTGATGGAGCAGCGGCTCGTGCATAAATGAGCTGCTGGACAGCCGTCAATAACTTTGACATTTGGTGGTTCTGAAAGTGAATTAACTGCATTAGATCAAAGTCAGCAGTAACCGGAGGCGTAGGCGTAGGCACAGGTGGTGTAGGAGGCGGCTTGGAGGCCATTTTACTGAGGGGAGCGCCATTGCAAATTATAAGCAGCACAAATAGTTGCAATGCTCCTCTGAAAGAAAAGAGAGAAATATTAGTGAGGCGCTGGGACGGAGCTGCGTAGAGCGAAGGCAGCGTTGGCTGTGGAATCCTCGTCGCCAGACATTGTATCGACTGCTGTGGGAGTAGGCACCGAGAGTAACAGTAAGGAGGCCGGTGGTAGCCGTACTAACACAGCGATACGGGCAAGAAATATCATTCAAATTGACAAAAGTAGCACCAATATTTGCATAGATTAGCAGCGATACTGACAAACATAGCATCGGAATTTGTTAAAATAAAACATAAATTGGTGAAGTATAACATTGAATTTGGCAAAAAATAACAATCAAACGATTTTTCTTGCCCTACCTATTCCCTCCGCTCGGACCTTCCTTAACACTCTGCGGTGGGGATCCGTATCAAACGCTCTCTGAAAAGTGGGTGTGGTGTCACCGCCAGACACCACACTTGCTAGGTGGTAGCCTTTAGATCGGCCGCGGTCCGTTAGTGTACGTCGGACCCGCGTGTCGCCACTATCAGTGATTGCAGGCCGAGCGCCGCCACACGGCAGGTCTAGTATAGAGAGACTCCATAGCACTCGCCCAGTTGGACAGCCGACTTTGCTAGCGATGGTTCACTGTCTATATACGTTTTCATTTGCAATGACGACAGTTTAGCATAGCCTTCAGCTACGTCTTTTACTACGACCTAGCAAGGCGCCATATTCAGTTACTATGAATGTATTCTGAACAGATAATATTGTGACTCATGTACTGTCAAGAGCGACGTTCATCATTAATGGATTAAAGTTAATTATCAAACTAATTACGTCCGCTTTCTGAATTCTAATTCCTCGTAATGTTCCAGACCTCACGTCAGTATAGTTCTTCCCTCCTCACGCCAGCCTGCGTGACCTAAAACGCGTGCATTTCGGCCTCCACTGGTAACACGGTGTTGGCTCTTCTGCCAACACAATAGTGGGAATATGGAATCTGCCTGTTGCACTTCATCCATGGTTCGCAGGATATCGTGCCATAAAACGGCAAGCTGAGTTTTGCACTAGCGATATTTTCTAGATCCGCTCTGATCTGTGTTCAGAAGCTTTTCTGTCTATATAGAAGTTATTATATTCGAACTTAGAATATGCTCAAGAAATCTGCACCATACCTGTGCTACTTATATGGGTCTGTAATTATACAAATCCGTTCTTTTAGCGTTCTTATATTCAGGAGTCACCTCCGCTTTTTTTCCGATCGCTTGGAATCTTATGCTGAGGGAGAGATTCGCGATAAACGCAAGCTAAGTAAGGGGTCAATGCCGTCGAGTACTCTCTGGGATTCCATCCGGACCTGGTGACTTATTTGTTTTCAGAGCTTTCACTTGATTCTCAAGGCCAGGGGTGCCTATTTCTACGTCCTCCATTCTGGAGTCTGTGCGACGGTCAAATGCGCGAATGATATCTTAAACGAGAGATTAAAAACTCTTTAGCTGTATTCTATTCACACACCAGACTTCTCGACGAGTGACTGGATAGAAGTCTTTCATCCGCTTAGTGATTTTGAGTACGACCAAAATTTTCTCGGTTTCTCGACAAGATTCTTCGCCAAGGCGTGGCCGTGAAAGTTATTGTATGCTTCACACATCGTCCGTTTTGTAGACGCACAAATTTCTAATAACTTTTGCCTGCCGACGTTTCCATGTTCTTCTTTGCCCCTTTAGTGCAACAATGCCACTTCCTGGACATTTTTTCGAATTGCGCTATTAACCCACGTTGGGTAAGCAATATTTACAATCAGTTTACACTTTTCCCATAATTAATAATTTTGGAACAGAATTGCACTCATTCGTTGTCTAAGTGTGACGCAAACAACTCGATATGGTGGCATCATGATCACCAATCCCTATCTCTGTACAGACTCAGTCGATAAGTTCACGTCTGTTTGTAGTTAGAAGGTCTAAAAATTTCCTTTGATTTTGGACTATCGAACTAGTTGCTCAAGACAGTTTTCGGAAAACGTCTTCAAAACTTATTCACAATACTGCTTACGTAGGCGGCGGCCCAGTCCGCATATGATCGATTGGGCCTTTTTGTTTCCACTAATACGATTTTTGTCAAATAATGTTACTATAGTAAAGAGATTATTCTAAAAAAACTCATTTCTTTCAGATTCGTTAGACTCTCCATTTTTTTTGTATTAGGTTATACGTTTCTGTACTTCCAGACAACAACATGGCCTTTTATGTTTCCGAGCCTTAAATTTGACAAGCTGGAAAGTATAACTGCAATCGTAGTTGTCCATTAAATGGTAAGCATTATTTGTGTTTATAGCTACTGTTTGCAGCCGGTTGCTGCCAGTGCCTACCATAACCGCCAGCAGAGCATCCGGCCAGGCCTCCCAGCAAACATATCCAGTGCTCACTGGGATTCTTTACGAACTGTCTACTGTTTCTCCGAGGGGCTCCATTACCTACCTGACGCTGAAGCTTGCAGTGACCAACAATGCACTCTCTGCGATTGACGTGATTTAGCAGGAAAATCGCCCCCCTGACCCAAAAGACGAGGCATCCCGGAGTGGCTCCGATGTGTTGTCAACACTGGGCAGCACCTCATACCTGTTGCTAAGTCGTACGGCCGGTCTGTTCCTACATTTGCATTCCGCCCAGAGATACAGGAAGCCACCACTCTCTTGCGCTCACCCTCCAGTGGCAATCGACGGGTCAAATGTTGCGCATTTGAAAAGACAGTGATATTGTGGTTACCAGGGGAGCCAGGTGGTACAAGAGCTTTCACAGCCTTCGTCTCTGGTGCTCCAGTATATCTGCAGTTTAGATTAGCATCCAGAAGCATGACAATAGACCAACGCAGCATCTAGCTGTTTCCAGATAAAGGCCAAATAACCTAGGGTCCGCACACAATAAGCACAGTCCCTACCCATTTATAAGTGCTAAACAAGAAAATAAAAACTAGCCTCGGTGTCTTTAATCATTGTCACAGAATGAAAACCACAAGCTGATACATAAACTCTAGCCAACTGCTGAACCCAGGTGCACAGCTCATAGACAGAAAATGACCTTTACTAATAAATCACAGTCAGGGTGTATACGTGGACAAGGAAAAAAATTCCCGGATTTTTCCCGGATCTCCCGGTTGAAGATACACTTTCTCCCGGGTGAAAATACACTTTTTCCGTGTTAAGTGACAGTATACTTTCCCTCAGAACTGTAAAACGTATGAATCATTTGAATGGTTATGGTTCTATACAGTGGCTTAGGATTTCCCAGCACTTTAGAAAACGAAACTCACAGGAAAAAAAGAACGTTTTGGAAAGTTCTTTGATGTGCAGCAACATGTACTCTGCAAATTTTCATGTTACGAAAGTATAAATTCGCATTCCACCAAACACAGCTTGTTACTCTCCGATGCATTGAAATCGAGATTGCGATGCGCTTTTGTAAGCCAGTCATAGATCATGTCACGTGATCTCGCCAGCCGATGACAGCGGATATTCAGAGCATAGGACACGTGATGTAGTCAGCCAATAGCAACATCATCGTTAAGTAGCGCGAACACACAAAAATAGGTAAAGTTAATATAAATAGTGCTGCTGCAAGAAAAGAAAAGCTTTCAGATATGGTATTGGTCTCTACGATTTGTAAGCCGCAAGAGAAGCTAAGCTTCCACATATAATGTTGCTCTTTTTTGGACGTTTTACACTTTAAGATACATCACACAAATGTGCCAGTAAAATGTTTAATGCCGTCATTAATCTCTGATCTTCTGGGCTGGAAATTCTTCCAAATGGATTGTCATCAAAGAGTTGATTTTTAAATGAGTGTCAAACGCTCTGTGATTTAAGAAATTCATCGTACATTCTCGCACATAGTTCATCTTACGTAAAAGGAAATTTACTTGGAAAATAACGCCTTTCAAACCACAATTCGCAATATTTTCCCGCGATCTGTTAGAAATAGATTTGTTCTGGCAGACAAGAGGCGTCACTGCGCTTCCGCAGCTGCGGTGACGTAGGAAGCCCGTATGTGTGAAACATTAAAAGATCTTACATTATGTCATAAAAGAAACAAGACATCAGAGGATAGTCCAAGAGCGTCGGAATTTCGTGAACCATAGTGCAACGAATAATTCGCCTTGCAGTGTACATTCATATGTCCAGATTGCCACCGAAGTAGGCGTCGAACTGATATTAAGCTGTTCAGTGTGGTGTTCGGGATGTCAGTTTTCTTGGAGTACGAGTGCTGTATTACCTCATGTTGAGTTCTTTATTATGGCACAGTGCTATACGTGTTAGAAGATGAAAACGTGCATTTGAAATGCGACGAACAGTTGAAACTAGCCAATAGTGTGGTAAACACTTCGTTTCAAATAAATTGGCTGTCTCAGCGGAAAAATAGATCAAAAACCGGATTTCTGCAGCAAAGCGACGAAAGTAACTTCATTATTCTGCAAGGCGATTAATGCTTGACTGTCAGAAAGGTCGAAATAAAATCTGAAACTAATAACACATTTTAGCCTTCCGTAATTACGTGAATGTATTTTAATTCACTTGATAGCTCCCAGCCACAGAAATCACTTTGTTTTCATTTGATGTGAGAGCAGTAAACGAAGAGCAAACAGCAAAATAGCTAAATGTAAACAAGGATCACGTGGAGACTACCCCCCCGCACTACAACTTACGACACTCAGACTCCTCTGCGTATCAGCCCCTGATCTACGATATTTCAAACCGAGACAATAGTAGACCCGTTTAGTTATCCAGCGATTATTCTCTGGTTAGACGTCCGTACAACACGTTTTCCGCGCTAGTCAGGGACTATACAACTTGCCCTTTCTAGGTTAGCGATCTGACCAAAATTTTCTTTCAAAATTTCATTTTCTTCGATACACCGAGAAGATAATACGTAATCTTTCTTACCAGTTATCCCTGTTCGTCACTTATTTCCACTCTCGTAGTCTGAATCTATGGACTTCGCTAGTAATTTAAACAACACTGATCATTCGCATACCCAATCAATCACATAAACAAACAGCAGTTGGCATTCACCCGTTCGGCTTTATCCCACTGAATTCGTATAGCCCCGCCCCCTTTTGTCTGCTGGAAAGTTTATTTCTAGATGCGACGAGGATTCCCCTGGGAGAGACATCACGTACACTATGCACGCATTCAAAAATCAACTCATGATTCATTCAGAAATCAACTTAGAATGTGTTCAAAAATTCTCAAAAACCAACAGGGATGCGCTTCAAAATCGTTTGAACAATCGATAGACGAACGTGCGCTCGATGCTAGGCGCTAGGCGCTTTGTGACAAGGTTTTCTTCCTTAAGAATATGAGTTTGCCCCCGCCCCCCTAAAAATTTCCGCCCGGTTCATATACCACGGTTTGCTGCTTACACAGCCAGCAGCGACATTTCTGTAGACAGAAGCGGGAGAAGGTACGACTCATACGCGACTCAACTGCGCATGCGCATGAGCCCGCCCGTAACTGCTTAAATGGATCTAATGTAAACAGTTGTGACGTCACGAACATCGGAGGTAATTTTGTGTTACGATGCATTACGCAGTCTTTCACACATTTTGCTGTTGGCAGACACTTGTACGAGCTCTGTGTTTTTTTTTTATATGGCGCATTTCCTTCGCAATATTAGTTTTATTCTCTCGTTCATGTAATGTTGTTGCAGTATTATTCTGCAGTGGCGGGATACAGTTATATCCTTTGTTAGAGTATCGGTTCTTACCAGTCAAAATTACAAAAAATTAACTGAAAACTAAAGCAATGAAAAATTCCTGGAATTCTAAAAAATTCCTGGGTTTTTCCCGGATCTCCCGGTTGTCCCGGGTCGTATACACCCTGACAGTGGTGTTCAAACCAATCTTCGGACTAATGACAGCTCTATTTTTATCAGAACTAGAGGCAGTGTTACACAGTATTGACGCGATATCTCTTGCGGCTGACTAACATTTCAGTTATGGAATTCAGACTGCAGGAAATGAATCAGGCGATTTAGACACACCAGTTCCCTTGTTACAATCTAACCCCCTTGCGTGCCTTTCCGTTTGGTTCCTAGTTTTCCGACTTATTGACAATAAAGAATTTAGGCAGTCGTCTAGATTAGTGAAATTTTCGTTCATCCTGTAGTGATGTCACGTTCTCTGTGACGCCCGCCAGTGGTTGAGATTGGTGGCTGAGGAGCAGGCGAAGATAGGCTCTGTTGAGTTATGCACGTAGCCTGAGCGCCGCTGTACGGGCGAATTGGTGGTAACCCCAGACAGACATTGCATCACTAGTTAGATGTAAACTGCCAACAATCTGTTCTTTCCCGCGCCGCCACACAGCGGTCGCCTCGAGAAAAGCGTGAATCGGATCCTCGTAAAACGAGCGAGAATGCGAGATGTGCAGATATCCACGGGAAGGCCGTCGAAACAGAACGCATCCTTACGGTTTCGGAATAATGACCCCCTTGAGTACGACTCGCGAGCCAGCCTTGACATTACAAAAGCGGACTACGCGTTACAGGATGTCCTCAGCACGCGTGCCGGATACCCTCACGTGCTCCGCTTCCGCGAAAATCACTGAGCACCTGAGAAAGATAACACTAGAGCACATCGTGGAAATGAGTACCACCTGCGTCCAGAGCTTCACACCTTCCAACGAGAATAAGTAATATTGGCACTCACTCCCCCCCCCCCCCCCTTTCTATTTCTACCCTCAGAGATCAGATTCGATTTTACTATCCTCATTCCTAATGTAGACAAGGACGACGAAGGTTTAGCTATCCACAAACCACAACCGAAGAGTTCATCAGAGATGAAACACAAAATCGGATTCTACAAGGACGATGTAGAAGAAACAATAACGCGATTCATCAAGAGCGATTAGGGGATGAGACGAAGATCACGGGCTTACTCCCGTTACGTACTTTAACAATATTTTATTTGCACATGAAACATCTTTTGTTGCAAAATACGTTTCAGATACGAAGAAAGCAAAGGAGAAGATAATCTCAAATTGAACTAAGCAGCTTTAAGAGAGAATGCGACAGTTTGAAACAAACAATAGTAAGAATACTATAGAATTTGCTGAATCACACAAAACTATTTGTAAATGCCTTCGAGAGGATGTTAGAAGATAGGATGAAAATTTGGCAAGAGAAAGAACAGGAAAGAATAAGAGTAAGAAGAAAACAAGACCGAAATTAGGGCTGAGCACAGCTGGTGCAGTAAGCTATAATAGAGAAAAATTTCTACAACCATTACAAAATTACTTTAAATGTTTGTGTGATTAGAGAGCTCAATCAAAAACACGGACAGATAAAAATTAATACCGTGAGGTTCCGGCAGTGATGCCAATTGTGGTGTATAAAACTATTTGAAACATGTAGAAAGGGAAGACGTTTGTAAATGATGAATGTTTAATAAAAATGATTGAATCACAAGGAAAAGTTATGCAAGAGGGACGAATACAATTATTTACAGGATATTTTCGAAAGAAGGCAGTTCTCCACGAAATGGAACTACTTTAATTATTCTACTTTACAAGAAAAGGGCATACAAGACATGAAATACCACATGGTAAGACCATTATCACCATATCAGTAATGTACAGGATATTCGCTAAAGTTGTGACCACGAGCATAGCAGAAAACTAAATCTGAATCGCGGAAAGAAACAAGATGGCTTTAAAAGTTTATGTAGCCCAATGGACCGTTCAGAAGTCAAGAGTGGAATTACGCGATGAAGGATTGAGCATGACTTACCGCTTTACTTGGGAGTCCGAAAGCTGTTCATCTAGACGACGGCGAATACGGAGAATACCATCCGCATCGTACACTCAAGTGACAAAAATCGCGGGATAGCGACATGCACATGTACACATGGCGCTAGTGTCGCGTACACAAGGTATAAAACGACAGTGCAGTGGTGGAGCTGTCATTTGTTGCCATCCCCCTTCCTCCTCCCTGTTTCATTCCACTCCCTGTTCCTCTCTTTTTCCTCCAACTCACTCTCCCTCACACTACTATGAACTTATGTCCACTCATAAAAAACACTCCATGACTATTCCTTAGATCACTACACATAAAATTAACTAAAAGAAATATACGTCACAGACAAACTTGTGGCAATGTTAAGCTGGCAACAGAACAAAACTCAATACACGCTTAGATGTATAAAAATAAATAGTAAACAGTTGTGTACTAAAAAGTGTGTTGTGTAAAACGTAAGAAATGCGTATTTCTGCAGATAAGTGAAAAATCGTACTGCAAGTATCAGTGACTAACTAACAAAGACACCAAAGAAGCAGAAGACATTTCCTGATGTAGGCGAGAAAAGACGTAGAAATCACCGAACGTAAAAACGAAAAAATTGTTAACGAACTGTTTTTCGATGTTAAAAACAAATCAAATTGTATATTTCTTTAATTACAGACCACTGATGATGACTTACTCAATAAAGCGAAATACGTCTGGTGAGAAAAACACGCATTTCCTTTTAGTTGTAACGACGGAACGAATATAACCTCAGGAACTGTAACCGAAATATAGATAGTATGACCACACAAACGAATAATTTAAATGTACTCAGGTGAATCATGTGAAAAAGTTTCCAATCTGATTATGGCGACACGACGGAAATTAACGGACTTCTAACGCGAAATGGTAGTTGTAACTAGACGCTTAGGACATTTCGTTTCGGAAATCGTTTGGGAATTCAATATTCCGAGATCCACAGTGCCGAGAACGTGCCGATAATACCAAATTCCAGGCATTATCTCTCACCGTGGACAGCTCAGTGGCCTTCTCTTAACGACCGAGAGCAGCGGCATTTGCGTGGTGTTTTCAGTATCAACAGACAAGCCACACTGCGCGAAATAACCGCAGAAATCAATGAGGGACGTACGACGAACTTATCGGTTAGGACAGTGCTGCGAACTTGGGCTTTAACGGCAGCAGACGACCGACGCGAGTACCTTTGCTAACAGCACGACATGGCCTGCAGCTGCTCTCCTGGACTGGTGACCATACTGTGGCCTGGTCAAATGAGTCCCATTTCCAGTTGGTACGAGCCGATGGTGGGTACCAGTGTGGCGCAGGCCCCACGAAGCCGCGGACCTAAGTTGTCAACAACGCCCTATGCCAGCTGGTGGTGGCTTTATAGTGGAGTAGGCTGTGTACACATGAAATAAGACTGTTTCAGCTAGTCTAACTGAACCGATCAACGACTGGAAATGGTTATGTTCGGCTACTTGGAAACCATTTGCTGCCGTTCGTGGTCTTCATGTTCCCAAAAAACTATGGAATTTTCATGGATAAAAATGCGCTATGTCACAGGACCTCTGTTGTTCGTGATTGGTTTGAAGAACATTTTGGATGGATCGCGCGAATGATTTGGTCTCCCAGATCGCCCGACATGAATCCCATTGAACATTTGTGGGACGTGAACGAGAGATCAGTTCGTGCACAAAATCCTGCACGGGCAACACTTTCGCAGTTATGGGCGGCTATAGCATGGCTCTGTAATCTGCAGGACGCTTCCAGCGACTTGTTCAGTCTATGCCACGTCGCGCCGCTGCACTATACCGGGCAAAAGGAAGCCCGACACGATATTGTGAGGTATCCCACGATTTTTGTCTCCTCATTCTATAACAAAAAGGATGATTCATCTGACCAGGAAATATGTTCCACTGGTCTGTGATCCAGTCTCGATAACTTCGTGCCTATTGAACTCTTAACTGACGATGTGTCAGCATGGGAACTAGCAGATGTCGTCTGCTGCAGAGGCCAATTTTCGATAATGTGGTCTGAAACGTTTGTACACGTCCCAGCTTTGTACTCTCTCGTCAGGTCGATCACACATCGCCACCTCTCGTGATTTACAGTGCATGTCTCCAACCTCCACGTTCTCTTATGAGGCGAGGACGTACATCACATTGTTGCCCATTTTGTGGTTTTACCGACCTTTAATCACTTTCTACAGATGCTTGCAACAACTGCAAGCGAATAGCCGACCACTTTCACCTTTTCCAACATGCTCGTTCCCAGGCACTGGAACAGGAAAATCTGCTCATTTAGAAAGTCACTCATGTCAGTGGATTTCCCCATTTGCTGCCCGTATAGTCGCTAAAACGATTCCTCATTCGTCTCCGCTTCCTATCAGCGTCACTTTTCCATAACGCCACCAGAGAACGTTCAATCTCCCTGTGGGCAGTATTCATAATATTTCGGTGGGCAGTGCTGATAATACACTCATCAAAACAAGTTTTGCATAACCCTAATTCCCAGAACTCCTGAAGATAGACGTTGACTGTGGATATTGTATCACAGATACAGTCCCTTTGACTGTTCAGAGATGTCACTAAACCCGCCCAAAGATGTAAACAACCATGCAGGAGTAGCGCCTATTAGACGGAGGGGGTCCGACAGCCGATCAGTTCCAGTCATTCCACCAGGAAGGAGGTACACAGCTTGTGTAGTCTATAGTTAACCATGACTAGACGGTCAATATCTCTGTTTGATCGCGTCCACATTGTTGATTTGTGCCTGGAAGAGCTCTTAACAAGGGAAGTGTCTACGCGTCTCGGAGTGAGCCAACGCGATGTTGTTCGGACATGGAGGAGATACAGAGAGACAGGAACTGTCGATGACATGCCTCGCTCAGGCCGCCCAAGTGCTACTATTGCAGTATACTACAGCTGCCTACGGATTATGGCTCGGAGGAACCCTGACAACAACGCCACCATGTTGAATAACGTTTCTCGTGCAGCCACAAGACGTCGTGTTACGACTCAAACTGTGCGCAAGAGGCTACATGATGCGCAACTTTACTCCCGACGTCAGTGACGAGGTCCATCTTTGCAACCACACCATGCAGCGCGGTACAGATGGGCCCAACAACATGCGAATGTACCGCTCAGGATTGGCATCACGTTCTGTTCACCGACGAGTGTCGCATATGCCTTCAACCAGACAATCGTCGGAGACGTGTTTGGAGGCACCCGGTCAGGCTGATCGCCTTAGACACACTGTCCAGCGAGTGCAGCAAGGTGGAGGTTCCGTGCTGTTTTGGGGTGGCATTATGTAATCGTAAGGCTGCAAAGCGAAATGAAGTCGAATGAGCACGTCAGGTTGGTAGTGGAGAAGGTCTATGCTCGACTTCGTTTTCTTAGGAGAATTTTTGCGTGCCCCACAACATCGGATTAAAGAAATACATCAAACCCATTTAGAGTAATGCCGTCAGACGTAGGTTCCAACAGCACGCAGGTATTACAAATATGCTTCCTGAACTTAAATGGGATTTCCTTGAGGGAAGACGATGTTATTTTCTCGAGAGACACTTGCAGAAATTTAGAGAACCGGCATTTGAGGCCGACGATTCTACTGCCGTCAACGTACATTTCGCGTAAGGACCACGAAGATAAGATCCTAGAAATTAGGGCACGTATGGGAGCTTTTGGACAGTCTTTTTTCCCTCGCTCTATTTGCGTTTGGAACAGGAAAGGCAATGACTAGGACTGGTACATGGTAGCCACAGCCATGTATCGTATGTTCACTTGCGGAGTATGTATGTAGAGGTAGATGTAGTTGAAATTAAGACCGTAAATACTTTTAAATACTTTACTGTATACAACTGGCGCGAATTACATCACATTGCTGAATTCGATTGAGTACCTGAGAAACCATTTATGTGCCGTGTGATGTATCTGTTCCTCTGAAAGGAACTTCTTGCCGTCTAATATTTCTTTGAGAGGTTCAAACATATGCAAATCATTCCGGAAAAGATTAAGTGAATATGATGGAAGACATTAAATCTCCAGGACTGTAAATTATCTAATTTTTGCGCGCGTTGTATAAGGGCTTGAATTTTCGTGAAACTGAACACATGGAGTCATCAATCAACTTCGTTTTGATCAGAAAGCAGTCTCGGAAGATGAATTTTTAAGAGGTCTGAGTATGAAGCACTAGCGATTATAGTCCGTTAGAGTGTATAGTAGTCCATTTTGACGCCTTTATCGTCCTAAAAGAGCGTCACCACAACCTGTGCACTTTTTCTTAGGTGAAGAAGACTAGAGCCAATCATTACTCTCCGAGTTCGTTACTTGTTGGTGGTAGCGGATGCAAGCTAATTCTTGCTAACAATTGTCCCCGGTAACTATTCCTGATACGAAAGCAACACTTCCGTTTTCACCATACCGCAGACGTTAGACACGCTCATTAACACGTTGGTGTTTCTCCTCAAGAGTAATATTCTTTTGTAGGGCATAGATACTTTCTAAAATGGAAACAGATGGTGCGGCGCCGCGCGGGGTAGCCGCCCGGCCTAGAGCGCTTTGCCACGGCCCGCACGGCTCGCCCCGTCGGAGGCTCGAGTCCTCCCTCGCGCAAGAGTGTATGTTGTCCTCAGAGTAAGTTAGTTTAAGTTAGATGAAGTAGTGTGTAAGCTTATGGACCGATGACCTCTGCAGTTTGGTCCCGTCAGACCTCACCACAAATTTCCAATAAATTTTCAGATGGCGCGGCGTGGTGAAGCAGTATCATACAGCGTCACTCAAAGTTTTCCATTACGACGGATCCAACTACTACAGTGTTTCCTGCTGTCATAGCGCGATTTGCGTGTTCAGGACATGAAACATCGACCGCGAACCTTATAAAATCTGCAAACCATCGATTCCATTCATAGACATGCTGTTGGACAAACAAGCATCAGAGTACTATATGTCCATTCTGTTATGAACTTCATTACGTTTCACGATGACGGAGTGGATGTCGCTTAAGCGCATGCCTGTGCAATGGCACTCGGTGCGGAGGTGGCCGATTCTAATTCGGAGAAATTATCACTGCTAGTAATTGACAGGCGAGGGAACGAGAGGTGTTGGCGTAATTTTCCTGATCATCAGACTTTGTGCCAATCTCCCGGGTTACATTTCAAATTCCTCCGCAGTGTCTCATAAACTAAGGGCTCGTGACACTGTTGATGGTGATCTGTCTGTCGCATGGGGACGCAAAGTTCGGCAGCCACATTCGTGCTATTTCTACATCTACATCTACATCTACATTGATACTCCGCAAGCCACCTAACGGTGTGTGGCGGAGGGCACTTTACGTGCCACTGTCATTACCTCCCTTTCCTGTTCCAGTCGCGTATGGTTCGCGGGAAGAACGACTGTCTGAAAGCCTCCGTGCGCGCTCTAATCTCTCTAATTTTACATTCGTGATCTCCTCGGGAAGTATAAGTAGGGGGAAGCAATATATTCGATACCTCATCCAGAAACGCACCCTCTCGAAACCTGGCGAGCAAGCTACACCGCGATGCAGAGCGCCTCTCTTGCAGAGTCTGCCACTTGAGTTTATTAAACATCTCCGTAACGCTATCAAGGTTACCAAATAACCCAGTGACGAAACGCGCCGCTCTTCTTTGGATCTTCTCTATCTCCTCCGTCAACCCGACCTGGTACGGATCCCACACTGATGAGCAATACTCAAGTATAGGTCGAACGAGTGTTTTGTAAGCCACCTCCTTTGTTGATGGACTACATTTTCTAAGCACTCTCCCAATGAATCTCAACCTGGTACCCGCCTTACCAACAATTAGTTTTATATGATCATTCCACTTCAAATCGTTCCGTACGCATACTCCCAGATATTTTACAGAAGTAACTGCTACCAGTGTTTGTTCCGCTATCATATAATCATACAATAAAGGATCCTTCTTTCTATGTATTCGCAATACATTACATTTGTCTATGTTAAGGGTCAGTTGCCACTCACTGCACCAAGTGCCTATCCGCTGCAGATCTTCCTGTATTTCGCTACAATTTTCTAATGCAGCAACTTCTCTGTATACTACAGCATCATCCGCGAAAAGCCGCATGGAACTTCCGACACTATCTACTAAGTCATTTATATATATTGTGAAAAGCAATGGTCCCATAACACTCCCCTGTGGCACGCCAGAGGTTACTTTAACGTCTGTAGACGTCTCTCCATTGATAACAACATGCTGTGTTCTGTTTGCTAAAAACTCTTCAATCCAGCCACACAGCTGGTCTGATATTCCGTAGGCTCTTACTTTGTTTATCAGGCGACAGTGCGGAACTGTATCGAACGCCTTCCGGAAGTCAAGAAAAATAGCATCTACCTGGGAGCCTGTATCTAATATTTTCTGGGTCTCATGAACAAATAAGGCGAGTTGGGTCTCACACGATCGCTGTTTCCGGAATCCATGTTGATTCCTACATAGTAGATTCTGGGTTTCCAGAAATGACATGATACGCGAGCAAAAAACATGTTCTAAAATTCTACAAGAGATCGACGTAAGAGATATAGGTCTATAGTTTTGCGCATCTGCTCGACGACCCTTCTTGAAGACTGGGACTATCTGTGCTCTTTTCCAATCATTTGGAACCCTCCGTTCCTCTAGAGACTTGCGGTACACGGCTGTTAGAAGGGGGGCAAGTTCTTTCGCGTACTCTGTGTAGAATCGAATTGGTATCCCGTCAGGTCCAGTGGACTTTCCTCTATTGAGTGATTCCAGTTGCTTTTCTATTCCTTGGACACTTATTTCGATGTCAGCCATTTTTTCGTTTGTGCGAGGATTTAGAGAAGGAACTGCAGTGCGGTCTTCCTCTGTGAAACAGCTTTGGAAAAAGGTGTTTAGTATTTCAGCTTTACGCGTGTCATCCTCTGTTTCAATGCCATCATCATCCCGTAGTGTCTGGATATGCTGTTTCGAGCCACTTACTGATTTAACGTAAGACCAGAACTTCCTAGGATTTTCTGTCAAGTCGGTACATAGAATTTTACTTTCGAATTCAATGAACGCTTCACGCATAGCCCTCCTTACGCTAACTTTGACATCGTTTAGCTTCTGTTTGTCTGAGAGGTTTTGGCTGCGTTTAAACTTGGAGTGGAGCTCTCTTTGCTTTCGCAGTAGTTTCCTAACTTTGTTGTTGTACCACGGTGGGTTTTTCCCGTCCCTCACAGTTTTACTCGGCACGTAGCTGTCTAAAACGCATTTTACGATTGCCCTGAACTTTTTCCATAAACACTCAACATTGTCAGTGTCGGAACAGAAATTTTCGTTTTGATCTGTTAGGTAGTCTGAAATCTGCCTTCTATTACTCTTGCTAAACAGATAAACCTTCCTCCCTTTTTTTATATTCCTATTAACTTCCATATTCAGGGATGCTGCAACGGCCTTATGATCACTGATTCCCTGTTCTGTACATACAGATTCGAAAAGTTCGGGTCTGTTTGTTATCAGTAGGTCCAATATGTTATCTCCACGAGTCGGTTCTCTGTTTAATTGCTCGAGGTAATTTTCGGATAGTGCACTCAGTATTATGTCACTCGATGCTCTGTCCCTACCACCCGTCATAAACATCTGAGTGTCCCAGTCTATATCTGGTAAATTGAAATCTCCACCTAAGACTATAACATGCTGAGAAAATTTATGTGAAATGTATTCCAAATTTTCTCTCAGTTGTTCTGCCACTAATGCTGCTGAGTCGGGAGGTCGGTAAAAGGAGCCAATTATTAACCTAGTTCGGTTGTTTAGTGTAACCTCCACCCATAATAATTCACAGGAACTATCCACTTCTACTTCACTACAGGATAAACTACTACTAACAGCGATGAACACTCCACCACCGGTTGCATGCAATCTATCCTTTCTAAACACCGTCTGTACCTTTGTAAAAATTTCGGCAGAATTTATCTCTGGCTTAAGCCAGCTTTCTGTACCTATAACGATTTCAGCTTCGGTGCTTTCTATCAGCGCTTGAAGTTCCGGTACTTTACCAACGCAGCTTCGACAGTTGACAATTACAATACCGATTGCTGCTTGGTCCCCGCATGTCCTGACTTTGCCCCGCACCCGTTGAGGCTGTTGCCCTTTCTGTACTTGCCCAAGGCCATCTAACCTAAAAAACCGCCCAGCCCACGCCACACAACCCCTGCTACCCGTGTAGCCGCTTGCTGCGTGTAGTGGACTCCTGACCTATCCAGCGGAACCCGAAACCCCACCACCCTATGGCGCTAGTCGAGGAATCTGCAGCCCACACGGTCGCAGAACCGTCTCAGCCTCTGATTCAGACCCTCCACTCGGCTCTGTACCAAAGGTCCGCAGTCAGTCCTGTCGACGATGCTGCAGATGGTGAGCTCTGCTTTCATCCCGCTAGCGAGACTGGCAGTCTTCACCAAATCACATAGCCGCCGGAAGCCAGAGAGGATTTCCTCCGATCCATAGCGACACACATCATTGGTGCCGACATGAGCGACCACCTGCAGATGGGTGCACCCTGTACCCTTCATGGCATCCGGAAGGACCCTTTCCACATCTGGAATGACTCCCCCCGGTATGCACACGGAGTGCACATTGGTTTTCTTCCCCTCTCTTGCTGCCATTTCCCTAAGGGGCCCCATTACGCGCCTGACGTTGGAGCTCCCAACTACCAGTAAGCCCACCCTCTGCGACTGCCCGGATCTTGCAGACTGAGGGGCAACCTCTGGAACAGGACAAGCAGCCATGTCAGGCCGAAGATCAGTATCAGCCTGAGACAGAGCCTGAAACCGGTTCGTCAGACAAACTGGAGAGGCTTTCCGTTCAGCCCTCCGGAATGTCTTTCGCCCCCTGCCACACCTTGAAACGACCTCCCACTCTACCACAGGTGAGGGATCAGCCTCAATGCGGGCAGTATCCCGGGCAACCACAGTCGTAGTCCGATCAGGGGATGCGTGGGACGAGCTGGCCGTCCCCGACAAACCCCCATCCCGACCCCCACAGTGATGCCCATTGGCAACAGCCTCAAGCTGTGTGACCGAAGCCAACACTGCCTGAAGCTGGGAGCGAAGGGATGCCAACTCAGCCTGCATCCGAACACAGCAGTTGCAGTCCCTATCCATGCTAAAAACTGTTTTGCTAAGAACGTCTGAACTAATCTACAGAGAGCGCAAACAAATCGACAAAATTTAAACGGTTATTAAAATACAAGATTGCCTAGTAAATGCAGTAATGCTGCTACTTACGCACTGCTGACACTGCTCGGCGGCGGAAGGAGACTAAGCGAAATTACACTATTCAGGTACTAAAACACGATGCTACACTCTCAAATACTATAATACGCCCGAAATTTATGAATTAAACAATGCAAGAACCAAAAACACGCAAAGAAATTAAGAATTAAACTATGTAACAAATGAGTGAGCTAGGAGTATACGACTTGCTGCTCAGCTGCTTATCCAACGGCGGCAGGGAGCACACTGACTGCGACCAACCGACACTGGCCGTTCAAAACAAAACAGTAGACAAACGACTACGCGAATTTACACTATTCAGGTACTAAAACGCGATGCTACAACTCTCAAATACTATAATACGCTCGAAATTTATGAATTACACAATGCAAGTACCAAAAACACGCAAAGAAATTAAGAATTAAACTATGTGAGTGAGCTAGGAGTATACGACTTGCTGCTGCAGCTGCTTATCCAACGGCGGCAGGGAGCACACTGACTGCGACCAACCGACACTGGCCGTTCAAAACAAAACAGTAGACAAACGACTACGCGAATTTACACTATTCAGGTACTAAAACTCGATGCTACAACTCTCAAATACTATAATACGCCCGAAATTTATGAATTACACAATGCAAGTACCAAAAACACGCAAAGAAATTAAGAATTAAACTATGTAACAAATGAGTGAGCTAGGAGTATACGACTTGCTGCTGCAGCTGCTTATCCAACGGCGGCAGGGAGCACACCAAAAGTAGAGAAGACTGTGTGTCAGCATTGGAATCCGTAATCACCCTTCTTTTACGATCATAAGATACAAGCATGACTTCACACTACATACACATTCATTACAATCACCTACATTCAACACGTACACCTAAGACAACTCTTATACACCGCTATGGTAAGGGAGCATTGTACGCAGAGCGAGGAAACCCTTTCCGAATAGGCAGCTGGATCTACCCCTAGACATTAATGTAAAATGAGTTTTTCTTAATTATATTTCACACTCCAACTAAACGGAAATGGCATAAGAGAACTCTATTTGGTCTTGCAAAAAATTGTTACAGGGATGGCCATCTTTACACAGGCCCCATGCCTGTGTTGGTGCATCTACATGATGATGCCACTAGTGAATATCCGACACACTGTTAGAATTACGCTCACCAACTTAAAGCTAACTTAATTTCTGTTTATACTAACAGAAATGCTACTGCCAAATTAACATAGAGGTTGCGTTTCCTCGCAGTTTTTGCTACAGTATTGGCTACAATCTAGGTAACGTTTCCTGCATGTATATCCTCAAGGTTGATTTCGTGGGCAGACTTCCAGTTGTGAAGCGCGCAAATCAACAAAACATCTGAACTGTCTTCTCAAGCCCAGAGTGTTAAACAGACATTCTATATAAATATGAACCTGGCCCTGTAATGGAGCAGATATTAGGTGCAATTAGAAATGCTGCTGTCACGTAAATAGAATGCATAAATTAATAACAGTGAAAGGTTCGGATCTATTCTAGAAAGACAAAACAGCTATTCCCCTTTTCATTCTACATATAATTTATCACTGTGCTTTCACAGGTCAAGTGATACACAACAAACCTGTTCAATTACTTACAACACTCAATAACAAAATATTTAACTCTTTGACATATTTAATGGGCGATTATTAAATTCGTTATCTCTACGTATGAACATTTTTATCACAGGCAAGATTGATTAAAACTCTTCATCCGCTAACTTATATCTACGCTAGTGTAGCTGGTCAATGCACTGAGTTGGTGGAGAATGATTTTTCTTTTTAAACCAATGAAAAACTCATGTACTCAATGTGATGGTAGGTTAGTATCCTAGCTTTTGATATTCAGTGGTCAAAGCATACGCAATTTGGAGTGAGCAAAATCTCTACTCAACATTTACTGTGGCCTAATGCGTGATGTTACTTTACCCAGCGAGATCTGCAATGGCGTTGTCTCTGTGCTAAATCTGCAATGCTAATTCCCTACTCTGGCCTCGACTGAATTTACTTAGTCTCAGCTTTCCTTGGTTCGAAGAACGTTAATTCTTCCCTAGTCTAAATAATGGCAATCGCACACTTCCTAAAGGTTGGAGCAACGTGGACAATTTCTTTGCCTGCAAAAATTCCCGCAAGAATAATTAATTACCTCTTTGCTATCTGTCGCCACAATACATGAAGCATGTCGTCAACACTTCGTAGAGGCAAAGCTCTCAACACCCTCGCCATTTTCCACACATTTCCGCGGTCCGCCAAAAGACGAGAGAGAATTCTTTTTGAAATCTTAGTTCACAAAATGCTTTTATATAGTGGGGTCTCCTCATCGTGTCACATTTGCGTCGCCAGGTATGGCTTCGGCCAATCGCCGTCTAGTTAGAGGTGAATTTTATTTTTCTTGCCGAGTCACCGCCTAGCCCTGTTAAAACCGTCCAGCCACTTACCCTTGGTGCCGGCCGTATTTAGGTTAAAAGGAATAGTGTACTGTTCTGGCCTTATTCCTTTCTGTGCTGAAGCTCGCCATTCTCTTGTTAAGTGGGGTTATCCAATGCCATTAACCAACTGCTCGGTTCGTGTCCAAAATGCATTTCACTTTAACTTACTTATGCATGCCCCTGTCCTTATGTTGGTAGATATTGTTTTGTTAGTTTTCGGTACATGAGATTATTGTAATTGATTTTTGTTTATGTAATATAATTATTGTTTTATGAGGATGTCATACCGTATCGTACTGTCATTACGGATCAAGCTGATGTAAGGTCCGTAAAACCTGGACGCCTTACACATGCTGTCCCTTCCCAATTAATTTCGTGCTGCTGTATTCAATGGTTGACGCATTGCTCATTGCAGTGCAAAATTTTAAATTCAGTCAATTTTAATCATTGTCCAGCTACTGGTCTAACTTATGCTAGATGTTTTTATCCTATTCTGATTTGAAATGTATTGCTTTACATGGCATTTTCTATTTAGATGATTATTATATCGCTTTACCGTCCTTTGTAGCAGTTATTTGACTAATCTTTCAACTTTTTTCTCTCAAGTACTTGTGGTTAACTTCTACTAAAATGGTTCATTCTCCCTTTATATTCTCTCTTCACAATAACTTCAGGCACTCCGCAATTCTGAATATTCATGATATTGATGATTATGAAAGTTGAGTGAAGTTAAGGAAGCGTTTGTTACTTATATCTATTTTCCACACGTAAATACTATGTCAATATTGAATTGTCGTATTTAAAGTAGTCAATATTTTTGCATAACACAAACTTTATTCATTCACATTATTTCTCATTAAAAACACATGTTTCCAAAATATCTACAATATACAAATTCTTATTAACATATTTATATTGAATGGACATTTACAAATTTACACATGAAATACAAAATATAAAACATTGTACATTTATTAACACACTTTAACAATTTAAAAACTGAAATATGAAATACAGATGAAACACAAAGTACAAATTCTCAGTGGTACAGGTGCAACTGAATATTTATAGGCATCTCAGCTCCTTGCTGATGTGGTTATCTGTTGTGCCCTTTAAAATATTACAATGACTGCCACACGCATCACTTTCTTTCTTCACACATTTTAAACTTTAAACTTTGGGCTGGGTTTACTTCCCGATGCTGCTGTCGATCAGTGGTGGTTGATGCTGCTAGTCAGTTGTAGACTCGACGCGATTTTGATAAAGATTATCGACATTCATAGTTCTAAGTGTTCGATTACGAATGCTATTACATGGTCAATTCCATGTTGCATTCAAAAAATGGCTCTGAGCACTATGGGACTTAACATCTGAGGTCATCAGTCGCCTAGAACTTAGAGCTACTTAAACCTAACTAACCTAAGGACATCACACACATCCATGCCCGAGGCAGGATTCGAACCTGCGACCGTAGCAGTCGCGCAGTTCCGGACTGAAGCGCCTAGAACCGCTTGGCCACCGCGGCCGGCCATGTTGCATTGTTTTGATGACAAACTGCTCGTTAAAGGCAATGCCATGATGTGACAACATAAGTGGCCTTGTCCTTTGTTGGTGTAGTTGCCATCGAGGTTGATGAGTGTAGCCCATCGACAACTACTGCAGTTTGATATCCCCATTATGCATACTCTGTCTGATGGTTTGACCGCCTTTGGTTGGTTTGATAGTTAGGATAAAATAACTGCCACAGTTCTGTTGAATATTGCTTTCTGTTGATTCTGCCATACCTCATACTGGTTTAAGGTATAGGTTTTAGAAAGGAATCTTGCTGTCTTCTGCCCTCATCTTGGGCATCTTGGTGTAGTTGCCATCGAGGTTGATGAGTATAGCCCATCGACAACTACTGCAGTTTGATATCCCCATTATGCATACTCTGTCTGATGGTTTGACCGCCTTTGGTTGGTTTGATAGTTAGGATAAAATACCTGCCACAGTTCTGTTGAATATTGCTTTCTGTTGATTCTGCCATACCTCATACTGGTTTAAGGTATAGGTTTTAGAAAGGAATCTTGCTGTCTTCTGCCCTCATCTTGGGACCCTTTCTCCTCTTCGTTTCTTGCTGTGTTTTCATGTCTTCTTTTTTGGAACTTGCAACTTCTCGGGCATAGAGATAGGGTATGTTAATCAGTGAAAGTTATTCGGAAGGATTACCAGTAATGTTATGAGATATGATAAAGTTTGAATAGATAATTTCGGAAGTGATATTTCCTTTCAGTCATTAGCCTCTCCATTGGGTACTGAGAGTAATATTCCGAGTTTATTCTTCCAGGCGATTGTACTATGGAGCTGTTACCGACAGTTTGCTATTGTTAGTTGTTTCTATAACGTCGCCGTTAATGAGGTCGCTTCGCTTTCCTCGCAGGTGTGCGTTCTTTGTCCCTCACTGCTGCTGATTTTTCCCGTCCTCTCGCCATTGGGGTGAGGTGTGGGACAATATTCTTCAAAATACACCTAGCTCGGTCTCCGCACTAATGTGAAGTGTGAGTCAGTAAATTCCTTACTTCAGTCTCTGGTTTGTCGCCAATGTCCTATTGTGCAATCGTATAAGCTCACACTCAGACTGTAGCTTCCCGTCGACTTTCCGCACCTGTTGTTAGCTTATCTTCCTTCCCCAGACGATTGTAGTGACATGGCGTTGCGTGTGTTCTCTATTTCAACTCATTACCACTAGTTACAAGATCCTTTATCTTAATTTACAATGAACTTGACACTGAATATTTACATGAATGATACAATGAATATTTAATTAGTTTTTTTAGTACTTTACAGAAATTTATCATTTACACCGTAAGTTATTTTATTTTGTAATGGTTCCTTTACTTTGTGAATGAGTATGGATTCATGATATGTAGGTTAGTTAGTACATCATGCCATTAGTTTTCTTTCATATTTTTGAGCTACTTTAACGATTTACATGATTGCTATTATTGTACCTAAATTTGAATATTTACATGTTTGTGGCTCGTCGTGTCTGCCTCTTGAGATTTGCTACTACCTGAAACATATCTACATTCGTTTGCTCTATCATCTGTAATCCACTTATATTTTTGTTTCCATGCCTACTTGCCGTATGACCACAGCAAGAATTATAATTCATTATAAGCCTTAGGGTGGCTGACGTGATGTACACCTATATTTTTTCCTGTTCTTGGATTCACCAATTCTGCCGCATTTGCATGAACCACTTTACTAATTAACAAGGATCCCTTATAAACAGGATAAAATTCATGACTCACCTGTTTTCCTTTATTAGATAATAAGTGAGTTCTAACAAGAACCAGCTGCCCCACAGTGGATTCCCATGTGGACGCACCCTGTATGCTCTGAGCATCCTTTTTGCAACTGATCGTTTAATGTTTTCGAGTGCTAATTTTATTGGTTGGTTCAAATGGCTCTGAGCACTATGGGACTCAACTGCTGAGGTCATTAGTCCCCTAGAACTTAGAACTAGTTAAACCTAACTAACCCAAGGACATCACTAACATCCATGCCCGAGGCAGGATTCGAACCTGCGACCGTAGCGGTCTTGCGGTTCCAGACTGCAGCGCCGTTAACCGCACGGGCTAATTTTATTATCTGCTGGTGTGATGGTCTTCTGGATGGGGGAACTATACAACTTCTCTTACCCTATCCACTAGTCTTTTATTTGTGAGCGCTGTGACTGGTGGTAAACGTGTAGTACTGTGCGGCATTACGTTAATAATAGTCTGTAAATGATGTAAATTGGCATCCCATGTGGTATGTCGTGAACTACAGTACAGATGACACCATGTCCCAATATCCTTAATCGTTCGTTCCTCACAACTGGCGCTTGGTTTGTAACTGGATACGAAGATCGGTTTAATTTTATGTCTTCTTAAAGTTGCCAACCAAGGTGTAGACCTACATTGGGGCCCATTATCTGAAATCAACCTTTCTACATGCCCTACCTGCTTGAGAAAATCACGTTGTAGTGTCTTACTGATTGTAACACCCGTTGCAAGTTTCAAAGGGATCAAAGTGACAGACTTTGATGTTAACTCTAACACTACAAAGATAAACGTGTTCCCACTCCTTGTCCTTGGTAACGGTCCCATCAAATCTGTTGCTGCTTAGTTTTTTCAGTATTATGGGTGATAATGGTGGTCTAGTCTGAAAAGTAACGTGTTTGGCTCGTTGGCAATCCTTACGTTTTTTTAGTACTTGCCGAATACGTCTTTCCATGTTGGGGAACTGTGCGGTGTCTCTAATTTTCATAAAACACTTTTTCGCTCCAAAGTGCCCATTACTTAAGTGAGTGTACCATACATGCTTGTTTACGAGTTCAACATAAACACATACTGTCCATAAATTTGTACTTGGGTCTCGTCTGTAGAACAGCACGTCATTCTTCAGCAAATAATGCTGACGCTTGTCAACCGAGTTCTTGTCTTTCCACTTATGTTTGACCCTTAACACCTCTGGATCTTTGTTCTGTTCGTTTGAAAAGTTTGAGAAGGCTTTTATGCGGTTTTCAAAAGGAGCTCCACTTATATAATATATACCAATTTGGTCTTCATCTGCACCGAACTTCGTGTTACTTGGGATTGTACCATGTGGACACCTGGAAAGACAATCTTCTAGGGTGTTTGCTAGTCCCGGGCTATGTTTTACACAGAAATCATACTCTTGCAAGATTAAAATCCACCTTGCTAGTCTACCATGTGTCAACTTCGCTGTGAATAAAAACTCACGAGCTTTATGATCTGTGTATACAATAATTTTCCTCCAGAATAGAAAATATCTAAACTTTTGGAAACCCCAGACTACCGCTGAAGCTTCCAGCTCTGTAATGGAATGATTCTTCTCGCTTTTTGATAAGACACGACTCGCAAATACAATGGTTTTATGCTTTATCTGTCCATCTTGTTCGTAGTGTTGAAATAATACTACGCCTAACCCAGTCTTGGCGCTGTCTGTTGTCACAAAAATCTGGGATGAGATCTGGATGTGACAGTATCGGTGCTTCCGTTAACGTCTTTTTCAACTTCTGAAATTCTTGTTCTGCAGTATCATCCCATATCCATGGAGTGTTTTTACCAGTTAAACTGCATAATCGGGGTGTAGCTAGAGTGTCTACACAGATGAACCTTTTAAAAAAGATTACCAGTCCCAGAAAGCCTTTGAGCGTCTTCCTATTATATGGTGTTACAAAATGTCTTATTGCCTCTAGTTTTTGTGGGTTCGGTTTTATTTCCTGTGCAGATATGACATGTCAAGTCTATGTGTTGTGTTCCAAATTTGGATTTTTTCAAATTTACCGTTACCCCATGTTCTTTAAGTGTTTTCAGTAAGGTATCTAAAATTTCATTATGTTTCTCCCACGATGACTCTGCTATGAGGATGTCATCCACATAAAATGTGAATCACTCGTGTAACTCCTTAGTTAAAATACTTCCTAGACCTCGAACAAAAGCTGCGGATAAAATGTTCAATCCGGAGGAGTGTCTTTTAAACCTATAACACCTTCCAAAAGCAGTGAATTTCCTGCATTCTGGAGCTAATTCAGTTTGCCAAAAGCTACCTCGTAAATCGATTGATGATAATACTTTTACATTATGAAATTTTTGGAGCAAATCATCTAGTCGCATGGGTCGATTTGTTTCTGGAACTATTATTGTGTTTATTTGCCTGGAATCTAACACCAAACGAATAATTTCATCATCCTTTTCCACAACACGTAATGGGCTGTAATAAGTTGACAGTATCTGTTCAATAACACCGTCTTGTTCCTTCTGATTAAACTCCAAGAATACAGCATGTCGGTAACTCAATGGGATGTTATATGGAGCTGTTCTAAAAGGCTTATGGTCCGTAACCTCGAATCAGTATTGTAGATCTTTAATTGCTCCAGGTTTCGGTTCAAATACAATCGCTTGCTTGAGTAATATTCTATCTAATTCCAACCTTTGCTGATATGTTAACCCCTCTATACTTCATTATTTTTTCGATATCTGGGTAAATGTCTTCTATTATTCCCAAATCCATAGGCACTAAATCGTTCATGCTTAGATATCGCGGATTATCCTGACAAGCAATATCTCCATCTAATTGCATTTGTAACTGTGTAAAAATTCCACACATTTCTTCAAGTCTCAGGTTTTCCTCAAATTTTAAGTTGATTTCGCCTCAAGTGGCACTTCCTCTGCCCATATCCAACACAGCTTTATGTTGGTTAAGAAAGTCAGCTCCGATAATCATATCGACTGACATCTTTGGTGGGCCGGCCATGGTGGCCGAGCGGTTCTAGGCGCTACGGTCTGGAACCGCGCGACCGCTACGGTTGCAGGTTGGAATACTACCTCAGGCATGGATGTGTGTGATGTCCATAGGTTAGTTAGGTTTAAGTAGTTCTAAGTTCTAGGGGACTGATGACCTCAGACGTTAAGTCCCATAGTGCTCAGAGCCATTTTTGAACATCTTTGGTGGTATGACAAAATTCGTTTCTGTTACATGACCCTGGCAGTCAAATGCAAGTCTTGTCCGCCTTCGACGAACGTCCCATAATTGGTCCGTTTACTTTGACCTTTCGTGCTTTTAACACTAATAAATCATTGTCACTATTGCAACGATTGAATAACGGCTCTGATATCGCTGTTAACTCACTCCCACTATTCACTATTGCGTTAACGACAATACCCTTGACTGTTACCCGAAGTAACGGACTTATCTCCGAAGTACTCTCGTCTTCGACTTTCTCCATTAATATGTCCTCAGTTATTTCGCAATTTAACCGATGTATGTGTGTTTGTTCTGTGACAACTGGATGTTTACGGGCATCCATAGTTACTTCATCTTCCATCAACATCTGATGTCCTTCATCGAAAGTTTGGGGAGAAGTACTTCCCCTTTCTAAATTGTCCAATTCTATTCTCGCTGCTTCTAGATCAGCTTCTACAGTAACTAATCTAGATTTTAAATCATCATTTTCACACCTTACTACTTCCTTCAAGTTTGTCTCCTCGTCACACATCCGGGTAATCGTGTTTAATTTGGATTTTCGAGGCTGGCAAGTATCCTTTAAGTGTGACAGTATTTCACACTTAAATTCTGGGGATTCGTCGGATTCTACATTAATTGTGTCTGTACTCGCACCCTGATTCAACTCGTTATCATATTTGTTATCTGCCACTGAGAGTTGCAGATTCAAATTTTCAGCTATGTCGTCATTTATTACGACGCTGTCTCCTTTCTCTGCTGTTATGATTACATAGTCTCGGTAATACTGCCGTACTATGTCATATGTATGAATGCAATCTCGCGGCGAGAACACTGAATAAAATGTTCTTCGGTTTCCAAGCGCGTCAGTTGCTTAAAAGTACACCAGCTTTCGGCCAAGCACTCCTTGGCCATTGTCAAGTGCTATGACTGCCAGTGGGCTGTTGGTGCGCCCTTATATACGCTAGCTGCCGGCTGTGACGTCACTGGTGCCCGTGACGTTGCCATATATGGGTATGTTTTGAGTCGGCGTTCGATGTGCCCTCTTCAACCGCGTGATCGCTGATCCCACGCAGCGCTGAGCTGCAAGCCACCGCCTCAATTCAGGGTGTTTGCGGTAATTTTTATTTCAGCAGCTTCCTTCATTAAACTGTCCCGGAAACCGTTAGTTCGAGCCACGACAGACGTATCGTCAAATTTTATGTGGTGACCGTTTTCTAACGCATACTCAGCTAACGCAGATTTCTCTGGATAGCGTAGGCGATAATACCTCTCATGTTCTTTCCTACGTTGTTCCACAGTACGCACTGTTTGTTCGATGTACTTCTGCCACACTCACAAGATATTTCGCAGACTCCAGGTGTTCTGAGACCTACTGCGTCTTTAATTGGTCTCAGTAATTGACGGATTTTCGTTGGATGCCTGAATATTGATTTGATCTTGTGTCTTTTCAACAGGCGGCTTATCTTGCCCGACACAGAGCCACAGAATGGCAGTAAAGCAAGTTCTTTTCCTGATCTTCGTCGGTAGTCTTCTGCTGATATTTCCCAGAAATCACTTCTTTCACTTGATGGGCACTGTAGCAGTTATTCCTGAAAACCTTGCATAGGTGGCTCAGTTCATGGGGCAGGTAATCGTCGTCTGATATTACTCTTGCACGATGCACCAATATTTGTAATACTGTGCGCTTCTGTGCTGGATGATGATGGGTGGTGGCGTGCAGGTACACGTCTGTGTGTGTGGGTTTTCTGTAGACGCTGTGGCCAAGGCACCCATTTCGTTTAAGGTGGACAAGGACGCCGAGGAAGTGCAATGCATTATCTTTTTTCACCTCCATGGTGAACTGGATATTACTGTTGATCCCACTGAGGTGTTCCGAAAACTCGTCGAGATTTCCCGATTGATCTGTTATTCTTTCTTGAACAAGGGGTCGCAATCCACACTGTTCCCTACGGTTACCGTGATGTTCTGGCATACGCTGGTTTGGACTAACTTCCCGTTCGCGGTTTGCGGGTTCGGACTGGCATCCACATGTTCCCTTCCGTCTTACGTCACATGTAATTTCGCGTACCCTTTCTGTCGGATTATCGGCAACTCTTGATTTTGCAGTTTTCACAGTAGTATCTACCGACACTAAAGTGGATTCTGTCGTCGTCTGCGACTCCTCACTAACACTTTCTACGTCACCTCGACTTTCGATCGAAAGTAAAACTTCCGATTTCAGTCATTGAGATTGGTGTTCGTTTTTCTCTCGTATTTTTAAAATACGAGCATGGAATTTGTTTAATGCTGCTTTTGTCGTTCTTTTGTGAGACATCGTCTCAGCAATAACTTGTTTCGCTTTCGTCGTCGCTTTGATGGCAAAAGCTTCGACTTGTTGTTTAACCCTTTTGACACTTTGTTGCGTAACTTCACACAACGTAACCATGTCTATGTGAACAGTGTCAATGTCTGTTCTCAATTGTTTGTGCCCTGCAACGAGCGTTTGAAGCGCGATTTGCTCTTCCTTATCTTCAGTTCGCATTTGATCTAATTGATCTTGAATATTATCACTCGTTTTTTGTATTTCCTTGTTAGTTTCTTTCAGTCCCAGTGTTATGAGCACATTTAATTCTTTTTGACCTTGTGTTATGTGCCCTTCAATTCGCTTTTCTGATTCCTGTCATTGTTGTAATAAACGCTGCAATTCCTGAGACCGTTGTAATAAAATGGTTCAAATGGCTCTGAGCACTATGGGACTTAACATCTATGGTCATCAGTCCCCTAGAACTTAGAACAACTTAAACCTAACTAACCTAACGACAACACACAACACACAACACCCAGCCATCACGAGGCAGAGAAAATCCCTGACCCCGCCGGGAATCGAACCCGGGAACCCGGGCGTGGGAAGAGAGAACGCTACCGCACGACCACGAGATGCGGGCACCGTTGTAATAAACGCTGCAACATTCCGAATATGTTTGCGTTTTCACCTACACAATTTTCGCCTGTTTTCGTCTGATGTAACCATTCCCTATCTCGTTTTTGGTGAACCGTTTCCTTCACTTCCAAACATAGTGTAGGAGCACTAACACTCGTTCTTTCACGCAATTGCAAACCTGCCGGATTAAACATGATTACGTTTGGTTCAATATGCAGAAAATCACTATCTACAGACTCAGTGTCTGATTCATTAGCGACGCCGTTCTCATGTCCATTGTATGGACCATATTGAACATCATGTGTTACATTTTCTGCCTCATTCCGTGTTTCTACGTGTCCTGCCTCGTGTTGTTCACGCTGATGTACCTCTTGCATGCCCAACTCGACCCTATCAAGATCTTCGATGACTTTGCTTTGTCTTAATCTATTATTATCTGTCATTTTTGAGCGTTCCACTAAGCTTTGGTGTTCGCGAATTTTCCGATCCCGACTACGCGTTAACATCTGATCATATGACTTGATCCTGCCCCAAAATATCATCCATGGTCCTATATTCAATATCAAAATCCATTTCCTCGTCTTTTATATAGCCTTTGCTTACTGGAGTTAGGTCAGAACTCAACACAACCAAATTCAACGATGTGTTGCGCCTGAAAATAAGAAATACATGAATACAATTCTATCTACACTTACTGCGCAGTTGAGTCACATTTACATTTTTTTCTACTTTGCATTAGATTATTGTTAGGGAGTATTGTGTGTTTTGTACCTATCAAAATCAAACCCTCAATTTATCAGATTGCTGGTATTTCGAATCGTGGCAGGGTCGCCATTTGTGAAGCACGCGAATCGACAAAACATCTGAACTGTCTTCTCAGGCCCAGGGTGTTAGACATTCTAGATAAATATGAAATTGGCCCTGTAATGCAGCAAATATTAGGTGCAATTAGAAATGCTGCTGTCGCGTAACTAGAATGCATAAATTAATAAAAGTGAAAGGTTCATTCTAAATGATAATTAATTGAAACTCTCAGCTGCCGACACGTATTGCTGACATGCCTTGATGGGGACAGCTGAAAATGTGTGCATCGACCGGGGCTCGAACCCGGGATCTCCTGTTTACATGGCAGAGACTCTACCCACCTGAGCCACCGAGGATATAGATGAATAGCGCGACTACAGGTACTTACCCCTTGCATGCTTCCTGGGAGACCCACATTCCCAGCTGTCCAGAATTTACATATGTCATGTTCCTAATAGATGCTTTGCCCATCCATTCGTTACTCGCGTCCACTTAAGTTGACGATTCCCGTAAGAGCTCTCAACGCCCTCGCTATTTTCCACACACTTTCGTGGTCCGCTGTGAGACAAGAGAGATTTCTATTTGAAATTTTAGTTCTCAAAATGCTTTTATATAATGGGGATCTCCACACTGTGTCGTTTCTACGTCGCCCAGTATGGCTTCAGCCAATTACCGTCTAGTTAAAGGTGAATTTTATTTTTCTTGCCGGGTCGCCGCCTAGCCCTGTTAAAGCCATCCAGCCACTTACCCTCGGTCCCGTATTTACGTTAAAAGGGATAATGTATTGTTCTGGCCTTATCTCCTTCTGCGCTGGATCTCGCCGTTCTCTTGTTAAATGGGGTTTTCCCATGCAATTAACCACCTGCTCGGTTCGGCCGGCCGGAGTGGCCGTGCGGTTCTAGGCTCTACAGTCTGGAACCGAGCGACCGCTACGGTCGCAGGTTCGAATCCTGCCTCGGGCATGGATGTATGTGATGTCCTTAGGTTAGTTAGGTTTAATTAGTTCTAAGTTCTAGGTGACTGATGACCTCAGAAGTTAAGTCGCATAGTGCTCAGAGTCATTTGAACCACCTGCTCGGTTCATCTCCAAAATGCGTTTCACTTGAACTTACTTGTGCATGCCCCTGTCCTTATGTTGGCAGATATTGTTTTGTTAGTTTTCGGTACATGAGATTACTGCAATTGTTTGTATAATATTATTAGTGTTTGCTGATGATGTCATACTGTATCATACTGTCGTTATGGATCAAGCTCATGTAAGGTGAATAAAATGTGGACGCCTTACACAGTTATTACTTCGTCCCACATTTAACAGTATGTTTTTAGCACTTTCTTCCATCATATTTCACTTCACATTTATACGTAACCTTTACATAGCAGTAACAATTTAAAGTCTCACATCTTAGGGCATCCAGTAAGATGGACATGCAATAAACAGATGTGACAAATTGACATACTAACAATGTGGTAGGCTTCTGAACTGTGTAAAGAGTCTTTCAAACCTCCTGGAAAGACAATTTTTCTTGAAAAATGGTTTTTCAGACCTTTTTCGGGTAAAACGCGTTTTAGGCAGTCCGATAAAGAAGATTAGAGTGTTGGACCACATATTTCTTCGAAATAGCTGTAAAATCAAGGAAACAAACTCAGATACATAATTTAAAATAGGTTCATGTCAAAAATTACTGCAGTTGACAAGAGCTCTCGAAAGTTATTTTTTCATACAACGCTGTTTGATGATATAATTAAAAAACTTTACCTGGCAAGGGGCCACGCCACGCCATTCAAATAAACCAAAGCAGTTGGTTACTGTTGATGCTAGATAGTGTAACTAGCTTTTCTTCTGTGCTTGTGCCATTACTCACACCTAACAAGCGGCTTCTGCAGAATTTTATCAAAAGTTGCTGTTGTGGTTTTTAGTTTGTTTACATTACTCGTTTAGTACTGGCATATTCGAAAGAAGAGGAATTTGACATGCTGATGATACTCTAAGAATATCACCTGAAATATAATGAAGAACCAAAGAAACTGGTACACCTGCCTAATATCGTGATGTGCCCCCGAAGGCACGCAGAAGTGCCCCAACACTACGTGGCATGGACTCGACTAATGGCTGGAGGAGTGCTGGAGCAGTGCTGGAGGGAATTGACACCATGAATCTTGCAGGGCTGTCCATAAATCCGTAAGAGTTCTAAGGAGTGGAGATCTTTTCTGAATGGTATGTTGCAAGGCATCCCAGATACGCTCATTAATGTTCATGTCTGGGGAGTTGGTTGCCAGCGGAAGAGTTTAAACTAAGAAGAGTATTCCTGGAGCCACTCTGCAGCAACTCTGGACGTGTGGGGTGTCGCATTGTCCTGCTGGAATTGCCCATTTCCGTCGGAATGCACAATGGACATGAATGGATGCAGGTGATCAGACAGGATTCTTACTTATATGTCACCTGTCAGAATAGTATCTGGACGTATCAGGGGTCCCACAGCACTTAAAACTGTACACGCTCCAACCCATTACAGACCCACTTGAACAGTCCCCTGCTGACATGCAGTGTGCAAGGGTGGTTGGTTTTGGTTGGTTTAAAAGATTGGGGAAGGGACTAAACTGTGAGGCCATCGGTCCCTTGTTCCGAAGGAAAGGAGGCCACAAGGGTGAGAATAAGGCAATGAGTCTTACAACACCAAACAGAAAAATGAAAAACCACAACAATGACTGAGGGGCAACAAACATTTAGCTGGACAAAAGGGGACAAGAAAACCACAAAGACGCAAGAAAGCAGTTTACCATGGCTGGCTAACCATGAGGGTGAAAGGGAAAAGCCAGCCGCTCTCAACACATTAAAATCTCCACCCTGAGAGCACTAGGGTGGAGGACACAGGGACAAAGGACATGTGCTAAACCTTAGAGCAAATCATAAAACTCACCCTCACGAATAAAACATAAAAGGAAAGCTCCTGTTGAGGCACTGTCGCCCAACGCCGAAGGTAGGGTGCTGGGAAAGTTAAAAGTCCGCCAGAAAGCGACTAAAAGTGGGCAGTCCAGCAAGAGATAGACGACCGTCATTCGTGTGCCTCACCAACACCGAGGTGGGTCCTTGAGATGGAGAAGGTAACCATGCATCAGCCACGTATGGGCAATGCGGAGCCGACAGAGAACAACAGAGTCCCTGTGGGAGGCGCACATTCGGTCTTCCACACATTCGTAGTTTTCATAATGGCATGCAGCTTGTTGTGCATATTGATGTTATGCCATTCCATCTCCCAAAGCCACAAAACCTTTCAGCATAATAATGAACGCACGTCACTTTCAGTGAAGCCGATCTCCATAAGTGGTTTCCGGGTAGCCTGCTTGGCCAGCCTGTTGGCAAGTTTGTTGCCATGGATCCCGAAGTGACCTGGCGGTCCAGGCAAACACCGCTGAACGACTGGACTGTTCCAGGGCCTAGATGGACTCCTGAATGGTCGCTACCAAAGGATGACGAGGGTAGCACTTTTCAATAGCTTGTAGGCTGCTCAAGTAGTCTGTACACAGGAGAAATGACTCGCCTGGGCATGAGCGCATGTGTTCAAGAAAACGAGATACGGCTGCCAGCTCTGCAGTGAAAACACTGCACCCATCTGGTAAGGTGTGCTGTTCTATACGTCATCTATGAACATAGGCAAAGCCATCGTGACCATCAGCCATCGAGCCATCGGTGTAAACAACTTCATTGCCCCAGTCAGTGTTGAGAATCGAGAGGAAGTGACAGCAGAGAGTTGCAGGGTTAACTGAGTCCTGAGGGCCATGTGAAAGGTCCAGGCGAAGCCGTGCGCTAGGTGTACACCATGGAGGTGTCCACGAATGAAGCTCAAGTAAAGGTGGTTGAGGCAAGGACTCCAGTTCAGAGAGAAGGAATCGCACACAAATTGAAATTGTAAGCCCGGACCTGGGCCGCCGATGAGGGAGATGACAGCCGTAGGCGGGAAAAGGAGACAGTAATTCAGATGCACAGGAGAACTACAAACACGTGCAATGTAACTGGAGAGCAATTGATCACGCCTAATCTGCAATGGAGGGATTCTGGCCTCCACCAGGACGCTGGTCACTGGACTCATAGTAAAGGCTCAAGTCGCTAGGTGAACACCACAGTGGTGCACTGGGTCGAGTAAATGCAATGCTGAGGGTGCCGCCCACCCATAAACCACGCTCCCATAGCCAAGGTGGGATTGAACAAGGGCTCTGTGGAGTTGCAGCAGCACATAGCGATCTGCACCCCAGTTGGTGTTCCTCAGGCAACAGAGGGCATGAGGTGCTGCCAGCACTTCCGCTTAAGCTGACGAAGGTGAGGAAGCCAAGTCAATCAGGCGTCGAAAACCAGTCCTAAGACTCGGTATGTCTCCAATACGGTGAGTGGGTCATCATTAAGGTGCATCATGTAAGGCGCGCTTCCCCAATTCGCTTGTTCTTCAGGAAAATTTTGAAAAATGGAGATCAAACCTTACAGATGACTATCACATAAAGGCCAAAACGTGTGAGACTCCTTTTAGTCGCCTCTTACGACAGGCAGGAATACCTCGGACCTATTCTAACCTGCAGACCTGCAGGGGGAACTGGCCGATGACGAGGGGGTCCTGTGGATAGGGGGACAGCAGTGCCAGCAGCATGAAGAAGAGTGGCAGAGATGCCTTGGACGACTACATCAATGGAATTCGAGAAGGAGATGTCAAAGCAGACAGCAGAGAGGGCCCTGTGGAATTCCCAACATGGGGGCCTGTCTGCCTGGCGGCAGCAGGCGAACGATTGTGTCACTGGAAACTGGTCACTGTCACAAAGGTCATCATGGGATGACTGATGTAGGGAAGCCACGAGGGCAGGGGAGGAGATTGTGAAATCGAGTGCAGAGATGGTGTCATGAGTGACACTGAAGTGGGTAGGAGAACCATCGCTGAGGAGACACAAATCGAAGTCTGTGATAAGTTGGTCGATTAGGATACCCTGACCCATTGAAGTGACACTCCCCCAAAGTGGATGGTGGACATTGAAATCCCCAAGGAGGAGGAATGGGGGCGGGAGTTGCTGGATTAAGGTAGATAGTGCTAAATAAGCAAATGGCCTAGGTGGAGGGATTTAGACTTTGCAAATGGTGATTGCCAGAGTCGTTTGCACTCTAACCGCTGTCACTTCCAAGGTGGTACGTAGGGGGATCCAGTCACTAACGACATTGAGGTGAACCAAATTGCAGACCCCGCCAGATGCTATCCCAGGGCCAGTATGGTTCCGACAGAATGCTCGATAACCACGAAAAGTTGGAGAGTGGTCATCATGGAAATGCGTTTCTGGAAGAATGAGACAGAATGCAGAATAAGAGGAGACAAGACGTTGCATTTCCGGTAGGTGACGATAGTATCTGTTGCAGTTTCACTGGATGATCATGTGGCGCGTGTCCAAAGTAGGCATGAAGGAGCTGAGGAGAAGGTCAGGTCACTTTGGCAGCAATTATCACCGACAAGGATGGGGCAACATCCATAAATAAGATGTCAGACTCAGATTGCGAGGGAAGAGTTGGCACCTCCAGGGGCACTGGGGGCGCCTTGTCTTGGAATTTATGTTTCTTCGTCTTCTCTTTCTGAGGTGGAGGAGGGCAGGACACTGAGGGAGCACAGGTGTCTGCAAGATCAGGAACCGAAAGAGAGTGGGCGACCTTGGGGCACACAGATAGTGCGCCTCATGGCCGAGTGGTGATGAGAGTCTTCTGGCCTGAGAGACGCCGGGGAGAGCATTCATGGGAGGGAGCCTGATCACCGGCAGATGCTGTAGAAGGGGGTCACTTCTTCAGCCGGGGAGGAGTAGCAACTCCATGATGGGAGGTCGTGGGAACTGCAGGGGAAGTGGAGGGGAGAGTGGGGTGGGGCTGGGGTAAGGATGAGGGAGGAGGAGGAGGAGGAGGAGGAGGAGGAGGAGGAGGAAAGGAAGTAACAGTGGCAGAAGTTGAAAATAGTGACACTGGATGGAATCTCTCATACTTTTGGCGAGCCTCAGCTTAAGACAGGCGATCCAGGGACTTGTATTCTTGTATCTTCTTTTCTCTCTTGTAAGTCGGGCAATCTGGCGAGCGAGAGTAGTGGCGGTCAGCCGAATTGACACACACAGGTGGCGGAACACAAGGTTCCTCATGGATTGGGTGGCCACAGCCACCACACAAAGGGTCCACCGTACAGCGGGAAGACATATGCCCAAAATGCAAGCACCAAAAGCACTGCATAGGTGGAGCGATGTACGGCTTCACGTCACATCTGTAGCACATATCCTTTGTGGTGTCACCGCCAGACACCACACTTGCTAGGTGGTAGCCTTTAAATCGGCCGCGGTCCGACAGTATACGTCGGACCCGCGTGTCGCCACTGTCAGTGATTGCAGACCGAGCGCCACCACACGGCAGGTCTAGTGAGACGTCCTAGCACTCGCCCCAGTTGTACAGCCGACTTTGCTAGCGATGCTACACTGACAAATACGCTCTCATTTGCCGAGACGATAGTTAGCATAGCCTTCAGCTACGTCATTTGCTACGACCTAGCAAGGCGCCATTACCAGTTTATATTGAGATAATTAATTATGTATCATAAAGAGCGATGTTCTCCAATTATGGATTAAAGTTAAGTATTACATCAACTACGTACTTTATTTGCTACTATTAATTCCCTTAACTGTTCCAGACATCACGCGAGTCTGCGTGAGCTAAAAGCGTGCATTTCGGCCTCCTCTAGCATCACGGTGTTGGCTCTTCTGCCAATACTTCATCCTTGACATTCTCTGGGAGGTTATCCCCATCGAAAGCCAGAATGAAAGCGCCAGTATTGGTGTGGTTGTCTTTGCCACCCTTCCGTACACGTTGAACAAAATGAATGCCACGCCACTCCAGATTAGCTTGGAGTTCCTCATCAGTTTCCAGGATGAGGCCCCTATGAAAAATGACTCCCTGGGCCATATTCAGAGGAGGAGTGACAGACACTGCGACGTTGCCAAGACGTCATGGCACGATGAGCTGCGGATTGGGTGGCAGAAGAAGCTTTGATCAACAGTGGTCCTGATCATATCTTATTAAGAGACTCCACTTCACCAAACTTGTCCTCGATATTTTCCAGAAAAAACAATGGTTTTGTGGCAGTGAAAGTGTCCCCATCCGTCCTAGTACTGACGAGGTAACGGGGAAAGGGTTTTAGCCCAAGACGGCGAGCCTGGCCCTCCTCCCATAATGATGCCGGCGAAGGGGACGGGCCCACGTCATACGAGGCTGCATTTTAGGATCCTTCACCATTCAAAGATACGGCCGTTTGAGAACGGGCCAGATTTTTGCAGCTTGATACGCTTTATGCGCCAAGCACCCGCCCTGATACCACCCACTCTGAACAGGGGCTCTTCCCATGGCGCCACCCAGCCACAGCAAGGGCCATCTGGCACAGGGGCCGTTGACGGGAGCTCCGATGCTCCAAGAAGGCTAGCACCCACTCCTTGGCATACACAGGGAGGGAACAAAATTGCAACCAATGCAGGAAACCAAGGGAATAGCCATGTCGACATAAATCAAAACACCGTGAGAGGGAAAGGAGGTGGCAACGGGAAATGGAGCCTGGATAGGGAGGGAGGGGGAAGGGAGAAGGAAATGCAGCTAGGGAATTAAGAATGAGCTGCAATAACTCGGGGCCCCGTGTGCGCCACGCACGAACTCACGAAAGAACCGGGAGCCCAGTGGGGGGCGGAGCTATGACACCATGTTCCCATTTTCACCGAGTAGTCAAAACGCGTTCCTGTTACATTATCTCAGCTCGTCCTGTTTCCTCACAGGATGCGGTCTTAGATATAGCGCTTTAAGACTTCCATACACGTCAGACTTAAATTATGACGATCACCTACAGGGAGGCCAGGGCACAGACTTAGGAGTGGTTACAAGATGCAGAGGGACTGTCTAAAAACAGCGCTGGAGTTCTTGGTGTATGGGATCCTTTGCAGATAGCTTCGAAAAAAGTTGACTGGTATCGAGATACGAGACTGGCTCGAATATGATTCACCAGAGGCTGTAATAATTAAAAGACGTCTCTACAGCATCCAACACAAATATGTGGCTGAATGGATAGACTTCATTCCAAATTGCAGACAGCATTTCAGACTGCATTTCTGCCTGAGAGTGTACCACTATCAGCGACCCTTGTGTGCCTGTAGACTCAATACCGCTTTTTATGCAGGGTCATGGTAACATAGGCGTTATGATTGAGGTTTTAGTAGCGCAGTCCTTACGCAAAATGTATGTTGTGGGCTGTAGAATCCCTCTGTGATCAGCTTAAGATGTCATTTCTCAATAGCGTTCCTCGAAAAGAACAACGTGTTCCTTCCATGGATTCCCAGTTGTCCTATTTGGTGAGTGTAATCCGACTGTTGTTGTTGTGGTCTTCAGTCCTGAGACTGGTTTGATGCAGCTCCCCATGCTACTCTATCCTGCGCAAGCTTTTTCATCTCTCAGTACCTACTGCAACCTACATCCTTCTGAATCTGCTTAGTGTATTCGTCTCTTGGTCTCCCTCTACGATTTTTACCCTCTACGCTGCCCTCCAGTACTAAATTGGTGATCCCTTGATGCCTCAGAACATGTCCTACCAACCGATCCCTTCTTATAGTCAAGTTGTGCCACAAACGCCTCTTCTCCCCAATTCTATTCAATACCTCATCATTACTTATCTGATCTACCCATCTAATCTTCAGTATTCTTCTGTAGCACCACATTTCGAAAGCTTCTTTCTCTTCTTGTCTAAACTATTTATCGTCCATGTTTCACTTCCATACATGGCTACACTCCATACAAATACTTCCAGAAACGACTTCCTCACACTTAAATTAATACTCGATGTTACCAAATTTATCTTCTTCAGAAACGCTTTCCTTGCCATTGCCAGTCTACATTTTATATCCTCTCTACTTCGACCATCATCAGTTATTTTGCTCCCCAAATAGCAAAACTCCTTTAGTACTTTAAGTGCCACATTTCCTAATCTAATTCCCTCAGCATCACCCGACTTAATTAGACTACATTCCATTATCCTTGTTTTGCTTTTGTTGATGTTCATCTTATATCCTCCTTTCAAGACACTGTCCATTCCATTCAACTGCTCTTCCAAGTCCTTTGCTGTCTCTGACAGAATTACAATGTTATCGGCGAACCTCAAAGTTTTTGTTTCTTCTCCATGAATTTTAACACCTACTCCGAATTTTTCTTTTGTTTCCTTTACTGCTTGCTCAATATACAGATTGAACAACATCGGGGAGAGGCTACAACCCTGTCTTACTCCCTTCCCAACCACTGCTTCCCTTTCATGTCCCTCGACTCTCATAACTGCCATCTGGTTTCTGTACAAATTGTAAATAGCCTTTCGCTCCCTGTATTTTACCCCTGCCACCTTTAGGATTTGAAAGAGAGTATTCCAGTCAACATTGTCAAAAGCTTTCTCTAAGTCTACAAATGCTAGAAACGTAGGTTTGCCTTTCCTTAATCTTTCTTCTAAGATAAGTCGTAAGGTCAGTATTTTCTCACGTGTTCCAGTGTTTCTACGGAATCCAAACTGATCTTCCCCGAGGTTGGCTTCTACTAGTTTTTCCATTCGTCTGTAAAGAATTCGTGTTAGTATTTTGCAGCTGTGACTTATTAAACTGATAGTTCGGTAATTTTCACATCTGTCAACACCTGCTTACTTTGGGATTGGAATTATTATATTATTCTTGAAGTCTGAGGGTATTTCGCCTGTTTCATACATCTTGCTCACCTCCGACTACTGAAAAAAAAATTAATCGCCATTCAAAGTGACTTTCATGATCAATTTAATTAATTAGTGTATAAAATTGATATCAATAATGTGCCGCCTGGCAGGTGGAAGAGATGGCTAGGGCGCCACGGAATGATTTTTGACATGCGTTTCTTTTTTTTCATTGCGGCGATACTTTTTAACGAAATTTCAATCTCCCACCTACAGAGGGCGAGACAGACTCTCACGATTTGTTTCGTAAACGCTAATATGATATAGCATTGCAACTGTAAAAGGGGACCTGTCATAGTGTAGAAAACAACTACGTTTTCTTGAATTACAGCTTATTGTTGTCGAAATTAAAATGTTTGTGTTTCTTCCGACATGTGAGCCAATGACATGAAAGACTGTACTCTCTAATGTTATTCCACGTGCATGACAGTTTATTTACAGACACTGAATGCAAGAGACGCTCTCAGATCGTGTAATCTGTTCAACGAGCTGGAAGAAATTTCTTAATATAGATTTTTTTTTCTTTGACGTTTAAATTACTGCTTTTTCTTTACTCTCGCGACGGTTTTGAAATAACCAGGACATTTTGCGGTGATCGGTAGTTTTCGCAGCAAAACAGCCTAAGTTGTTTATTCCGGATGTTACGAATGGCTCTGAGCACTATGGGACTCAACATCTTAGGTCATAAGTCCCCTAGAACTTAGAACTACTTAAACCTAACTAACCTAAGGACATCACACACACCCATGCCCGAGGCAGGATTCGAACCTGCGACCGTAGCAGTCCTGCGGTTCCGGACTGCAGCGCCAGAACCGCTAGACCACCGCGGCCTCCGGATGTTACGCAGGGTGGACATGTCTCTGTTGACCATCTGTAATCGGCGGCAGTACACTTCGCTGAATGTCGCAAAATAATGAGATGCGGATTGTATCATGCAGTTGACTGTAAAAGCTATACCGATTTTTGCTCATAAAACTGAAAGTAAATGGACTGCTCCTATTTTCGTAGAAAGAGGACATTTATCAGAGTTGCAGCTGTGTTTTGCTGTTTCTTAATAGGAGCTTGATTACAGATGTGTTGACGTCAGCCCGCATCTCGTGGTCGTGCGGTAGCGTTCTCGCTTCCCACGCCCGGGTTCCCGGGTTCGATTCCCGGCGGGGTCAGGGATTTTCTCTGCTTCGTGATGGCTGGGTGTTGTGTGCTGTCCTTAGGTTAGTTAGGTTTAAGTAGTTCTAAGTTCTAGGGGACTGATGACCATAGAAGTTAAGTCCCATAGTGCTCAGAGCCATTTTTTTTGTTGACGTCAAATGCAATTTTTCTCCATCACTGAACAGCGGGCTGCTGCGGGCGAGCGGGAGTGGGGGCGTGTCTGCTGTAGTGGTCGCCAGACACAGCCGCTCTCTGTCCAGGGGGCTGTGTCGCTATATTTCAGAAGTACAAGTTGCACTTGAGGCGGCTGTCCTTTTATATCCTATTGTTTACTTGACTACACACGCTATTGTGTTGGTGTAGGAGCGTCGGCTTAAGGCAGAGGCCAGATGGTGGAAATCAGAGTGGTGGAAGGGGGGGGGGGGGGCGCAATACGCACGGTGGAACATTTGGCCATTTCACGAAGCCTGTCCCCCCCGCAGGTGGACGGTGAGGGGGGGTCGGCAGTTTGTGGATATCTATCGAGGAGAACGCACGGTCAACTACCGGCCCCTTTGCAGTCTTTTAGTTCGACGATTTTCCCCAGATAATGTGCTGCATTATGACCCATTCATTACGAGTGCTGGTTTTTTCACAGTAATTTTGAGGTGTAATTGAAACTGTGACGCATTTTTTCTATCAGTTGTGGTATTGTCTATTGGCATCGGTTACCTGGGCTGTAGTTGGTTTTTGAGCATGTGTCTACAGCGATAGATACTGAATGTTTACGGGTAATGCACTTCTTAATCTCCTCTCCATCCAACACCAGCATCTCTTCAGTTGAACATCGTGCCTGCCAAAAAGAATAAACATAGTACCTTACACACGTGTCTTTTTCTCGCCTGCTTTTTGGTGTAGGGTGAAGTTTGAGAGTGTCTTGTCGCTAGTTTCGAATGGTATTGGGATATTTTTTCCCTGCAGGTTAACGCCAGTTGTATGGTATCTTCAGTTTTTGATCTGATTTGCGCTTTTATGTCGCCCTTGTGAAGCACTATGCATGTAATTGTGTAATCATGCCCAATCCTTATGATTAATTACGTAATTAGGATCGATCTTTAAGTCCGTTTCCTGACCAAAATAAATATAATACACTATCCTAACCTTCCTCTCCCTCATCAGGACAGTTTCCATGTGTTGGGAGGGAGAACTTTGGCTTTCCATCCAGTAGAGTCAGGATTCGAGTCCCAGAAAAGGCACCGTCAATATTAATTTCTCGTCAGTTCTCAGGTAGGGGTGGGGTGGGATGTCAGCGCAGCCCTGGGACAAAGAAATTCCCGCCGAAATTTGAAATCACTGCACCACCAAAATTCGGAACTGCCTCCAGAATTCGAAATTCCCACCAATAGTTTAAGCTGGTGGGGAGGGGGAGGGTGGGGAGGGCTCTGGCACACACGTTAGGGTGAGAAAAACTCGTGGCCTCATCTGGGGGTGGAGGTGGACGTGGTCGCGGGTGGGCAGGGGCGGGGGTATTAATTGATCAACTTAATTAATTTGCATATCAATTTGATACCATATTGCGCTGATGCCGCCAACTCCATACTATTTCAAACTGTGTTGATTTTCTGTTAGTACTGACAGCTCTACGCAAAAGCCCCTACCCTTGGTAGTTTACTGATGCCCGTCGGCCACTGCGTTATCCGTGGTGAGAGGTATTGCCTGATGTTTTGTATTCTCGGCACACTCTTGAGGATGTGGATCTCGGAATACTAAATTCCCTTAGGATTTCAGAAATGGAATGTCCCATACGTCTAGCTCCAACTACTATTTTGTGTTCTAATTCTGTAAATTCCAGTCGTGCGGCCATAAATACGTCAAATATCCTTTGGTATGTCTCACCTGAGCACAGAAGACAGCTATGCCAAAGAACTGCCCTTTGATACCTCGTGTACACGGTTGTTGTTGTTGTGGTCTTCAGTCCTGAGACTGGTTTGATGCAGCTCTCCATGCTATTCTATCCTGTGCAAGCTTCTTCATCTCCCAGTACCTACTGTAGCCTACATCCTTCTGAATCTGCTTAGTGTATTCGTCTCTTGGTCTCCCTCTACGATTTTTACCCTCTACGCTGCCCTCCAGTACTAAATTGGTGATCCCTTGATGCCTCAGAACATGTCCTACCAACCGATCCCTTCTTATAGTCAAGTTGTGCCACAAACGCCTCTTCTCCCCAATTCTATTCAATACCTCATCATTACTTATCTGATCTACCCATCTAATCTTCAGTATTCTTCTGTAGCACCACATTTCGAAAGCTTCTTTCTCTTCTTGTCTAAACTATTTATCGTCCATGTTTCACTTCCATACATGGCTACACTCCATACAAATACTTCCAGAAACGACTTCCTCACACTTAAATTAATACTCGATGTTACCAAATTTATCTTCTTCAGAAACGCTTTCCTTGCCATTGCCAGTCTACATTTTATATCCTCTCTACTTCGACCATCATCAGTTATTTTGCTCCCCAAATAGCAAAACTCCTTTACTACTTTAAGTGTCTCATTTCCTAATCTAATTCCTTCAGCATCACCCGACTTAATTCGAGTACATTCGATTATCCTCTATTTGCTTTTGTTGATGTTCATCTTATACCCTCCTTTCAAGACACTGTCCATTCCGTTCAACTGCTCTTCCAAGTCCTTTGCTGTCTCTGACAGAATTACAATGTCATCGGCGAACCTGAAAGTTTTTATTTCTTCTCCATGAATTTTAATACCTACTCCGAATTTTTCTTTTGTTTCCTTTACTGCTTGCTCAATATACAGATTGAACAACATCGGGGAGAGGCTACAACCCTGTCTTACTCCCTTCCCAACCACTGCTTCCCTTTCATGTCTCTCGACTCTTATAACTGCCATCTGGTTTCTGTACAAATTGTAAATAGCCTTTCGCTCCCTGCATTTTACCCCTGCCACCTTCAGAATTTGAAAGAGAGTATTCCAGTCAACATTGTCAAAAGCTTTCTCTAAGTCTACAAATGCTAGAAACGTAGGTTTGCCTTTCCTTAATCTTTCTTCTAAGATAAGTCGTAGGGTCAGTATTGCCTCACGTGATCCAACATTTCTACGGAATCCAAACTGATCTTCTCCGAGGTCGGCTTCTACCAGTTTTTCCGTTCGTCTGTAAAGAATTCGCTTTAGTTTCTTGCAGCTGTGACTTATTAAACTGATAGTTCGGTAATTTTCACATCTGTCAACACCTGCTTTCTTTGGGATTGGAATTATTATATTCTTCTTGAAGTCTGAGGGTATTTCGCCTGTCTCATACATCTTGCTCACCAGATGGTAGAGTTTTGTCAGGACTGGCTCTCCCAAGGCTGTCAGTAGTACTAATGGAATGTTGTCTACTCCCGGGGCCTTGTTTCGACTTAGGTCTTTCAGTGCTCTGTCAAACTCTATTATATCTCCCATTTCATCTTCATCTACCTCCTCTTCCATTTCCATAATATTGGCCTCAAGAACATCGCCCCTGTATAGACCCTCTATATGTACTACCGCCATTTTATAAGTACATATCGCTGTTCCATGTCGTTTGTCACCTTGGTGAAATAAGCAGTGCGGTTGAATTTGGCGTAATTCTAATTGATCTCCTTAATGAAAACCCTGAATGGTTGTTTCGGATCTTAGATACCGTTGATTTAATCAATGTAGAATAGAGAGTGAGGCTTAATCCGACCTATTTGATCTTCTTTGCTATCTTCTTTTTCGTGGTCATTACCACTCGTTCGGCAGGTTAATTTTCGGAGTTGGTAATGTCAGTGGTAGAGCGTGTTCTGATGTCCTTCCTGTCGCCACCCCGGGGAGGAATGTGTGTACCCCAACTGTGTGCGTGTAGTGTTATCCTATGTGAAATTTTTCGAACGTTTGCTAAATGCCTGCTTTCGTGTAGCTGAGGCTCGACGTGAACACTGCTCCGGTGTTCACGCCAAAAAATCACAACCATTCTGGCCGACCCGCGGAACCTTTATCGTTAATGCGCTAGGCGAATTTTGTTTGGGTCTAGGGCTTCTCCTGAATCCCGGAAGCGGCTTGCTAACACGCGCGGCTATCTGGGCGAGTGTAGCAAGATTTCTCTGGTCAGAGCGTAATAATTACCTACAAAAGGTAGACACTGTATTACAGAGGTTTCACATTTCGACATGTATAACACATCTTTTGCTGGGAATATAATTGTTTTCTGAAGGCGTAAAAGTTTCTTCGTATACGAGCTGAGTATTTTCTTTTTGTAAGGTGCTAAAACTTTTCTGGCTAGAAACAAATAGATATCTCACTGACAGGGCTAGATCTTTCAGTGATGTGTCTAATATTCTCTAAACGTCCAAATTCAATAGCATAAATTACATACCAATCAGAACCTGTCATTAATATAAGTTACCTGTATGGGACAGAAGTGAAACGTTCATAGAAATACCAGGCAATGGATGTGGTTGTGTTCAGAAAATGCGGCAGATATACTGAATGGTATCTGTAGAATGTTGAGAGAAGTACTGCTTTCATGTGACAGTGCTGAGATCTACCTAACGATTAACTATGGCAATATTACGGGCCTCCGTGAACGTACCTATACTTACAAACTCCAAATATCACAACTACCGTGGATATGCTTATCTATTTCACGTCATCGTTTTTGTCGACATCGTTTTTGATTTCTGAGGTTATATTACTATTGCTGGCCACGGTAGCCGAGCGGTTCTAGGGTCTTCAGTCCGGAAACGCGCGACTGCTACGGTCGCAGGTTCGAATCCTGCCTCGGGCATGGAAGTGTGTGATGTCCTTAGGTTAGGTAGGTTTAAGTAGTTCTAAGTTCTAGGGGAGTGATGACCTCAGATATTAAGTCCCATAGTGCTCAGAGCCATTAGTGTTGCGTTACCAAATAATGACGGAAGGAACTTTGTTACATTTGTTTACTTTTTCGACTTGCAGCTCGAAGTACTGCATATGAATGAAACCTACACATTGGTTCGATTTCTCAGATGGCTTTCGTCAGTTTTGCCAAAACATAATTATTTCAAACAATAATACGGTTCCAGCTCGACCACACACAGTGCGTCGTCTTCCCCGAGACGGTACCCACTGTCGACCTTCAGCTGAGGCAATTTCTTTTGAAATGGTGGCTTGTGACGCTGTTATTATTGCGTCTAGAGAGCCCTACGTCACAAAGACGACATGTTCAATATAGGGTGATTCACAATGTTTTGACGATTTAAAATTTTAATAACACATAAATTGAAGAAAGTTGAACATTTTACACGAAGGAAGAACATTTACTCAAGTTTACCTATGAAATACTACATCGGACAAATGACGAATACTTGCGGTGTTTCACTCAGTTTTTTAACATAAAAGCTGCAGGAGTTCATGAAATTTCATCGCAAATTTGATCTTTTAACTGTTGCAAGCTTCAGGGGCAGTCGGAGTACACTCTCGCCTTCAAATAACCCCATAGGTAAAAGTACGGCACGGTTAAATCAGGCAAGCGACGCGACCATACGACACAAGCGGGCTTGGAAATTATGCGGTAACCAAACAATTCAGGGAGAAGTTGCAAAGTATTGTTGGATGTGTGGCATGTTGCGCCGTCTATTTGGAAACCAAGTTTTCGCAAAGAACGACGAGGGCTCGCCTGTAAACTGCAACGCATTCTTTCCGATGTTCTCGGGAGCTCGAATGGTTTTCCGATTCGATGCAGTGGCAGTTGCTCGGAAGTTTCTTACCCAGTTCAATATTGTTCCACAAGCAGGAATAGGATATCGCGAATGAATCTCGAAATTCTTAAAAAAGGCACGTTCCAGGCGCACGACAGATTCGCCGTAGCGAAAATAGCACTCCAGCGACCAGTATGACCAGTATGACATCATTACTGACTTGTATGTGGGATGAAACATGACACTCTGCACTACTCATAGATGCTACCACCGTCACTGTATCTTGTGTTTAGATTGTTATTAAACTCTGAAATAGTCAAAACATTGAGAAACACCTTATACTTCCATTGATATTTTATATAATTTTAAATTAAGCCGAAGGTCGAGTTGTTATTTGATTCAACGCACCGGAACGAAAACTGAGTCTCTCACAGGCATCTGTCCATTCACATTGATGTAAGAAGCCTGGATAGGCACCTTCCGCAGCGCGGACCGCTGTGACACTCAGTGATGTGGAGCCATGCCTACTCCAGTGGCTATTACCGATAAGTTTCTCGGTCGAGGATCCACGACGCGTACAGCCCGATAGAGGTGGTCTCAGATTCTCGACTGGGTTTAAATCGGGAAATTTGGGTGGCCAGGGGAGTAGAGTAAACTCATCCGGGTGCCCTACGAAACACGCACGTACACTGTTGGTAGACGCATCGTTCAGAGGACCGTCTCCAATGACCTCGTTGTCGACGGGACGTTAAACACTAACCACCACCACCACCACACGTTCAGAGGAAAGACAGACCGCACGTAGGGGTGGATATGGACTGATACATACTTGTGTTAATGCATTGTCCCTTTAAGAATGATGAGATCACCCACGGAATATCACGAAAACATTCCCCATACCAAACACTCCCTCCTCCGGCTCGGACCATTCCGACGGCTGCAGAAAGGTGTTTGCTTTCAGACGTTTCATGCCATACACGCCAACGACCATCTGTCCGATGGAATATAAAACATCCATCTGGAAACACCACCTTTGGCCGTTCTCTGGACTTCCAGTTGCCGTATTGGCGTGCAAATTCTAGCCTTCAACGCCGATGAACAGAAGTTAGCACGGGTGCATGAACGAGGCGCCTGCTCATACGTAACGTCACTGAGGAAACAGCAGCCCTCGTGTCATACAGGCAGTCAGGTGCTCAACAATTGCACGCCTGTTCGCCCGTCCACGTCTCCGCAACCGCCGTTGACTCGTGTCATCTATGGCCCGTGGTGAACCACAGTGGCCTCGGCGCCAGTTTTGGATAGCGCCATTTTGCGATGCGAGCTACACTACAACAACAGCGGTACTCGAAGTGTTTAAAAACGTTCCCGTTTCGGAAATACTTCCACACTTGAGCCGAAATCCAATGATCGTGCAGAGGAGGAGGAGGAGGAGGCGATTAGTGCTTAGCTTCCCGTCGACAACGAGGCATTAGAGGCTCGGATTATGGAAAAATGTGGAAGGAAATCGGCCGTGCACTTTCAAAGAAACCATCCCGCCATTTGCCTGAAGCGATTTTGGAAAATCACTGAAAACCTAGATCAGGATGGCCGAACGCGGGTTTGAACCGTCGTTCTCGAGAATACGATTCCAATGTGCTAACCACTGCCCCACCTGGTTCGGTGGTGATCGTGCCCTTTTGGGGTTTCCACATCACGGCAACGACTGTACTGCTATTCGCGTCACCCGAACACTTTTTGTATTCCCTCCGTTGCTGGTGCTGCCACCTGCGTCTGTGAGTGGTTATTGCACTTTGACGTCGAACATAGTTGATCAGAATGTTACTGGACCGAGTATTTACGTCCTCGCAACGAATGGCACCCCGCCTGCACAGATCATTCCCGTTTTCAAAAAGGGTTCTAGGAAGACTCACATAATTACAAGGCTATACTGTTCACGTCAGTCTACAGAATTATGGAAATTTTTTATAATCATGTATTATTTACGTTTATAGAACGAAGATCTCTATAAAATCAACACGGATTACGCAAATTCAGATTGCTCTGTTCGTTCACGATATTCAGGCCGCCGCGCCGTAGTCATCGGTGCTCAGGGTGATTCCGCGTTCCTCGACTTCGGGCAGGTATTTGATACCGTTCCGCACCTTAATCTGATGAAAAACAATGACGAGCTTACTGAGTATGGGACGAGATTTGTGACTGAGCGCAAGACTTCTTTGCATATTGAATTCAACTCACCCCTTCCAACGGAACAAAATCGACAGATGTAGAGCTAATTCCAGGACAAATCCGAAGAAGTGTCACAGGACCTTCTCTGATTGTAGAGGGTGTCTTGAGGAACAAATCTAGACTAGGAACAAGTGTCCGGAAACGTCATACAACGATGCTACAAGGCATCGAAGCTATAGGCACCGGCGCGTGTCACTAGGCCTACCCTTCCGCGGCAAACGTGACTTTACACCTGACGGTCCGTAGGCGGAACGTCTAGCAATGTTTGTCATTCAGTGATCGGGACTGACTGCAACAATAGGCAGTGGAGAAGATTGAACTAGCTGCTGTGTACAAAGGCTTCGTCTCTTATGAATGCGATGTTCTATTTTCTCCACGGATAACCGTTTCGGACGCGGGTCTCCGTCTGCAGTTTATTTTTCTCCTGGAACCGTCTAAAATCTCCAGTTTTTTCGTTTTACGAGAGAAAAATAAACTGCAAATGGAAAACCGTTTTCGAGACCGTCAACCGCCACGGTAACAGGGCAACCACAGGAGACAACTTCCTACGCAGCAGCTGGCTCCACCTTCTCCACTGGCGATAGTGATTGAGTTAACAATTAACACTGAGAGACGTTCCACCACTGGCCATCAGCGGCTGCCGAGGGGTGGCCTAACGGCAGGCGTCGGCCCCTACAACTTGGACGCTCTGTAGCGTCGCCCAATGACGTTTCCGGACGCAGGTTCCTATCGACGATTTGCTCCTCAAGATACCTTTAACTCTCAAAGATTGTAGCAATATTTGTGGGACACCGTGTACACAAATAATCTAGTGAATAATTTCAGAAGCTCCACGAGGCTGTCTGCAGATGATGCGGTGGTCTGTAAGGAGGCAGTAACATCAGAAGATCGTAGCGAACTACAGGAAGACCTGCAGCGAACTGATGAATGATGCAGGGACTAGCAGTTGACTTTGTTCGTAAATAAATTCTGTGCATACTGAGGTGAGCAGATGTTCGTCGGGAATGCCTTTAAGGTGACAAAAATGACGTAATCAAGTCCTCAAAAAAATGGCTCTGAGCACTATGGGACTTAACATCTATGGTCATCAGTCCCCTAGAACTTAGAACTACTTAAACCTAACTAACCTAAGGACAGCACACAACACCCAGCCATCACGAGGCAGAGAAAATCCCTGACCCCGCCGGGAATCGAACCCGGGAACCCGGGCGTGGGAAGCGAGAACGCTACCGCACGACCACGAGATGCGGGCAATCAAGTCCTCACTGAGTTAACGAGGTCGTGTAATAGGGCTACAAGAAGCTGGATGTTACTTCTACGATACTGCAGAAGGACATTGCAGGAATGTACTCCCTGTAAATGACTGCTAGCAGCGGAGATCACGAGAATGTACGGTCGCAAGAAGACGTGGCACTGGAGTGCCATGTGGCGCTACAGAGGTGGGAGATAATCGTGTTCGGCGTATGGCTCTGTCGCATCATTCCCACAAATAGACATCTGGCAGCTATACAACACAATGCATGCACGTCTGCGTGTTTTCCTTCAATATTTTGGCGGTTACACCGGTTATTAATGTGCTGGGATTTCACATTTGTTGCAATGGCTTATTTTGCGCTTACATTAACCTGTGATCTTGCAGTGTTAATCAATTAATTATGTTACCTAGACAAATGTATTCCCGAAATTTCACTTAGTTTTTGGTGTTGCGATTTTTGTTTCCGTCAGTGTATTACTTCCTCCCACGTACGTCTCGCGAAATGACCACAACGATAAATGCCTAGAATTACAGCTTATGCGGAGGTTTGCAGACAATCATTCTTCCCTTGCGCCATTCACTACTGGAACAAGGAAGTGGGCATCATATAGGTTGCCAGAAGTACCGTCTGCTACTCACCGTAAGGTGGAATGTGGGGTAAAGGTAGAAATGTAGACGTGGTCAAAACTGCAATAGCCGCGTGCCCCGGGGAGCAATGCTGCGATGGACTTCTCGGCCACTTGGTTCTTAGTTGTCCCTGCTGAGACATCATCAATTACGAGACATCGAAGCCTAGAAGGATACCCAAGGCCCTAGTGATCTGTATTCGTCTCACTCGAGCTACCGGCCGCTTTCCCGCATTGGCAGAGCATAGGAATATCGTATGATATTAGCAATTGTATGTCAACAATACAGATCGGGGTGGTTGGGGAGTTGCGTGTACCGATGTGAGAGGGAGCTTCTTAGTGCCCTCTAATGGTATTATTAATGGCACAGACATATCGTTGAAACCTAGTGAACGCCACTCAACCCCGCTCCTTCCCAGTTTGCGTGTGCTATGCTAACTTCAGCACCAGATCGCTCAGGAGCCTCCTCCAGAACTCATCTACAGTACAAATAGGGAATAACAGCCAATATAAAATACACTAAGGTGACAAAAGTCATGGTATAGCGATATGCACATATACAGATGGCGGTAGCATCACTTACATAAAGTATAAAAGGGGAACGCATTGGCAGGGCTATCACTTACACTCAGGTGATTCATATGAAAAGGTTTCCGACGTGATTACGGTCGCGCGACGGGAATTAACAGACTTATAACGCGGATGGTAGTTGGAGCTAGAAACTGTTAGGAAATTCAATATTCGAAGATCCACATTGTCTATAGTGTGCCGAGAATACCCCATTTCAGGCATTACCTCTCACCACGGACAATGCAGTGGCCGACAGCCTTCCATTAACGACAGAGAGCAGCGGTGTTTTGGTAGAGTTGTCAGTGCTAACAGACCAACACCACATGAAATAACAGCAGAAATCAATGTGGGACGTACGATGATCGTGTCCGTTAGGACAGTACGGTGGAATTTGCCGTTAATAGGCTATGGCAGCAGGCGAGCGAAGCGAGGGCCTTTCCTAACAGCACGACATCGCCTGCAGCGCCTCTACTGGGCTCGTGATCATGTCGGTTGGACCACCGACGACTGGAATACCGTGGCCTGGTCAGATGAGTTCCGATTTCAGTTGGTAAGAGCTGATGCTAGACTTGGAGTGTGGCACAGATCCCACGAAGCCATGGATGCAAGTTGTCAACAAGGCATTGTGCAAGCTGGTGGTGCCTCCATCATGATGTGCGCTGTGTTTACATGGAATGGACTGGATCCTCTGGTCCAGCTGAACCGACTATTGACTTGACAATGCTAATGTTCAGATACTTGAAGACCATCTGCACCCATTCATGCACTTCGTGTTTCCAAACGAATCACCAGATCACAACTGTTCGCGATTAGATTGAAGGACATTCTCGACAGTTCTAGCGAATGAGTTCACCACCCAGATCAGGCAATATGAATCCCATAGAACATTTATGGGACATAATCGAGAGGTGAGTTCGTGCTCAAAATCCTGCAGTGGGAACACTTTCGGACTTGTGGTTGGCTACAGCGACAACACGGCTCAATGTTCCTGCAGGGAACTTCCAACGACTTGTTGAGTCCATGCCACGTCCATTTGCTGCACTACACCTCGCAAAAGGAGGTCCTACACGATATTAGGAATCTAAATGTCTGTATCCCATAATGAACGGCCATCTTATAGCTGACGGCTTCGCTGCATAGATAGAAGTTTCAGGTGGAAGTGTGATAATTTAACACATGCCGGTAGAGGGCTGGAAAAGGGGTACTTCATTCCCTCTTCTGTTTTAGAGTCATCTGTGGATATTCAAGTGTATATTGATCTTCCTATTTATCTTAGATAAGCTTTTGACACGTTGACTGGAATACATTCTTCGAAACTCTAAAGGTAGTAGGGATAAAGTACAATTTGCGACTGGTTATCCACAACTTTTACCAAGACCAGACTGCATTTATTAGTCGAAGAACATGAAAGGGAAGCAGTAGTTCAGCAGGGAGGGCTGAGCAAGCAATAAAGGAAATCAAGGAGATATATTTGAAAAGGGACCTAAAGCTCAAAGAAAGAAGCAGAAATTTTTAGGTTTAGCGACTACATTATAATTATGTCATAGGCGGGACAGAACTTGGAATAGCAGTTTAGAGGAATGGATAGTGACTGGAAAAGAAGTTATAAGATAAATATCAACAAAAGTAGAACAAGGGTAACGTAATGATGTGGAATTAAATCAGGTGGTTCTGGGAGAACTAGGTTGAGAAATGAGACAATAAGTGTAGTAGAAGAGTTCTGTTATTTGAGCAGCAAAATAACTGATGGCGGTAGGAATACAGAGAGTATAAAACAATAGCATTTCTTTAAAAGAGACATCTATGTGTTAACATCAAAAATAAATTTAAGTATTAGGAAGTGTTTTCTGAAAGTAAGTGTCTGAAATGTAACCATTTGAGGATGTGAAATGTGGACGATAAACCGTTCAGACAAGTAGAAAGTAGAATTGTTTGGAATGTGGTGTTAAAGAAGTATGTTGAAGATTAGATGGATAGAGCCCATAACTTATGAGGAGGTACTAAACAGAAGTGGAGAAAAATAAATTTATTGCGTAAGTTCATTAAAAGAAGGGATTGTTTGATAGGACATTTCCTGAGTCAACAAAGACTCATCAACGTAGTAATTGAAGGAAGCGTGTAAAAATGGTTCAAATGGCTCTGAGCACTATGGGACTTAACATCTGAGGTCATCAGTCCCCTAGAACTTAGAACTACTTAAACCTAACTAACCTAAGGACATCACACACATTCATTCCCGAGGCAGGATTCGAACCCGCGACCATAGCGGTCGCGCGGTTCCAGACTGAAGCGCCTATAACCGCTCGGCCACTCCGGCCGGCAAGGAAGCGTGTAGAATAAAAATTGTAGGGGAAGACATGGCTTGACTTCAGCAAAGAAGTTCAAACGTGTGCAGGTTTCAGTAGTTATTGGAGCTGAAGAAGCTTGCGTGGAGAGCTTCATCAAATCAGTCTTCAGACTGAAGGCCACAGCAACAACACGTCCTCGCAGTGTCGTTATGTGAGAGGAGGGTAAATTTTAAATTAAATGCAGTCATTATGAGTTCGCTGGACGCCTGTAGAAACCTCGTACAATTCTTGCACTAATTTCAATTCTCGTGCACTTAATATTTGTGGCTATGTAATCTGTACTGGATGGTTTTATAACGAATTAATTTTGGTAGAGTAACAGTACTTGATAGTAATCTTTTTTTTTCATTCTTTGTACTGAAAGGCCTAAGTCATGTATCTGTCACATATCGTTAACATTTGGTGGAATACTAATGTCAGCGTTGAGCCCCGTGTCTGTGTTTCACCGAGTATCTCCAGAAGTTGGTATGAGGCGGCAGCTCTCACTATGCGTGTTTCCCAAAGCGGGAGTCCGGGCCGTTATGCGGCTAATCTTGCAGTCCATCACCGGGGAGGATATTCTGATATAAGTTTTCCGCTGTTTTGCATACAAAGCACGCGCTGGATAGACATGACGATCGTTTTCGCTATAGGCTAAGGACGGTACGCTGTCGCTTCCCATCCCAAAACGGTAAAAGCGGCTACCTTTCTAAAGGCAGTGCTCGAAAGTATTTTTACTGCGGAAGAAAGTAACACGAAAGTGACAGTTAAAGCAATCATTTGCACGACTGAAGTCCGACAATCCGTTATCAGCCATTGTTAGCATTATTATACAGCGATGAGCTAAGACATTATGGCCACCTGTTTAATAGCATGTTGGTCCACTTTTCACAGTACAGCAGCGATGCTGCTTGGCATGGATTCTATAAGTCATTGATATGATTCCAGAAGTATGTGGCACCAAATGTCGACTCACAGATCACTAAATTCCCTCAAATAACTGGACGGTGGTTTGTGGGCACGCAGTTGGCACCCGATGTGTGTGCCAGTGGGTATAGATCGGGGGGCATTTGCTGGCTAAGATATCAATTTGAGTTCACTATTATGTTCCTCAAACCACTACAGCATGTTTCTGGCCTTGTGTCCCGGAGAGTTATCCTGTTAGAAGATGTCATCGTCATCAGAGTAGGCCGGCCGGGGTGGCCGACCAGTTCTAGGCGCTAGTCTGAAACCGCGCGACCGCTACGGTCGCAGGTTCGAATCCTGCCTCGGGCATGGATGTGTGTGATGTCCTTAGGTTAGTTAGGCTTAAGTAGTTCTAAGTTCGAGGGGACTGATGACCTCAGAAGTTAAGTCCCATAGTGCTCAGAGCCATTTGAACCATTTCCATCAGAGTAGACTTCAACCATGACGGGATGCAAGTGGTCAGCAATAACTAAATGTACCCCATAGCACAATTCTGTTCTCACCGGCCTGTAATCTGTTACGTGGTGCACGTTTCCAGCAGCCATTCACCTTGATGACGGCTTGTAAGGACACAATAATCGACGTGGTGTAACAAGAAATGCGATCCTTTCTACAGGCGACACGTTTTTAGTGATCCACGGTGAAACCCCAGTAACGCTGTGCCCATTGCAATCGTAACTGACGAAGTCGCTGGGTCAACAGAGGAACACTTAGGGGTCGTGTGATGCCATATTCAACAACGGCCTTGAACGGTGTGCTCCGAAACGCTTGTGCCTGTGGCAGCATTGTATTGTATCGTCAGAGCTGTCACAGATCGCTGCCTATCGTGGATTACGCAATGGGGGATGCTCCGACCTCTAGTTCGGTGATGAGACGTGGACGTCCACTACGGCTTACGCGTTATTCCACCATCCTTCAACCACTGCTCACGACAGTAGCACACTAACAGGCGATCAGCTTCACCGTTTAAGAGATTCTCGTTTCCAGCCGCAGCGCCACAACATTGTGCCCTTTATCAAAACCGCTTACATTAGTGCATTTCCGTATCTGCGGCCCGTATCTTCGCCCATTCGTCCCCCTCCCGCTGACATTCTTTCCTTACTGCGTCACGTGCCCGCAACCCTACTAGGAGGCATTTGACCTCACGGTGGACAGTGGTCATGATGTTTTGGCTCAAATGGCTCTGAGCACTATGGGACTTAACATCTGAGGTCATCAGTCACCTATGCTTAGAACTACTTAAACCTAACTAACCTAATGACATCACACACATCTGCGCTCGAGGCAGGAGTCGAACCCGCGACAGTAGCGGTCACGCGGTTCCAGACTGAAGCGCCTAAAAGTGCTCGGTCAAACCGGCCGGCCATAATGTTTGGGTCATTAGTATAGAACTCCCTCCTGTCATTAAGCCCTTATGAAAAATCTTTTTACATTTCTACTAAAATGAAATTTAACGTATTTAACCTCCACTTAAGATATACATCACGAAAAACCTCTTCATCATCTAGTGCGTAAAGCCGTCGGGACAAGGACCGTGCATCCGAGAGTGCCGAGTTTCTGACGTCATAGCATGTAATAGCGCGCTCGGGAGTCTTTCCGAACGTGCAGAGCAATATCTAGCATGTCAGATATTTTGAGCGTGCGTCTGAGCGTTGACTAATCAGATGGCACAACGCCACGTACGTCACATGCACGCCATCTCTCTTCAGCATTGAGCTGTGAGGCGCCATATTGGCATTGAGTTCAAGCCTATACGTATATATTTCGTTTCTGAGTACCAGCAAATTGAGAATCACTCGGAGACCCGTTGTTAAATGCGTGATTCGTTGCAACAAAATAATGAGGGACATCACATTCGTGGCAAAGGAATTATTGTTAACTTGCGTATTATGAGAGTATGTCATTTGAAGGTAGCCACACACTAAGGAACCATCAAAAACACATTGTTCTTGGTACAATTTGTTATAATTGAATTTCAGTTAGTAACATAGCTACGATTAAAGCATTTAGCACGTGGCAACATCTTAGAATTGGCAATAAATAAATTTTTGTCACTTTAGTGTAGTTCGTAGCATTGATAATTCACGGCTAGATATGTAATCTGATGATGGCTCGCTTCCCGCCAAATCTAAATATTTTTGTCCTAACATTCGCGTATATAATAGGTTCTGATGCTTTATTATTAGTTTAATGTAAGTATATACCACAATATTTGATGTTATGTAAATATAAGCTCACCTTTTTTTGAGGAGTGAGTTTGTTCGATTGGCTTATTCTACAGGACAGCTTGCGCAACGTGTATAAAGATATTGTGGTCATTTTGCTTTTGAGTTTCGCAATTTACATGTTGTAAAGATTCTGCAATTGGGTAGGAACAGTGATCAAGTAAGAATGACCTTGGGATTTTGCTAAAATGTGGGAAAGATAAAATACTGTTTATCTTATGTGGAGAACTATTGAAAATTTATGTCGCACTGTTTGTAATGGAACTTTTATAAGACTGTATCCTTATTGATTGGACATGGTACTTTCCTTTTTGTCTTGAAACATGCACATCGATACTGACGTTTTTATTTGTGTATATTACATATAGAACTACGTGACTAGGATATGAACAATGGAGGAAATGTGCGTTTTAATAGAGCTAACGTGGGAATTTTACGCGCGCCTGTTGAGTAAACATTGTGATTTACGAACTAGAAGCATCCCACAACTGCCGCTGGATTGCGTTGCGATCGCGCATACCACGTTGGGGCCCACGTACCATACGCACAGGTAGCATCGTTCCTGAGCGTTCAGCAGCACGTTGAACTTGGCACGCTCAACGTTAACGTTCGACAGCTCGAACCGTGTGCCGACGGCTTAAGACTGGTTTCTCAAAGAGCCCGGAATACCACACCCTAGTTTCATGTTCGGTATCTATATTTCCTGATCAAAAGTATCCGATTTCCCACAAAAATCTGCAGTCGAAATTTGCCCTTCTGTGAGTCCAAAACAGCGATGTTTATTAGAACTGACCTAAATTTTTATTTTTATTACAGCCTCCGCATACACATGCACACTTCTGAGAATATATTAATGATTTAATGGAGGATGGCCGCTTATTATTCACAGAAAGTTGCAGCAGGAAAAGCAACAGATACGCGTCTTTGTGATTTAATGCCAGCACTATTTCCAATTAATGATGTTAACCATGTGTTGAACTTAAGTTAAAATTCTGATCATATTCCTTCATAGTTAGTTCGTTATTCTTGATTTCCTTTCCCGCTTTTTTGATGTCGAAATCTCCCTCTAAAAAACCTAAGACTATGAACGCTTAATCTTTAATATCACCGAGCATGTTGTCTATTCACGAACTGTTCTTCTCAGTCAGACAAATAACTTTTGAGAATATATCTGCAACTCTCTAGTGGATCACTGTTACGTGGAGCAACAAAAACTCCAAGCCCTCATCAAAATAAAAAATTATTAGTCTGTGACGTCCAATATGCAAATTTTTCTGTAGACTATAGTAAAGGTGGCAAATGCCTTTCACCAAAGATTGTTGAGTTGTGGGTAGTGAAAACAATTTTTTGGCTCTTTCGTACATCCTCTAGGACACTCCCCACTGGATACGTGCTGTAACATGAGCAGCTTCCACTTTGGCAGAAACAGTTCTTAACAGAGAGTATTTTGTTTCCAGATCAATGGCAGCTGTATATTCAAATTACGGCTACTCTCTATTTTAGTTGGGCATGACATTATCATTATTATGATTATTATTATTATTATTATTTTGTTATGTTGAGTGGCTCGTTCATTTAAATCTGGTGATCTATCTGTTTCACAGCTTAAAATCTCATTGTAGAAGTGCACCAAACAAAAAACGGAGCAAATTAGACTTCAGGCGAAGATTACCACGGGAAAATTCTCTTCTGCTTTCCTTGACAATTCTATTTATAACTTTCAATTTCATTCTTGCAAAATAAGCTCGCTACGCAGTTCTACGCTGCGATGCGCTCCTAAGTTCTGACGACATGATTGCTCCTCAGACTCGACAGCTATAAGGAAATGCGGCGGAACAAATTACGTTGATTATCCTAACTAGTCTCTTACTTACGGAAATGTTTCCCATAACACACTTCAGCTGAGATTACGTGCTAGATGTGATTATAATTGACCTTGTCTTAACCTCTCTCAAAGGTGACATGGTCAAGATCTCGCTACATCCGCCACTTGCCCGTAAAACTAAACATTAAATTCTCGATACTGACTTTTGTAATAGCTTCATCGATCACGGGTTGGATTTGCTGTCAGATAATGCCGGTTCGTTTAATGGAATACGGAATCATGATTAGTCATTTAAGGACTAGACGGTTCCTCGCATGAGTCATTGCGGTGCTTCGTGATTTTAATGATTTCAGCCATCGTTCCATGGTACAACACTTTCAAATTCATGCATAGAAGACAAACAAAATAACCATAAAGAGAGCTGAAATGAGTGGTAACCGGATGTTACCAACTTCGTTCATTTTTGTATTACTGTGTTAGAGACTTCCACTCTTCCATTAACGAAGCCCTTTTATAACTACAGGTGATGAAAATATGTATAGTTCACATTTCTAAGACATGTGTTTACTATAGCTAGTAAATGCTGTCAGAAAGGCAAAACAAATGGAACAACAGAAATCCATAGGTACAAGAGAGAGTTCTGGAGACGTAAAAATAACTTTGGGCTTCCTCATAACCTGGAGAATAACGTCGGAAGGTCAATGAGGTTGTTAGTGGATGATGCAGTTGTATATCAAGAATTCACAATGCAGGAAAATTGTATTGAAATGTACAACGACCTGCAAAGCATCGATGGTTCTTGTAGAGATTACAATTGACCCTCAAGATAAGCAAATCTAATTTATGGCATACGAACTGGCATAAAGACCCGTTATTGCTTGATTACACGAAAAATAGCTGGAAACAGTCACAGTCATTAAATATCTTGCGATGCATGTACGGAGGGATACAAAGTGAAAAGACTACATAGAAATAATTGTTGGAAAACCATATGTCAGACGAAGACTCGATAGAAAATCATTCAGGAAGTGCAGTGCATCCGTAGCCTGCGAAACTTTCGTGCGCCCGTTGAGTATTGCAGTTCGGTCTGACTCCCTTACAAGGTATCATTGATGGAACCGATAGAGCTGAACAGCACGTTTCGTCACGAGTTGGTTGCGTGGGGGCAAAATGTGTCACGGAGATGCTCATCCAACTTCATTGGCCTTCATTGTTTTTAACCGTTCAAATTTAGAGAGCGTACGTTGCTCAACTCTAAACTTCCTGTCACATACAGTGGTAAATCAAAACATTATCACCAGTTACTTAACAGCGTTTTGGTCCACCCTTGGAAAGCAAACATAACAGCGATTCTGCGTGGCATAGATTCTACAAGTTCTTGGTAAGCTTATGGAGGTATGTAGCATATGATGTCTAAACATAGATCACGAAACTCTAGTAAACTGTGGTACAGTAGGTTTTGGGCACAGAGATAATTCTCTATAGCGTCCCAGATATGCTCCATTGTATTCAGATAAGGCGAAACTGGTGGACAGGACGTCAGCGTGTGCTTTATTACAAGGTTCCTCCAACCATTTTAGCTCGATTGTGACCTTGTGACACCACCAGTTATCCTTCTGCAGTTGGGGAAGACAACAAACACGAAGGATTGCAGGTAGTCCACAGCTATCACTGTAACTGAGACTTACTATCACAGGTCCCAAGGAAGCCCAGGTGAATTCCCCAATAGCATAATACTGCCTCCACCCGCCTGCGCCATTGGCGCTGTGCATATTTCGGCAGCCATTCGCCTGAATGATGGCGTATCCGGAGACGATTATCCGCCTGGTGTAGCAAAATGTGATCCATCCGACCAGGAGACCTGTTTCTCATTATCTACGGTCCAATTTCGATGACTCCGAGCCCACTGCAGTCGTAATTGACCATGTCGTTAGGTTAACATGGGAACACGTAAGGGTTGTTTTTTGCGGAGCACTATGTTGAACAATGTGCGCAGACCACTGTGCAGCGAAACATTTACGCCTACACCAGATAAAAAATTCTACTCTTGTCAGCTATCCGCCACAGATAGCCACCCACCATGCTTTACAAAGCGGGTTGGCTCCGGTCTCCACGTTCTGTGATGACATGTGGATATCCAAGACCTTTCCGCCAAATTGTGGTTTCACCGTCTTTCAACAAGTTTCCATAGAGGCTCAAGACAGTAGTACGCCAACCAAGTTCGCCGTTTCTGAGATGATCTTTGCTACACGATATTCTCTTTGTCAAAGTCGCTTATGTTAGCGGTTTTTCCCATTTGCTGCGCATGTCGTCATTAAAATGATTCGCCATTCGTCTCTGCTCGGCCTGTATACTGGGTGGCTATAATTGAAGTGCAGCTACTCACAGAGGTCCAGTGTAGGCTGTAATTATGGTATGGCAGCGAAAGTTGGTAGATATCCTAGGGCGTTAATGGGGAACCAGTTCATGCTGGGAAAAAATTAGTCCCCTTATTGGCCACCAGGTGCAAATCTAGCGCTGTGAATGCAAAAAGGACGTATGGAAATATTTTCCATATGTAATGAATTAGGAACGGCACGTGGGCATTAAGTTCAAACAAGTGAGAAAGGCACAATGTTGATCTTACTTTTAACCGCCACTTACACAATTTGTTCAAGATGAACACCGGAGACGTCGACGAGATGATGTACAACGCCAGATTTGCACCCGATGACCAAAATTGGAACTAATTTTTTCCAGCGAAAATCGGTTCCGAAATTGATTCATTAACACATCTAACAAGTTTCACTGCCGCACCAAATTGCAGCTCACAATGGACCTTCGTGAGTGGCTTCACTTAAATCATAACTATCTGGTACTTCCTTTACCGCATCGCAGGCTCATAACGCCACCAGGCGGCATGCTATCTCGCCGTGGTAATATTTTGACTAATAAGTGTATGTCTCGAGAAATGGTCATATAGGTAAAATAAGAAACATTTGACCTCACAAGGAGTCTTTCGAACAGTTTTTCTTCCCACGCACCATTCCAACAGGAATAGAGAAAGTCTAACGTGATGGCTGTGCAAGAGGTACCGTCCCTCACACGCCCAAAGCTGATTTGCGGAGTATAGTTGTAAATATTGTAGAAGTAGAAAGCTGAGAGTTCTGAGTGTGAGCGTGTGTGTGTGTGTGTGTGTGTGTGTGTGTGTGTGTGCGCCAAATGGGAACGCGCGCGCGCGCGCATTTGTCATCATCCCCCTGTTAAGCTGTTTGAAAAGTATTTTGGACCATAATCGGCTATTAAGAAGAAGACTAATAAAATACTGAACATTTCTTGCACGCGATTTCTAACAACACTAACGGCTTTTTTAAAATTAATGACACACAAATGTATTAATAATCAAATAAATAATCAAGTTATTAATACAGTTCTGTCTCATGTATTTCAAGAGAAACTAAAACATAGGTAGGAGTAGATAAGGAGAATAGGTTCGATGGGTTGCCTTTGTATTAAGTGAAGAAAGTCTGATGGAAAACCCGCTCTTAAATAGGGACTACCGAAAGTAAGTTATACATGTCCTACTGCATTAAAAAGACCATTGCCCCACCAAGAGTGACCCATTGTCAGACCAAAGGACCAGAGGAAAGGTGCTCATATCGAAGCACGAAAAAGACGAATATGCTCCTGTTTAAAAGACACTAAACGAAAAGTGGGGTACTAGAAGCCTCATTCTACCTTCCTCAGCACAGTAAAAATTTCACTTCCCCAAAAGTTTTGGCATGCGAACATATTCGCGCTCTTTTGAAAAAGCAACTCACTCACACAAGCTCTCCTAAACGTAACTCGCTCACACCCACTAGTCCATCGCTGTAAGTCACTCATATCCATCCACTTCTCACTCACTCATGCAGCCCTACTTATTGTCATTATCTCTTTGTGTCCCTCCAGTTGCCACTGTCTCCTGTCTCTCAGCATAAAAAAGCTCGAATATGTTCCATGTCAGGATCTTAGGAACATCTTTAAAGGTGCTCAGAAAGGTAGAATCAGGTAGCTGGTATAACATTTTTCAGGCACAGTATTTTAAACAGGAGCATATTCGCCTTTTTTTTCGCACTGAGAGGAGCATTTTTCCACTGGTTCCCTTCTTTTCACTGCAGTAGCAGGACATGTCACACACATAAAAAAAAAACTTTAGAGGTCGGTAAAATTTTGATAGTTTACTTACGTGAAAGTGAAATAACGTGGAACTAATTTTACACCTCAGATCGGATTTCACGTGCACTAAAATTTTGAATGTGCTTCATTACTATGACATGGGCTCCCAGAACCATCCTGATGATAAAGGAGACACTTTACAGCATATTTCTTCGTAACACATAATTTTTATAAACTACGCTTTCGCCTCACGCCGGATTTTACGTATGTATTACTGAAACGTCCCCTTTTTGAAAAATTATACATGACTGTGCTTAACCTGACGCACAATATTTTTAGCGCAACGCAATCTGACTTTCAAAATTCCCTACAAAAGAATGGCCCTGACTAACATTAAACTATACCTTTCACAAATCACTTACCTCACAAAAATCTTCGCTGCTCAAGCTACTGCAATACAGCGAGTGCCACTACTGCCAGCTAAATAAAAGATTCAGACTACGGAAGGCACTAACTACTGATAGGGATAGTTAGCAAATGAAAGATATTAATAGAGAACAAACAATGTATTTACCTTGATATCATCATATATAAATATAGCAGTTCATGACAAATTTCAAAACTCCGCCATCTCTCTCCCCACATCCACCACTGCTGGCGGCTCACCTCCAACTGCGCAACGCTACGCGCTGTTCACAGCCAGCTGCCTAACACTACAATGGCGAGTATTACAACAATGCAAAGCAGCCACAGACTGCACACAGCACAGCCAGTGATTTTCATATTGAGCGCTACGTAACGTTGCCAATAAGAAAACATAAACAGCCTACTTACATAGAGAAAACATAAACAGCCTACTTACATAGCCCCCATGCTCCCCACAAAAAATTTTACAAATTCTTTTTTGGGCAGTGGCCAATAATGATTTGATAAAATTTTTCATAATTACAATAACAAAGAAATCAAATGCACACACTTATTGATACAATGTTGGTCAAAAGCTAAAATTTTCTCACAGTCCATAAAGATAGTCCTAATCATTCATCATAATAGTAATTACATTTTTTTTTCACAAAGTCTCATTAGTAAAAGAAATTGCACACAGAAGTAGTGGATTTCCATGCAGTCTTGAAGAAGTAGCGTTGTCCTTCCAACGGAAAGACAGTGCTGACTCTTGACATGCTGACAGATAATGGGCCACAACATAGCAAACCCACAGCAGAGTCATTCGACGTTTTGAAGAGTATTGGTAGGTCATCACAGAGCAGACCCACTGTAGTCCTGGTAGAGATTACGGTATTGGTGGGCCACAAGAGGTGCAGACCCACTGCAGTCCTTGTAGAAATAATGGTATTGATGGATCATCAAAGATGTAGACCCAATGTAGTCCTTGTAGAGATAATGGTATTGGTGGGCCATCGAAGGTGCAGACCCACTGTAGTCCATGTAGAGACGGCCAGCAGCCATCTGTTGCGACTGTGCAGGTGCACAATCACCATCGAAGAGTCTTGCGGAGAATATAGCAAGTCCATAACCACCACTTGTGCACTCACAAAGTTTTTTTTGGAATTGTCCTTAGAACCAGCAATGCTGTTATCCAGTCCCTTGCTGAATTAGTAACACACGTGCAAACACTAACAGTCCCAACTTCTCACATATTGTCCATATACTATGACCAACAGAAACGTGTGCAGTAAAATGTAACTTAATTTGAAGAACTGGTGTCTATACAATTATAAATTTTCAACATGAAAATAAAATTACAAAGGTACAAAATACATCATTAAAGAACATAACAATACAGATAACATTTGTAGTACAGGCTTTACAAAAGAATCGAAATAACATATCCATCAGAGTTACAGGAATTGTGACATAAGTAAATATATAAAATAATGAGAATAGTTTTCGAAACATTAATTTCACACATGAGCATTAGACAGAACAGAATTAATAATGTCTAAACATCTTTACAAAGTAAATAACACATTATTAATGCCAATTGTATTTGAGGATAACAGTATTCCTCATCATAGTGAATGTAACTTAGTATTAGAAGAGAAAAAAGTTCTATGAAACAGTACACAGAGACAGGAAGAAAACAAATACACAAGGGTACACCAACATATAGTGGGATAACACAAAAGGGAAAGGACAGGGTTTGTTTTGTATTTTGCATGGAGATCTCCCTTTGTTCATCATTATTCCCAAAAAGTCCTATCTATAACTGCTTTCTGTATTCTATTCATATTTTTTTCAAAATAATTATTTCTCAGTGTACAATACTCATTTTGGCCCAAATATTTTTTCATATAACTTCGCAATGCATTCTTTACCTATTCTCCATAGTCAGTTTCTTATATAGTCTACCCCCTCTTAAGCTAACTTAAATCTACTGAGCTCAGATGATAAACTAAGGGACGAGGCAATGCAGCAGCACATAAAACAATTAATATAAACAGCAATAAAAAAAATGGAAAATCGCAAAGCAAGCTACAGTAAATCTAAATTATCAAGCAATTCAACATTACAACTAATATGAGGCAATGCGCAGCAAATAAAAAAATAAATCTGGCTTAGCAGAGTAACACAAATTAAAGTTCAGTAGCACTATGCCTGGCAAACAGCAGCTTATATCTAAACATGACATAGCTCACGCAGAAAAAATAGTACACTAAAGATAACAATGCAGATAAGGGAAATGTATAATCACATCTTAATGTCTAAGTAATTAAAGTGGTGCACCACAACAACTTATTGTAAAAGAAATATTACCATGTACTTGAAAAGAAAATTATGTGTCACTGTTACTAGTTCCTTCTTATTGTTCTTTCCTTTCCAAGTGCTCCTTTTTAAAGAATGTGGATCATAAAATAATTATTTAATAGATCTGTTGACAGAAAGTGTTCACATTAGCAAATGCATTTTATTTTATAAAAGCAATGCTGCAACACAGCTGGAAACCAGATATCAAATGAAATAAGCAATTACGCAAACCAAAGCATAAAAATATCATTCAATAGTCATGTGGCATTTCGTAAGTCAGTAGCTCTCAACTCTCATAGAAAGACACTTGTCATAATCAGGTGTGCAGATGTACGAATATTTCCCATCAATTCATAAGCATTTCAGTAATTAGCACAAAGTACGAGTAATCATATGTTGTCAGGTAATGAGCGTGTAATATTTGCGATGCTTTCTACAAAGGAATGTCAATAGCAAGGTTAATGGAAGTAATGAGGGTGTCGCGTTTGCAATATTTTCTCTAAAGGAATGTCAATGGCGAGGATAAAGGCCTGCCTTTTTTCTTTTTTTTTTTCTTCCTGTGCTTCCGGAAAGGCACACCCTAATGGCTTGTTCTCCAGGTGTTTGACACAGCTGCGTGCCCACGACGCATTACGTGCAGGTGGTCACTTAACTTTCTTACGGAAATATTTACGACACCAGTTTCCGCTACAGTGACAGTCTCACATAAAAATATTTCACAGGTGAAGAATTAGCGTTGCAAATCTGTAGAAAGAAAATCCTATAAATATAAGTGTCCAAATAAAATATTCGTCAGCATTGTGATACAGTCACGCATTTACGCACATTTCATAACTCTTAAAGTACGATTCTTGGTTTCCAACAACCTTTTCCACAAATCAGAGTCCCTAAACACTACTCATTATTCCTTACCTCATTATACATATACATATTCGTCGACACTTCTTCAATATTTCATCATGAGAAATACGTACCATAATAAACATTCCTCAACAACATAATACACATCGTCGTCGTAATAATAACATCATAACACCTCAGTCTAATCTCAAAAACGTCGTAGCTTTCTGCAATAATTTCAAACCCTAAAAAAAATTCTCTGCTCATTTCAATAGTGTCATCTACCTCAAACGTACTTTAAAAATCATGATCCCATACCAAATACATCATTCAAAGCTCTCATAGTATCACAATGGGTCCGAAAAAATATGAACAGTTTACAAAGTACAGACAAAATACAGTTTCATAAGTGTGAAGTTATCCAACTGTGTAATTGCGTAAACATTTATCACTGATGTAGTAAAAAGAATGTTTGTTTCTCTGTCAAATAATCAGATAGCTGTGTAATACTGTGTTAGAGAAATATGGTACCGATGTGTAAAGTTGTATAAGCAAATACCATATTAGCTAGGGTTCCTTGTGGTTGCCACACACATGGTACACAAAGTAAGCGTGTACCCCCCTGAGGATTAATGTAATTATACCCTCAGGTGTTACAGATTACAGCAATGAAATGAAATGTATCACTGAAAACCTTTGTATCATTGTACTTCAAATATCTTTAAAAATAAATGTTTTAAGTACAAAATTAATCACTCAAATGCGTGTCCTGTAGCGCTAAATGTGCGTCTTGCTGTAAGATAATTCTGTGGAAGTGTCGTACTTATCGTCCTCCGAAAGCTAAGTTCTGCAGAAGTCAATGTACTTACCTCATGATAAACAAAAGTGAAATGCTTTATGTATAGATATCTTAGTTATTACGCTTATTGCCATGATGAAGAAAGTACTGTGCTGTAACGTATTGTTGTGCTACGGAAAAGGCAATCTCATTGTGGCTATACCACAAAAGTTACTACTAAAACCTGTTTTACTTTCCAGAATAAAACAGAAAACTGTGCAGATATAAAACAGAAACACTGCAAAAGCAACATTGTAAATTTTCACTCATCAGTAGCGTCGTGATAAAACCGTGTAGTTGTCACATAAACTAACCACTGTGTCGTCTGGTATCTCACAGAAAGTACTTTAAACCCAGAATGTATTTTCAAGTAAACCAAAATGTTGCATTAAAATCTCATTAGCAGTACTGGTAAATGTTCTAAGTATGTGAGCCTTATAGTCGTTACGTAATCGTGCAACTAACAAGCAAGAATGTACAAATACAACACTGTGTCGTCTGTTCACTACAACAATGCATTCGTAATTTCTGTTTAAAAATGTTCCCTAGGTTCTAGACTGGATATTTAACTTCAAACATAGTTGTAGGTTAACAGTTTCTTAAGTCTGACAAAGCATACTAGAGATGTGAAGTGAAAAGTTTTACGGCAAAGACAAAGTTAAAATGCAGATTATCTCTCAATAAACGGTTTTACATGTGAAATGTGGTGTAAACCTTTACTCTTCCTAGTACGCAGAGTTTCAACTTCAACGCAATTATCATGTGGTATACGTCGGATTCTGTAAGGTCCATTGTAAACTAGAAAGAATTTGTGACTCAAGTGGTTCTTCTTATGTGACAATGAATGAGCTTTAATGAGAACTTTCTGACCAATATACAATTTCTTTGCATTTGCTTTACCGTGTAGTTTTCTCCTTTTGTCTGCTGCAGATTTTATATTTTTAAGAGCCAAATCAATTATGTCTTTGTGTCGAAGTTTACGTGTATTTGGGAAAGGTACAAGCTCTCTGATTCTGTTCGGTGGTTCTTCATTCTTTAGTACAAGAGTAGGTGGTAAAGCAGTGGAATCATGAGGCATTTCATTCAGCACATTTTGAAATGAGTGTAAATATCTGTCCCAATGCTGATGCTTTCTGTGACAATAAAGTCTACAAAGCTCATTGATTTCTTTCATAATCCGTTCAGACGGGTTACAATGTGGTGAGTACAATGAAATAAAAACAGGTTTGATTTTATGATTCCGAAGCATGCGTGACCAAACAGCAGATCTGAATTGAGGTCCGTTATCTGAAATGACTTTGCTAACGTGTCCAACTTCACGTAAGAAATTTTTAACAAAGGCGTTGGATACAGATCGTCCAGTAGCTTTACGTAACGGAGTGAAAGAAACAAATTTTGAAGTAAGTTCAACAGCGACTAAAACGTGCGAAAATCCATTAGATGTTCTGACAAGCGGTCCCAAGAGATCAACAGCAGCAAATTCTTTTAATTTAGAAGGAATAATAGGAAATAACGGAGCACGATGTGAGACAGTAGATGGTTTCGCCTTTTGACAAAGTTTACAAATAGACAAGACTCTTCGAATTCTCTTTTCCATATTGTTAAAATAACAAGTCGTTCGAAGAATATGATAACATTTTCGTGGACCAAAATGTGCGTAGCTGAAATGAATGTACCAAATGAGCTTATTAACAAAATCGTCTGGAATGCAAAGTACCCATAGCTTGTCATCAACAGTGCAGCGTTTGAAGAGTATGTTGTTTCTAACCAGGTAATAATGCCGAATCTGTGTGTGTGTCTTTTCATGCCATTTGCTCTTGATGTCTTTCCAAATCGTATCTTTATCTTGTTCATGAGCAATGTCCTTTAAAGATGTGGTGATGAAGTTTTCAAAGGCGACTTTCTGAATGTAAAGAATACTGAAATTTTTCTCGAGGTTGCCTTCTGTGTTACTTTTCTCAAGCCCAGCCGGTGCGCGTGACAGTGCGTCCGCAACAATGTTCTCCTTACCGGGAATGTAGACTATTGTGAAGCGGAATTCTTGCAGAAACAATGCCCAACGTTTTAACCTGTCATGATATAATTTTGAAGACATAAGAAATTGTAATGCACGATGATCACTGTATACTTTTACGTGCTTACCAGAAAGAAAGAAACGGAATTTGTTAAATGCCCAAACGATAGCCAAAGCTTCTAATTCAGTAACGGAATAATTTTTTTCAGATTTTGTTAGCACTCGGCTAGCAAAAGCAATGGTTTTCTGAACGGTAGTGTCATTTTCTATGGCTTCTTGAAATAAATGGGCACCAAGACCGACTTTAGAAGAATCCGTGCTAAGGCAGAAATCTTGTGACAGATCTGGATGAGCTAGTATTGGCGCGTTAAGTAGCGATTCTTTCAAAGAATTGAATTCCAACTGTGCTTGTTAGTCCCAGTTCCAAATAGTATTTTTTCCACTGAGAGAACAAAGTTTTGGTGTAACAAGAATTTGCATATTCAGAAAACGACGGTAAAAATTTACGAGACCTAGAAAACTGCGGACTTGTCTTTTTGTAGATGGAACTGGAATGGCTCTGATTGCTTCTAACTTTTCAGGATCCGGCTGAATGCCTCCAGAAGAAATAATATGTCCCAAAAACCTCACCTTTGACCTACCGAATTCAGACTTTTCCAAGTTGACTGTAATTCCAGATTCTGCAAAAATACGTAACAAACTGTTGAGGATGCGATTATGTAGTTCCCATGAAGCTTCTGCTATTAGAATATCGTCCACATATAAGGTGATGTGACGTTTTAAGAACTCAGGTAATATGGAATTTAGCCCGCGAGTGAATGCTGCTGAAGAAATGTTCAAACCAAAGGGAAGTTTCCGAAACTGATAACAAACGCCGAAACAAAGGAAAGCTGTGTATTTTCTACATTCTGGATGAAGTTCGATCTGATAAAAGCTGGATCTGAGATCAATGGAAGACAACACTTTTACACCATTAAAATTTTGAAGAAGTTCTTCCATCGTCTGCGGCCTGTCTGTTTCAGGAATAATGATAGTATTGATTTGTCTCGAATCTAAGACAAGCCTGATCGATCCATTTTTCTTCTCAACAACATGTAACGGATTGTTGTATGAGCTTACTGCAGGCTCAATAATGCCCTCGTCAAGCATAGATTGTATTTCTGTTCTAACACGGTCCCTATAATGTGCTGGAATTACGTATGGTCTAACACAAAATTTAGTATGCTCACGAACAAGAAATTGGTATTGAAATCCCTTGATTGTTCCTGTTTTGTGAGTAAAAACTGTGGAATGTGCTTGTAAAATCTCAAAAAGGTCCTGCCTATCAGTGTCATTACAATTCTCAATTGTTTGAATTTTATTCTGAATTAACTTATTAGTGTCAAATGCGCTGTCGATATCATCCCTGTCAGTACTTGCAGAATGATTGTTAGCGTCAAGTTCCGTCGAAAATTCCGAACTGTTGTCTAACAGGAGGTAAAGCCGATTAATTTCTTCGTCATGGTTTGAGAGCCAATCTTCAAATTTCAAAGCTACTGACTTACCTTCTTTTTCTAAAGTTATTTCAGCATCGTGAAAGTTTAAGATTGCATTGTATTCATTCAAAAAGTCTACTCCAGTATAATTTCCGTCGACAATAATGGAACAATAAGAAAGTTCATAGAGAAGCTGTGGCTTTGACAAAAGAATTCTAAGTTGGTTTGTTGGCGTACATCTACACATTTTCCAAAGATTGCACCTTGTAATTTAATCTTACGTAACGGAAGTGTGGGGCAATCGTTCGATTTGTTGCATTTGCTAAAGGATGTTTCACTGATTACTGAAATGGGACTGCCAGAGTCAAGTACTGCCGTAAATTTTACGTCATTTACTGTAATGTGAATCACAGGATATGCAATGTTGTTATGTTTTACGTCGTGTTCTTGAAGTAAGATGTCCCTAATGTCTTCCATTTTTACGTAATTACTAGCTACGGCAGCTGCGTCGTTAGTGTCATAAGAACGTTTTGTGGCTGCCAGCGGTGTGAGTCATTGCCTATTGTCTCTTTGTTGGCGAGCGTCGTTATTGGGATTTGGAGACCTAACTTCTACAAATTCACCGTGACGAGAGGGCCCTGCCCTGTTTGAATCCCGCCAGTTCTGATGCAATTCAGGTCTGTCGTTACGATCACATCGTCTGTGGTCATGTCGGTAGTTCCTGTAGTTTCTTTCTTGTCGGTTAAGTGGTGGAGAATTTCTCCCTGAATCGTAACTGCGCGCTGGACCGTTGCGTCTAAAGTTATTCTGTCTCCCGTAATAATAATTATTTTCGTTCCCATATTGTCTGTTTCTCTGATTGTCTCTGTGATAGTCACTACCGCGGAGAGGTGATCTTTCCCTGTAATTATTACTACTCTGCCAACGGTTGTCGTACGGGTGGTGTCTATTTTGGTCACGATTTGCGTTGTAAGAATAGACCTGTCGTGTCCAGTTATTGTTTCTGTCGTCACGGAATTGTGACGAAAGTGACCTGTAGTGATTGTTTTCCTGTTTTCGCATCCCGCGACTGTCTGTGTCAATTTCCAGTTCTTGTAACAGTCCCTGAAAAGCCTCAATGTCTTCTTTACAACGTCCTGCTAAAATAATATGTCGTAAATGTTCAGGCAATTTGAGTAAGCAAATGCGGATGAGTTCTGAGGGGCTGTATGGGTTTGAAAGATACTGATTCTTATGCAACATGTCTTCAAAATATTTCATAAGACTGGAAAATTCAGATTGTTCGAAACGTTTCATCATTATGATGCTATGTTTTACTCGGTCTTGTGTGGCTTGAGACCAATATGCTGAGAGGAAGGCATGGTAAAACTCTCCTTCACTGTGGCAATCGTGAATGACCGATCGCATTCTTACAGCTGGTTCATTCTCTAAATAGCCACACATAAATTCTAATCTGTGTTCTAACGACCAGTTGGGAGGAAAACAATGAGAGAATTGATGTAGCCATTCTTGTGGATGAATGTCGTTGCCAGAATTCTTAAATGTTTTGAATTTACGTGTAGTAATGAACAGCTTATAGTCAAAATCATCATGTCGGCGAGTCGCATATCGGTCATTGTTAGGTCGTGTCGGCCGTTCCATCTCAAAATTCGGTGCATATTGCCAATTTCTTTCATAACTTCCGAAATGCCCTGTGTTATTATTTTGTGGCTGTTCCGTATTTCTGCGTCCCTCTTCCCGTATTGGGGCGCGAGTATCCTCTGAAATACGTAATTCTTGTATTACCTGTGTCAGCTGATCTTGTACTTCCCGGATTTCTCTTTTGTACTGTGTATTGATTCGATTTTGATTTTGTTTGAATTTTCTTATTTGTTCATACTCTTCTGTGTCAGTGAAGGCTACGGGTCTTGTGTCATTCAGATCATCATCTACCTTTGTAGATAAGTTAGTGACCTGATCCGAAAGTTCGGCTGCTTTCTCCGATAGTGTACTTATTTCCTCCATGTGTCTTTCTGAACCAATTTTCAGGGTATCTACTGTGTCCTTTAAGTTTTCCTGAGTTCTTGCAGGTTGCGTAACCGAATCGGTAGATGCAACTGAGTCAATTTTAGTTTGCAAGGTCTCATGATTTTCATGAACAATAGTTTGCAGTTCTTTTATGGCTGCTTCGTGATTCTGTAATACATTTTCATGACGCGAAAAAATAGGTTGGAAATGCTCACAAATTTGTGTTTTTACGTCATTACAGACCTTTTGACATTTCGATTCGATGTTATGTAACTCAGTGGTTAAATCTTCACGTGTTTGTTCAAGTGTAGTGTCTAACTTTTGAAGATTTTGTTTCATTGTGTCTAACTTTTTGAGATTTTGTTCCACTGTGTCTAACTTTTTGAGATTTTGTTCCACTGTGTCTAACTTTTTAAGATTTTGTCCCATTTGTCTCTGATTTTGTTCCATTTGTTGCATTAATTGCAATAATAATGTAGTAGTGTCTGGAATCTGTTTCTCTACGCTTTTCGGCAGTGCATTTGCACCGGCAACATTCACATTTTGACAAGCAGAAAATGCGTCTTGACTTATTTGAGAAAACGGTGATAACCCAAAACCTGAATCTACAGTATTTGCGAAATTGTGTCCTGTCATTTCGGATTCCTGAGGCGAGCTGTTGCCGACCGATCGATCGATAATGCTTCTCTGTTCACTACCTGTTTCACTGTCTACACCATTGTTTGCAGCCCGCTCCATATCCCTATGCACAATTACCAAATTACTACTTTGAACATCAGTTAATTCATTACTCGGTGGCGCTAACACACTGCTTTCATTTTCACTGTCATTTCTCAGTTTACTTTGGAGCCTAGTATTACGTTTTTCACACGCCATTATTGTCACAATATTTCACACGACAACACAGAAAAGCACAATTTGAAGAGCAAAAATAAGAGAACACATTAACATAACACTGAAAATAATACCTAGTTAATTGCAGCTGCGAAATACTTGGTGCAAATCTACATGCATGCCACAACTGTTTTACTGTACAACAATGAAAGACTGCAACTACAAAGGAGATTTTCTCTACAATTACGAGCTAGCAATAAACAAAATCTACACTAATTACACAAACTACAACAAAAAATCAGAAGATTCCAGTGAGGTATCCTCGGCTAAGGGTCGACATATGAAACGTCCCCTTTGAACAATTATACATGACTGTGCTTAACCTGACACACAATATTTTTAGCGCAACGCAATCTGACTTTCAAAATTCCCTATAAAAGAATGGCCCTGACTAACATTAAACTATACCTTTCACAAATCACTTACCTCACAAAAATCTTCGCTGCTCAAGCTACTGCAATACAGCGAGTGCCACTACTGCCAGCTAAATAAAAGATTCAAACTACGGAAGGCACTAACTACTGATAGGGATAGTTAGCAAATGAAAGATATTAATAGAGAACAAACAATGTATTTACCTTGATATCATCATATATAAATATAGCAGTTCATGACAAATTTCAAAACTCCGCCATCTCTCTCCCCACATCCACCACTGCTGGCGGCTCACCTCCAACTGCGCAACGCTACGCGCTGTTCACAGCCAGCTGCCTAACACTACAATGGCGAGTATTACAACAATGCAAAGCAGCCACAGACTGCACACAGCACAGCCAGTGATTTTCATATTGAGCGCTACGTAACGTTGCCAATAAGAAAACATAAACAGCCTACTTACATAGAGAAAACATAAACAGCCTACTTACATTACACGCGTACAAGTAGGGTAACTTTGAATCCCTGTATCTCGCAAACGGACAAAGATGTCAAGAAATTTTCGAAGGTTGTTTGAAATCTGGATCTTAGGAACATATGGGCAGAATTTTAGCCATTTGCTGTTCATAGGCGTCTTGAAATCCGAAGTTCGGTCTTCGTAACCAAAAACCACTCTTTTGGGGAGTTTCTCGATAACGGATACATATTTTAGAAAACGGTAAGACTGTACTTCGATGTAAATACCCAGCGAATACACTGTTAACTGTCTACCGCCAATACAACGCGAGGTGTGAGCCCCGGAAAAATCCCATTTTTATGCGTGGCGTTTTGGATCATACAGATAGCTCGTGCTGTCGCATACGTACCGATAAAATTACGTTGTCCGCGTATCCTGCAGACACAGTTCTACTGCAGTAACGGTAACAGGCGCATCACAGTATACGAGTGAACTGGAGCGGCAACTGGAAACGTGCTCCGGAGCTGAAGTACGCGAGACAGTACAATTCCTGTTGGCAAAACGTCTAAACTGCACACAGATTCATCGTGAAGTTCTAACGATCTGTGGACTAAACATTGTTTCGCGTCTGGCCATAGTGAAATGTTACCAAAAACCTGACGAAGGGTGAACAGACTTGGGTAGTGCTGATCGGGAAGTCCAGCTCTTGCACCATGCGATTTCTTTCTTTCCGGCAATCCGAGAGAACATCTGGGGGAAGAGATTTTTCAATTATGATAACGTTCACAAAAGCAGTTCTGGAATGGCTCCTTGACTAAAGAGTGGATTTCTGTCGTCGGGACGACGACGGTTCAATCCCGCGTCCGGCAATCCTGATTTAGGTTTTCCGTGATTTCCCTAAATCGCTCCAGGCAAATGCTGGGATGGTTCCTTTGAACGGCTGACTTCCTTGCCCATCCTTCCCTAATCCGTTGAGACCGATGACCTCGCTGTTTGGTCTCTTCCCCCAAACAACCCAACCAACCTCTTGCGTCGAGGAATTGAACGACTGGCAGAACATTCTGACCGTTCTTTATAGAGACTTAGTGAATATGTTGAAAAATAGTGTCATGTACCTATGCCACTTTGAAGTGTAGTGCAGCAATCAATAAAAAGTACTTGGTCTTCCATAACAGCGTGTAACACATCCTACTGTCAGACAAGACGGTAAATGCCTTCATGGATAAATGGCTTGCAATACTCTATGAAACCATGATTGCAGCCAGGCATGCACCTCTTCATCCGAGACACTCGACGGCCACGAGTGTCTTTCTTCAGGGCTCCAAACGTAAGGAAACCGCATGAGAAAAGATCGGGACTGTATGGAGGATGTGTCAGGGCTTACCATCTAAACTTCTGCAGTGTAGCATATTGGCGGGCATTATTCTGCCATCCGACAACATTCCTGGGCGATTGGTGCGCTTCAGTTTTTGCAAAGTGCCCATGTACTGCTGTATGTTAATTGTGGAGCAGTGTTCTAGAAAGCCAATGAACGGTAAGACAAAGAAAAAGATCATCGTGACTTTCCTGGAGCTGGCGTGCCTGTTCTTGCGACTACGCTGTACAAGTTTCACTGGGAACCCCTTACACGTCCTCAGTACTGTCTCGGTTTCTCCCCGCGTAATTTCCATATTTTTGGAGGCCTAAAGAAAGACATTCGCAGCTATCGATTTGCTTCGGATGAAAAGATGCTCGCCTGGGAACAATCATAATTCCATAGGCAGCCTGGAAATATTTTTTCATGACGGCATTGACCATCCTGTGTCACAGTGAGATAAATGTATTAACAGTTATGGCGATTACTTTTGAAATAATAAACAGTTTACTCAGGCTTTTCATCTGTCTCATTTTCAATTGACTGCCCCTTATATTTCGTCAATATCAAGAATGTTTTGCGAAACAGTACCTATTATGCAAAGGTAGAAGCAATGCATTAATTTGAAGACTTCCATCTATTAATTAAATTTCATTATCATACTACAAGGCAATCCATGAAGCCATGAGCCGGCCGAAGTGGCCGTGCGGTTAAAGGCGCTGCAGCCTGGAACCGCAAGACCGCTACGGTCGCAGGTTCGAATCCTGCCTCACGCATGGATGTTTGTGATGTCCTTAGGTTAGTTAGGTTTAACTAGTTCTAAGTTCTAGGGGACTAATAACCTCAGCAGTTGAGTCCCATGGTGTTCAGAGCCATTTGAACCATGAAGCCATGAATAAATAATGTAGCGAAGAACAGGGTTGTTCATAAATACACTGCCGGAAAAAGTAATACACCGCTTTAGAGATTTCTAATTCACTCAAGATTTACTGTTGGAAGAGTGTATACGGAGAAAATGACAAGATTAGATTTATAGATCAATAACACACGCAGTTCTGAGGTACAAGATATCACCCCATGCTGAACCACCCACATCAGTACGTGTTGTAACTTCCACGGGCGGCAATTCAGGCACTGATTCTGTCATCCTATAGGCGGCAAATACTGTCCCTGGAGTCCGCAGCTCGTGGTCTTGCGGTAGCGTTCTCGCTTCCCGCGCACGGGGTCCCGGGTTCGCCCATCCAGACGATACTAAGTACTGCGAGATCGACAGTAATAATGAATAGTTGGAAAACAAAACTGATAAATCTTCCTGGCAGATTAAAACTGTATGCCCGACCGAGACTCGAACTCGGGACCTTTGCCTTTCGCGGGCAAGTGCTCTACCATCTGAGCTACCGAAGCACGACTCACGCCCGGTCCTCACAGCTTTACTTCTGCCAGTAGAAACTGGACAGATCCGTGAGGCAAGGCTGTCCATTGTCAATGGCTCTATTCGCTATAGCACTGGACCCGCTGCTGCGGAAACTCACAAATGACATCAGAGGATTCTCCGTAGGAGACAAAGCAATAGCATGCATAGCCTACGCTGACGACCTAGGCATCTTTATTGAAGACCAGGAAGATATTGGGAGAGTAGAAACCATCATGAACACACTCCAAAAAGCGTCAGGCGCCCAAACCAACCCCAGAAAAACAGTGCTACTGCCGATAGGGAATCAACGACTCAAACCAGACAGCCAGTGGTATAAAATAGCAGAAAGCCATAAAGTCCTTGGAATATATATACAGTCTTGTCCACTTAGAATGGCCGCATACAACTGGAGGGACGTGCTACACACCATAAGAGGTCTCTCCAGACAGCACGCGAACCGGAAGCTAACAATCCACCAGAAAACAGAACTGATAAACACGACGATCCTGTCGAAAGCATGGTACCTAGCGCAAATCTTAAGCATCCCGACAGAAATTGCGCGAGCACTAACGAGCGCAGTGTACTACCTGTTGTGGCGTCGAAATATATTCAAAGTGGCGCTCGCTGCCAACGAAAGAAGGGGGACTAGGTCTAGTTGATATAAAGACCAAATGTGCAGCCCTTCTACTGAAACGAACGCTCGCCAACCAGGACAAAAACCTTGACAGCGTCACAGCCAAGATAATTGGAAGATACAAGCCCGCATCACAAGAAGCGCCGGTCGACACGAGGCACATTCCCTTCAGAATGCGACACGTCAGGCTGCACTACTCCAACAAAAGTTACGTTCTGGACACCGTGGCGAACCCCAGCCACAGAACAGCCAAGAGAATATACTGGGCCCTCAGGGGGAAGCCGGCAAAAAACAAAATTGAACACAAACTCCCGCAATACAATTGGAAACAAATATGGGGAAACGTCTCGGAAAACGGGTTGCCTAAACATGCGAAGGAGACATGGTACAAAATAATTAACAGAACGGTACCAACCAACCAAAGACTGGCGGAGATAAAACTCGTCGCAAGTGACAAGTGTGACGTATGTGGCATGACCGACACCCTCGAGCACCGATTCACCTGCGGGAATGCTATCATCCGGGAAGCGTGCCAGCAGATGGTGGCCCACATCAACAGAACGGCGCCGGGAAGCATCACAGTGGAAGCAATCAGCGCCCCAGACTGCAACCCATTTCCACGACCCAAGCGACTGGCGACTCTCTGGATCCTCGCCATGACGGCACACGCCATCGTAGCGCGGAGGCAGACCGACCAGCTGGCCTTCCTGATGGACCTCTGGGAGGAGAACAAGACGGCCCAGTAGCACAGGCGCTACCGCGAGAACTTCAAAAACTTCCTGCAGATTCCACTGCAGACAGCAATCGCCAGAGTCCTTCCCAGCCTGTGACCCTCAGCACCGCCACCAGCCACCTCACCACACTCACCACAAGAATAACGTGTGCAGTGATAGTGATAAGTGCAACACAAAAGATAAAGTGCTTTCTCCTCTCGCATCAAATAGTGAAGTATAGCAGTATAAAGTGTTTCTTGTTAGTGAAATCAGTGATACAAAGTGCTTCTCACCAAAGATCTGTCATGCTCGCAGCCAAAACAGTGTCAAAAGTATGCCCAGTAGTACTACCAGTTTGTTTCTTTCAATTAACTTTTTTCCATAATTTGTACTATACTGACTAGGAAACAAGTATTACTCATTATTATTATTATTATTATTATTATTATTATTATTATTATTATATTTTTTTAAATGATTTCCTTTACTTTGTGCCTATAAAATTCAATTGTTTACTCACACTCTCCTTTCTGCTTCTCTTATGTAATATGACAAAATTTTCTCTCTTCTTCAATTTAGGTATATTCTGTAGTATAAGTAAAAAAGTTTCTTGCACTTCTGCTCCATCTATCATGGTGACGTTCCCCTCATACTGTCCTACTTAACAGTGTAAACTAGAGGAAGAGATCAAACCAGAATACACAATGTGCCTGTGGCATCACTAGTGCATCACATACAGAAACATAAACTCAAAATCAATGCATCGATGCCAAATATAAACCGTTATGCCTGTCCTGAAATCTCTACCCCCCCCCCCACACACACATAAAAAAAACGACAAATGGCCATGTAAAAGGGTTTAAGGAACAACAATAAGAGAAAAACGAAAAAGGAAAATATAAAAACGAAAACATATAAAATGACAGTAATATTAACCAACACTAGGAATATAATAGGTTAATAGAATAAAATGTCTTCTTTTTTAAATGTATCGTTGTTAATATATTTAAATAAATATATATGGTTACAAAAAAAAATGATTCCCGGCGGGGTCAGTGATTTTCTCTGCCTCGAGATGACTGGGTGTTGTATGTCTTTCATCATCATTTCCTCACCATTGACTTGCAAGTCGCCGAAGTGGCGTCAGCTAAAAAGGACTTCCAATATCGGCGGCCGAACACCCCGCATGGGGTCTTCCGGCCAACAATGCCGTATGATCACTTCATTTCACTGTCCCTAGATACGTTATTCCACGCCTGCTCGACTTGTTCACATAGTTGTCGGTTTACGAGTTACTTCTCGTCCCATCATATCCCACACTTGCTCGATTGGAGACAAGTCTGGAGACCGTGCTGTCCAAGGAAATTGCTGTTCATCTTGCAGAGCATGTTGAGTTTCACGCCCAGTGTGTGGGCGAGCATTATCCTGTTGGAACGACACATAACCATCCTGTTGCAATAACGTTGAAAGAAGGGGTCTAACAACATTCTGCACGTCTCCTCCAGAAACACCGAAGGTCAACGAGAGTTGTAGCATATCGCTCTCCAAGCCGTAAGGCCTGTGTGCCTTGGATGACTGCACTCTACGAGACAGTGTTCACCAGGTCTAGGTCGTGCAGGCGGAATCCGATTTCATCGCTGCAGACCATTTCATTTTCCAAGTGATGCTCTGATGGCACTAGACGAACCTTGCATGTCGATGCTGTAGCGTGAGAGGGACACAGGGCAGAGGTGTGCGTGCCCATAGTCCCACCGCTAATAACCCGTTCGCAAGAATTTGTGTTGACACTTCAGGATTCAGAAGCACTCTTAGCTGTGCTGTGGTAGCTGTAGAATCTGTCACTGCTGCCATTACAATACGACGATCCTGCTGTGCTGCGTCGACCTCTAGGGGCGTGAGAATGTTCACGTGACCACTGATACCACGACTGATGGAGCACGTCCAACTTGTGTGGCAGTTCCCCGAAGGGACCGTCGCTCCACTCGGAAGGCCACAACTTGACCTCGTTCAAACGCGCTCAGCTGGCTGTAGGAAGCATCTGGGAATCTCCGTGGTATGGTGGTCTGCTTGCTTCACACATTTGCACCACTCTGATCTTTCTGGCTGTGAACATTCTCAGTTAAAGAGTTGACGCAGATGGTGCTCTCGTAGCTGTGCCACTACACTATCTGTTGGCGGACGACGTTGAAACTATTATCAGTACGTCTACTATGCCCAGGTGGCGTACTCCGTCATCGGATAAAAATCGGAGTCGTCTTTCCAGGTGAACTAATTTTTTTTTTTTTCGGCAGTGCATCTTTGGGATTTCGGTAGACGACTGCGTGAAATAAAAGGCATACAGAAAAGTTACACAAAACAGTGGATAGAGCAGCTCTCCACGTTTACATTCGTAATACGTGCCGTGGTGTAGTGCACCAGGGAACAGGCGTGTCAGAACATGTAGGCAAATCATCAGATCCATAATGTCAAACAGAACTAAATTAGTTCTCGCCTGCAGATAGAGAACCCCAACGACAAGATTTCGAAAGAAGCTGCCGTCCCGCCATGCCAGGAAATCAGTGTCAGCGACTTCAACAAAATCCTCACACCTACTGAGGTTTTCCACCTTACATCGGTTCTAATACGTGTGTTGTGAGTTACGAACATGGAGAGATGCTCTACCCACTGATATGAATCTACTTTCTGTATGTCTTGTAGTTTTTGCACAGTCATACAACAAAACCCTGTAGATAAGAGAATTATTCGGAAAGTAATGAAATTAAAAAATGTTTTATTCGCTACATTTTGTTACACCTTCCAGCAGCTCTTCTACATAGTCCCTACCCCCCCCCCCCCCCTCCCCGACCAGGACATTTGTTGTAGTGTTGTATCAACTTTCCAATACCCTCGTCATAGAAGGCAGCCGCCTATGCTTTACGCCACTTCTCTACGCTGGCCTGCAGTTCGTTGTCTGTGCGTAAATGCTTCGTAGTCAGCAGTTCAAGAAGGAGTAGATTAATGTTGAACATCGCCTCAACAACGACATCATTAGAGACGGAGCACAAGCTCGGACTGGGGAAGGATGGAGAAGGAAAGCGGTCATGCCCTTTTGATGGGTCTACGCTGCCATTTGCCTTAAACGATTAAAGGAATTCACGGAAAAGCCAAGTCAGGATAGCTGGAAGTGGTTTTGAACAATCGTCCTCATGAATGCGAGTCCAGTGCCAGTTGTTCATGTGAGCAAAAATGAACATCAGAGGGAGCCTAGTCCACGTATGGTGGATGATGAAACAGTTCCTGTTGTAACCACGACCGGAACGGTCGCGGGGTTGCCGAGGACGAAAGCGCGTCGGGACCAAACGGGAGCGGACCCCGAACAAACAAAACAAACGGGGAAGGACGGGCACGAACAACACGGACGACCGAACCAGACCTAACGAACAACAATAAGCAAATAGCAACGAGGTCACAAGCAAAACCTCACGAATCCACAACGTCCACTCGTAGACAGAAACCAAATAAACACGGTCTGTAAATAGTTCAAATGATTCTGAGCACTATGGGACTTAACATCTGAGGTCATCAGCGGCCTAGAACTTAGAACTACTCAAACCTAACTAACCTAAGGAAATCACACACATCCGTGCCCGAGGCAGGATTCGACCCTGCGACCGTAGCGGTCGCACGGTTCCAGACTGAAGCGCCTAGAACCGCTAGGCCACACCGGCCGGCCGCTGTCTGCAGGCGAGATGTTTATAGATTAACGCGAATATCAGACTGCCTGCTGAGCGAGAGGCAGGCGCTTAAACACCTCACAGAGTACGATGCTATTGGCCACTGGGACCACGTGCTCCACCGTGTCGCCCTCACATTATACGTGGCCCAGGAGCGCGCGCGCAGCCATGGTTTATGGCAAAAGTGACAAAAAGCAGATTTCAGAGTACCTGACGGCTCAGCACAAAAGTTTCGTCTGTAGTACAGATAGTGTTGAGGATCAGTGGACAAAGTTCAAAATCATCGTACAATATGCATTAGATGAATATATGCCAAGCAAGATCGTAAGAGATGGAAAAGAGCCACTGTGGTACAACAACCGAGTTAGAAAACTGCTGCGGAAGCCAAGGGAACTTCACAGCAAACATAAACATAGCCAAAGCCTTGCAGACAAACAAAAATTACGCGAAGCGAAATGTAGTGTGAGGAGGGCTATGCGAGGGGCGTTCAATGAATTCGAAAGTAAAGTTCTATGTACTGACCTGGAAGAAAATGCTAAGAAATTTTGGTCTTATGTCAAAGCAGTAGGTGGATCAAAACAAAATGTCCAGACACTCTGTGACCAAAATGGTACTGAAACAGAGGATGACAGACTAAAGGCCGAAATACTAAATGTCTTTTTCCAAAGTTGTTTCACAGAGGAAGACTGCACTGTAGTTCCTTCTCAAGATTGTCGCACAGATGACAAAATGGTATATATCGAAATAAACGACAGAGGGATGGAGAAACAATTAAAATCGTTCAAAAGCGGAAAGGCCGCTGGACCTGACGGGATACCAGTTCGATTTTACACAGAGTACGTGAAGGTACTTGCCCCCCTTCTTGCAGCGGTGTACCGTAGGTCTCTAAAAGAGCGTAGCATTCCGAAGGATTGGAAAACGGCACAGGTCATCCCCGTTTTCAAGAAGGGACATCGATCAGATGTGCAGAACTATAGACCTATATCCTAACGTCGATCAGTTGTAGAATTTTGGAACACGTATTATGTTCGAGTATGATGACTTTTCTGGAGACTAGAAATCTACTCTGCAGGAATCAGCATGGGTTTCGAAAAAGACGATCGCGTGAAACCCAGCTCGCGCTATTCGTCCACGAGACTAAGAGGGCCATAGACACGGGTTCCCAGGTAGATGCCGTGTTTCTTGACTTCCGCAAGGCGTTCGATACAGTTCCCCACAGTCGTTTAATGAACAAAGTAAGAGGATATGGTCTATCAGACCAATTGTGTGATTGGATTGAAGAATGCCTAGATAACAGAACGCAGCATGTCATTCTCAATGGAGAGAAGTCTTCCGAAGTGATTTCAGGTGTGCCGCAAGGGAGTGTCGTAGGACCGTTGCTATTCACAATATACATAAATGGCCGTGTGGATGACATCGGAAGTTCACTGAGGCTTTTTGCAGATGATGCTGTGGTATATCGAGAGGTTGTAACAATGGAAAATTGTACTGAAATGCAGGAGGATCTGCAGCGAATTGACGCATGGTGCAGGGAATCGCAATTGAATCTCAATGTAGACAAGTGTAATGTGCTGCGAATACATAGAAAGAAAGATCGCTAATCATTTAGCTACAATACAGCAGGTCAGCAACTGGAAGCAGTTAATTCCATAAATTATCTGGGAGTACGCATTAGGAGTGATTTAAAATGGAATGATCATATAAAGTTGGTCGTCGGTAAAGCAGAAAAAAATTGTTCAAATGGCTCTGAGCACTATGGGACTTAACATCTGTGGTCATCAGTCCCCTAGAACTTAGAACTACTTAAACCTAACTAACCTAAGGACATCACACACATCCATGCCCGAGGCAGGATTCGAACCTGCGACCGTAGCGATCGCGCGGCTCCGGACTGAGCGCCTAGAACCGCTAGACCACCGCGGCCGGCGGTAAAGCAGATGCCAGACTGAGATTCATTGGAAGAATCCTAAGGAAATGCAATCCGAAAACAAAGAAAGTACGCTTGTTCGCCCACTGCCCGAATACTGCTCAGCAGTGTGGGATCCGTACCAGATAGAGTTGATAGAAGAGATTGAGAAGATCCAACGGAGAGCAGCGCGCTTCGTTACAGGATCATTTAGTAATCGCGAAAGCGTTACGGAGATGATAGATAAACTCCAGTGGAAGACTCTGCAGGAGAGACGCTCAGTAGCTCGGTACGGGCTTTTGTCGAAGTTTCGAGAACATACCTTCACCGAGGAGTCGAGCAGTCTATTGCTCCCTCCTACGTATATCTCGCGTAGAGACCGTGAGGATGAAATCAGAGAGATTAGAGCCCACACAGAGGCATATCGACAATCCTTCTTTCCACGAACAATACGAGACTGGAATAGAAGGGAGAACCGATAGAGGTACTCGAGGTACCCTCCGCCACACACCGTCAGGTGGCTTGCGTAGTATGGATGTAGATGTAGATGTAGACAGCTAGAGATACCTCTAGTGGTAATCAGGGTCCATACCGTCTGGCGCGGATTCGAAACCCGAGGAGGTCGGTACCAGATTTCCCATTGAAAAAGCTGCAGGAGCGTCCTCATTGCCCCTGCAGTGTGCGGCAGAGAATTGTCCTGAAGAATGAGGTAACGACAGCTGAGGCTGCATGACAGCAGTCGAAACCTCTCAGTCGGCACCCACACTTGGCGGGAGACATTATCGTTGTTGTGTGCTCAGAACTGAAAAGAGGGAAGTACCGCTATCGACATTGCCCAACACATCTGTGCAATATATGACGGTAGTATCTGTTCCCGAAAGAACAGTTACCGTGGATGACCATGCAGCTTTGCTAGAAATGAAATGATAATTAAATGGACACCCTAGCTGCAAACAGGCGTTGATGTACTTCATTGGGGACATGTTGAAAATGTGTGCCCCGACCGGGATTCGAACCCGGGATCTCCTGCTTACATGGCAGACGCTCTATCCATCTTATATATATATATATATTTTATAAGAGTTTGTCACATAAACTGAAAATAAAAAATTAAATTTTAGACTTTTTTTTTTTTGACGCTACTCCCTTTTTTTTTATCGAATTTCTTTTTCCTATAAGAACAAATTGTGAGGAATAAATAAGGAAAAGTTTTTTTTTTTTGAAAGAAAACAAAGACTCCGATTATACTGGTTTCTCCTTCCAGTAAACAAAAATGAGTCTCTTCGTCTTGTTGGCGAAGAAGCAATCCTTTGGAACAAAAAAAGTTTCTCAAAGCCAAAATCAAATTTCTTTTTCCTTTAAGAACAAACTATGAGGAAGAAATAAGGAAAAGCTTTTTAAGTCGTCATGCGACTTGTAGTTAATGTCCAGTTCTTACAGGAGCTCCTGAAGTGTATCCGCCTACAGCATGCCAGATGGTCCAAACGTGTCTTCTCATGGCGTAGGCGTGAGTTCTGGGTAGCAGATCTATTCAGTTCGGTTCGTTTTATACAGTTTTCAGCTTCTCAGGGCTTGGACGTTCCAGCTACTAGGTGGGTCATCGAAAGTGCTCCGTAAGAAATTAGAAAAATATTGTTTATAGCGTGGGTTGCGTATCAGGACGCAGTGTCGTTCGTTGAGATACGTCCAATATCCTAGCGTAGACTTGTCGCCTGAAGTAAAAAGATAGCGGATCGTGTGGCCACAGATCCAATTCACAGAGTTAGTTTTGGCGGAGGGGTAGAAAGTCTTATCGGGGTACAAAAGCATGTGGACGTCGATCTGAGCCGGTGTCTGGCGAGTAAGAAACGCCAAAATTCGCCGCGCAAGTGTCCAGACGTCTAGCGCTGTGCCACAGTGGAACCGGTGGACATCCGCGTCATCCAGGCCACAGTGGGTGCAGAGGGATGAATCGGCGAGATGGATGCGGTGCAGACGATCTCGGTTAACTTGTTAGCAATTCACGGTGATGTACCACGCTGATTGAACGTCTGATTCGAGAAAACGCGCATGGATCGCCTTCCATATGTGTCGCCACACGTACTGTGGATACTTACGTTCGATGGGGTTGGACGGGCGGCACTGTTGTAACAATTCGGAGACTGTTTTCGTAAGGTACAAACGTGTAAGTGGTAAGGACCGGTAGATATAACTGAACTCCAGGAAAAATCGTTGGATGTAATAAAAGGGGGTTGGAATGGTCGATATCAGTACTGGGGCGGACAAGGAGGCCGGTGCAAAGTTGTGAAGCAGGAGGCAAGTAAGGTTCTGCGGGAAACGATGCCAAAGTTTGAGTTGGGAGCTGACGTATAGTGCCTTGACACGAGTCGGCACGTGGATGAGTCCCACCCCGCCACGATCTCGTGGCAGTGCAAGGGATTCATACTGCACCTTGAATAACATCCCCGAGCTGACGAAGGAGCCGAAAGCCATCAACAGTCGTCGCGCCAGGAGATTTGGGACTGGTAGTACTTGAGCCACGTGTGGTATACGGGAAGCATGATACATGTTCACGTATTGCGCGCGTTGGATAACGTCGAGAGCTCGTAGCCGGTGATCTGCGAGATTTGCTCTGATTGTCTGTAGCAAGCGTCTACCATTGATAGCCACTGAGCGGCGCAGGTCTGCTGTGAAATCAAGTCCAAGACACCGTATGGTGGCGGCGACACTAAGGGGGGCAGCGCATCTCTCCGGCAAGCCCTCACCAATGAGCAGGACCTTGGATTTTGACACGTTGAGGCAGCTCCCCGACGCTTCGCCGTAAGTCGCCACCCATGTCAGTGCTGCTCGTACTTCATCTTCACTGCGCAGATATAGTACTATGTCGTCTGCGTAGGCTGTACAACAAAAACGGTGGCCTTACACAGCCATGCCTTCCAAACGTTGGCGCATGCCCTGGAGCAGGCGTTCCAAGGCGAAAGCATACAAAATCGTGGAAAGAGGGCATCCTTGCCGTACAGATCGTGCGATGACCAGGGACGGTGTAAGACGACCATTGCACATGATTTTAGAGGTTGCACTACTCAACAGGCGCATAACCACTGTTACAATACCGCCAGGAAAACCCATATGCTGAAGAACTGTCCGTAAATAGAAGTGGTCAACACGGTCGAAAGCCTGGCTAAAGTCCAGTGAAGCCAAGGCGCCAGGGAGACGCTGATGATGCGCTAATGCTATCATGTCTCTGTAACGGCAAAGGGCCTTACGGATGTTGTTGTCGCCTCCTAGGGTAGTCTGGTCGCAGGATGTGACGTAACGTGCGACCTTCTTGAGTCGCGATGCCAGTAGCCGTGTGAATATTTTCATGTCGCTGTTGAGCAAAGTAATTGGTCGATAGTCCTGGACCCTCGATAACCCGAGCGGTTTATGTACGGGGATAATAATGCCTTCTAGAAAGGCGCTCGGGACCACTGTCTTCGGTGACATCAGCTCTTGTGCGATTGCCGTCCACGTGGAAGCCAACAAATACTGAAAACTTTTATAAAATTCGATGGGTATACCGTCAGGTCCAGGAGACCTGTTACCAGAACCCGCCTTGATAGCATCTACCACTTCATCTGTGGTTACGTCGTCTTGGAGGTCATGCACTGCATCCTCCGGAAGAGTGTTCGTAGTGAGCTGAGCGACTTCTGTGATCAGTGCTGCAGAATGCGGTACGGCTGCGTATAGCCCCGCAAAATGAGCATGGAGAGCACGACCGATGCTTTGTTGGGTGTCGTGCCGGCGCCCTTCCACATCAGTGAGGACTTGGATCAGAGCTCGTCGTCGTCGTTGTCTTTCCTGAAGGAGGTGGTACATCGACGGACGTTCTTGAGGGATTCGATTAGAAGCTCGAGAACGGACTACAGTGCCTTCCAAGTTACGCCGCATGATCAAGGAGATCTGCGCCTTCGTGCGATGGACCATCGACTGCCGGGCTGGCAAGAAAGAAAGGCATCGTCACGTAGAATGGTGTAGTAGAAGTGCAGGGTATTAGTTTGCCACGCCTTTAATTCCTTCCCAAAACTCATCAGAGTCTTCCTGAGGGTCGGCTTTGCACAGGAGAGCCACCATGATAAGGTGGAGTCATAGGCTTCTCGACGATGGTGGCAGCGTGCCCACGCTTCTTCGACCACACGACCAGTCTGAGGAGGTCAGGTGAGCGACATTGAGTTTCCACAGACCACGACTATGCCACACTTGCTGTCGGGCGAGAGTGACGTCACAGAGGTATGCATCATGGTCTGAAAAGGCCAAGGGCCAGACTTCCGCATGACGTGTGCCAACAGCAAGGGAGCGGGTAACGTAGATGCGATCTATGCGGCTTGACGAGTGAGAGGTGTAGAATGTATAGCCCGGTTGAATTCCGTGGAGCTTCTTCCATGTGTCAACAAGTCGGAGACGGTCGATGACCACTGAGAGAGATGCACAAGGGGAATGTCGCGGGAGTTGGTCCGCGGGCTCTTGTGTCGAGTTAAAATCCCCACCGAGTACCAAATCGTCCTGCGGACCGGTGAAGAGGGGTGTGACGCTTTCGGCAAAAAAAGTTTGTCGGTCATGACGGCGGCCAGTGCCGGACGGAGCGTAGATATTAATAATACGCACGCCGAACAGTGTGAGGGCCATACCTCGCGCAGTGGGGAGGTAGATGACGTCCTCTGCAGGGAGTCCGTCGCGTAGCAGGATGGCGACGCCGCTACCGGTATCGGATGCGGGGGAAACATGGGCGTTGTATCCGGTGGGAACTAGGAAGTCAGCCACAAACACCTCTTGTAAGAAATATCCACATCCGCAGAGTAAATAGTGTCTCGGAACATGGCCAGTTTATGGGGGGCACGAATGGTGGCAAGATTCATCGTGGCGATACGATATTGCTGTGTGCGGCCTTCCTCAGTATTTGCAGAACGTGCGGTAGAAGTAGCCGGCAGGTGGAGACCCGCCGGTGGTCCCGCAGTGGTGATAATTACTGGCGGGGCGCCAGCCCCAGTGTCGCCGAGGTGGACTCCTGTGCAGACACGCTGGCAGTCTGTTCCGCTTCTTCTTCAACGTCATCGGCCCAGGAAGCTGACGACGTGGACATGTGACGGTCACGTACTTCCGGAACTGGTGTTGTGGATTCCGCAACATGAGTGGCAGGGGGACCGCCGTCATCATTCGTTGACAACGGCGAGGACACGTCCCTGGCTGGGAGAGTAGGCGTCACAGGAGGGGCTCCTGTTGCTGCCACATCGCGTGACTGGACGCAATGTGGGAGATCACCGTCAGACATCAGGTCGACATCTCGTGGGGCCGTCTGAGAAAGGGCGTCATCGGAAGGCGTTCGTCGTCGTTTCCTGTGTTTGCGAGGCGACCGCTGTTTTCTGATGTGGCCTTCTGAATCAGAATGTGGTCGCCCGTCGTCTGACGCCGAACCCGTCTGGACAAAGACAGACGTCGGCACGACACCGAGGTCGACGTCCATGGTTCCAACAGGAACATCGGTTTCGGTCTGCAAACCGGACGGTCCTGAAGCGAGCACTGGAGGTGACGCCGTGCTTGTATCCTCGGCGCGTTGTGCTGCGGCGGGTGGCGTTGACGATGCTGCTGGCGCAATCGAGATTGGTACGACGGGGTCCTGTGCAACCTTGGCGTAGGTGATGGGTAAGGACGTGACCGCCGAAGCCTGGGTCTCTTCACGTAACGGCGTCTGTATTAAACGGCGGTGTAAGCATTCGGAACGTACATGTCCCTCCTGGCCACATCCTGCGCACGTTCGTGGCTGTCCATCATACATGACGATGGCCCTCACACCGCCAATCAGCAGCTACGATGGGACATGTTTCGTCAGCTCAATTTTTATTTGCCTGACGCCATTTAATACGGGGTAGGTCGTAAATGTTTGCCACTTCTCCGCGACGTGACCCAAGACGGTGCCATATGGTTGGAAAGCGGCAATGACCACATCCTGAGACACCTCGAACGGGAGTTCAAACACCCGCAATGTCCGGAGACCGAATCCAGCATGGGCGACTGTCACAGCACCCATATGTCCATCCATCAGAGTGTTTAAATTTCAGTCTGGTGGCATGACGGTGAATTATGTCATTGCAAATTTCCTCCGTCGACATCTTGATGTAGACAACACTTCCAGTGATGGAAAAATGTATGCCGATTACGTCCTGGGGGTTCAAACGTAGATCCTCACGTATGAACTGTTCGACTTCGAAAGGTCTGGGTCGTGGATGCTCGGCCTGAAACGTTACTTTGATCGTTGCACGGCGGTACGAGTGCGCCGTGGTGCACGTTAGTACTGAACTCGATAGACACAAACACCGCGGCGCGGAAGTAAACACCGCCAAGAGCGGAGCGTCACACGGCGCGCGGAGCAGCTCCGCACGCTAGCACGGCTGCGAGCCGATTGTCCCATCTGAGCCACCGCGGACAAAGAGGATAGCGCGTCTGTAGGGACTTATCCCTTGCACGCCCCCCGTGAGATCCACATTCCCAACATGTCCACACCACTACATTCGTAGTGCGCCTAATAGATGTTGGGAATGTGGATCTCACGGGGGGCGTGCAAGGGATAAGTCCCTGCAGACGCACTATCCTCTGTGTCCGCGGTGGCTCAGATGGATAGAGCGTCTGCCATGTAAGCAGGACATCCCGGGTTCGAATCCCGGTCCGAATAGCCCTCGTACTTGTGAACCCTGTATCATCGCAGGGCCCCTCCCAAAATCCTCAGAAATGTTGGGCATCTATTAAAGCCGTCAGTGAGACACAAATCAGTGTTCGAATACAGGGTCTTTCGCCCCCGACGCTAGCGTTTTATGGGAATAAGTGCTCCTATAGGCAGACTGCGATAATCGCATGACGTTCCAGCCCGGTTGGTGCAGTTTGACAGGTGGTGTATCGGTTTTAGTCAAAACTAGACGAATTAGGAAGATGACAGAACAGTTCCTTGTTTGTGGTCGGTAAACTCAGCGAAATACAGAATACTTCGAGTTGAAAGTTGTCTGTGACAATCGTAGCTGTCAGAACTGCTCTTCCTTCCAAGTGCACTATGTCGCAAACACTCTGCGAAGACGATTCTGTACCGAGCAATCGACCTCTTAAAGCTTCGCTGTTCTATGGAACTCAGCAGAGATACGTGAACAAAATAGGGATATATGAATAGAAAAACTTGAGCGAGCTGAAAAGGCAACCAATCAGCGAGCGGGCCACGTGGTACACTCTGAACAGGTAGTTTAAACGGGACAAAGAAAGTTCTAGTCTGTCTGTCTTGGGGTTCCGAAAGACACGGTTCCTCGTGCAGAGGAGCAGTTATGGTTCAGTAATGTATTAAGCAGAATTGGGGTCTCTTTATATTTAAATTTTTGTTTGTGGGACATCCTCAACTGTTCTGCAAAATGTTCGTAGTAAACAAATCCGCCATAGTTGCAAAATGCTTCTATTGACCGAAGTCTTACACGACAGAAGTCGCTTCACGCTACCACGGTTTCATGGTCTTAGCCCAATCATCAGATGCATTCGAAATCAAAAGTAAAACAATAGTTCTAACCTACTCCTTTAACTAATAAAAATTTTGAAACACTAAAATTTAGGAACGAAAAAAATAGATAAAAGGATTAAAAATAATGTTGCCTCCAGTGTTACCACCGTCTTCTCGTGCTTCGCCATATCAGGTTTATACCTGAGTTGCTTTTTGCATGCTAAAGTAGTTATTTAGTTTAACTTTGATCTAGCGTGTTTCTGCCACCTAACGTCCAATGGTGGGTTTATTTTTGTAGTTTGCATGCATTCCCGGTGACAATTTTGCGACAAGAGGCATTTTCCCAGGCCGCTCTTGAAAGTTGGGGTTCTTTGCAGCCACAATTTGGTATGTTATTATGATGTTCCTCCTACGGTGGATGTTTGCGTACTAACTGTTTGGAAATGGACGTGATGTCCTAGTACTGCTTGGTAGGCTATTTTTCAATCATTTTATCTGATTGTTTAGTTTCTAAACTTTAGTTTTTAGTTTTTTATTGATCAAAGCAGGAGGCTAAAACTATTGTTTTATTTCACATTTCAGATACACCTGATGAAGGTGGTAAGACACTATAACCTTGGCAATGTATAGCGACTTCTTTCGTGTAAGACCTCGGTCAATGAAAGCATTGCATTTTACTACTGTAGTGGATTTGTTTACAATGAACATGTTTCTTTCTGTTGTTCATTCTCAGTCCTCGTGCTACACTATGTAATCAAAATTATGTGGACACCTGGCTGAAAATGACTTACAAGTTCATGGCGCCCTCCAGCGGTAATGCTGGAGTTCAGTATGGTGTTGACCCACCCTTAGCCCTGATGACAGCTTCCACTCTCGCAGGCATACGTTCAATCAGGTGCTGGATGGTTTCTTGTGGAATGGCAGCCCATTCTTCACGGAGTGATGCACTGAGGAGAGGTATCGATGTCGCTCGATGAGGCCTGGGACGAAGTCGGCGTTCCAAAACATCCCAAATATGTTATGTAGGATTCAGGTCAGGACTCTGTGCAAGCCAGTCCATTACAGGGATGTTATTGTCGTGTAACTACTCCGCCACAGGCCGTGCATCATGAACAGGAGCTCGATCGTGTTGAAACATGCAATCGCCTTCCCCGAATTGCTCTTCAACAGTGGGGAGCAAGGAGGTGCTTACAACATCAATGTAGGCCTGTGCTGTGATAGTGACACCAAAAACAACAAGGTGTGCAAGCCCCCCTCCATGAGAAACACGACCACACCATAACACCACTGCCTCCGAATTTTACTGTTGGCACTACACACGCAGGCAGATGACAGGTACAGGGCATTCGCGATACCCACACCCTGCCATCGAATCGCCACCTTGTGCTCCGTGATTCGTCGGTCCACAAAACGCTTTTTCACTGTTCAATCGTCCAATGTTTACGCTCCTTACACCAAGGGCGGCGTCGTTTGGCATTATCCGGAATGATGTGTGGCTTATGAGCAGCTGCTCGACCATGAAATCCAAGTTTTCGTACCTTCCGCCCAGCTGTCGTAGTACTTGCAGTGGATCCTGATGCAATTTGGAATTCCTGTGTGATGGTCTGGATAGATGTCTGCCCATTACACATTACGACTCTCTTCAACTGTCGGCGGTCTCTGCCAGTCAACAGACGGGGTCTGCCTGTACGCTTTTGTGCTGTACGTGCCCCTTCACGTTTCCACTTAACTATCACATCGGAAACAGTGGACTTAGTGATGTTTAGGAGTGTGGAAATCTAGCGTACAGACGTATGACCCAAGTGACAGCCAATCACCTGACCTCGTTCGAAGTCCGCGAGTTCCGTGGAGCGCCCCATCCTGCTCTCTGACGATGTCTAATGACTAGTTAGGTCGCTGATATGGAGTACCTGGCAGTAGGTGGCAGCACAATGCACCTAATATAAAAACGTATGTTTTTGTGGGTGTCCAGATACTTTTGATCACATAGTGTATAAATGATTGCCGAGGTTCTGGCTTGAATTACATGGTTTAGCATAATAGTATTCGCAGAACATCCAGATCGTAAACGTAGGTTTGTTTGTACTCAAACGATACATTCGTTGTTTGGTCACATGGCCAGTTTTCGAAGCATGATACAGAATTGGGTTTACACTCGACTAACCAAATACTAGGACCTTTGAATTGATTACATCCTCGTTTAGTAAACGGTTTTCAGCACTTTCTAATGCATATGGAATTCGCTTTGTTTAAGTATTTCCTTTTTGGTGATCCATTGTAACAAAAAAAATGGTTCAAATGGCTCTGAGCACTATGGGACTCAACTGCTGAGGTCATTAGTCCCCTAGAACTTAGAACTAGTTAAACCTAACTAACCTAAGGACATCACAAACATCCATGCCCGAGGCAGGATTCGAACCTGCGACCGTAGCGGTCTTGCGGTTCCAGACTGCAGCGCCTTTAACCGCACGGCCACTTCGGCCGGCTCCATTGTAACAAGTGTTTCGTTCACGGACGATTTTGTGGCTCACTGAGGCCATGATTACGCTTTAAATGAAATTATACTCTCTTAAATACTCGTTTACGTGGTTTAGTCGTGACCCCTTATCACTGTTTAACGATTCTATTATATTTATAACAGAGTATGCATTTTTAAGTCAGCTTTGATGTAATGTTATAAATTTTCCGGCCTCAGCAGATATACCAATCTTCCTGAGCCACTACTACAGTAGGTACATACGTTTCTGAAAGTTGCAGTCCGCAGTACGCTTCGACTATTTCGTTGCACGGTTCTCGGCTTAGAAGGTAAGTCAGCCGCCGGAGATGCAGAGAGAGTTCGTAATGCAGACTTTTTATACAACGTGATTTCTTTGTGTCTTTATATTTCAGGTTTCTAAAGAGGAAAAGTTAGTTTAACCGATTGAGCCAAGCATGCTTACTGCACATAATTTGGCTTAAGCTGGGTTACTAATATGTTGTTCAAGCCGGACCATGGGCTTATCACAAGTTACTACTATTACAGAATTCAGTGACATGTTTCATTTCCTGCCATTATTACTATGTTGCGCTGAGCAAACTAATCTTACAGTTCTTTTGTTCTATTCTTTCTTAAAGATTTTAGTCGCAAGCGTTATAAGATCATTTCTTGGCTCTAAATGTTATTCTAAAGAGAACATTCTTTTCAGGGCATGTGCACTGAGGTGGCAAAAGTCATAGGCTACTTCCTCAAATCGTGTCGGACCTCCTTTTGCCCAGTGTAGTGCAGCAACCCGACTGGCTTGGACTCAACAGGTCGTTGGAAGTCCCCTGCACAAATACTGACCTATGCTGCCTCTATAGCCGCCTATAACTGCGAAAGCGTTGCTTGTGCAGGATTTTGTGCACCAACTAACCTATCGATTATGTCCCATAAATGTTCGATCGGATTCATATATGGCAATCTGTGCAGCCAAACCGTTCGCTCGAACTGTCCACAATGTTCTTCATACCAATCGCGAATAACTGTGGCAAGTGAAATGGCCGCTTGCCATCCATACAAATTGGATTGTTGTTTCGGAACATTAAGTCCATGAATGGCTGCAAATGGTCTCCAAGTAGCCGAGCGCAGCGATTTCCAGTCAACGATCGGTTCGGTTGGACCAGAGGACCCAGTTCCTTCCACGTAAACATAACACACATAATTATGGAACCACCATCAGCTTACACAGTGCCTCGTTGACAATCAGGGTCCATGGCTTTGTCGGGTCTGCATCGCACTTGAAATGTGGACTCATCTGACCATGCCACGGTTTTCCAGCCGTCTAGGGTCCAACCGATGTGCCCACAAGTCCAGGAGAGGCGATGTGCTGTTAGCAAAGGCATTCGCGTCGGTCGTCTGCTGCCATAGCCCATTTCGCAGCACTGTCGTAACGGATATGTTCATCGTACATCGCAAATTGGTTTCTGCGGTTATCTCACGCAGTATTACTGGTCTGATAGCACTGAAAACTCTACGCAAACGTCGCTGCCCTCGGTCGATAAGTGAAGGCCGTCGGTCACTGTGTTGTTTGTTGTGAGAGGTAGTGCCGGCAATTTGGTATTCTCGTCACACTCTTGGCTCTGTTGATCTCGGAATATTGAATTCCCTAACTATTTAAGAAATGGAATGTCCCATGCGTCTAGCTCCAACTACTATTCCGCGCTCATTGTCTGTTAATTTTCGTCGTGTGACCATAATCACGTCGGTAACCGTACAAATGACAGCTCCGCCAATGCACTGCCCTTCGATAGCTCGATACTACTGCTATCTGTATATGTCCACATCACTACCCCATGACTTTTGTCACCTCAGTACGTTTTTGATGTAATACGAATTTAAGTAAGAATTATATAGCTTACAAAATATGACGCAAACGCTACGTTCGAGCTTTTCACGGGAACCATAAATAGGATGTCGGGCCGGCCGCTGTGACCGAGCTGTTCTAGGCTCTTCAAGGCTTAGGCAACAAAAGGAGAGGACTTGCCCATTGACTAGGTCGAATGGGAGCAAGTACACCATTATCTTGCAATTATTTGAATTTACTGGCTACTTTGTCTCTGAAAGCAATTGTAACGGGGCGGGCCCGGAAAAACTTAAGCTGTGCATTATCTTTCAGTGTAACATGCGCAACAAAGCTATTAGTTTTTCCCATTTCTTCCGAAGGAAATTCAGGAAATTCTTTAAGCAAGCTATCTACAATGTCTTTAGGTGCAAAAGCTGATATGGAAAGTACATCGTCGTGGATGCTAAGTACAAACAAGTCAAAGGCATCTAAACCGAATATGTTCTCACTGTCTCTTGATTTCAGCACAGTAAAATTCACTGTTCTAGTGTGAGATTTGTAAGTGACAGAGAAACTACACTGTCCAAGCACTGGAATTTCCTGTCCGTTGTAAGCAGTGAGACGCTTGCTAGATTTAGAAACGCGTGGTGAGCCTAACTGTTCGTACGTGACACGATTAAGCAAAGTGACCGAGGCATCTAACTGAAAATACACACGACAGCCAACCATTCGTAATGAGACAAATAGTTCGTTAGAACGTTGTTCCTAGGTTTTGAAAACACAGTGTTCAATATATCGGCTGCAATGGCATCCGAATCATATTGCTTTAAGATGAGCAATACTTGGGAAAGTGTTGGATCAGAGTACTCTAAGATCTGTTTCCGTATTCTACTATCTGGGACACTGAATGTTATTGCATCGCGGATCATTAAATCACTGTAAAAGTTGCAATAAGTACTCTTAAATTTACACTTCCTAGTTATAGCCTTTAATTCTGTGTACCACTGGTGGAACGTCTCTTCTGGCTTTTCCTGCAAACGAAAAAACTTGTCTGGCTGCAGCCACTTGGACTTGCTGGTCATAGAGTTAAGTTGATGCAGCTATTACTGGGTGTTAGCTGAATTTGACAGGAGATACAGTTGGGAAAATAGTTTTTGTATTAACCTGAACACTGGGGGCCTCGCAGTCGAAAAGATGTATTATAACTTTACAGTACCTGGAACACGATGAACTTGACAATGTGCTTGGAACTCAGTCAGGTATCAATCCAGTCCTGTTGTGTGTCCTTAAATTGCCAGAACGGTGGTACACTGGTCGGGAGTACTTGTTGGGCTGGTTGGTTGGTCTTGTGCCGCCGACGAAGCTTGTGCAGCCAGTAGTTGTTGTACCGTCGTCAGTAAGGTCGCAATTTGTTGGTTTGAAACTGAAAAGGTTGTGTTAGATCCCCTGGAGGTGGAGAGGTCACTAAGTAAAGCATTTTTGAAATGCATCGTGACACTCTCTGGTCCACGCGGAAGGTACAGTTTCCCGGCGCAAGCAATGCAATGCGGCCGTGATCTGTGCGGTATTCGGTATGACCCGAATATAGTACGCCATCTTGCCTAGTATTGACTGCAGGTGGTGAGACACACGGCGAGAAACACGCAGGTCACGGATTGCAAGCAAATGAGATTGGAGGGGGTCCACACCCTGACTGTTTATCACATGACCTACGTACTGTAGTTCAGTTTGAAAAAAGTCACATTTTTCGAGACGGCACTTGAGTCCTGCTTCTAACTACACTCGGAAAAGTGTACGCAAATTGGTAATGTGTTCCTCTGGTGTACGACCTGAGACGACAATATCGTCAAGGTAGTTTGAAAAAAAAATGGCACTTTTGCAAATCCTAAGTGTGTATTTACAACAAACACTTTCTGCGATTCTTCATCCAATGGGATTTGCAAATAGGCATCACGCAAATCTATCTTAGAAAAGTAACAACCTGCGCCAAGCCTGTCCATGAGTTCCTCAAGGGCGAGGTAACGGGTAAGTGTCAACTACTTTCTGTGGGTTGACTGTAGACCTGGAGTCAACACAGTCCGGAACCGCGTTGCTGCTACGGCCGCAGGTTCGAATTCTGCCTCGGGCATGGATGTGTGTGATGTCCTTACGTTAGTTATGTTTAAGTTCAATGGCTCTGAGCACTATGGGCCTCAACTTCTGACGTCATTAGTCCCCTAGAACTTAGAACTAGTTAAACCTAACTAACCTAAGGACATCACACACATCCATGCCCGAGGCAGGATTCGAACCTGCGACCGTAGCGGCCTCGCGGTTCCAGACTGCAGCGCCTAGACCGCACGGCCAAGTCTAGGGGACTGATAACCTCAGATCAAAATCGCTTTCCAGTGGCATCAGATCTCGAAAACGTTGCTGAAACTCTTCCTTAAAGGAAACTAAAACGTGTAAATAGAGTTGAAAGTTTTTTTTAGCAACAGAATGTTGCATTGACGATAATTTAGGAAAATGAGATGCCCTGCGTGGCCAGCTACGACCGCGACCACACTGATCTCTGCTAATAATTTGTCAGGCACGAAGATTGTGTAAATGTGCTACAGGGTTCGGCCGGCTGTATGGGCAGTTTCTCCATCCTGTTGAAAATAACTCTTTTCCTCCTCCGTTAATGCTGCCACAAAGGTCTCAAAACGTTGGCAATGAAACGTGCCGAAGACAGCGTCTGATGAAAGAAATTGCGACCAATAATGCGCCGTGCAGACACTGCACACCAAACACCAACCTTCTGATCGTACAGTGGTGTTTCAAGGAAGTTATGCGGATTCTCCACTGCCCAGAACCTGTGATTCAGTGAGTTGACATAACCACTCGGCTGAAACCAGGCTTCATCAGACAAGAAGCACAGATCCATATCCAAGCGATTCATTGTCATCTCAGTGAACAGCCACTCACAAAACTGGATGCGCTGAGGAGCATCTGCTGGTTTTAATTCATGAACAACAGACACTCGGTAGAGATGTGAGTGCAGATCCAGATGGAGTATTCGTCCACATAATCGACGTGACATGCCAACCTTTTGCGATGGGCGTCGTGTTTTCTTGGTAGAACTCTGAAGCATTTTCTGGTGGACTGCAACCACATTTTCTGGTGTGCGGGAACGTTTCAGAATGTTTTTTGATTTGTCCAAAACGGACCCTAATCGTTGCATGGCACTCTTTGCTGACACTTTGGCACTATTAAACTTTCAACATTCGGTTTGCACCGATTGTTTACTTTATTAACATAAAACGGTCAGTTGTAAGAGTGATCTCGCCTAGTTAACAGTCATGTCCAGTCGTTGTTGCGTAGCTCCAACCATGCCTTCGCAGTTCAACAGCCAATGATTCTGCGAAATTTTTGGTACTGCATAAAACATTGAATTCTTTTATGAAATTTAATTCACAGCGACAGTATATATCGTACCACTCGAAAGAATATGGAACTGAAAAAAGCGATGGAATTGATAGCGCTCAGAAAATTATTGAACTTAAAATATGGATGATGAAGAAATATCAACTGAGCCTGAAATTCGAGTAAATTACAAGAATGCTTCGCTCTTGGCAAAATCCCTGCGCCCCCTGATTTAATAAAAGAATGTATGGTAGTTGCAGCGAAAAATTTGTGTCCATCTCAAGTAGATCAGTTTCGGATAGTGCAATCGTCTAACATGGGCCACATAAGGACATAACAGATGACGTCCAGAGCCAGCTTGCAAATATTTGCAAAAAAATTTGCGTCGTGTTCTCTAGCTCTGGACCTCTAGCTCTGGAACTTGCGTACCGAATGAAATCAGGAGTGTTCACTGTGTCATTCACCAAGAGAACTTACGTCCAAAGAGTGTTTTCTTCTTCCTACAACAAATTATATAAAGAAGCATGGACAACAACAAAGCAATTCTTGAGGATACTGACAGCCAGTACGGTAGCCTGATTTATTACAATGAAGTTCGCTGGCTTAGTCGTGGCGAATTACTAAAAATATTTTTTGTCTATTAGATGAGATAAATATTTTCCTGAAAATAGATAACATGTGTGATCCTGAACTCAAATGGTTCAAATGGCTCTAAGCACTACGAGACTTGAGGTCATCAGTCCCTTAAACTTAGAACTAGTTAAACCTAACTAACCTAAGGACATCACACACATCCGTGCCTGAGGCAGGATTCGAAACTGCGACAGTAGCAGCAACGCGGTTCCGGACTGAAGCGCCTAGAACCGCTCGGCCACAGCGGCCGGCGATCCTGAGCTCTTACGGAAAAGTGATCTCGCCTTCTTAGCAGATTTAACTAGCCATCTGAATGCTTTCGATATTTCACTAAAGTGTAAGGACCTGGTGAGTCAGCTGCAAAAAGGAAATCGAACTCATTTTCCTAAATTATCGTCAATGCAAGATTCTGTTGCTAAAAAAACTTTCAACTCTATTTACACATTTTAGTTTTCTTTAAGGAAGAGTTTGAGCAACGTTTTCGAGATCTGATGCCATTGGAAAGCGACTTTGATCTGAGGTTATCAGTCCCCTAGACTTAAAACTACTTAAACGTAACTAACGTAAGGACATCACACGCACCCATGCCCGAGGCAGGATTCGAACCTGCGACCGTTGCAGCAACGCAGTTCCGGACTGTGTTGACTTCAGGTCTACAGTCAACCCACAGAAAGAGGTTGACAATTATCCGTTACCTCACCCTTGAGCAACTCATGGACAGGCTTGGCGCAGGTTGTTACTTTTCTATTTGAAATAGCATAGAACAATAAGTAACACATTACAGCGAAAAGAGCTAATGAATTGTTAAGAACTGCTATGCAGTATAGAAAGAATATGTCACGATTATGCTCTCTCACTTAGGTATACACTGTCCATCCAAGAAGTGAGACCGATTTCATTCCTGACATGTAAGCGACGTCAGCGCAGAAACTACGGTGGAAGCTTGAACTAATGATTGTAAACAACATACGTGCATTCTTCCAGTCTGCTGTGAGCAGGCAGTGTAGGTAGTGGATGTACGACCGTAGTGTGTCAACGTTTTTCTGTTACAACTTTGTCCACACATCATGACTCTTGAACAAAAAGAACGATGCCTGGGCACCTGCCGCGACTTGACTGAAATACAAAACGTGGACATTCCTTTTCTGAAATATCACGGGTGACGAGATTTTGTATTATCAATCCGAACCTATCACAGAACGAAAAAGTACAGAAATTCACATGAAGGGACAACGCTTCGACGACGTAACCGACATTCGAGCCAATGTGGCGCGCGAGCTGAACAGTATCCCAAGAAGGACTTTTCTGTCATTTTAACTTGGGTATGAAAATGTTCCGTACGCTGTATTCAGATTATGGAAGACAATTTCGAACACGTGAACCATTGAAAGCACCATCTTAACTTTTCTCTATTATTTTAGTTATACCGTTTAGAAACTTTCTGGATTAACGGAATAAAGATATGGAATATGCCATTCAAATTCTTCAACATTTCTGGAAGCCGATTCGAAATGGCAACTTCATGATACTTTTGGATTGACGGAATAAAGATATGCCGGCCGCGGTGGCCGTGCGGTTCTAGGCGCTCCAGTCCGGAGCCGCGCTGCTGCTAGGGTCGCAGGTTCGAATCCTGCCTCGGGCATAGGTGTGTGTGATGTCCTTAGGTTAGTTGGGTTTAAGTAGTTCTAAGTTCTAGGGGACTGATGACCACAACAGTTGAGTCCCATAGTGCTCAGAACCATTTGAACCATTTTTGAATAAAGATATGGAATATGCCATTCAAATTCTTCAACATTTCTGGAAGCCGATTCGAAATGGAAACTGCACGATACTTAACAACTTTCTACGCTCTCGCTAACTTTGTGTAATCTAAATCGAAATAATTTTTTGTATCGAGTTTTCACAACGTGAACGCTGCAGTTTCATGGAATTCATGTTATTAACTACACAACGCTTCAGGGAGAATATAAGGACGACAGTGTTAGAATTGATAGGCGTTTGAATAACGGACTGCACGAAGATCGCTAACTGAGACCACACAAGGTTCTGACGACGCCCCTTTTCTGTGCTAAGCGCGCTGTAATTGTGGTCTTCATTCCGAAAACAGTTTTAATGCAGCTCTTAACGCTATCCTATCCTGTACAAACCTCTTCATGAACGCATAAATACTGCAACCTACATTTATTTGAATCAGCTCATTATAGTGAAATTACGGTCTCTCTCTACATTTTGGCCCCCTACACTTCCTTGCATTACCTAACTGACCATTCTTTGTTGCCTCAGGATTTGCTCTATCAACCGATTTCTTCATCTAATCAAGTTTTGCCATAAATTCTGTTGTTTTCATAATTCGATTCAGTATCTTCTCATTCGACCTACCCATCTAATCTTTAGCGTTCTCCTGCAGCACTGCATTTAAAAAGCTTCTATTCTCTTCTTATCCGAACTGTTTATCTTCCACGTTTCGCTTTCGTACAAGACTAAAATTCTAACAAATACCTTGAGGAAAGACTTCCTAAACCTTAAAATTTATTTTTGAAGTGGCTAAATTTCTTTTTTTCAGTAAAGTTGTTCTTGCTGTCTCCAGTTTGCATTTTATATTCTCTTTACATTGCCATCGTCACTTGTTTCCCTGCCACACTAAAAATGTCATCTACTACTTTTAGGGAGTCATTTCATAATTCCCCCCAGTGTCAAACGATTTAATTTGAATACATCCATTACCCTTGTTTTACTTCTGTAGATGCTCGCCTCATAATCTCTTTCCAAGACACTATCTATTTTAATCAGCTACTCCTAAAAGTCCTTTGCTGTCTCTAGTTCAAATGGCTCTGAGCACTATGGGACTCAACTGCTGAGGTCATTAGTCCCCTAGAACTTAGAACTACTTGAACCTAACTAACCTAAGGACATCACACACATCCATGCCCGAGGCAGGATTCGAACCTGCGACCGAAGCGGTCTCGCGGTTCCAGACTGCAGCGCCAGAACCGCGCGGCCACTTCGGCCGGCACTGTCTCTAGTTGGATTACGATATCATTAGCAAACCTCAAAGTTTCCTTTGTTTCCTTCATAGCGTAATAAGTCAGAATTCTAAATAATATATTCCGCTCAACATTGTCGCAAACTTTTTTTTAAGCTACAAATGTAAATTTACCTTAATTAAACCTGCGAACGGACTTCCAAAAATAAGTTACACATTATTATGGCAGTACAAGTAATTTTTACTTAACGCTGAACTACACATCAAAGTGACACAAATACGTGACATTATTTTTCTGTATAGCCCCCAAGTCTCTGTAAACAACAGTCAGAATGTTCAACCAATCGTTCAATTCGTCGACGATAAAAAACCACTCCTTGATCAAGGAGCTCTTGTGAACGCTCCCCTAGTTGGGAAATATCTTTCCCCACATGATCTTTCAGTTTGCCGAAAAGAAAAAAATCGCATGGTACAATATAGGGACTTCACGATCGGCATCAGCCATGTCTGTGCAGCTTTCTTCAAATTTTTGGCGCCATTTCACTACGACTAGACGTGAAACTGTATTTGATCCATACACTGACATAATTTAACGGTGAATCTATGTTGTAATTTAGACTGTGTGGCCACAGGAATCGTATTGTCTCTATAACCGACTATTAAAATTGTTATAAAATTAGTCAGCCGATGTCGTAATTTTGTCATGAAGCGCCGTTGCGACACAGGCAATTGTGGACACTAAGCCACTGAATATTAAAAGTAACGTTATTAAGGAGTAAACCCTACTGACTACACAAAATAAGGGGCCACGCACATTCACGAGTGAGTGGTTCAAAATAAGAATTAATACTGGGAAAGAAATGGGTCATAAGTATAGTTACGTTGGTACACACTCAATTGTATACAAACGTACGCTCGGGATAGTGGCACGTACGTTCTAAGTATTATCATATCCCGTGTTTTGGGTAAAAAGAATTAATGATAAAATGCATTTATTCATCTAAGAAAGAAAACAATCGGACTTTGTAATGAAATGAAAAGAAAGACTGCATGTTCTGAATGTCGTGGCAAATATGACTTAAATATTGAAACTGACATTGGCGGGCACGAAGGGAAAGACACGAACACATTCACGTTGAGTTGCACTGTCGTGAGGATCGTAGCCTCCATCTAAATTCTCCACACAATGTTAAAATAATAATAATTTTCCAGAGTTACAGGAACTGGGATCCATGGTATCGTAAATGAGAAAATCACATTGTTCATAAATTGTTTTCATTATATAAGATAATTTCACTTTAAAATTACAGAGCACATCTTATCACCAGGACATGAAAACAACGAAAGGTAACTCTTACTAAAATTAATAAACGAAGAGCGTGAAGCTTCTTTTGTCAGTCAGTGTTAAATACTTTCCAAATAAATATTTAGTATGAGAGTCGAATAATTATCAATACATTTATCAATAAGAAAAAAATTATGAAGTTCCTTCGTATCTCGCATACTTTAACTTTGGAATACGTTTGTGCACCATTTCATTGGGCCCCTGTGACGCACCTTCCACCCGTCCAGTATCTCTAGCACGCAGACACTCTGGTTGCAGGGGCTCACCCTACCTTCTTCTTACCGACACACGGCCATCACTGTCGCAGAGACAGAATCAGCTTTCATCTGAGAACACAAAAGACCTCCACCCTGTCCTCGAATGAGCTCCCGCTTGACATCACTGAAGTCCCAAATGACGGCGGTGTGGGGTCAGTGGAGTGCACGGTATAGGGCGTAAAGCGCGGATCTGCCCTTGAAGTAACCGATTTGTAACAGTTCGTTCCGTCACTGTGGTGCCAGCTGCTGCTCAGATTTCTGCAGCAGATGCAGTTCAATGCACAAGAGCCATACGCCGAACACGATGGTCTTGCCTCTCGGTAGTGCCACGTGGCCATCCGGAGTCCGGTCTTCTTGTGATGTATCATTCCGCTGCCGGAAATCGTATACAGTGGCTACATTCCTGCCAAGTCTTCCTCCAGTATCGCAGAAGTAACATCCAGCTTCTCATAGCCCTATTACACGACCTCGTGCAATCTCAGTGAAGTGCTGATACTGGCGTTTTTGCCGCCTTAAAGACATTCTTGACTAACACTGACTCAACGCGTCCAATCTCAAAGGTAACTAACCCTCACGACCGTTAAAGCGTGTATTTTATTTAAAGCAAACCTGATTTGCATTATCACAGTGGTGCTACTTAGGTCAGCCCATTAAGCAAACAACTGTTGTTATCAATGTCCAAACTTTTTTCAGAAAGTTTGTGTCATCATCAGTGGGTACTTTTACTCATTTCAGTAAAAAGTAAACATGTTTCAATTAAGAATTTTCTAATGAATTTAAGTCCAAGAACAGTTTATGTCAGTTGTGGTTGTTGCCTTCTTTTACTACATTTTTGGATTCTGTGGGATCTTCTTTACATCACTGTGTACCGGTAGCTTGCCATCTGCATACAAACGATATTCCTGTGAGTTTGGCTGGCGAGTTACCAAATCACTTTATCTGATTTAATTTTGTTGAGCGAAAATGTTTCATGACTACATTTTTTAATTACTTGTAGGTAGTTTTTAAAAATCCGTGCTCATCTACATTCTCATTTGCTGTGTAAATGCACATGCAAACGCAATACACGTTTTTCCAGAACTCGATCCACATTTTTTCACTTCTCCAAACACACTGTTTATGTTGCTGTTGTGGGTCCAGTCCCTGTTAGTTTTGGTTGTTTGGGGAAGGAGACCAGACAGCGTGGTCATCGGTCTCATCGGATTATGGAAGGATGGGGAAGGAAGTCGGCCGTGCCCTTTCAGAGGAACCATCCCGGCATTTGCCTGGAGTGATTTAGGGAAATCACGGAAAACCTAAATCAGGATGGCCGGACGCGGGATTCAACCGTCGTCCTCCCGAATGCGAGTCCAGTGTCTAACCACTGCGCCACCTCGCTCGGTCTCCCTGTTAGTGTATGCTTGTTTTCATATCACCAAATCTGAATTTTGTTTACTTTCTCCCTCCCTCTCTCAGTGTGTGTGTGTGTGTGTGTGTGTGTGTGTGTGTGTGTGTGTTTGTTATTATCTGTTTGTGTCTTCTTTTATGTATAGGTCCTTCATTGTGTTATATGTGTGTAGTGTGCTATTGCATAGTGTAGTGTGGTCGTTAATAATTTATTTTCCTTCTGCTAATGCCTTCTGTATGTGGAAGTTTTCTTCTGGTGTAAGTTTATATTATAAACACGGTCGTGTTGTTGAAAGATTTAAACCAGTTTTTATTTTTGAGTTGGGTAACGGTTGTGGGTTATTAAGTGGTCGACAAATACGCCATGAGGGCAGTTACTTTTTAAAGCTCTCAAATGTTTTGCATATCTTGTTTTATACTTCTTGCATGTTTGCCCTATGTATACCGACTGAAAAGAGTTGCATGTAAGTTCGTATATAGCTGATATGTTGAATTTATCCGTTGGTGTTTTTTGCATTCTTTTTTTTCTGTGTTGTTATCTGTTTTGTATCTGTTTCTTTAAAATGTTGGCTATTCTGGGAACTATTTCTCTATTGCAGGTGAGTATGTGCCACTTTGTCTTGTGTGTAGGTTATTGCATGTTGTTTCCTACGTGTGGTCATTATCTGTGTAATAATTACTTCTGTGTGGCTGTGCAAACTCTTGCATACATATAGCCTGTTCATTCCCTGTCCGATATTATATCTTTTGGTATAATTTCTCTACCGTACAGGTATCATAACCAGTCTCTACTACCATTTGTTTACTTATGTTTAATTGCTGTGTGTAATTTGTTTATGAATATTCTGCTTAATCTGAGGAGCATGAATCTGAAGCTTGTTTGTTTCCGTATCCACAGGGGATTTCAGTGATTCTGAATGGTGGCACATGTGGCTGCAGATTTCATTATATTTTAAAATCATGTGCGTCTTCTACTCTCTATGTCATGAGATGTAGAGAATTTAGTCTCTTATCTTTTTCGGGTGTAAATTGTTTATTTTCTAAAGTAGCTGTCTTATGCTTGGATCTGGTTCGTTAGTGAGGCATATTTTCTCGTTGACATTTTCAACTTTTTGGTTTGTTATGAGTATGAAGACCTTGTTTTCTAGGTTGGTCATGAATGTATTAGGTAAGAGATCTGTAATTGGTCATACAATTGGCATTCTTTCGTGTTGGGGATAAAATTATTTCTTGAACAGAAAGTATTTTGTGATTGTATAGCCTGAATATCGTTGCTATATCATGAATGTGCGTGTTTGGTGTGTTTCCTTTTTGTTTTAGTAGTTGTGTGGTGATTCTTATGGTTTTTCTATTGCAATGCAAGTACTCAATGATGTGACTTAAATTATAGGTCTTGCTGCGTCTAGTGTGTTTGTCTTGTTGATCCCTTATATTAATTTCTTGGAGTTTTCCAAGTTTCTGTTGTTTTCAAAAGTGTATATGTTCTTTATTAATGTGTGTTTCTCGGGTTAGGTGATAAGATCAAGCATTTCTAAAGTTAATGACTGGTATTTCGGGAATGATTTGTTTTTAAAGTTTAGGTAAGGAATTTTAAGTAGGTGCCTTCGGATTTTTCTGTGTAATTCTTTTTATATGGCCATTTTTGAATGTATTTTTAATGTTTTTCAGAGTTTATTGAATGTTTCTGTGGTATCTTGCAGTCACTGTGTCACTGTTCGTCTCGATGATATTGTTATCTTTCAGAAAATCTTGTAGGTTAGTTAGGTTAGTGTTGTTTAACGTCCCGTCGACAACGAGGTCATTAGAGACGGAGCGCTAGCTCGGGTTAGGGAAGGATGGAGAAGGAAATCGGCCGTGCCCTTTGAAAGGAACCATCCCGACATTTGCCTGAAACGATTTAGGGAAATCACGGAAAACCTAAATCAGGATGGCTGGAGACGGGATTGAACCGTCGTCCTCCTGAATGCGAGTCCAGTGTGCTAACCACTGCGCCACCTCGCTCGGTGGAAAAATCTTGTATTATGTCTAGATAGTCCTTTACAGTTACAATCACTTGTCTCCTTTTCTTAGTATGGCATTTTGTTGTTTTCATTTTTGTTGTAACTTTTTGGATGTAATTTCTTCAGCTGTACTGTTATTGGAAGTTATGGTGGCTTTGTGTGATTTGACGACTTGTGATATTTCTGCAGCTGTTAACTGTCTTGTCTATTTTGCATTAAAATTTGCTCTGCTTACTCTTTGTTTTTTTTTTTATAACAGTGTTCTGCAACTGATGTACCACGGAAATCTAATGTGCCATCGCAAAGTGAATGCTCTGATGCAAACATTTATATATTATTGAAAGAAATTGAGGGATTTCATTCTCAGATAAGCTGCAATTTTTTATGCTTTTAAAGAAATTGAATGTAAAGTAATTCCTTCAATTTTACGTAAGGAAGTGCTTATTTTTCTTTAATTATTTAACGCATGGTGATATCTACAATATTTTCATAGGAATTAAATACGCCACTAGAGTAAGAACATTTTGTAACACCGCATCTTTTGTGTACGGTTTACTGTACGTGCTCTTCCCTAAAGTTCTTTGGATTAGCAAAACTATCTCACTCTTATTATATTTATTGCCTTGTTTTGATATTCGTTCCAGTTTGTAGCCGCCTTTCCGTTCAGTTTTATCACAGCTGTGCTGTAAAATAGTGCGAATATTGTGATTGCTACATCAGTATTTTCCATTACAGTCTTCAGAATCTTTGAACATTTTTTTCTGTACGGATAGGTTCGTTGTGCGGATTGCTCCATGCACTGAGAGCAAAAATGGTTGAATTGGCTCTGAGCACTATGGGACATAACTGCTGAGGTCATCAGTCCCCTAGAACTTAGAGCTACTAAAACCTAACTAACCTAAGGACATCACACACATCCATGCCTGAGGCAGAATTCGAACCTGCGCCGTAGCGGTCGCGCGGTTCCAGACTGAAGCGCCTAGAACTGCTCGGCCACTCCGGCCGGCGCTTCAGAACAAGTTGTGAAAACATCGCGCCCGAAAAAAAGAAACAGAACGCAGTTCAATGGTAATATGCTGATAATTATTTATCTCACTGGTCTTTTTCGTGGGCGGAGAAAACATGCCCAGTCCCCAAATGCACTGGGTATGGTGAAAATCTCACTAGTGCTGCTATGGTTCTCAGTGCATTGGAACGAAATTTAACAAAACTTTTCTCTCTGTTCTGTAAATATGTCAGTTATCTACGTCGGCTTTTAGAGTAAAATAAAAGGCAAGTGAAGCTCATGACTATGTCAGTACGTGTTTTGCAAAATGTATGGGAAGTTAGTTACCTATTAGGTAGCCGAAATTATCGCGAGAGTGAGAGGTGGCGTGCCTTTAGATGCACACAGTGACTTACCCCCTCTCAGATTTATATCGTACTCTGAGTAATTCGATTTGGGGAAGTATGGCCGAGTATTGTCATTACAAGGCTAGTATTGAAAACTCAGAAGATATGAATATTTTCCTCTCTAATTGCATGTGGCGAAAAGTTGCTATTGCTTCACACGCGGACTTCCCACGCAGCATCTCTTGTCACCCGGGTGATGCGGTGACAGGCGGGTACTGCTGATCTTGAAAGGGTTATGCCGACGGGTGTGAGGGAGTCGAGTGGATGCTTTCCAGACGCCGGCATTGTCGCCGAAATTGGCGCCAAGTATCTCCATTGGTGGAATAGTAGTGCTTTGGCAATAGAGTGGTATTTTCCGCCGGTTTTCGAGTTGTTGATTGGCACTTTTAACCATGGCCACTGTCGTGGGGGTGGGAATGTTCTGTGTTCGGCTTGTACGGGTGCTCTTGAGAGAGTCAGCTCGCGCCTTTCGGTCGGAGTAGGTTACGACTGAGCTGTCGCTGCTCTGGACAGCCTGCCTTCCGTTGACTGTCTACCATACTTTCATTTAATTGTAACTGTTTGACGAAGTTGCTTAAATTTCGACTTCAACATAACTTTCCGAGTACAGTTGGCAATAGAGCGTTCTGCGTACACGCGGCCCATGTTGTCCGTCTTGAACAGTTTTGGCTGAAGTTGACTGTATCGGAGTTACTGTGTGACTTCGTTTGTTAAAGTCAATCGCTGTACCGTCAGTGATTGTGTAATGTATGTCTGCAGCACCGGCAGATTAGGGAATTTAGCTATGTGACAATCAGAGCTCAGCAGAGTGTGCCTGTTCCCGTCTCTTCTAACGTGGTTCTGTCTTGGTTGTTCATTGTCTCAGTTCTCACTACTGTAGCAGCAATTAATGTTGGGTTGGTTGGGTGTTTCTCTTAAGATTTCAGTTGCAAGAAATTGGCTCCACATACCACTTGGTAATAAATGTCACAATCTACTTGATGGACAACTTCACCCTCACAGCATTTATTTGAATATCCAGTTTGACGTATTGTAAATGCTTCATGTGTTTTGTTTATTATTTTGAGTTTAGTCATAATAAATAAAATTGTTATTTTGGACAGAACTTTCATTCTGTTGATCGGTAGAGCAACCCTTTCATTTCTCACTACGTTAATGAAACTTTCCTTTATCAAATTAATTTCTGTCAAATTAAATGATTGCAGGTGACAAACTCTTTTCTACTCCACTTGCAGGGTAGATTACAGTCAGTTCGCGTTTCTTCTTAATCCATGTGCAACAGCAAAAGTCGGAATTAGAAAAGGGGGGCTTAGAGCATCATTTTCATATGAAGATGCTAGAAGAATTTAGTGTTAAATATACGGCTAGCCCCGGCACCTCGCAAGGGCCAAAAAACCACACGGCTAGCCCCGGCACCTCGCAAGGGCCAGAAAACCACACACAACAGCAGGAACGTTGTTAATGCCTGCATCTAAATAAATGGTAAAAATAGTACTTGGTTTAGGGTTGTCAACATTAATTGGAGCCAAAACCGTGTAAATCAAAAACATATTACTATTATTATATCAGTGTTATTATTATTATTATTATTATTATTATTATTCACAACAAATTACGTAGCACATACCTCATAGCTACTACAACAGGAAGCATACCTTTATTTAACACGATTCTCAATTTTAATACTGCAAATCCAGCCATTTCTGCGAGCCGCTAGTTTCTTTGCTACTTAAATTTTGAAGTTATATTTTCTCTTTTCTGACTTCATGGTTTTAGTAAGATAATGGTTGAAGTGATCGCTATAGCAAGCAGAAATCTACTAATACCAGTATCGTTGGCCCTTGTTTTGGCCAGAACCGAGGTGGAATCTTCCTACACGTCGGCCAGGGGCCTGAAGATGGCGTAGTAATCACCGAAACTGGTAGCCAAATAAAATAATTTTGGAAACTAGCCGGCTGGAAAGTGTTAGATTTGACATCCTGTATCGAACAGCCGAGCCCCGCAACCATCTCTGAAAAGATGGACACCCAGAGACTTAATAAACTTTGACGAGTTTAGCCTATTCATCACATTTCGCATGGTAGTCAAAATTCACAAATAGTTCAGCTTTCGCCATTTCTACTTTCAGTCATTTTCTTTCATTGCTCCATATATTTAGCATCACACTGAAAATCCATTCTACAAACACATTCGTCGGTGGCACTGCTAGCACATGTTTAACAACTTTCAGTGAATTATATGCATTGCATCTATTAAAAAATGTCACCCATTTGTTTGAAATGTTTGAGTCTGGTGTGTCCTTCATGAATGGCCAGACCTCATTCAGATCACATATTTCAAAAAATAGTTTGCCTCCGTTTATATTTATGTTGAAATAATCTATCTTGGGGCTCTTCAAGATTTAACTGAGAGCTGATTGAAAATCACTGAAGACAAACCATTTTTCTAGATATTCCAGAATCCTAGTATAGACTTGGCGAGCTTCTCTCGCAGTTATTGGTTGTTCACATTGCGAACATTTTTTGAGCTCTTGTAATACCTTGAATTCTAAGAAATTATTTCTCTGTCTATTAATAAATTCTGTCCGGAACTTCAGGAATACAGAATATATTTTAGTTATCTGTATGTAATCACATTCTACGTTTTTCATGGTTATATCAAAAAAATGTATAACATTGTGGACAAAATGGATTTAAATCTCTGGGAGTGTTACTTCACAGTCCACTTCACTGTCGTTTTCATGGGCTACGAATGTCCAGAGAAGTTTAGCAGTATTGTCTGGCACTAGCTTAGGAAATAGAACATCAAGAATGGCCAGTTATGTAGCAATCTATCTACAGCAGAAAAAAGTAAAAAAGCGTGTGGAAACAAGTGAGATAGGAAAGCATTTCTACAGACTTGTGAAAGATTACTGTGATGATGCTTGATTCCATGCTATATTAATGTTAGTTCCGTTGCGGACACTTCCGCTTCTTGATTAGTTCCCGCTGGCACAAAGTACCTTTGAGCACTAGAGCTTCTTAACATATACCGCACATTATCAGTATGAATCTTGGTACTAGCTGGTGCTTTACCGCTTCCGGTGAATCGTATTTCACTGTAAAACTTACACGGTGTGTTTTAAAGTATTCGGTATATTCGTCTTGTTTCGAAAGCCACCCCGAAAAGTCTGTTTCTTGTAGCCATTTGTCGTTGAAATGACACTCACGGCGCTTTTTTTTAGCCTACTAGATTTAAGAATCTCACTATAATACGATTTTATATATGTAAACATAACACTCAGTCACTGCAATGCCGTTCTTAAACACTTCAGATCTAAACTGAAGGCATGCCGTGTGCGCCACAACAAAATACTTCACTACATCAATCAGCCGCGCTCAATAATGGGTTTACTAAGCGAGTTCATTTGATCGACAGCGGTATTCCTTTTAAAATTAGTAGGTCTGTATTGCAAGCACTGTTAATAAAATGAAAATGCGACCTTGCCACCGTTTGTTTTGTTTGTTGTTTTTTGTTGGTATATAAGTGTGCAGAAGAACAAATGCACATAACTGATATTGTAACTCCGCTGTATTGTCCACGTGGAACTGACATGCTGCTGTCATAAGAAAATACAGGCTATTACTGGTCTATCTTCCCTAGTTCGTTCTTACTGGAGCACTCTTCAAATGACTTGACAACAATGGACAACAATGGTCACGGCGGTGTAATAAAAAAACAACGTCTGTTTGACTTGTTTGAGATGGCTTGCCGAACAAATGAACGCGAGAACTTATATTAAAATACATTGGAATTCGTTGTGACAAATTCGCAATGCTTCCAACTTGTGACATAATCTGATACAAAATATGGAAGCCAAAGAATAATAAAACTAAAAAGTTTAACTCACTCCATTTTCATTATTTTGCTTCTGTAAAAAAATTTCAAAAAATGAAACTAGTGAATATGAATATAACCTAATTGAAGGGGGCCGGAAGACCGAACTTCTGACTTCCGGTCGGGACGTTCGACCGGATATCACAGTTTTAATTTAAAAGCCAGACTGTCTGGTTAAAATCGGATAGTTGACAACGCTGACTTGGTTCAGAAGCTGCTACAGAAATTTCAAAAAGTGTTCTCTCTGCAGACACAGTCAGCACCAGACCCGTGACGTCGAAGACATTTTGAAAGATAAAATAAAGAGTTCGCCGATTTTGGCAGTCACGCACAATTTGTTTCTTACATGTGGTATATGGATGGGGATTTAATTGCAAGTACTTTTTTTTTTTTTTATTTTTTTTCAAGGAGCTAACCGAATGAGCAACTAGAGAAGAAATACGAAGGTTGGAACTTAAATAGTGGCAATTATTTATTCACAACCGATACAAAAGAGTCACATGTTTGCGCCTGTTACTGTCCTTCAAAGTAGTACCAGCGTTGTGTAGAACCCGCTGCCAGCGATGTGGAAGGCGTAGTATACCGTTATCAGAGCCTGTTCTGTTGATGGTGCGAATGGAGTGGTCTACTGCCTGTCGAATCTCTGGAACAGTTCTGAAGCGAATGCCACGAAGTAGTTCCTTCATCTTCGGAATCAAATCCAAGTCACAAGGACTTACGTCCGGGGAGTATGGTGGATGATACAGTACTTCCCAGTCCCATCGACCGAACAGAGCAGCCACAGCTTGCGCTGTAAGCGCCCGAGCATTGTCGTGCAAAATGATGGGTGGGTTGCGCAGAAAGTGCCACCGCTTCTTTCGCAAAGCTGGTCGCAGGTGATGCTCCAAAAGCGAATAATAATACTGTTCACTGACGGTCTGCCGTTGAGGAACGTAATGCGTTAGGATAACACCATCACAGTCGTAAACGAGTCTCGCCATAGCTTTAGACCGCTCCATTCGCACCATCAACAGAACAGGCTCTGTTCACGGTATACTACGCCTTCCACATCGCTGGCAGCGGGTTCTACTCTACGCTGGTGACTACTTTGAAGGACAGTAACAGGTGCAAACATTTAATTCTTTTGTATCGGTTGTGAACAAATAGTTGACACTATTTAAGTTCCAATCCTCGTATTTCTTATGACTAATGTATATTTGGTCCTAATGAATTAACATAGGATGGCTGCATTAGTGTTTACACACACGAAGATGCTTCTATAACTGGTCGAATGAAGGGATTCACAGGTGAACTACGCGAAGTAAATCCTAACTTGCTCACTGGCCATTGTCTTATTCACCGCGAAACCATTATGATAAGTGTTTGCCATCTCCTCTGGAAACGGAAATGGACAAAATGGTAAAAGCCGTGAACTTCATCAACTCGCACGCCATAAGTGGGCGGCTTTTTAACGTATTGTCCCAAGAAATGCGATCACACACACTACACTTCTGCTAAATGCATAAGTACGATGATTATCTAGAGGTTAAGTGTTAACGCAAATGTACTTGCAGTTTTGACTATCGAGGGACGTCTGTATACGGGTTTATCTGCAGATGATGAATGGGTATCTAAGTCGGCATATTTTTCCGATATTTTCGTACACTATAATGAACTAAATAGAGAAATACAAGGTACAAGTGTTTCTTACTAGGAAGGACAATATTCAAGGATTTATCAATAAGCTGAATTTTGGGAAACAGATGGTTGAAAATGGATCAAGTGAGGTGTTCCCAACTGTTATCGACGATAGTATAATGTTGACGGATTTATTTAAAGAACATTTATTACTCTTGCAGCAGCGTTGATTCGAACCATCTTCCGAATAATTTAGGTTTAGACGTACGAGTGGAACTGAAAGTTTAGAATGCAGACAAAATATCGAAATCAAAAATTTTCGAAGTACCTTTGGATACATTCTGGTTGTCTATAAGCATTGAATACGCGGGTATCTCCGAGATGGCAGTTAATGCGTTATTGCCATTTTCAACAACATAGTGTGAACTGGGCTTGTTGACGTAGACTGCAAGTAAAACATCAAAGAGATAGGGACTCAAATCCATCGATGAAGAAATGAGTCTTGATTTGTCCACAATTCGCTAAGAACTAAGTGTCTGCATGCAGCTAAGGAGGCTCAAGTATCATATTGACTGTGTGAGTAGAATTATTTACTTTAAAATTCGTATTACAAATGACGATTTACTATAATGAATTAAAGTAAATAAGTTGTTAATGAATACATGACTCTATTTCTATTTTATAATAAACTGATTACATAACGAAGTAATAATTCGTAATTATATCAAGAGTGACACGTTTCTGATCTCTTTAAACAACAAACCAACCAACCAACACGATGCTGATTGCACATGCCTTTTGGTGTGCTGTGTTAATTCTTGCCCCGACTTCATGTACTGTAAGTAATAAAAGGTTACGGAACATTACTCTATAAAGTGTTCTTACCAGTAGAATGTTTTCTATTGTTTTGTACTATATTTGTGCGTTAATGTTGAGTTTTAGTCTTTTACCAAGTAGACGCTTTTATTATTTCGTGAGATTTATGTCATTTAGGTTGGTTATTCTACGAATGGAAATTACATGTTTGATTCTGATGATTGTGTGCTGTGGGATTCTCCTATTTAGCTTGCACTATCTACTGTGTGTGCACCTTTATCCTTTCTATTATTTCCTCAAAGTAAGTCGATATTTTGATTTTATTGGCCAACCCTAGATGCGTTTTGTATAGCTCAGTGTTGAGCATACGTTTTTTTGCATATTGTCCCCAGATTTCTTGTCTTAGTCACTTTGTCTTCCTTTTTACTTTTCTTCGTGCCGATGACACGTTACTCACAGAGATTCTTAAATAGTTTGAAATTACATTATAAGCTACACAAATATTATTAAACGGTGTGTTGAGATTTGCCTTCTGAAGTTTCATTAACGTGTTCCTGTAATTATTGTAGAGCTTGCTGAAAATCTGATTTACAGGAAACGAAAAAGGAAAGTTCGCTTCAACATTGTCACGTTTACAACTCCTTCATTACCTACCGGCTGTATATTCATGTTGAAAAACCAACTCTCTAACCTCTGAAGCCTCTTTCAAGAATCTCTTCCTTACTCTGGACTCCTTGGTAGAGGCTTCAGCAGGTTTTCCTACATCAACCATTTGCTGACAACCAATAATGCCTTGTCATTAAATTTCATGTCACATGACTGCACATAATAATTTCATGTTTCCGCATCTGCCTCATAATTAGCATCATGATCATCTCTCTCTCTAACACCGCAAAAAATTTCATTTCTCTCTCTCTCTCTCTCTCTCTCTCTCTCTCTTTCCTATTTCTACCTCTGCTTTATCATTAAATTTCATCTAGACAACATCAAAAAATATTTCCACATCTACCTCTCAGCATCATTATAACATACTACAGAGAGAATGAAAGGGACAGAAAACAGAGAGAAAAAATACTATAGATACAAATATTGGTGTAAAAAATCATTTTCTAGAATATCATCTGTTGCAAACAGAAGGTTGAGGTTGTTACAGTTACAGTAAGTATTTGAGACATAACCATTAGACAGTCAGGTTTGGACTGCTGCATCTGTTTAAAATCGACATGACACTGAACTGAATTTTGTGGGAAAACAGTATATAATATGTCCTTAATGTAACAATCAATCAGTTTGTTATACTTAAACGCAAACACTTGAGTGACATAAACAGATTCATACCTATTGTACACTTCAAACTCAAAACAATGTTCACAATCGAAAATCATCTTAAACGAGAGTGCTATCTTCATATTGACTTCTAAAAAAGCATTTTGATTGCAACCAAATCCAGTGACTTTATACCTTTATATGTGAGGATTAAACACTAACGCAAATTAACCGAGGAGCCACAAAAACCTTCTTTTCGAGATGTAGTCTTAATATCTCTTATAGTTCCATTATGTGATAGTTTGTGATCTGAAACTGCCATTTATATATAGACTGTTTTTTTTCTACTAGGTATGTATGAAAAGAATGATGTAGCACTATTTTCGAAATCAACTGTGTCCATGTAGTTCACTTTTCTGTGATAAATCATCCACACAGCGCTTTTGCTGAGAAAGTCTTCACCAGCACTGATGCTCGAAAATCTTGACGGCAGCTGTATTTTGCAGTCTCCTCAGATGTACCAGTAGTGTGGCTCCAAATCTGGTGTTGACACATCTCGCACTCAGTACTGGATGGCACCGACCCTTCGCCAATCCCTATATCTCAAATGTTCAAAAGTGTGTGAATTCCTAAGGGACCAAACTGCTTAGGCTATCGGCCGCTACACTTGCACACTACTTAAACTAACTTACACTAACTTATGCTAAGAACAATACACACACTCATGCCCCAAGGACGACTCGAACCTCAGCGGGAGGGGCCAATCCCGATAGTTTTTCAGGTGTACTGCTACACGCAATCAGAAGAATCGGTTATTTACAGCATTACAACAAGTTATTGATAAGCAACGTATATAGATTCTATTAGTAGCACTATATGGTGCATGTCTTACATACATGTCGTGTGCAAAAAGGAGGAAGTTATGGACGATGATGGCGACTATATGGATTGTGGCATCTCTGAAAATACAATAACAATGAGAAGCTAGTTGCAGCGAGTCTTTCATCTCTTATAACACACCACCTTGTTGTGTCAGCAAGTTCTGGTACGCAAAAACCGTGATCAGTAAGCGAATGTCATATTTCTGTTTCCCACATTCGCAAGAAACATTATCCTGGAGAAATGCAAGCTTCAAGATACTGATAATCAAGATAACTCCGTCTCACATGTAGGTGATATGTCAGGAAAGAGATATGCGTACAGAAAATCTTCGCATCTCTATGTGACTGCAAGAAACATTTTTTTTTTTTTTTTTTTTTTTGGCTCTTTAGGTCACGCATAATAATTCAAGCTGGCGCGCGTCTCACATGGCACAACACTTGTCACCGCTTGCTAGCCTCCTGTGCTATAATAAAGACGTGCAGTTGGCTTTTACCTTAGACACAGCACTCTCTCATGTGCCCAAACACTGCAGTTACGTGAACTGTTCACGAAGCACACAATTTTCTGGCGTCTATGTCAGCTGATGACATCTACTCAAACGGGGTTTGAATTGAGTCTTTTGACAGCCATTGTGAACGTCAATAGATATTATTCGATAGATATTATTCATTATCGTCTGAATATCATGTGAATTATTAAATTGCGGGTGTCAGGTGCATTTACGTTCTCTCTCCCAATCACGGTTACAGATAAGCATTGCCTCATAGATGGCCACATGTTGCCACACTGCAGCAAAATACTCCAACAAATTACCCTAGCAAAAACTGCAACATTATTAAATTAGTAAGGAATGTGTCTACCTTTTGCATTTATGATAGCTGGAACTCTGCTGGAAAGACTTTCACCAAGGCTTCTGAATGTCTGTGAAGAACTGGCAGTCCATCCTTCCTCAAGAGCCCAAAACAGTGAACTTAGTGATGTAGGACATTCAGATGTGGAGCGAAGCCGACATTCTAAATGATTCCAAAGATGTTTCTTTGAATTCGTATCAGGGATCTGGCCAAGCCAGTCCATTCCGGGAGTGTTATTGTCCTCAAACCATTGCTTCACATTTGCTGCTGTATGACAGGAAACACTGTTGTTTTCATAAAGACAGTTATCATCTGGGAACTTCTCCACTGTTGTTCGCAATGCACAGTTCGGTAACATGTTTTCATACCCTTCTGTATATATCGTTTTCTTGAGGATAATATAGGGACCATGCCCTAACCCTGAGAAACACCATCATACCGCAACACCATAACCTGTGTACTTCATTGATGGTACGCAATGTTCTCCGTTCCAAATCATTCATTTCCACACATCCACTGTCCAGCTGCATAACTCTTTACACCACTTCAAGCGTCACTTAACACTGACTTTAGAAATGAGTGTAGCTATTCAACCACTGACCTCATTCTTTTTTACTCTCTACGCTAGCTGGACAAGCGGTAGCTCTTACATCGTAAGCACAATTCTTCCCTAAGGTGGGATCTGAATTATTTCCACTCTTTAATCTGATTTACAGTGTGCTACGAGGTATTTTAAAATTTGACTATAGCGCACGGGTGAAAGTGAGGCAACAACAGTGGGGCGAGCCTGCAGTAGTAGAGTGTGCTCGCTCAGTGCAGGCGGCTGCTCAGAGGCTGGTCACGAACAGAAACAAAGCATGGACCCCCAAGTAGGCACCCCAAATTCGGCCAGCAGACGTTGTCCCAGCTGTAAGACACGAGTTTCACTTCTGGCAGCATCAGGTCTCGGCAGAATAAGTAACACCACAGCTACTGAAGGCTCAGCTAGTAGCAGCAACTAGGCTCATTTCACGCCGATGACTGGCGTGGAGTACCTCTCATAGCTGGTTGCAGGTGATGACAGAACTGCATATCTGAAATAGGCAGTATTTATAGCAGTTAGATCCACCACTCTTTTGCCAATCCATAGGTATTCATTATGCGAATCACGCAAGGGCCCCAGTGTCAGGCCTGGATGTGTGGTAACCCAGGTCTATTTTCGTATATCTGCTGTGTCAGTGGAGTTACAAGTTACAGCCCCAGCTGTGGCCGTCCAAGTTCTCCTACTGTATGGCCCAAGCAGTGATTCTTGCTGTTGCAACATAGACTGTTCGTAGCTTCTTGCCAAAGAACGCCCGGGTGACTTCCATTTACTTCACCTCTCTAAGGCGTTTTGCAGATTATTTTCACCACTCTCATTGTATTACTTATTTGTTTTTATTTTCCTTTGACATTTGCATTATGTAAACTACATTCTCATCAGGTAAGCAGAAAAAAATTATGTAGAACCATTTTAACAATTGTTAAGTAATCAATTTGCTGTCACCTTAGAGAAATTTATATATATTTTGTTCTTTATATTATTCAAAAAGCGTTAACAACTGTATACCAATAACATTGTAATAATGAGAAGTGTTTGCTGTTGGATTTAGAAGCATCCGACCTACCTTACATTTCAAGGAGGTGGGTTACTCTGTACTGTTAATGAAATAAATAAATAAATCTCTAAGGCTTCTTCTGTCAGACCATGGTAACATTTTCTGCGAATCCTATGACGGGCTTTCAGCCGCCGGGTAAAAGAGGCTATGACGCAACATTTATTTATGTTCTCAAATGCGCTAGAAATAGTAGTATACCTTTCGTTCATGATACTATTGGTAAGATCATGATGTCAGGACATACGAAAAATCAAACTTTTTCAAAGTAATGAATAATCGTGTGTTTGGCAAAACTATACAGAAATTGCGACAGTTGTGAAGCATAAGACCAGTAACGTCCCGGGAAGGCAGATATGGCGCAGCTGCATTAGTTACCAAGCAAAGTTTTCAGAGGATTGTTATTTTTAAAAGAAATTTAGTTGCTGTTGTAATGAACAGCATTAATGTAGTCCTTGATAAACAAATTGCAGTAGAAGTGATCCTTTGGGGTATTTCGAAAACCTTACTTAGCGACTTTATTATGGATAAATATTCATCTAGTTTTTTCGAATATATGATGTAAAACTGTGATACACAGACGCCGACAACTTTATCTATGTGGTTACAACATCAAATATCTACGAAAATATCAGGACTGAGGTCCATACAAACTTTGATAATTCGGGTTTGCCTCCTGCAGATCACAAGTGCAGTATTCCACTGTTGAATAAAAAAGAGGTTGGATTAATGAAAGGTGAACTGAATAGTGAACCTATTAGAGAATTTGTCGGTCTATCAGCAAAAATGTATGTTCTCGAGACTGAGTCTGGACGTATAAAGCACAGAGAAAAGGGTACAAAACGGTCTTCTGATAACAGGTTAGCCACTGATGATTACAGGCAATGTACCTTGTATTCAAAACTGAAAACAACTGAGCTGTACGTAATTCAATCAAAGCAACATGTGGTTTCTACCGTTAAACAACACAAACTGGTTTATTTTCACAGGATTACAAGCATTATATTCTTTGGGGTAAGATACATAGATTGACTTTGGGTCACTACCGCATGAAAAACGACGACGATTGAATATACCGTAAATACCTGAAAAATGTGAGTAATGTGAAAGAGTGTGGGTGTGTTTAAAAAATGTAAATATCTGAGACGTGTTCGTGTGTGTGTGGGAGACGCGGGTTGAAAAATATAAACTGATGACTGTAGATTGCAATCAGGTAACATCCACTTTTGCAAGTGTTGAGAATTCACACGCTCATATGGAAATATTCCTTTCTGGCTGACGCTATTAAACTCCAGGAAAGTATGTCCTCATTCTCTTGAGTTCATCTGATTTCGGGTAAGAGATGTGCACTTTTCGACGGAAATCTAGGAAATTTAGTTTGTTTGTGATCAAGAATCGTTGATCGTAGTTGCTCAGAGAATGGAAATGTACAAACATTGTGCAGTTAAAACTCTGAATATCCCTTGTTATAGCTAGATTGTATACTGAAATTTAGTAATATCGAATATAAAAACATTGGATGTAAAATCATTGCATAAAAATGTAAAGACATTACTTGTAAACAAATTCTACGAAAATGTAAAAACAGTTCTGTAATACTTTTACATATAGAGTATTTTTTGCTTGAGTATTTTTTCCTTCCAGTGCCTCTGTATTATATCGTTTGTACTTCATGCAAGAGAGGTAGATATAACGTTATCGAAATAATGCGACTCGTCTCTCTTAACAGGCCGGCTGGCCCATTTTCTCAGAAACCACTGCTGCTGAGACGTAAGAGCTCTCTCTTTCTCTCACGCTAGCCTCCACTAGTTCTCTTTCACCCAGAAAGTAGCTGCAGTGACGAGGATAACGTGTTTCACAGATGTGTGTGTGTGTGTGTGTGTGTGTGTGTGTGTGTGTGTGTGTGCGCGCGCGTGCGTGTGTGTGTTTTACTGATGATAATCGAGTATTTACACGTATACGAACATGGCGCAAAAACTGAGTCTTATCAAGTCAATACTTGTTCCCACAGTATTGAGGATGTCAGCTACTGGGGAAATGTCAGCTAATGGTGACGTTAGCTACTGTGGGGTGCGGGAGGGAGAACTGTTTCATTTAATTCCCTATGTAATATACACTGTAAGGCAAAAGAAGACGCACCAGGAAGGAATTATCCGAGTGGAGTAGAAACCCATGGATGTGACTACTTTTCTGGAAAAACTGGATGATTTATTCAAGAGAAAGAGCAACTCAATAATGCATTGGTCCATATTTGGCCCTTACGCAAGCAGTTATTCGGCTTGGAATTGACTCAATGAGTTGTTGGATATCATCCTGAAGGATATCGTTCCAAAGTTTGTCCAACTGGTGCGTTAGACTGGCAAAATCCCGAAATGGTTGGATGGCCCAGCCCATAACGTTCTAAACGTTGTCAACGGGATAGATTCGGCGACCTTGCTGGCCAATGTGGGGTATGACAAGCACGAAGACAAGAGGTAGAAACTCTCGCCGTGTGCGGGCGGGCTTTATCTTGCTGAAATGTAAGCTCAGGATGGCTTGCCATGAAGGGCAACAAAACGGGGCTTAAGTTGGTATCCCACCGCTGTTCAGGGTGTATCCAGGCACATCTTCACTGGTCATCGGGGCTCACTTCGAAGCAGGACTCGTCACGGAAGACAATTCTACCCCATTTCATGAGATTCCAGAACGAATGTGCTCGACATCGTTGCAAACGAGCTTTTTGGTGTACAGAGGTCAATGGTAGTCATCAGATGGGGCGCCGCGAGCTCAGCCCCCTTTCTGTGAGCCTCCTATTAATCATCTTTGTGGTCGATGGATCACCAGTTGCACGTCTGATCGATTATAATGCGTCTCTCTGACGAGTGCTCTGATCTCCAGTTCTGTCGTCTCTGTAGGTCGACCGTTTCCTTGTTGACGCTATGGTTCACCCGCTCCTGTTCACATTATCGAACAGTGGCATCGCTCTCACTCAAATGTCGAGCAATTCGCCGATTTCTCCATAGGGCTTCTTTGAACCCCACTACACGTTCTGTCTCAGTCGCTGACATCTACGTATACTGTTCAAGCGGCTGCCTGCGACTTGCAGCTACTATCCAACTGAGCACACGAAATGAAATTCGCAAGGGTGTTATGTCCTAGTAACGACATGTCCACCGTTTACTATGCGTGCCAGCTACGCGATGAAATTACGCAGCAGCGTCTCACATTCATCCAGCGGCCGCCATAGTTTACAATTTCGCATTTTCCGTCAATACGTGTATGACTATCAGTTGGTGACCAATTTGCATAACTGCTTCATGGTGTGTCTTTTTTTTTGTCCTAGTTTATATATTCATATTGTATACAGTTTGTTCAAAAAATGCATTTCAGTGTCATTTCGATTTTATTAAGGCAGATACAGCTGTCAAAACATGGTCAGCCAGTGGCGCTATATCAAATATTCACTCAAATTGTAACAATCTACTATTTACAGTATATGACATTCTAAAAAGTGGCAAAGATGAATCAGAGAGTGTATTATATTCGTATGTTTCCACTGTATAAGATAACAGAAAAGTAAAATTATTACAGTGCCGATATAACAAACTGGTTTTAACGAAGCTTGAGTATTTTTGGTACAAAAAATACTGTAAAAATTGTACAATTTGAACTCTGAATATTTCTTGTTTTATCTAAATATGCACAGTCATCCCGATTCCCTCTTGATTACACTGATGATGAGATAGTACTGTGGCTGATGGAAACATTTGTGGAGTACGAAACGAGCATGAAAGCAATGGAAGTTACTGCTGAGGCTACAGTATTAGATATAAATCTTCTCTCTCTCTCTCTCTCTCTCTCTCTCTCTCTCTGTGTGTGTGTGTGTGTGTGTGTGTGTGTGTGTGTGTGTGTGTGTATGTGTGTGTGTGTGTTTTAATTTACTGCTCACCACCATCTTTAACTTTTAAAATTTCCACAGGTCACCAGCTCTTAATTTTTAAAATTCCCACAATAGACCATCTTGATGACATCATGCATTCAAGATCATGGATGATGTCATATTTGTACGTGTCAATGTCACTGATGACGCCATTCATTCAGTGTCAATGACCTCAGTTTGGTGTGATATATGACGTCAAAAAGTAAAACAATTGAAAATTGTTGTCAAGGTGGCCCAGATATTTATCAGCCCTACTACTCTAATGGCTGTTCTGCTAACTATCATATCTTACTTCCACCGAGTCCATCCACAGCCTGTCCAGTGGTTGATGACTTCGATGTTGACAGGACAACAATTTGTATTTTTTCTCTCTTCGTTTCTTCCTTGACGCTGCTTCTACGATCCAAGTATTTCCTTCGATCTCCTGAGACATACTGCATTGATCAGAATCCGAATAATCGAAAATCACTCATGAATAGATCATTTCCGACATAGTATGCGATCGCTTTGATAAACGTGCTGTAATTCTTTACAGTTTTCCCAGAATATAGAATCTTCCATAGCGACTGAAACAACAAAGTCAAATGATTATAATCTAAAAGCACTTTTTAAGTCAGCTGCACGCTATAGTTACACAGCTTTAGTTAGTATATTGCTGCAACTTCCAAATGGACTTTAACCAAGACAATTATACGGATTCCTGAGTGGTTTTCAACGCTCATTGACGAAACGGAGACTTACGTTTACCCTATCTCCTAGAAGCTAAGCTTATTACATAGAATAATATGACTTTAAAACTAAAAGCTCTAGTAGTTTCTACCACATTTTTAGGGGAAAAATTGCTCTCACTTGTCTTATCAGAGAAATTCCCCAGTTTCATGAAACAGTAGAAGCCTAGTTCTGCAGAAATACATCATTGCTAAAATAAGAAGCATGTGTACGGGTGCTATATTGTCAATTCATATACAAATTAGTGATTTTTCTCACAATTACTTCGCTTGGATTTTCAAATTATTATAACAGCAGTGCACGGAAAGAAATCTGTCCTTCTCTCGTTACAAACTTTCTATGAACTTTTCAGTCACTATAACAGAATAAGAAGCTCACTCTTTATGCGGTTATTGTTGGTCATCGAAACATAACAATTCTATAAGTCCCTGTCAACCATCACGATTTAAATTAAGTTACTTGTGAACATGATGTAGGAAGGAGGACTGGCGTTTAAAGTGTCGTCGACTACAAGGTCTTTAGAGACTGGGTACCAGTACGGATTGGGGAGTAATGTAGAAGATAAATGATCGTGCCTTGCCAAAAGTACTGTCCCGGCATTTGCTTTAAGCGATTTAGGGAAATCACGGAAAAACGAAATCTGAATGGCCAGAGAGGGATTTCAAACAGTCGTTCTCCAAGAAACAGTGTCTTAACCAGTTCGTCACCTCGTTCGGTGAACACGAAGTGTCAAACGTGACTTCCAGTCGTGGGACACAGATGAATTATTTTAATCTATCAGACATGGAGTGTGATCTCCTCACATATGACAGCTGTCTTCTTGGCACAGTTCACACTGGAATCCATCTATTCAATAGCCCGCACCCACCTGTAACTGAATAGTCTATCTAAAACCCTCAGCATGCGACAGTGAAAATGTCCTAATAGCTGTCAGGACAAAGCATTTCCTTTAAAGAGTACATTTTATGTAATGTGTGGCACTGTGGTAAGATAAATGAGAAACTGTACTTGCGAATATCCAGAAGAAACTTTTGACAAAGTTGTAGTCAGACAGTACACTAAACTGTGGGATTATCCGAATAATTTGCATATTCGTAAAGTATGTCACAAGGAAGTTGTGGAAGCTTGACCAGCTGATTTACCTTTAATGTCATTCACAGTGTTTCAGCGATGTGTGTCAGGAATTACCACACCTATCTGAGGATGGTACGACTGAAGAATAATTCTCTATAGGACACTGTAGAAAGAAGAATTTGTATAATTTTATCGGCATGATTTTTATATGATACAAATGTGGAATAATTTAATATTTCTTTTAATTTTCCTGCGGAAGGTGCGTTCTCTGAGTTTTAAGATAAATATATATTTTGTGACAAATAAAACCCATTTTTCAACTCCTGACGCTGGAGTTTGATAGAATACCGCCTCACTGATATTAAATAAGTATGCGAAAAACCACGGTCTTGTTATTTTAATCTTCTCTCTCACTCTCTCTCTCTCTCTCTCTCTCTCTCTCTCTCTCTCTCCCTCTCTCATGTTACACTTTTTCTTGAGGGGTGAGCGGGGGATGGGGGGGGGGGGGGGGGGGGAGGGAGGGAAGGTATTATTCAACAACAGAGAACAATACTTAATTAAGTTTGAGTAGGACGAGAGATCATAAATCAGCAACGTGGTGGATGATTTACATTTTCTAAAATCTCTTACAATGATTTATGATGTCTTTCCATCTTAAGCCCTTTTAGATGATAACTCCTGGTCCGTTGATCAAAGGGCTACCATGACATGCAGTGCTCTTCATTTGGAACGGGTACTCTGTAGAACCAAGTTCACTCTGAGTGATTTTTAGTTCATTTGATACTTGGTTGGATCCTAATTTCTGCCTCATTAATTTGTTTTAGAGACTGCGACAATGTGTCCATGCTATCATTTTTCTGGAAGAACTGGAAATATTGGTATTAATCTGCTATAAATGGAAACCATAAAACTGTGAATGTTCTGTAGAATGCCAACAATTTTTTGCTTCTGATTTATAATTATGTCGTTTTGCTTCGTGACCACCGCTTCCAGCAGTTACTTACAGCGATTACCCTCCTCTCAAGTCTTTCTGCCATATCACAGAAGGAACATCCAACTTCTCGTAGCCTATTACACGACCTCGTTCTGAGTCAGTGAGGTGTTGATAATAGCGTCTTTGTCGCCTTAAAGGTATTCTTGACTAACATCAACTCGCCACGTCTGTTCTCAAAGATAATTAAGGCTCATGACCGTTACAGCGTGTATTTAAAGCAAACCTCATTGTGGCGTTACCTGTGCCATTCTTATGTGACTGTTGCGAAATCTGAATAGACATCATCTTTCAGATGCAGAAACACGCCTTCCAACTTTCGTTTATGTCGCACATTCCCTTGTCAGTGCTGTGATTTTTTTGCGTCAGTGTATTTGCATACGTTGGTCGCACATGATGTTGATACTTACATGCGGTTACCACATAAGTATGATACACCACACAGATAGTCGTAATCTCTAGTGCTTTGCTCACGAAGCGTATAAGTTTTAACACCTCGTGTCCTAATATAGCTGGAAAGTAGCATAATCATCATTGGAGACACTATAAGTAACTCCCCCCTCCCCCAAGTGAATGCTCATCTAACCACAATCTCCATAGTAATCGTTTCTCCCAAGGAGCACTCTGCACACGACTTCATGATTGACAGCGAGCATCCAGAATACTTAAATAAGCTTTTCGGATTGGTGTCTTACTTCAAAACATGAAGCAAAAAACGTTGTGTGGAAGTAACTTCGTATTTTTCCCCGAAAGAGCATTTTGCTATAGCATACTGCCTGCTAGTGAGAGGAATCATTCAAATGCCAGTACCTAATGAAAATTCTCAGAAGATGTTCTAAATATCCTCATCTTGCTTCTATTAACGTTAGAACACGTATAATGAACTGCCGCATCCTTTAAACGCCCCCGAACGGTATCGTAAGTTATCGCGGGACTACATGACATGCTGATTAAACGGCTCCGTATATGAGATGTCCACAGCATAAAATGATTCTTATACGATCCCTATGGACGAAAATCTGGACCATTGACGTCAAACAAACGTGCAAGCCATGTTATTCTTCCTCCCCCATCTACCTGTCTCTGTTAACATCGGCCAATACATCCCGAACAGTGGACTACAAATCATCATCTTGGAGTTAGTTGTTACTATTACTTGGAGGCAAATTCCGTAGACTGTTTGGAAGAGCTCATCAGCAAGTTGAGCGTTATTCATAATATCACATAAAACGTTCTTCCAGAAGTAACTAAAAAAGAAGGGTTTCTGGACGTATATCTACATCACATTATTCTGTATTTCGTGTAGAGGAAACTTTCTCCAAAATTTGTCTGAGTACTTTTAATTCATCGCGTATCTCTAATGCACAGTAGGTTCTCTTGATCGACATACAAAGTGCTAGCCTGCCCGAGACATCGATCTACGGCGCTCTTAGCACAGATAAAGGGAGATTTGGTTGGTTGGTTGTTTTGAGGGAGGAGACCAGACAGCGAGGTCATCGGTCTCATCAGATTAGGGAAGGATGGGGAAGGAAGTCGGCAGTGCCCTTTGAAAGGAACCATCCCGGCATTTGCCTGGAGCGGTTTAGGGAAATCACGGAAAACCCAAATCAGGATGGCCGGACTCGGGATTGAACCGTCGTCCTCCCGAGTGCGAGTCCAGTGTCTAACCACTGCGCCACCTCGCTCGGTAGGATAAAGGGAGAAAATTATGTCTACATACAGGGGGGTATGCATGATAAGGGAACTAAAAGGGGTCTCAGTCAACGCAGTGCTACAGAGTCTCCTGGTTTCTAACAAACATTACATCTGGCAGTACAAGGGGCTGGGGAAGGCGCTGATCCATGCCCCAGCCGCCCACGCAGGTCTTATACATTCATCGAAATGAGGTCCGAAAGGCGTACATGAGCCTAATAGAATCGCAGATTTTCCGAATCGATTTGAGGCGGATTACTCCAGGAGCCAAGTAAGTACGCTACATCCGTGGAGAGTTCAGCAAACCACACTTACACTGTATCTGAGAGTTGTGTTCGTGGTCACTTACAGTACTGGTGTCCGACAATATTTTATGGGCGGACATGGAAATATATTTGAAATGCCAATAGATCCTTCAATCTGCAACATGCTCACTAAAGTCTTATTTAATCCCATACTAACATTTGAAATGCGAAGACATCACATCTGGCCTGTACCCTACTGCAGAAACTGAACCATCGTCTCATAAGGAGTTCTGACGGAAGTGCAGAGGGAGTACCAAGGATTGCGACTCTCGTACGAGTAGCTGAGGGTACAGCAAAAACAAGTGATGGATGGTATTCAGGCACTAGTACATATAAAGAGGGGATGGTGGCGACAAACTGCTAAAACAGTATTTGGCAGATCAGACAGTGAGGACATTCGGAATCTGAACGATACAGTTGGACAGAGGAGGTATATCCTCCCATCGTCCTGTACTATGACCTAACGTAACTCATCAGTCCACACTTTTTCCCTGCTTCCAGAGTTCAGTGATGAGGGTCCTGCACCTACGTTAATTTATGTCTCTTTCCCGTGAAGTTAGCAGAGGCATTCTTGTATACAGGCAGCTTCCTTGCCCAATATTGACAAAATGGATTAAATTTATCGCTCATTCGATATTATATAGCACTGAAACACAGAATGGTCTGCTCCGGTGAGCCCCCTTTTATACAGCGAAAGTACGAGGTAGCCAAGCACTGCACCACTCATTCGTCACTTGTTCAAAACGACCAGTGGTCTAAGCGGTAGCGGAAGCAGTTCCAGTTTTATTTTGATCGTGACACTGACAATCCTGCGAGCTTCCGAGACAAGGCGATGAGCAACAACCGGATCGTATCCGCGTGGCGGGTTAACGATAGTCCGTGCCAGGATTTTAGGCGGCTTTCTACCCTCATTTAGAAAATTACGAGCCTGTTACACATCTTCGCCTTCACAAATACGATGAGCAAACAGTTAGGAAGAGGAAAACCGACAGAACAAAGTTTACGTTATTCATAAACTGATGGCGCACACGTCTTCTCTCCCTTAGGCTTACAACTGTGGTGCCAGGAAATGCACCCGGATACAAAGCTGAGATAACACAGATTTGCCAAATCATGAAAACAGCGGACCCCGTATGACCGGATAAACCAGTAGTTCGCAACCTTTCTTAGACCATTATCCATGAATGCAAGTGTGTGTGTGGTTGTTTTCGGGGAAGGAGACCAGACAGCGAGGTCATCGGTCTCATCGGATTAGGGAAGGATGGGGAAGGAAGTCGGCCGTGCCCTTTCAGAGGAACCATCCCGGCATTTGCCTGGAGTGATTTAGGGAAATCACAGTGTGTGTGTGTGTATGTGTATGTGTGTGTGTGTGTGTGTGTGTGTGTGTGTGTGCGTGTGTGCATCGCAAGTGGTACTCACAAGTTCTTCTCAGATAAGAAAGCTAACTATCCTGAGTGAGGGTAGACACCTGTTACAAAACATACTTACCCTGCATTACTCCTCTCCATTGCGGCACTTGCTTAACCTGCATACTGCAACCCCATTTAACATCAACCACGTTAAAACGCGTACACACTTGATTGCTGCACTCATTATTTCTGAACTGGTAGAAATTGGAAGACTACAGGCAGTTAATGCATTGTGTCTGACCTCCACTAATAGTAATAATAATAATGTGTACAGCAATGTAGTAGCCGTTATGTACTTATTGTTGTCTCGTTCTCTCAATTAATTGATTTATCTGTTTCGAAGCGAGTAATGAAGCAATTTCTGGGCTACTGCAGGTGTTATCTACAACGTGGAGAAGACGTTTTCCTGATATATTTAGCATTTGTTACGAATATGTCTCATTTTCATCATCAGCGATATGGGCGACAAAGCACACATATATGTGTAGTGAGTGGGCTATATGAGGAACCTGTAAAGTCCATCGCACTAATGCTACTAATTCAGAAAAAGTAATTATTTGATAAGTTATATAATCAGTATTAGAGTCTTACACAATTGTGACAATAATAATGCTCTTTCGAAAATAATTTATTTTCGTGTCTCAAACAGAATCGAATCATTTACTTTTTACCCCTTAGAAAATGTCAGTTTACCCCTCAGGGAGTAATTAGCCCCAGGTTGGGAACCACTAGGATAAACGCTAGGAAAGAGAGATTCACAGTAGATACATGACACAGCGGCCCGTGAAATGTCATCACTACTAGCACACAGACTACTATGTATTTAACTTCAGTGGTATGTTATAATAAAATGCTGACACAACATAACGTCAGAAAACAGAAAGATCATGCCACACGTCAAACTACCACATGCGGCAAGGTGACATCACCACTGTCTCTCAAACAACGCACCTAAGTCCATCTCCGAAATCCCAATTCTTATTTTATACTACATCTCTCATTCCTCTGATGTTGCTAAATTATAGGAACGGAAACAAGCTAGGCTCACGATTTCAGTTAAACGCTAGGTCGTGGGCTGACACTATCATAATAAAAGGTGTGAGCATTACGTTTTGTACAGGTGTCTCACCGAGCTGGTGCAGGAAATCTTAAGGTCCCAGAATTTTCCTTTTGGGTTTTTTGGAAGTTAAAGGATAGCTAGTACCATTAAATGCAACTGTGAGGCCGCTCCTTATCTCAAGGGCTAAATTAATTCTTAATTTCTTTTTTGGCATCAGTTAGCTACTGCACTGAGAGTCTCAGACCCACTGTAACAGACCGAGTTTTCAACAAAACGATGTGATATAAATTCATCAGGACAAATGTGTTTTGAGCAAACATATAAAATTAATGCATTGCAAGGAGTCTGTCTAAAAGTGATTTATTCATTTAAGGGCGGTTCCACTTGACAGCGTTAGGAAGATTATTAAACTGATTCAACATATCAACAGATTTTCCAGTGAAAAAAAAAGTCCAGTTTAAGTAGTTTTGTTCAGTGACAGTTGTTTTGCACCATCTTCCTACCCCCAGTTCTGAAGATGAGTTTACTTCTTCCACTTTCCAGCAGGTTCCTGCTAATGTGATGTTCATCAATCAGTTAGTTCTTCGTGGACTGATCACAAAACTTTTTGTTTGAAAAAGATCCGAAGTTTCTCGACAAATATTGCTGATATGGTGGACTTGGTACACATTGAAGTTTTTCTCATATTTGTGCGGAAACACAATAGCATTGCTAGCAGCCGCAAGCGGAAGATGTGCTTAGTTGGTGCTCCACAATTTGCACAATTCTGGATGTGATAAACTGACATTGCAGTGTATATCCTGGCACATCAGTTCAGAATCTGTCATAAATTCAGCTAAACAAAAAATCTGCTGAATACAATGACAAAAGTCATGGGATGGCGATATGCACATATACAGATGGCGGTAATATCGTTTACACAGCGTATAGAAGGGCAATGCATTGGCAGAGTTGTCATCTGTACTCAGGTGATCCATGTGAAAAGGTTTCCCACGTGATAATGATTCCACGAAGGGAATTAACAGGCTTTGAACTCGGGTTGGTAGTTGGAGCTAGACACATGGGACATTGCAATTTCGAAAATCGTTACGGAATTCAATATTCCGAGATGCACAGTGTTAAGAGTGTGCCAATGATATCAAATCTCACGCATTTCCTCTCACGACGGACAACACAGTGGCTGACAGCCTTCACTTAACGACGTTTGCATAGAGATGTCAGAGCTAACAGACAAGCAACACTGCGTGAACTGACCGCAGAAATCAATGTGGGACATCGGCGAATGCATCCTGTGGGGCGGCGGTTAGAAAAATTTACTGTTGTATAAATGTTTGTAGAAACACTGCATTTCCCGGCCGATTAACCATATGTGCGACGGCGGGTAGAATTATTGTTGTTAAATGTTCCTATTATTTAGAATGTTAATTATGCTGTCTTTCGCCGTTCTCAACACTGGCTCTCTAACTACAATATTGGCAACCAGAAAGTGATTAGCAAACGTGATGCCTGTAATTAGAATTCCTAGTGCCCACTTCATCTGAGAATACACTTATAGTTACAGCTTATAGCTCTGAGGAATTTAGGAGATTGTCCGGGATTTATAATCAAGAACGGTCGTGAAAAAAAACATTCTGTGTTCTGAAAGTCACAGTTGAAAACAAAAGAATCCACACAATCTAACTAACAGAGCAGTTCAGAGTCTAATGCGCTGATGCCACTATAACTGTCCAAATTAAATATTTAAATGAATGCTCGCCATAATTTGATGATAAGGTTCATCAAAGTCCACGCTAACTAATGGTAGAATGTTTGTCCCGCGGCGGCCCGTGAAAATACGACAATACGCAAACTGAAGATCGATAATTAAAGTCAACCCAGAATTAACACTTCACTCGAAAATGATTTCATGGTTACGCGTATTCCGAGTAACTTAATACGGCATCCGAGGCTGTTTGTAGCAATGATACCGACGCGACGCGACTCCCGACACAGATGGCGTGCTATTCGGCGTCTGGAGAGAACTGGGGCCTTGCTTCCTCACGCAGCGTTCTTATATATAAAGCCGCGGTGCGTATGGCCAAGGGAACGCCTGATCAAATCGGCTCTCCCGACTAGCCGCTGGGCTAGTAATGCACCACTTTAAGTTACCGAATAAATCATAGCTTCTTTTGCTGATGGCCGATGAAGCTGTCAATTTAAATGTGCATTCAGCACACGGGTAAGTAATCATAATAAAATTTTGATGTGGGTAAGTTAAATATTTTGGGCGAGAGAAATAATTTAATTACACTGCACGCAGTAGACGAGCTCTGAACTGGCCCTTTGGAGATACGCTATCGCTATAGTTTTATAGGTATTCAAATGAATCTTCTCACATCCTTATGGTTATAGCGGATCTCGATTCTACTTAAATATAAACACCCTAGCCTCATTTATTAGCCTACTTAATCTACCTTGCTGCCTTAATTTTTAAGACAAAAACCAGAAAATCATGAATTTCAACTAAAATCTTAATTTGTGAGATCCAGAAGACTGTTTCTATTAAATAAGTATGAAAAAGGAATCTAATTATAAATTTTGAAGTCTCTAGCTCTTTTCTGTTGCGCCAATGATTTTTACAGAAAAACGTCCAAATTTCGAAAATGGCTAAAGTTATCGAACTGATATTCAACACACATTAATTTAGTATTACTCGTGACATACTACACTCCTGGAAATGGAAAAAAGAACACATTGACACCGGTGTGTCAGACCCACCATACTTGCTCCGGACACTGCGAGAGGGCTGTACAAGCAATGATCACACGCACGGCACAGCGGACACACCAGGAACCGCGGTGTTGGCCGTCGAATGGCGCTAGCTGCGCAGCATTTGTGCACCGCCGCCGTCAGTGTCAGCCAGTTTGCCGTGGCATACGGAGCTCCATCGCAGTCTTTAACACTGGTAGCATGCCGCGACAGCGTGGACGTGAACCGTATGTGCAGTTGACGGACTTTGAGCGAGGGCGTATAGTGGGCATGCGGGAGGCCGGGTGGACGTACCGCCGAATTGCTCAACACGTGGGGCGTGAGGTCTCCACAGTACATCGATGTTGTCGCCAGTGGTCGGCGGAAGGTGCACGTGCCCGTCGACCTGGGACCGGACCGCAGCGACGCACGGATGCACGCCAAGACCGTAGGATCCTACGCAGTGCCGTAGGGGACCGCACCGCCACTTCCCAGCAAATTAGGGACACTGTTGCTCCTGGGGTATCGGCGAGGACCATTCGCAACCGTCTCCATGAAGCTGGGCTACGGTCCCGCACACCGTTAGGCCGTCTTCCGCTCACACCCCAACATCGTGCAGCCCGCCTCCAGTGGTGTCGCGACAGGCGTGAATGGAGGGACGAATGGAGACGTGTCGTCTTCAGCGATGAGAGTCGCTTCTGCCTTGGTGCCAATGATGGTGGTATGCGTGTTTGGCGCCGTGCAGGTGAGCGCCACAATCAGGACTGCATACGACCGAGGCACACAGGGCCAACACCCGGCATCATGGTGTGGGGAGCGATCTCCTACACTGGCCGTACACCACTGGTGATCGTCGAGGGGACACTGAATAGTGCACGGTACATCCAAACCGTCATCGAACCCATCGTTCTACCATTCCTAGACCGGCAAGGGAACTTGCTGTTCCAACAGGACAATGCACGTCCGCATGTATCCCGTGCCACCCAACGTGCTCTAGAAGGTGTAAGTCAACTACCCTGGCCAGCAAGATCTCCGGATCTGTCCCCCATTGAGCATGTTTGGGACTGGATGAAGCGTCGTCTCACGCGGTCTGCACGTCCAGCACGAACGCTGGTCCAACTGAGGCGCCAGGTGGAAATGGCATGGCAAGCCGTTCCACAGGACTACATCCAGCATCTCTACGATCGTCTCCATGGGAGAATAGCAGCCTGCATTGCTGCGAAAGGTGGATATACACTGTACTAGTGCCGACATTGTGCATGCTCTGTTGCCTGTGTCTATGTGCCTGTGGTTCTGTCAGTGTGATCATGTGATGTATCTGACCCCAGGAATGTGTCAATAAAGTTTCCCCTTCCAGGGACAATGAATTCACGGTGTTCTTATTTCAATTTCCAGGAGTGTAGAAACATTTTAGGTTATTTATTTGATTTTAAAAGTATTGCGCAACATTTATGACTTCAGAGCTAGTTACAGCGGACTGGCTGGCACACAATGGAAAGACTGATGTGAATTTACTACGGCGTGAGTAGGCTGCTTCCCTACATCACCCTCTACTTAAATTTTTTTTTGTTTGAATGTTAATGAACGAAAAACAAATTTAATTACAAAAAGGGAAGCAAGAGTACAGCTTAACTTCCTACGAAAAATTAAAATTGAAATGTAAACATGTAGAAATATTAAAAGAAAACTGATTGTCTACATTAATTATTCAAATTGTGGGCATGTTCACTGCCTCTTAAACAATATTATTGCTCAAAATTTAAGCAAAATCAATGAAACCCTTTGGCATACATATTGCCTTAGACAAACAAACACATAAAAATATATAAAATTATGGAAATCTTAAATCCATTAAATACATTTTTACATACACAAACTCAAAGAAAATAAGTTATTCATGCTACATAAACAGATGATTATCTCTTAACAGTCTTTTCTAAACCTGAAAGAAAATTTCACAATTTTTTTTTTTTTCACACATGGTTGTAGCCGCTTTGGCTGGCGTTCTACACTTCCATTCACAAGGGTAGAGGAGGGGAAGTTGCTATGGTGTGCGTCCTTCACGTTCACTCTAAATTACATGGGGAAAGGGGAGGGGTCACTGTGAGTTGTGTCCAAGTCACTCCACGCTTTCACGCAGCTACCAGGCTGCCATTATCTGGTTTGTCCTGTAGAACAAACAAAAAGAGTGCCTCAGACTCTGTTCACTTAATATCTAAGGGTGGCTCACAATGAAATGGGGATATATACATTTTATGCTTCAGTATTTTGCTGGAACAAAGTTAACAGAACTTTTTCAATTTTTACTCTCGTGGTTACTTAATTGTCATAATCGATAAACAAATGGCTCAAAACGCCGTTAGTCACGTACTAGAGAAAATTTATGCTCAAGGCATACAATCGTAACTCCTATTGAATCTGAATTTATTATTTCTGGGCCGGAACACTGAACCAATGCTCGGTACATTCTTGATACATTTGTATTTTATTCACTTAGCTGACTCATCTTTGATTACCTTATTCTTAGAGATAGTATGAGTATATTTGATTAGTAGTTGTATTCTCAGCTTCTTTGTACATGTGAGAAACTTTTGGTAATAGTACAGTTCTGAGTGTTCAAAACACACTACGCTTAGTTGACTACTAAATCCACTTATTGGTCCACTGCTGCTGTGTCAGTTCCACATCTGCAATTATTTACTTACTTCATCGAAGTGTATTTATGCTGAGCTATAAATAATGTTTTACGTCTGCCATTATGTTACTTATTTACTTTGCTAGTGTATGAACTTAAGTAATACTCACTGTATTAATATTTAAAGCATAGGATAGCACATTTATTTCATATCTTTAGTGTATTGCAGCTGATCAGCTTGCTCACGTGGCAATCCATTTCCACTCGATCGGACGCTGAAACCACAGGTAGTCTCTCTCTCTCGACCTACCACTAAAGTGCATCAAGTAATTATGGACGAGCGTAATGCTAAATTCCTTAAACCTATAGGACACCATGAGCTGCTCTGTCTCATCTAACATAAGGCTACCTATGGTCGCATTCACGCCTCCAACTCATAACCTCAATACGTGTAGGTGTGTCCTGTCACACACTACACCAAATAACGGCCAGCTCCAACCTTATAAATACTTCAGGGACGTGTCCTTCACGTCTCAACCACAAACACTGTTCAATTCTATTATACTGCCATTTCTTGCTACACAAGGTGAGTTTATCCTTACAACTTATCTGCATTTTTTTTTCATAACACTAAGCAATCTTTTTTTTTTTTTTACTATTAATTAGTTAGCTCTACAGCATACAATAGGTTTCACTGCAACTTCAGATCCTGTACATCTTTTTAAAATATTATTGTGGGACCATTTCCAATAAAACAACACTTTGTACTTTCAATATTACCAGGGTTCTATACATAATTGTTACTCAAATATATTTGTATCTTAATTACGTCATACTTCTCTATTGTTTGTCACTATTAGGTATTTTTTTTTCACTAATCGGTGGATAGAATGGTTACAGAACTCATGGATTGATAGCCATGACGGAAAATTTTCATATTGGAAAGAAGCGGTCAAAATTTTTGTAGATAGGAATGATGAAGAATGAGTGAGATCTGAAATGGAAAGAAGATCTCACACAGCTGGGACTGCACAGCTGCCACACTGTGTAGAGGTTACAGAACAACCTCCTCCCTACAGCATTCATTAGTTTAATACTGTCTTGATAACCATAACGGAAAATTTAATGCGTTGGAAAGAATAGGTCGAAATTTTTGGGGACAGGAAAGATGAAGAATGAGTGAGACCTGAAATGGAAAGAAGATCTCACACAGCTGGGACTGCACAGCTGCCACACTGTGTAGAGGTTATAGAACAACCTCCTCCCTACAGCATTCATTGGTTTCAGAAAATTTAATGTGTTTGAGAGTAAGAGCCGAAATTTTGGTGGATAGGAAAGATGAAGAGTGAGTGAGATCTGAAATGGGAAAGAAGATCTCACACAGCTGGGACTGCACAGCTGCCACACTGTGTAGAGGTTACAGAACAACCTCCTCCCTACAGCATTCATTAGTTTCTTATTGACTTGATAACCATACCGGAAAATTTTGTGTTGGAAAGAAGAGGTCGAAAATTTTAGGTGGATAGGAAAGATGAAGAGTGAGTGAGACCTGAAATGGAAAGAAGATCTCACACAGCTGGGACTGCACAGCTGCCACACTGTGTAGAGGTTGCAGAACAACCTCCTCCTTACAATATTCATTCGTTTCAGAAAATTTTCATATTGGAAAGAAGGGGTCGAAATTTTTGTGGATAGGAAAGATGAAGATTGAGTGAGATCTGAAAAGGAAAGAAGATCTCACACAGCTGGGACTGCACAGCTGCCACACTGTGTAGAGGTTACAGAAAAACCTCCTCCCTACAGAATTCATTCACTAGCTATGAACTTCTTTAGGTCGATCACGTTCCTGAGACCTAATAGCTTTTTACTCTTAGGGTACTCTAGCCTATATGCATTGGCATGTGGTTTTCCTATGATCCTGAAAGGTCCTTGGTATACGAACATGAATTTCTTTGTTTCTGCATTTATTTTCTTTGATTTTTCCTTGGTTTTGACAAGGACTAACTGACCTATTTCAAAACTGGTGGGTACAGCTTTTGCGTCATGACGCTTCTTCCTTTCCAATGCTCTTTTTCTTATATTTGCCCTAGCCTTTAACTTCTTCTCGTCTGTGGATATTTGCCTTAGAATAGGGAATTCTACCATATCTGCAATCACATTGTGCGGTTCTTGTCCAAACATCAATTCGCAAGGCGCAAAACCAGTTGCATCATGCCTTAAGTTGTTAATTACATTCTCAAAATACTTCATGTGCTCTGCCCAACTTGAGTGTTTCCGAGCACAATAAGTCCTGCAAAGCCTATTCAATTCTCCCATAATACGCTCACTCATATTTCCTTGGGGGAAATACGCAGATATTTTCAGATGTTTCACTCCGGCCTTAGCCAAACACTCTTTAAATCTATCAGAAGTAAACTGAGGCCCATTGTCTGACAGCAAATTCTTCGGAACGCCAACGTTCACGAATAAATCTTTTTCCAATTTTTCTACCAATGTTTTGGCATTTGCTCTTTTAATTGGGTATAGCTTAACATGTTTACTGAATCCATCCACAACAACAAAAACATGGGTGCAACCACCTCTCGAAACAGGAAGAGGGCCAAACAAATCACAAGCCAGTAATTCTAGGGTTTCAGTTGGCTCTACTGAATGCGTATCCCCTTGTATTCTGGTGTTAGCAGCCCGGACTTTCTGGCACACTACACAAGATGCTAGACGCTTGGCCACATGGCGGTACATGTTGTCAAACACAACCTTCTCTTTTAATTTTGCAATGCACTTCTTTGCACCGTAGTGCCCATACCTCAGGTGTACATAGTCGATTAGTAAGTCTACATGTTGTGAGGGAAAGCACAGCTTCCACTCAGAAGCACCTACCGTTTTCCTCCTAAACAGAATACCTTTATGCAGACAATAGTATTGCGAAACCTTAGGATAGTTCGCATTTCCTAAATAGCTCTTCACTAATTTCAGTTGGTCATCTGCATTCTGCTCACGTCTCAAGTTCTTAATTACTCTCTTTAATGCACTTTCTTCCTTTACTTCGTGCAATGCAAACATTCGAACTTCATTTAGGTCTGTTGCTGTAATTCCCGCGTCATCACAGAGCTCCGCACTTCTAGATAATCCATCAGCAACCAGATTGTCTTTCCCTTGAATATATCTAACCTCAAGGTCAAACTGCTGGAGATACAATGACCATCTTACCAAACGAGCATTCCTCAACTTACAAGTCTTTAAAAAGGTCAACGCCTTATGGTCACTGTAAACAATTATCTTGTAACCTAATAGATACTGCTCAAACTTCTGTACCCCAAATACAATTGCCAATGCTTCCAGTTCTGAGATGCCATAATTTCTCTCTGCTGCCTGTAAAGATCGACTTGCGAAAGCTATAGTCTTGTGCACTTCTTGTTCGTTCTCTACTTCTACTTGGAATATCTCCACAGCTATACCATAGCCACTAGCATCAACAGACATACAGAATGGTTTTTCAAAATCAGGATGATGTAAAATAGGACTATTAATTAAAGATTGTTTAAGCACCTCAAACGCCTGTTGACATTCTGCTGTCCAAACCCAAGGGGTATTCTTTTTCAGCAGGAGGTGAAGACAGGGCGCATTAAAAGCCTGATCACCAAAAAAACGCCTATAGAAGCCGAAAAGACCGAACATCGATCTCAACTGCTTCTTGTTCCTGGGAGCCTCAAATTTTTCAATGACTGCTAGCTTACCTGGGTCAGGCAGAATACCTTTTCCACTTATCATGTATCCCAAGAAACCTATTTCCTCTTTAACACACTCTGTCTTTTCAATTTTTAGTTTCATGCCACCTCTCTCAATAGCCTCTAACACTTCCTCTAATAAAGCTATGTGTTCTTCCCAGGTAAGAGTTGCTATTAACTCATCATCTACGTAGACTGTTATTTTATTACTTAAGGCTGGTCCTAAAACATGGCACATCACACGTACGAAGGCACAAACAGAGATATTAAGTCCGAAAGGTACCACACGGTATTGGTAACAAACTCCTTCGTACAAGAAAGCTGTGTACTTCCTTGAACTTCCCGCCAGTGGCAAATTCCAATATCCACACGTGATGTCCATAGAAGTTAAGAATTTTACTCCCCGGAACTTTTGCAATAACTCGTCCATGTTCTGCGGTCTATCACTTTTCCTAACCACTATTTCATTCAATCAACGAGCGTCCAAGACCAATCTGACACTTCCATCTCTTTTTGGTACAACAACAAGAGGGTTATTGTACTCACTGACCGCTTTTTCAATCACACCCCACTCCAGCATTCTCTGTATCTCCTTTCGAACCGCCTCCTTCCTAGCTACATGTATTTGGTATGGCTTCCTGAAAAACACTTGGCCAGGTTTCACCTTTAATTGACATTCATAGCCTTTGACCACGCCAGGTCGATCTGAAAATACCTTATGATGCCTTTTTAAAACCTGTCTCAGTTCTTCCTTCTGATTAGCTGAAATTTTATCGATTTCCTGCAGTTTAGCTTCTATTTTGTCCAAAATAATTGCTTCTTCTTCTTCTGTGTTTAGCTTACTTGTACTAAGATTAAAACCTTGGTCCCAATACCTCCTATTTTTCAAAACTCGTATAGGCAGCTCCCAAGTTTCATCATTAGTTACTACATGTTTATCACTAAAAGGGACTGTAATTACTCCGGTTATCGGCAAGACCATTTTTAACTGGCTTCTTTCAAAGTCAACAACACTCTGATATTTCGACAAGAAATCTATGCCAATTAAAGCCTCAATACTGAGATTGTTTACAATTAAACATGGATGATCAATTAAATTACCATTAATGTTAAAGGGCAGCAAAGCTTCTTGCTTTACCGTTTTTGACACCTTGCCAGTAGCACCAATTATTCTTAGTCCTGATACCCTCATTACTGTAAGGTTGTCTTTACCAGGTAATGCATCAAAGAAGGACTGAGATATCGCACTCACCTCACTTCCACTGTCTAAGAGACAACGTACATTGATACCCAACATATTCACTATTATTATAGGGTGGCTTATTCTAGGTTGTGCAGGTGGTTCCTCAAACTCATCCAATAGCTCCTTTTGGATTTGTCTCCAACTAAAGTGATCGACATCTGTCTTCATTACATTTAGGTCAAAGTGTGTAGGGGTTTCCTGAATTACATTTTCAGCTGCCTTTTCCAGTCGGTCTATTAATTTCAAATCGAAACACCGCACGACTTCATTACATTTAGTTTGCTGAACATGACCCAAATTACTGTAGTCTGAGCGATTCTGCGCCTCCAGACCGGGCATAACACTAGTTACAGCTAAACCACTTTCTCTATTATCGTCGGGTTCCTTCTCAAGTGACAACTGGTCACAGCTACTGGGTTTATCGACCCCCAACAGGCTACCCTCTACATTCTCACTTACCTCCTGTCCTAAATCTATTAGTACAGTATCAACATCCTGCACAGGCACTTTAGATAAGAGCACATCATCCTCATCGTAAATATAAGCATGAATTTGTTCTGCTTCTTCACCTGACAATTCAGTATTTTGTAGCTTCTCCCTATCGTTACACTGCTGCGCCTTCTCTTTCTCTTCCCACTTAGAAAGCGTCTCTAACACGGTATTTATCAAATACTGTGAGTGATCTATTATTTCTGTTGTATTCTTAGGTGCTACTGACTCTTCATCCACATGTTCAGTCTGAGTATTCTGATCTGTCTTACCAATTCCCGTAACTACTGGCTTAGGAAAAGTAACCGCCTGGTGAGCGCCAGTGTCCTCATAGACGGGAACTAGTTTTCCTGCCTCGGCCTACTACTGTTTCCTTTATTTTCATTATAGTTAACTGGCATAGCATTGCTTTCTGTACTGTTGTTTACATGCATAATTTTGTTTGGCCCAAAATTATTATCATTTGGATGCCATTGTTGGTTCTGATAATTATTTCTGCAATTCCTACCTCTCTTAGGATGGCGAACACCTACTGTTCTGATGTTTACGTTGCCATTTTGCTCGTTCCTAAAATTACTGCTATTGTTATTAGCATTTCTGTTATTACGTGCTTGCTCCTCATTGGCAGCAACACGTTCTACACGTTCCAAATATTCAATGAAACGATCCAGATTGTCTCTAGGGGCAGATATAATTCTAGTTTGCCAATACCATGGCAGTTTGGCTTCAAGACCTAGTATAATCATTTCCGGTTTTAGCTTTTCGTCCAAATGTGACAAACGTGAAATCCATGACCTAGCAAATTCTTTAATAGATTCCTTGCCTGCATTGAAGCGTTTTCCACTCCAAAATTCTCTCAACACTTCATTCTGCTTATTGCTAGACCAATACTCATTAATGAAAGCTATTTTAAACTCCGCTAATGTTTTACACTTCAACATAACATCAGCTGACCAACGCATGGCGTCACCTACTAAATGGCTTCTAATAAATGAGATTTTCTCTCGTTCAGACCAAGTTGGTGGAATCACATCTTCAAAATCGTTCCAGAAATCTAGCGGGTGGATATTTTTATCTGGATCGAACCGCAAGAACTGCCGACACCCGATAAAAGCGGCGTTTGCAGCTACAACTTGTTGTATACTACCATTATCAGAAGTTACTGAAGCCACTTTATTCTCAATGTTAGCAATGTTAGTACTGATATTTTCTACTCTCAATTCAACATTATTTACTCTTTGCACAATATGAGTAGTGTCAGTTTTGATTGCATCTACTTCTGCTTGACATATGTTTACTTTTATATTAACATCTTTAAACCTATCTGAGCACAGTTCAGATTCCGCCTCGATCATTTCTGTTAACTTGTGCTCCAGCTTCGCATCTTCCATTTGGAAGTCTCTGCGAACCTCAGCAACTTCGGATTTTACTGTTTTATACATTTCAGAAAATTGTTGAGCAACCTTTTTCTTAATATCCTCATGATTGCAATCAATTTTATAATTTAAACTGTCCAGATCCTCTTTCAATTTATTGCAACCAGCCTTGAAGGTATTGTCCATTACCTCCAATCGTTTATTAAAATTGGTTTGGTTGGCCACAATCCTGTTATTTACCTCAATTATATCAGATTTTAATTCAGCATTACTGCTTTTGACCTGTTCACTTATTTCAGACTTTAATTCAGCTGTCATTTTTGCATTACTGGCGGCTATTGCTTGTAATATAACATTCAAATCAATAGCCCCAGCATCTTTGGGTTGCTCACTAGCTGGCTTTTTATCACACTCCGGTGACGAAAAACTAGCTCCAACACCAGAATCATCAAAACTAAATGAAACTTCTGATTGATCAGTTATATCTAACTTATCCTTTTTAAACTCTACCACCTCTGATGGCTGTTTTGTTTTTAATTCATCAGATAAACTATCATCCAATAAATTAACAATTTCTGATTTCTGCTTTACTACAGGGGTCTCTATTACTGAATCATTTCCCCTTTTCACACTACTGTCAGGAGACAATACTTAATATTTCACTTTAATATTACCACTTTCATGCATATTTACGCTTGAACCGTTGTCTGGATTTACAGTTCCTTCAACAGACATAGGTTCTGATTTAAGTTTAACCTCAGTGTCTTTTGGTGGTTCCATCGCCGACAGTCTTTTAGTGCAGGTTAGTAAAATTTTTAACAGCTTTCCACTTAACTTAGTTCCTTCTGCACGACGTATGACGTTGCCGGCGTGGTGTACCAGGATTACTGATGCGACGCAGCTCGCTGAGTTGCAGACGGCACTCCGACGGCTGTTGTGTGTTTGCGTGGCCCGCAACTGCAGGCGCGGCTCCGGCGAATGACTGTGGTGCGGCGAAACTGGCTTCTCGCGATGCCGGCAGCGCCGCTCGACTCAGTGCCAGCTCCGTCAATCCAGATGCGTCGTTAATCCAATTGCGTCGTCCACATTCACACGTAACACATTCACTGTTCTATTACTCAGCTGCGTGTCGCATTTCACTCGCGAATCCGAATATTTAAAAATCACTTTCACTTTTACTCAGTCGTACTTCCCGGCCGATGCACCATATGTGGGGCGGCGGTTAGAAAAATTTACTGTTGTATAAATGTTTGTACCCCCCCATGAAACATGGACCTTGCCGTTGGTGGGGAGGCTTGCGTGCCTCAGCGATACAGATAGCCGTACCGTAGGTGCAACCACAACGGAGGGGTATCTGTTGAGAGGCCAGACAAACGTGTGGTTCCTGAAGAGGGGCAGCAGCCTTTTCAGTAGTTGCAAGGGCAACAGTCTGGATGATTGACTGATCTGGCCTTGTAACAATAACCAAAACGGCCTTGCTGTGCTGGTACTGCGAACGGCTGAAAGCAAGGGGAAACTACAGCCGTAATTTTTCCCGAGGGCATGCAGCTTTACTGTATGATTACATGATGATGGTGTCCTCTTGGGTAAAATATTCCGGAGGTAAAATAGTCCCCCATTCGGATCTCCGGGCGGGGACTACTCAAGAGGATGTCGTTATCAGGAGAAAGAAAACTGGCGTTCTACGGATCGGAGCGTGGAATGTCAGATCCCTTAATCGGGCAGGTAGGTTAGAAAATTTAAAAAGGGAAATGGATCGGTTGAAGTTAGATATAGTGGGAATTAGTGAAGTTCGGTGGCAGGAGGAACAAGACTTCTGGTCAGGTGACTACAGGGTTATAAACACAAAATCAAATAGGGGTAATGCAGGAGTAGGTTTAATAATGAATAGGAAAATAGGAATGCGGGTAAGCTACTACAAACAGCATAGTGAACGCATTATTGTGGCCAAGATAGATACGAAGCCCACACCTACTACAGTAGTACAAGTTTATATGCCAACTAGCTCTGCAGATGACGAAGAAATTGAAGGAATGTATGATGAAATAAAAGAAATTATTCAGATTGTGAAGGGAGACGAAAATTTAATAGTCATGGGTGACTGGAATTCGAGTGTAGGAAAAGGGAGAGAAGGAAACATAGTAGGTGAATATGGATTGGGGGACAGAAATGAAAGAGGAAGCCGCCTGGTAGAATTTTGCACAGAGCATAACTTAATCATAACTAACACTTGGTTTAAGAATCATGAAAGAAGGTTGTATACATGGAAGAGCCCTGGAGATACTAAAAGGTATCAGATAGATTATATAATGGTAAGACAGAGATTTAGGAACCAGGTTTTAAATTGTAAGACATTTCCAGGGGCAGATGTGGACTCTGACCACAATCTATTGGTTATGACCTGTAGATTAAAACTGAAGAAACTGCAAAAAGGTGGGAATTTAAGGAGATGGGACCTGGATAAACTGAAAGAACCAGAGGTTGTACAGAGATTCAGGGAGAGCATAAGGGAGCAATTGACAGGAATGGGGGAAATAAATACAGTAGAAGAAGAATGGGTAGCTTTGAGGGATGAAGTAGTGAAGGCAGCAGAGGATCAAGTAGGTAAAAAGACGAGGGCTAGTAGAAATCCTTGGGTAACAGAAGAAATATTGAATTTAATTGATGAAAGGAGAAAATATAAAAATGCAGTAAGTGAAACAGGCAAAAAGGAATACAAACGTCTCAAAAATGAGATCGCCAGGAAGTGCAAAATGGCTAAGCAGGGATGGCTAGAGGACAAATGTAAGGATGTAGAGGCCTATCTCACTAGGGGTAAGATAGATACCGCCTACAGGAAAATTAAAGAGACCTTTGGAGATCAGAGAACGACTTGTATGAATATCAAGAGCTCAGATGGAAACCCAGTTCTAAGCAAAGAAGGGAAAGCAGAAAGGTGGAAGGAGTATATAGAGGGTCTATACAAGGGCGATGTACTTGAGGACAATATTATGGAAATGGAAGAGGATGTAGATGAAGATGAAATGGGAGATACGATACTGCGTGAAGAGTTTGACAGAGCACTGAAAGACCTGAGTCGAAACAAGGCCCCCGGAGTAGACAATATTCCATTGGAACTACTGACGGCCGTGGGAGAGCCAGTCCTGACAAAACTCTACCATCTGGTGAGCAAGATGTATGAAACAGGCGAAATACCCTCAGACTTCAAGAAGAATATAATAATTCCAATCCCGAAGAAAGCAGGTGTTGACAGATGTGAAAATTACCGAACTATCAGCTTAATAAGTCACAGCTGCAAAATACTAACACGAATTCTTTACAGACGAATGGAAACACTAGTAGAAGCCAACCTCGGGGAAGATCAGTTTGGATTCCGTAGACACACTGGAACACGTGAGGCAATACTGACCTTACGACTTATCTTAGAAGAAAGATTAAGGAAAGGCAAACCTACATTTCTAGCATTTGTAGACTTAGAGAAAGCTTTTGACAATGTTGACTGGAATACTCTCTTTCAAATTCTAAAGGTGGCAGGGGTAAAATACAGGGAGCGAAAGGCTATTTACAATTTGTACAGAAACCAGATGGCAGTTATAAGAGTCGAGGGACATGAAAGGGAAGCAGTGGTTGGGAAGGGAGTAAGACAGGGTTGTAGCCTCTCCCCGATGTTGTTCAATCTGTATATTGAGCAAGCAGTAAAGGAAACAAAAGAAAAATTCGGGGTAGGTATTAAAATTCATGGAGAAGAAATAAAAACTTTGAGGTTCGCCGATGACATTGTAATTCTGTCAGAGACAGCAAAGGACTTGGAAGAGCAGTTGAATGGAATGGACAGTGTCTTGAAAGGAGGATATAAGATGAACATCAACAAAAGCAAAACAAGGATAATGGAATGTAGTCTAATTAAGTCGGGTGATGCTGAGGGAATTAGATTAGGAAATGAGGCACTTAAAGTAGTAAAGGAGTTTTGCTATTTGGGGAGCAAAATAACTGATGATGGTCGAAGTAGAGAGGATATAAAATGTAGGCTGGCAATGGCAAGGAAAGCGTTTCTGAAGAAGAGAAATTTGTTAACATCCAGTATTGATTTAAGTGTCAGGAAGTCATTTCTGAAAGTATTCGTATGGAGTGTAGCCATGTATGGAAGTGAAACATGGACGATAAATAGTTTGGACAAGAAGAGAATAGAAGCTTTCGAAATGTGGTGCTACAGAAGAATGCTGAAGATTAGATGGGTAGATCACATAACTAATTAGGAAGTATTGAATAGGATTGGGGAGAAGAGAAGTTTGTGGCACAACTTGACCAGAAGAAGGGATCGGTTGGTAGGACATGTTCTGAGGCATCAAGGGATCACCAATTTAGTATTGGAGGGCAGCGTGGAGGGTAAAAATCGTAGAGGGAGACCAAGAGATGAATACACTAAGCAGATTCAGAAGGATGTAGGTTGCAGTAGGTACTGGGAGATGAAAAAGCTTGCACAGGATAGAGTAGCATGGAGAGCTGCATCAAACCAGTCTCAGGACTGAAGACCACAACAACAACAACAAATGTTTGTAGAATGAAGAAACACTGCATTTCCCGGCCGATTAACCATATGTGCGGCGGCGGGTGGAATTATTGTTGTTAAATGTTCCTATTATTTAGAATGTTAATTATGCTGTCTTTCGCCGTTCTCAACACTGGCTCTCTAACTACAATATTGGCAACCAGAAAGTGATTAGCAAACGTGAAGCCTGTAATTAGAATTCCTAGTGCCCACTTCATCTGAGAATACACTTATAGTTACAGCTTATAGCTCTGAGGAATTTAGGAGATTGTCCGGGATTTATAATCAAAAACGGTCGTGAAAAAAAACATTCTGTATTCTGAAAGTCACAGATGAAAACAAAAGAATCCACACAATCTAACTAACAGAGCAGTTCAGAGTCTAATGCGCTGATGCCACTATAACTGTCAAAATTAAATATTTAAATGAATGCTCGCCATAATTTGATTATAAGGTTCATCAAACGCCACGCTAACTAATGGTAGAACGTTTGTCCCGCGGCGGCCCGTGAAAATACGACAATACGCAAACTGAAGATCGATAATTAAAGTCAACCCAGAATTAATACTTCACTCGAAAATGATTTCATGGTTACGCGTATTCCGAGTAACTTAATACGGCATCCGAGGCTGTTTGTAGCAATGATACCGACGCGACGCGACTCCCGACACAAATGGCGTGCTATTCGGCGTCTGGAGAGAACTGGGGCCTTGCTTCCTCACGCAGCGTTCTTATATATAAAGCCGCGGTGCGTATGGCCAAGGGAACGCCTGATCAAATCGGCTCTCCCGACTAGCCGCTGGGCTAGTAATGCACCACTTTAAGTTACCGAATAAATCATAGCTTCTTTTGCTGATGGCCGATGAAGCTGTCAATTTAAATGTGCATTCAGCACACGGGTAAGTAATCATAATAAAATTTTGATGTGGGTAAGTTAAATATTTTGGGCGAGAGAAATAATTTAATTACACTGCACGCAGTAGACGAGCTCTGAACTGGCCCTTTGGAGATACGCTATCGCTATAGTTTTATAGGTATTCAAATGAATCTTCTCACATCCTTATGGTTATAGCGGATCTCGGTTCTACTTAAATATAAACACCCTAGCCTCATTTATTAGCCTACTTAATCTACCTTGCTGCCTTAATTTTTAAGACAAAAACCAGAAAATCATGAATTTCAACTAAAATCTTAATTTGTGAGATCCAGAAGACTGTTTCTATTAAATAAGTATGAAAAAGGAATCTAATTATAAATTTTGAAGTCTCTAGCTCTTTTCTGTTGCGCCAATGATTTTTACAGAAAAACGTCCAAATTTCGAAAATGGCTAAAGTTATCGAACTGATATTCAACACACATTAATTTAGTATTACTCGTGACATACTAGAAACATTTTAGGTTATTTATTTGATTTTAAAAGTATTGCGCAACATTTATGACGTCAGAGCTAGTTACAGCGGACTGGCTGGCACACAATGGAAAGACTGATGTGGATTTACTACGGCGTGAGTAGGCTGCTTCCTCACAATCCCTTAGGACATTGCGGTGAAATTTGTCCTTAACGGGTTATGGTAGCAGAAGAGCGACTTGAGTGCCTCTGCTAACAGCACGACATCGTCTGTAGTGCCCTCTCCTGGGCTAGCGACCATATGGGTTGTACCTTAGACGACCCGAAAACCGTCGCCTGGACAGATGAGTCTCGATTTCTTCTGGTAAGAGGTGATGGTAGAATTCGATTGTGACGAAGTCATGGACCAAAGTTATCAACAAGGCACTGTTTAAGCTGGTGGTGGCTCCATAGTTGCGTGGGCCGTGTTTACATGGAACGAAATGGGTTCCTTAGAACAACTGAACCCATTGTTGACTGGAAATGGTTATGATCGGCGACTTGGAGATCATTTGCAGCCATTCTTGGACTTCATGTTCCCAAACAATGACGGAATTTTTATGGATGACGATGCGCCATGTCAGAACATTCTGGACAATTCGAGCGAATTTCTGGCCACCTAGATCGCCCGATATGAATCCCTTCGCACATTTGTGGGACAAAATCGAGAGGTCAGTTCGTGCACAAAATCCTGCACCGGCAACACTTTCGCAATTATAGACGGCTATAGAGGCAACATGGCTCAGTATTTCTGCACGGGACTTATGAGTCCATGCCACGTCGAGCTGGTGCACTACGTCGGGCAAAACGAGGCCGACCCGGCATTAGGAAATGTCCCATGACTTTCTTCACCTCAGTGTATATAGGGTGACTCTGCTAAGAGTCGACAGACGCCTGTTCTCCGGTGTTTCGGCAGATGTATGCAATATCGTTTTTGCAGTGTGTCAATGAAGTTGCCTCCTCAGATGTTTTATGCGACAGCCAATGACAACGGAAAGCGTCGATTTGTTTCCCGTGACCACTCGACAGAGCAGTCACAGATTAGTCAAGTGTGATGCTCGTTTTATCGAGATGTGTTAACAGAGACAGGAAAACACGAAGAGCAACCAAAGCTCCAGCAACGACTGAATAACTGCGCCACAGTGGCGCGCAAGTCCCTGCTGCAGTGCCGATATTCTTCCTGTTTTGCTGTCCCTGTCAGTACGCACTGATGAAATGAACTTCGCACTTGACTAACCTGCGACCGCTCTATCGAATGGGTTCTTAAAATTGCGGTTTGAAAAACAATGTCTTTTTGTAACAGGAAACAAACCAACGCTTTCCTTAACACTTGGCATCGCATGAAAGACGGGGTGAGCCAATTTTTTTGGACTGACTCCACTTACACATTGTAAAACCTAAATTGCAAACTCCAGAGTAAATGAGCCTAACGACTCTTAGGAGAAAGACCATTTATAGGGAGGCTTCTGAATTTTCCTCTGTGTGAGACTTCATGTGCCAGACAAGCCCTCTTCTAAATTCTCAAATTGTGCATTTTATTACCTTTTGACAACAGTATCCTCGCTCAAAAACAATCGTTCCTTTATTTCATTGTTTAATTATGGTGAATAAAAAGATACATTGAGAATTTTCGGACTCTCCTAAACGTATATTTCTGAGAATTTTCTTACGTAGCAAAGGATATGTATAGCTTATTTTGTAGTAAACCGTCATTTGTGATTTACAGTTACTGTAAATATTTAAAGTATCTTGTCGTATTAGTTTTCTCTCATGAGAGTATATAGTCTGAGTTCATCGCAAATTAACGCTCTTGCCAAAATTATTTGTGACTTTAACGTCAAAAACTTTTCAAAGAAACAGTAAATTTCATAGTACGTATTTCTGTTGTCGTAATAGATGTCTCATTTTGGCTGTTATTCGCTTCAATTCTAAAAAGCTACTGGTAATACTCGTAAAACATTAGACCCATAAATTAAAAGAGAATCAGCAAGCTCAGTGAACCGCGGTTCATCGGTCCCTAGACTTACACACTAATTCATCTAACGACAACACACACACCTACGCACGAGGGAGGACTCGAACCTCCGGCGGGTCGGGCAGCGCAGTCCATGACATGGCGCCTGAAACCAAGCAGCAATCATTTAAAAAAAAGACTCCGTCTTCAGTCCACAAGTGGCCCATCGGGACCATCCGACCGCCGTGTCATCCTCAGTTGAGGATGCCGATAAGAGGGGCGCATGGTCAGCACACCGCTCTCCCAGTCGTTTTGATGGTTTTCTGTGACTAGAGCCGCTACTATTCGGTCGAGTAGCTCCTCAATTGGCATCACGAGGCTGCGAAAAATGGCAACGGCACATGGCGGCCCGAACAGTCACCCAGCCAAGTACCGGCCACGCTCGATAGCGCTTAATTTCGGTGATCTGACAGGGACTGGTGTATCAACTGGGGCAAGGTCGTTGCCTGCAATCATTTAAGATTTTATATTTAAAAGCCAACTGAAAATTTTTTAATCTTAATGTTTTGATTATTAATATACTTCAGATACCTGTTAATGGTTGGTTGGTTTTGGGGAAGGAGACCAGACAGCGAGGTCATCGGTCTCATCGGATTAGGGAAGGACGGGGAAAGAAGTCGGCCGTGCCCTTTGAAAGGAACCATCCTGGCATTTGCCTATACCTGTTAATGTTTGACTAATCGGTTGGTTTCTTAACTGTTTAAAAGATCTTTCCCTGACATCAATTGCTAATCTCATTTTCTCGTTAATATTCAATAAGTTGTTTGATTTCTTATTTGTTTCTAAAAAACCACTTTATTTACAAATAATATTGTTAACTTTTATTTAAATGAATGAAAGATTATACACGTTTTAAACTGTGAACGCTACTTTCTTGCCTTCTGGTCCAGCTCAACCGCTCAACAGTGTATTAAGCTACTTTAGGGTACCTACGCCCAGACCACTTAGTCTGACGTTAATATTTTACGGTTCTGTAAAATACTGGACCAGCCACAACACAGACCCATTGTGAATGTGGTTCTTGGGCATGGGATGTCTTAGCCGCTGTTTGTAAGCAGCTCGAAGTCGCCTCGACTAGTGTCTGGTTATTTGAAGCTGCAGCAAATGGTTTTGTTGGGATGGCTGCCGAGAGTCATGCCATACGGGTAGTAAAAGTACTTCAAGTACTATTCTCTCCTTTGGATACTGTCTCTTCTCCAGGAAGTGCTAGATCAATCACTACTCGCCCACTTGACTGTGAGTATCGTGTCAGGTGAACGTCTAGACGCAGAAAGGGACCAGGGACGACTCAGGTTGTTACATTCACCATCATAACCAACAAGTCTGAGGTGCTGTCTTACACTGAACCTAAAACTGAGCTAATGAGACTCACGTCACCTGCTAAAAAACGTGGTGTGAGTCAGGTCACGGAGAGCCAAACTCAAAAGGGTAGGAAGTTCAAACATGAGCAACACATTGCTACCGTTATGGAAATGGCAGCAAGGGATGGGAAGGAACACAAGGTGTACGCAATGTCTTGCTGAAGACGCTATTCTGGCAGCATTGAGGGAGTATGGTACAACCGGCTGCAGATTGTGGCGCACATTGCAACAAATGATGCCTGTCATCCAGGCTTCGAGGTTATATTTGGACCATTCTAGCGAATGGCAGAGAAGACTGAGAATACTAGCCTTGCTCATGGAGTTTCAATAAAGCTTATAATCTGCAGCTTTGTCCCTAGAACAGGGCGTGTCCCCCTGGTTCCGCGCCGAGTGGAAGGATTCATCTACATCTACATGGTAACTCTGCAATTCACAATTAAGTGCCTGGCAGAGGGTTCATCGAACCATATTCATACTACTTCTCTACCATTCTACTCTCGAATGTCGCGTGGGAAAAATTAACACTTAAATCTTTCCGTTAGAGCTCTGATTTCTCTTATTTTATTATGATGATCATTTCTCCCTACGCAGGTGGGTGTCAAAAAAAATATTTTCGCATTCGGGAGAAAAGTTGGTGATTGAACCAGAGACTGTAACAGGACAAGCTAACCCGCGATTTCCATGTCTTGCACCATTGGATTGAGAAATGTATTGTCGCCCTAAACGGGTCAGATGTGCACTACACATCAGAGGCAGTTCACTATAACAACTGACGAAGCAATCTCAATAAAGTGCGAGAGTTTCCAAATACTCCAAAAAAACGGTTCAAATGGCTCTAAGCACTATGGGACTTAACATCTGAGGTCATCAGTCCCCTAGACGTAGAACTACTTAAACCTAACTAACTTAAGGACATCACACACATCCACGCCCGAGACAGGATTCGAACCTGCGACCGTAGCAGCAGCGCAGTTCCGGACTGAAGCGCCTAGAACCGCTCGGCCACAGAGGCCGGCCACTCCTAAAAAGCAACGAAGTTAACATGATAATATCGGTCAAATTATCCATTTGTGTAAATGGTATCAGTAACTGTTGTCTAAAAATTTATTAATACTGGTATTGTGTATACGACTACTAAATGTGCTTTTTCTCTACGATACACGTTTCGTTGTATTCAGATGAAACACTGCCAACTGTAAGATTTACTCGTCTGTTTTGCCGGCCGCTGTGGCCGAGCAGTTCTAGGCGCTTCAGTCCGGAACCGCGGGACTGCTACGGTCGCAGGTTCGAATCCCACCTCTGGCATGGATGTGTGTGATGTCGTTAGGTTAGTTAGGTTTAAGTAGTTCTAAGTTCTAGATGACTGATGACCTCAGATGTTAAGTCCCATAGTGCTCAGAGCCATTTGAACTCGTCTGTTTCTGGCTTTTAATGTGTAATTGATATCTGCATTCACGTTATACTTGAATTTTCCTCTTCATAGTGGAGCTGTAAATAAAAAATCGAAAGAAATTGTTTGACGAACAATGAACAATAAAGTCTACTGGTGAGACAATATTTTTCAGACGGCTAGTAACACAGTTCATGGGCAGTCATAGGGCGGAAGTAAGCGAGGGGAAGGGCTGTTTTCCCGTTCCCCACCAGAACCCTCACAGGCATTCTTCTGAGATGCCTACTGAACAGCAAATTGGTTAAATCTCGAAATTTACAGCAGTCAGATTTTTCAGAAAAATTTAAGCGTATATGGAAAGAATAGGCTAGTGAAAAATGGAGGTGGTGCGTTTCTCACAGCAGACAAGAAACTAAAGTCCACAGAGATAGAAATTGAAGGTACATGAGATATTGTTGGGGCAAGACTCAATATCAGGGCTAGGAATAAAATTATAATTCGAAACATATATGGATTACCAGACTCACTTCCTAATGTATGAGAAAACCTTAGATAAAACCCCGGTTGGCTAGTAAGTGAGTTCACAAGTAGTGCTGTAGTCATCAGAGGAGACTTTAATCAGCCACCAATTAATTTGGATAATTACGGTTTTGTTAGTGATGGGTGTGACAAGATATCATACGGAACATTACTGTATGCATTCTCTGAAAATTAATCTAGAACAGATAGTTCGGAACTCCACTCATGACAGAAGTAGTTTGGATCTAATGGAAACAAACAGACCTGACCTCTTTGAGGATGTCCACACTGAAAATGGTACCAGTGACCATGTGGTAGTTCAAACAGCAGTGATTACCGAAGTACAAAGGGCAACTAAAACAAGTAGAAAGATTTATATGTTCGGTAAACTAGATGAGGAAGCAGAAGTATGACATCACAATTAGGAACTTAAAACTCTTAACGCAGGACAGGAGCATACACATCAAGTATGGCTTACGTTTGAAAGAATAGTTGGCCATGTACTGGACAGATATTTATCTGTTAGACTATTTCATGATAGGACGGACCCTCCTATGGTATGCAGTCACTATAAAGAAACTTCTAATGCAAAAGAGACCCGCATAACAGGTGTAAAACAAAGATAATGCATTGACTGTCAAAAGGGCAATGCGTGAAAACTTCAATCAATGTAGCAGAATAGTATCCAAAGATCTTTCACAAAACCCGAGAAAGTACTGGTCGCATCTAAAGACTGTTAGTGATACAAAAGATAGTGTCTAAGCACTCCTTTGCGAGACAATAACTGAAAGTCGAGGTAATAAAGCCAAAGCAGAAATGATTAAGTCAATTTTTAAAGGTTCCTTTACATGCGAAAACACAGGAATATTGTTCCAATTTAGTTCTCGCACCATTGTAAAGACGAGTGAATTGGGTATTAGAGTCAGTGGCATTGAAAAACATGTGGTACAGTAAAAACTGAACAAACCTCCAGGACCAGACGGAATTCCTATTAAAATCTGTACCTTACTTTGCGGTTTAGTTAACCCCTGTTTTTAACCATAATATACCAAAAAACTCTCAAACAAAAAACTGCGCCCAGTGGATAAAAGAAAGTACTGGTCACAACCATCTATAAGAAGAGCAGCAGAATTGCTCGACAAAACTACCATCCAGCATCATTCACATCCATCTGTTGTAGAATCTTATAACTAATTATGAAATCAAATGTAATGAGGTACCTCGAAAAGAAAGACCTCCATTCCAACCAGCATGGATTCCGAAAAACATCGATCATGTGAAAACCAGCTCGTGATTCTCTCATATGACATCCTGAAAGCCGTGGATCAAGGTAATCGGGTATATGCAGTGTTTCTTGTGTCCAAAATGTATATGAGTAAGTACCACACATACGCATACACTTATTACTGAATGTAAGATCATCTGGGATATTAAGCGAGATTTGTGGCTGAATTAAGGATTTATTGGTGGGGAGGGCACAGCACGTTATCTTGGATCGAGAGTCATCGACAGATGTAGAAGTAACTTCACATATGCCCCCGCGATGTGTGGCTGTTCGTGTACATAATATTAATGTCAGCGGCCTTCCCACAGTGGTAACGCCGATTCCCCTCGGATCACCGATGTTAAGCGCTGTCGGTTTATCTAATACTCGGATGATTGACCTTCTGGGCCTGTCGATCACTGTTGGCAAGCTGAGTACACTCAGCCCTTGTGAGGCAAATTGAGGGGCTACTTGACTGAGACATGGCAGTTCCGGTCACGAAATCTGATAACAGTGTGCTGACCACATGCGTGTCCATATCCGCATCCAGTGAGGCCCATCGGCTGAGGACAACACCGCGATTGGTCGGTACCGTTGGGCCTTCCGTGACCTGTTCTGACGGAGTTTAGAGCTTTTAGAAAATGTTAGTAGCAATACCATACTTTTCGCCTATGATGCAGTTAACTATAATGAAGTAGTGCCTGAAAAAAGTTGCACGAATGTGGAGTCGCATCTTGATAATATTTCGAAGTGGTACAAAGACTGCCAACTGACTTTAAACGTTCAGTAATGTAAAACTGTGCAGTTCACAAAACGAAAAAATGTAGTGTCCTTCGACTATAATATCAATGAGTCACCGTTGGAATCGGCCAACTCATACAAACACCCAAGTGTAACAATTTGAAGGGATATGAAATCGAAGATCACGTAGGCTCCATCGAGGGTACAGTTGGTGGCAAACTGCGGTTCATTGGGAGAAGAGTTAGAAAATGCAAGCAATCTATAAGGGTGACTGCATAAAAAACACTCATACGAGGTACCCTAGAATATTGCTGGAGTGTATTGGATCGGTACGAAGTAGGACTAACAGGGGATATTGAACGGATACAATGAAGGGCAGCACAGATGGATATAGGTTTGTTCAACCCACGGGAGAGTGTCATGAGGATGCTGAAAGTCCTGACCTGACAGACGCTGGAAGGTAGATACAATATATCCCATGAAAATATAATTACAGAGTTTGTTGTATCAACTTTAAGTGATGAATCTAGGATTATACTAATACCCTCTAGTTACCGCCCCATAGAGTTTGCACAAACAATATTAAACTAATTACAGCGTGCACAGAAGCGTTTAAACTGTTATTCTTCCTTCGCTTCATAGATAAGGGGAACGGGAAAGACCCCTAATAACTAGTAGTGGATAATTATCCACTAGAATGGGCAGTCAAGATCCTAATAATTGGTAGAAAGGAACATATTCTCTTCCATGTACTTTGAAGTGGTTGACAGAGTACAGATGCATAGTAAATTTAGTTTATGTCGAAAAGAGCTGTTGGTCATGACTAGCACTTGGAATGGAGACCGTCCGCGTCTGCCAAGTGCTGTGGGCAAGCCGGGTGCACTCAGTCCTTGTTAGGCCAATTGAGGAGAAGAAAACTGACAGCAGCCGGGAGAGTGGTGTGCTGACCACATGCCCCTCTGTATCCGCATCCGGTGACGACTAACGGCTGTAGATGGCTGGCCTTCAGGGCCCGTTCGGCTGGTGTTTGTTTTTTAATGGCTACTACGTCATGTACTACAATCAAACCGTAGTTACTGGTGTTTATGTGGCAGAATGGAATAGTGAAGTACTTCCACCTCATATACCTGACCCATGTGTCACGTGTGTATCTGAGACATGTGGGTGACTGACGAGTATAGGGCGGTGGTGGTTTTGAATTTTATAGCTGACTATGAAAATGTAAGGTAGGAGGAGAGAGAAATCAGCTTAAGCCCATTTCTAGTACCGTATGGTCTTGTTCTGTGAGGCACTCAGGACACAGCTTCAGCGGTGGTGACGAGAAACTAGCCTTTTCTCCTCTTTCAGTCCAAAGCCTGGTGACGAAAACGTCTTCCACCAGACTCGAAAGAGCCAACTCTGGCTAAAGCGTATTCGTTATCTTGCTGTCCAAGGCGGACCAGTGGTTCGATACAAAATGGTCATTTGTGCATTGGTTGTGAGGAACGATATGGGGAGAACTGCGTAACACAACGATCTTATGTAGTAATGGCAATTAAGTATTGGCGACAAGAGTAGTATGTGACCTTAGTTGGAAGGAAATTACATGTGTAACAGTCCTAGATAGTTCAAAATCAGTGGCACAAATGCCCGAGAACGATTCGATAATGCGATCGTGTCAGTGAAAATTTCCATAGATCGAGAAAGTGAACACCAGGCAAGTCATGAAGACGAATTTCCAATACTCTGAGCCACTATAGGTGACTCATTGAGATCACCGCTTCAGGTTGCGGGCCGTCATTTACAACAACTGGAAGTCAGTATAAAGCATTAAGGCACCGTGGGAGCGTCATAAGTGTTCTGGTATACTGAAGACAGTGGCAGTCGACAGACATGAAGTTCACTCACCACTCATTAAGGATGAACCGATCAATCGTCATCGCTATCCAGAATTATGCGTCAACCCTAAACGACGCTGTGTAGACCAGAACGATATCGCGGTGTCTTCCAGGAACGCTACTTCCCGTTGAACACCTGATCTGGGTCTGGTGTCTTCCCGCTTATTTTATGAGTGGTTCCAGTAAGTGCCCGTGAAACTTTGTGAGTGGCTCCAGTACCGTCCTCGAAACTTTGTGAGTGGTTCTAATAACCATCCGTAAAACTTGGAAACTGCATTTTATCTGCATGCGGATGAGTATAGGATCCGAAGAGAGAGAAGCGTCACACCATCACAACATGGCGTGAGTCCCTACTACTCCCTGTTTCCTGCCATCACAGTATATGGCCCAGAGAAAATCGACATATTGTCGGCTTTTATTGGAAACTCTATACTCGGGTTCAGTTGCCTTCAAAGGGCAAGTACAGAATTTTATATTCCAACAAGATACTGGCCAACGTAAACCACATGAACCTTTTACTGCCTTACAGCTTTCTATAAATGTAGCTTAGCCAATACGTTTATAACAAGAAAAAAATCTTCACAGAGCGTCAGATACAAAACACGCTGCTGGGCACCCAAAATGCAATACCCTGAAGCAAGCATCAAAATCTGGTAAAATTTGCAACATGCGTTTGCGGCGACGAGATATGCACAGTGCAGGCACACATCTCGGGGGCCAGTAGCTCCACTTATAAAGGGGGAACAGACGGCTCTGTGGACATACTGGAATTCTTCTTTCGTGCGACACCTTTGCGCAAGCAGCTTCAGTATACCTCGTAGGAGACAGCGAGTATCTTTCGAGTACGTTTCGGAGTGCGACCGAAAGAAATAGTTGCCTATAGGGATTGCGAATTATCTTTCAGAGAACTCGGTGATCGTGTCGGACGGAACCAAGTTAATGTGATGCGGATCGGTAATTGCTGGATGCAGGAGGGAAGGATGGACCAACAGGACCGATTGCACTCACCTCGTTGCGCCATTTCACGTGATGGTTGGCATATTGTGCGCACGGCAGTGATGGATCACTCTGCTACATCACGAACCATATCACAGCAAGTTCTGTCTGTTGCATAACAAACCGTGTCCACGTGCGCCGTTCGACGTCGTTTGCAGCAGAATGGACTGTCCGCAAGGCGTCCATTGCTGCGTTCACCAGCGAGTCAACGCCAGAGGCGTTTGCGGCAGCAATGCTGTGGATGAACGATGGACGTGGACGACCGAATGGAACGACACTTCTTTTACCGACGAATGCCTATTCTGCCTGCGTCAACAGGATGGCAGGTTTACAGACTCGAGACACAGTGGTGAAAGACTGTTGAACTGCTGTCTTATGCATCGCCATACTTGTTCTGCTACCGATATTACGGTTTAGGGTAGTATTGGATTCCATTCACGCTTCCCCTAGTACGCATTGCCAGTACACTAACCAGCCAGCGTTCCATCTCGGAAGTGTTGGAAACCTTTGTCCTCCCATATCATCGAAGCCTGTCGACGGCCGCATTGCAACGGGGTAATGCACGACCATACGTGGCCCACATCTCATCGGAATGAATTGTTGCCTTGACCTCCACGTTCTCCTGGTCTCTCGCCCATCGAAACGTCTCATCGGTGATTGCGGAACGACTGACTCGGGATATACCACCCGCTGCTACACCAGACCAATTTTGGCAACGCGGACTGCAATACCCAAACAACACTTCAGGAGCCTCTCTGAATGCCTAGGCGTGTAGCAGCGGTCGTGGGCAGCAATGGCGGCAACACTCAATTCTGATTTCATCATCTTCCTTACTTCACATGCGGCAGTATTTTCAATCATGTCCTCTTTGTACAACGTCTATTTTCCCAAATCAGTTCCGCTGTGATATCTCTGGTCCTTCTTGGTGTCGTATTCTGGATGGCCAGGAGTGTATTTGGAGCTATGAACAATCTACCTTAGGACCATATTACAAGTCTCTATGTCCGCTCACTTCGGCGAGTATTTTTCAGATACATGAACGAGAACTACAAGTTAAGCGACCATTCTGTACGGGCACGGTTAGCGGTAGAACATTGTTTCGGTTTGCTAAGGATAAAGAGATGTAGGAGATCACTTCTCTGTGCCCATGCTGAGAATTCGCCCTAAAATTACTCAAGGAAATCACGTGAAGCATACACTGTTCATCGAGAACATTATGACCACCGACCTACTATCGACATAAATCCACCCAGGCGATCCAGCGTCCTGGCGTGGAATGACTGCTAGTCAGACACACGCACGGCGCATGTAGTATCAACGAGCGCGCTGTACGTGAGTAGAGTGGGGAAGGCGTGCGATCTATCTGAGTTTGACCGAGGGCAGACTGGGATGGTCCGGAGGCTCGCCACGAGCAATTCGGAAACTACACGACTTCTGGGATGTGCGAGGAGTGTTGTGGTGCGTGTCTTCAACACGTGGCGAAACCGAGGAGTGTCCACACGTTCTGGGTTTGGGTGCCACCCTTCGCACGTCATAGGCTGGGCAGACCGATAAAACAGGACAGGCGGCGAACTGTGGCAAAAATAATGCCAGACTTTAATGCTGGGCAGAGTACAAGTGTGTCTGAACACACAGTGCACCAAACACTAGTAGTAATGGGAGTTTGCAGCCGACGACCCGTGCATGTTAACACCACGACATCGGCAACTACGGCTGGAATGGGCACGTTACCATCAGCACTGGACGTTGGCGCAGTGGCAGAACGTTGCACGGTCTGGTAAATCCCGATACCTTCTGCATCGTGCCGATGGGTGGGCGCGAATCCTTCGTCTTCCAGGGGAACATCTCGTTGACACCTGTACTTAGGCAAACAGACAAGCTGGCGGCGGCTCCATTATGCCCCGCGGAACATTCACGTGGGCTTCCGTGGGTCCAGTGGAGATCGTGCAGGCCAACATGACAGCCGAGGAATATTGTACACTCGTTGCAGACCACGTACACCCCTTCATGCCGATCATGTTTCTCGGCGGCGGTTGCATTTTTCAGCAAGGAGTGTGATGGAGTGGTTCGAGGAACACAGTGGCGAGTTACAGTTGATGTTCAGGCTCTCGAACTCGCCAGATCTGAATCCGATCGAACACATTTGAGATGTGACTGAACGTGGCGTCAGAGCTTATCTTCCCCTCCCCGGAATTTCCTGGTATTTGGTGACTTGCGTGGGCAGATGTGGCGCAACTTCCTCCTGCAACCTGCCAAGACCTCACTGCTTCCACACCACGACGCGTGGCCAATGTTATTCGTGCTAAAGGTGCTCGTACGGCTACAAGGTATGTGGTCGTAATGTTCTGGCTCATCGGTGTACGTCAGTGAAGCTAAGTAGAAATTTCAGCCCCTTTCTCCAAAATGTGGATAAAGTCTCCCATATCTGTGTCATTTCGACTCATATTCAGTCAATGGCACGGTGGCGTCATATTCAGTGCATCATCAGACTGAGTTTTTGTAAAACTCGCAGCTGCCAAAGTATAATATTGTAATGGATCTTTAGTAGGGAATGCATATCTATTTTAAAATTTATGTAATGACACTGTAGCGCAAAGCATTAATTTTATAGGTATTATATTACGTAGGTAGACACCATTGAACTTTCAGTGTACAAGAGGCAGTTGTAGGCTAAAGTTTTGATTATAACCGCGGAAAAAGAAAGTTAGGTAGCAGCTTCTTGTCTAATTGGAGGTAAATGAACGTACTCCTCGTACCATGGAAATACGCGAGCACAGTACCTTAACACACCATTAGAGGAACCAAAACTAAATGGCGCAGCCCACTATCAAAATGGAATATCGTGCGGTATCCATTTTCGACAGCAGGGGAAATGTTGCAGCCGTGTCAGACCATTGCATATGACTTCTGTAGCCTCTGAGATGTCCTAATACAGCTGCAACATTTCCGCTGCTATCGAAAATGGATACCGCACGATATTCCATGGCAATGTTTGAGAGTTGTTTTTCTGAAAAGTTATCCCAAAGATCCATTAAAAAACTAGTAAGTCGTGGATAACTGAAAGTATTAAAAACTCATGTAAGAGGAAGAGGGAAATTTATGCAAAAGCGAGAGTAAGTCAAGGTCCAAAATTGCTTGTATACTACAAAAAATACTGTAGTACTTTATGGAATGCCATTAAAATGTCCAGAAGTATGCATGTACTGATAGAAATGAATAATGCAGATAGTATGCCCAAAACTAAATGGGACATTTTCAAACGGGAGACAGGACAGCCAGACAGTGTACAAGATTCCATAACAACTAAACTAAATGACAATGTTATGACTGACAATTCACATGTCACAAGTACTTATAATAGTCACTTTATAAATGTAGCAGAAAATATAGGATTAAAAGGTTCAGCTGAAAGAGTAAGAGAATATATTAAAAATGTCATACCACAAAACTTTAAGCAAAAAGCAGTAGCACCAAGGTCCGTCACCGAAATTAATACAATTATCAAAATTTAAAAAAACAAAAGCTCTTGTGGGGTTGACAGAATTTCAAACAGAATTTTGAAAAGTTGTTCCAACTTAATAAGAAACGTCCTTAGGAATATATTCAACGCGTCACTGGCACAGGGAATTTCTCCAGGCAGGTGAAAATATGTAATTACTAAACCACTTCATAAGAAAGGTGACGCGACAGACTTAAACAATGATCGTCCAGCTTCCTTACTGACATCTTTTTACGAAACATTCGAAAAAGTAATGTGTTCAAGAGTGGAAACAATTTACTTAGCAAATCGCAGATTGGATCCTAGAAAGGTTGCTCAGCTGAGAATGCTAGTTATACATTCACTCATCAAATAGTACAAGCCTTAAATAATAATATATCGCAAGTTGGTATTTCTTGTCATGTCTCTAAGGCCTTCGATTGTTTAGACCATGACACTCTCTCAGAAAAACTCAAGTTTTATGGAATTTATGACCTTGCACACAGCTGGTTTGAATCATACTTGACAAACAGAATGCAAAAGAAAGTGCCGAATAATTCAGACAACTTTGGAAAGATAGAAAATTTTAGTGACTACGGTAAAATTACAAAGGGAGTCCCACAGAGCTCAATTTTGGGTCCACTCTTTATTCCATATACAGGGTGGTTCAATGATAGTGACCAGGCCAAATATCTCATGAAATAAGCAGCAAACGAAAAAACTACAAAGACCGAAATTCGTCTAGTTTAAAGGGGGAAATCAGATGGCGCTATGGTTGGCCCGCTAGATGGCGCTGCCATAGGTCAAACGGATATCAACTGCGTATTTTTTTCATAGGAACCGCTATTTTTATTACATATTCGTGTAGTACGTAAAGCAATATGAATGTTTTAGTTGGACCACTTTCATCGCTTTGTGATAAATGGCGCTGTAATAGTCACAAACGTATAAGTACGTGGTATCACGTAACATTCCGCCTCTGCGGACGGTATTTGCTTCATGATACATTACCCGTGTTAAAACGGACCGTTTACCAATTGCAGAAAAGGTCGATATCGTGTTGATGTATGGTTGTTGTGATCAAAATGCCCAACGGGCGTGTGCTATGTATGCTGCTCGGTATCCTGAACGACATCATCCAAGTGTCCGCACCGTTCGCCGGAGAGTTACATTATTTAAGGAAACAGGAAATGTTCAGCCACATGTGTAACGTCAACCACGATCTGCAACAAATGATGATGCCCAAGCAGGTGTTTTAGCTGCTCTCGAGGCTAATCCGCACATCAGTACGAGACAAATTGCGCGAGAATCGGGAATCTCAAAAACGTCGGTGTTGAGAATATTACATCAACATCGATTGCATCCGTACCATATTTCTATGCACCAGGAATTGCATGACGACGACTTTGAACGTCGTGTACAGTTCTGCCACTGGGCACAAGAGAAATTACGGGATGATGACAGATTTTTTGCACGCGTTCTATTTAGCGACGATGCGTCATTCACCAACAGCGGTAACGTAAACCGGCACAATAAGCGCTATTGGGCAACGGAAAATCCACGATGGCTGCGACAAGTGGAACATCAGCACCTTGGCGGGTTAATGTACGGTGCGGCATAATGGGAGGAAGGATAATTGGCCCCCATTTTATCGATGGCAATCTAAATGGTGCAATGCATGCTGATTTCATACGTCATGTTCTACCGATGTTACTACAAGATGTTACACTGCATAACAGAATGGTTATGTACTTCCAACATGATGGATGTCCGGCACATAGCTCGCGTGCGGTTGAAGCGGTATTGAATAGCATATTTCATGACAGGTGGATTGGTTGTCGATGGCCTGCACGTTCACCAGATCTGACGTCCCCGGATTTCTTTGTGTGGGGAAAATTGAAGGATATTTGCTATCGTGATCCACCGACAACGCGCAGCATTGTCAATGCATGTGTGAACATTAGGGAAGGCGAACTACTCGCTGTTGAGAGGGTTGTCGTTACACGTATTGCCAAATGGAGGAGGAGGAGATTAGTGTTTAACGTCCCGTCGACAGCGAGGTCATTAGAGACGGAGCACAAGCTCGGATTAGGGAAGGATGGGGAAGGAAATCGGCCGTGCCCTTTCGAAGGAACCATCCCGGCATTTGCCTGAAGTGATCTAGGGAAATCCCGGAAAACCTAAATCAGGATGGCCGGACGCGGGATTGAACCGTCGTCCTCCCGAATGCGAGTCCAGTGTGCTAACCACTGCGCCACTATTGCCAAATGCATTGAGGTTGACGGACATCATTTTGAGCATTTTTTGCATTAATGTGGTATTTACAGGTAATCACGCAGTAAATGCATGCGTTCTCAGAAATGATAAGTTCACAAAGGTACATGTATCACATTGGAACAACCGAAATAAAATGCTCAAACGTCCCTACGTTCTGTATTTTAATTTAAAAAACCTACCTGTTACCAACTGTTCGTCTAAAATTGTGAGCCATATGTTTGTGACTATTACAGCGCCATCTATCACAAAGCGAAAAAAGTGGTCCAACTAAAACATTCATATTTCTTTACTTACTACACGAATATGTAATAAAAAATGGGGGTTCCTATTTTTAAAGAACGCAGTTGATATCCGTTTGAGCTATGGCAGTGGCATCTAGTGGGCCAACCATAGCGCCATCTGGTTTCCCCCTTCAAGCTAGAGAAGTTTCGTTCTTTGTAGTTTTTTCGTTTGACGCTTATTTCGTGAGATATTTGGCCCGGTCACGATCAATGACCTTCCACTTAACATTCTACAAACAGAATTGGTACTTTTGCAGACGAAACCAGTGTTATAGTAAATCCCATTACAGATAAAGTAACAGAAGTGTTAGTGAATGATATTTTTCAACTAATTATTAAGTGGTTCACTGAAAATGGACTCTTCCTAAATTTTGAAAAAATCACAGTACATTCAGAGCTGTACAACAAGTAGTCATAACAACAATTGAGGTAGCACACGAGCAGTATTTGCACTCAATAATGTCGTACGGAGTAATTTCCTGGGGTAACTCATAACTTAAAAAGAAAGTATTGACTGCACAAAATCCAGAAATAAAAAAAATATGTGGCGTTCACCACGGACTTCATGTAGGTAACTGGTCAAGGAGTTAGGCATTTCAACTGTCCCGTCACAATAAAGATATTCGCTAATGAAATCGTCATAAATAATCCCTCATAATTTGAGAATAACGGTGACATACATACCTGCAACACTAGAGGGAAAACTGACATCTATTACCCATTATTAATACTGTCAGTGGCTCAGAGAAGAGTTAAATATGCACCAATAAAAATTTGTGATCAGTTGCCCAATAACATTAAAAGTCTGACAGGTAGCGGAGCAAGTTTTAAATCTAATTTGAAATCATTTCTCCTTGACAACCCCTTCTGTTATACTGACGAATTTCCCCTTAAAAACTGATAGCCAGTATAAAATAAAAAATTTTAAAAATATATAGAACTTATTTTCAATGCAGTTACATGAGTAGGAATAAAATTATGTGTTTATTCATGTTGACAGTAACAGTGTATACGTATTCTGTAATCTGACTCATTCCACATCATTTCGATAATCGTCCAAATGACCTTTGGGACAAATAACTAACTAGCTGTACCATTTTGTTTTGGTTCCTCTAGAAGCGTGTTAAGGTACTTTGCCGCAGGGATTTAATTTTGTATCAGAATTGCAGACAAGTACCTGCAAACGAACAAACAAATAATTATGTAGCTTTATTTTATTTGTAACTTCCCTCGTAATGAGTAAAACCAGTGTTACACCGCAGAATCTAGGTAGAATTTCCTGAAGTCACAGCAAGAATATGTAACCACTATTGTGCCACAAGTCATAGGAACAAACGATCGGAGGGTATTACTTGGCTGAGACATACATGCCCGTAGGTGGCAGTTGTATAAAGACAGTCATTTGAATTATGTGAACGGCAAACATTTATACAAAAATTGAGGTTCTTTGAGACCTGCAGCTATCGCCGCAGCCCGAATTTCTGTTCCCAAACGCCTTTATGCAGCCACGTAACAAATTTACCTAGCTGATAGAGGATTTAAGCATCAGATTCGCAGTCATGGGGAACATGATTCAAACCCTATTCGGTTATATACGAATTGAGTTTCAGTGATGTCTCTTAATCACTTCAGTGTAATGTTGGGACGATTTCTTTGAATGGCCACCGACGGTCTTCTTCTACACCCACATCTACATCTACTTCTACATATACGTACATATTTCGCAAGCCACTGTATGGTGAACGGCGGAGGGTAATTTGTACCACTACTAGCCATTTCCTTTCGTGTTCCACTCGCGAATAGAGCTAAAGAAAAAAAGTTGTGTATACGGCTCCGTACGAACCCTAATTTCTCTTATCTTCGTGGTCCTTACGCGAAATGCCCGTCGGCGGCAGTAGAATCGTTCTGCAGTCAGCTTCAAATGCCGGTTCCCTAAATTTACTCTGTAGTATTTACTCTGTAGAGTCCCATTTGAGTTCACAAAGCATCTCCGTAATATTTGGGTGTTGATCGAATCTACTGGTAACAAATCTAGCCGCACATCTCTTAATTACTTCAATGTCTTCCTTTAATCCGACCTGGTGGCAATCTCAAACACTCAAACAGAACTGAAGAATAGGTCGCACTAATAATCTATACGCTGTCTCATTTATAGATGAGCTACATTTTCCTTAAATTTTTCCTATACAACGAAGACAACCATTCACCTTCCCTACAATCGCCATTACAACGCTTTGCAACCTTAGATCTAGATATTTAATCGATGTGAGTGTGTCAATTAACACACTAGTTATGGTGTATTTGAACATTATGGGACTTTTTTTCTCCTACTCTTCTGCTTTCCACTTTCTATGTTATCCTGTATCCCCCTACACTTACTCAAAGACGACATGTTTCCGTACACCACAGCTTCATCAGCAAAAATCCGCAGATTGCTGCTTACGGAGTCCGCCAGATCATTTATGTACCATAAATATTATAAAAATGTATGTATGTGTGTTCCACATCTGCTCCTAAATCACGGGGCTGATTTCAATCAAACTTGGTTAAATACTGTCTGGAAAGAATCACTGTTCGAGTAAGAACCACTTAGCTATCAAAGGCGTGGGGATAGAATTGTAAAAGAAGCGAGGCCCAACACACGTGAATGCTCAGACTTTATTCATCCAATATTTGAGAAAGAGAGCACTTAGTGACTTTCAACAAATATTCCACACAATTTCAAACCTTTCCGAAACGTTTTCTCGCTGAAAACTCCCACAACATTACGAAAATAAAAAAGTTTCTCGCTTACTACAGTTTCACTGTTCATGCAATAAAACTGCCGCATGAGGCATGACGTTTTAATTTATTATTTCTTTACTACTAACTGCATTCGTGACAGACTTTGAAAACGGTATTCACATATACCACTGCATGTGCCTCCAAAATTACATCATTCGACGCCACGTAGATCAGGAGACATGACGACATAAACATTGAGCTGTGTGCAAATGAAACTGCAGGGCGAAATTCTTCACAGATACAGGTGAAACATGTATTCAGATATAATAAATATATGAAACATAGCCGGCCGCGGTGGTCTCGCGGTTCTAGGCGCTCAGTCTGGAACCGCGCGACTGCTACGGTCGCAGGTTCGAATCCTGCCTCGGGCATGGATGTGTGTGATGTCCTTAAGTTAGTTAGGTTTAAGTAGTTCTAAGTTCCAGGGGACTGATGACCACAGATGTTAAGTCCCATAGTGCTCAGAGCCATTTGAACAATTTTTTTTTTTTTTATGAAACATACGTGAGATACTTGCGACACGTGCGATGCGGTCAAAGCCATGGATAAAAAACTCTTTCTCAACCCCCAGATCGAATTCAACTAGTCTTGGTGCACATTTACGTAATATCTGACAACAAATATTGTGGCTATAAGAATCGGCAACCTCCTATTGGGCTGAGGGGCGATAACGTGGAAAGAGAACGGGGGGGGGGGGGGGGCGAGGGGGGGGGGGGGAGGAGGGGCGATGAAGAGATGGGGAGAAAGAGACGGGGAATGAGGAACTGAACACAGAAACGGCGGAGGAGGAAACTGGACAGACAGAGGTTCAGAGAGATGGCGGAGGAGGAAGAAGCGCAGAGTGAAATCAGTAGATGGACAGAGGTGGTAGGAGCAGATGGGCAGGGAGAGGGTGGATAACAGATGGGCACAAAGAGGTGCAGGATACAGGACATGGACAGCGAGAGGGAGAAGAAGGAAATGAATAAGAGGAGGGCGGAGGAAACTGACAGAGTGAGAGGAAGGACAACGTTGACTAATAGAATTGGAATAAATGTATAATCGGGCAATAACAGTGGTCCTAAAGAGTTACCTGAGCCACCCTTGACGATACCCCTGTTTCCAATGAACACTCGTCGAGAACAACGCACTCAGTTCTACCACTAAAGAAGTCTTCGAGCCACTCACATAAGTGGGAACCTAAACGGTATTCTGCGACCCTCGTTAACAGCCAGCAGTGGGGCGCCGTCAGCTCTACTCGGAAATATATAGAATCTGCCTGTTGCCCTTCATCTATGGTTCGCAGGATGTCGTGTGGAAAACGGAAAGTTGAATTTAGTATGAGCCACGATTTCTAAATCCTTGCTGATTCATGGACAGAAACTTTTCCGTCTCAAGATAAGTTATTATTGGGCTGGTGAGTAAGTTCAGAGCATTTTCCTATCAGTTTATTAAAAACAACAGATACACGTAACAGAGACCTTAGTCATCAATAACATATTCTCCTTGACTGTTTACAACAATCTGCCAACGCTGGCCTAACTTCTCGTTTCCGCGACTGTAGAAATCGTGTGATGTTGAGGCGAAGAAGAACTCGTCGAGGCATGTTCGGTGCACATATTCATCCGGAAAGGAAGTTGCTTGAAGGTTGTTAGGTAGTGAGCGGAAAATTTGAAAATCTGAGGACGCAAGAACAGGTGAACAAAGTGGGTGCGGAATGACTTCCCAGTCCAACTCTTGCATAGCGTTTTCTGCAGTGTACCAGAATGCGGGCAGGCGTTATCGTGGAATAACATCACTTCATGCAGTCTTCCTGTTCGTTCTTCTCGGATACCGTATCCAACACGTTTCAATTGTTGACAATAAATGCCAGTATTGATGGCTACACCACGGGGAAGCAATTAGTAGTACACCACAAAGTCGCTGTTCTACCAGATGCGTAACATTATCTTTTGTAGGCGCGCAGGTCTTTATACGGGCCGGCCGGAGTGGCCGAGCGGTTAAAGGCGCTACAGTCTGGAACCGCACGACCGCTACGGTCGCAGGTTCGAATCCTGCCTCGGGCATGGATGTGTGTGATGTCCTTAGGTTAGTTAGGTTTAAGTAGTTCTAAGTTCTAGGGGACTTATGACCACAGCAGTTGAGTCCCATAGAGCTCAGAGCCATTTGAACCAATCTTTATACGGGGAGTTGCTGCTTTATTTTGGCTCAATCATTGCTTTCTTTAACTTATGTTAACATAAAGACACCATTACTAGGCACCCGTAACGATAGAGGATAGGAATGGTCGGTGTTTTTCACGAGTCAATCGATGATGAGCACGCAGAGATGCACATATTGCTACCCGCTGATTTTTGTGGTTTTTGGTTGAGCATACGGTACCCATACACAAGATTTCTGAACCTTCCCCACTGTATGAAACTGTCGCACGGTGATGGAATGATCACAGTTCACCACATTTGTCAGTATTTGAGTACAATGACGTGCATTATTGTGGATTAATGTGTTTAAACGATCTTCATCGAACCCCGAAGTTCTTCCTGAACGTAAAGAGTCACTAACGTCAAAATCATCCTCCTTAAAAGGCGAAAATCGTTGCCTTATGGTCTGTCCAATGGCAATATCCCCACATACAGCGCAAATTTTTCTGGCTGACTCCGCTGCTGTCACCGCCTCTATCGAACTCAAACAGATTATGTAGGAAACGTTCAGTTTTCTCCACCTGGTATATCATTTTCTAACGTTCACAGCTCCACTCACTATCTCCGAATGACAAAAAGAAAATATGGAAAATGAAATAGCAACAGTGAACTACAAATAAAAAATGATAAAGCCAAAGCAACCGGATTACCGACGTTCAAAACAAAAACACTACGGAGTTATGCACCAACCTAGTATTTTCGAATTCTGCATCAAACCGATGTTAATGATATTGGTCTGTAATTTCGCGCGTGCGTTCTTTTACCATTCATATATGCAGGAGTCACCTGTTCTCTTTGCAGCCGCTTGGGACTGCGCGCTCGGCGAGATACTCGCGAAAAATGCAAGCTAATTAAGGGACCAATGCCGTAGAGTACTCTCAGACCTGGTGCCATTTATTTTCAACCTCTCTACTTCAGGTTTGCCTATTACCATATCCTCCATACGAGAGCCTGTGCCACGGCCAGACGACGGTATGTTTGTACGACAAACCTGCGTGAAATTTTAAGCTTCAACATTCCCTTCGCTGTCTTCTGCTGTCACACCAGACTGGGTAGATGCCTCCGACCTGTTCAGCCATTTTACCTAGGATCATGACCTTTCCGGGTTCTCGGTGAAGTCTTTTCTTGAGGTATTACGGCAGGAGTCAAAATGCTTCGCGCAGACGCACGAATTGCTATTGTCTTTTGCTTGTCGTTACTCGCGCGTTCTGTTTTGAGCCGAGAGTGCAACAGTCTCTTGTTTCCTCAGTATCTTTCGAGTTTTGTTACTAACCGAAGTTGGGACTTTTCTATTCTCAATCCGCTTATTGGGCACAAATTCTCCAGAGCGTGATTTACAATCTGTTTAAAATTTGCTAGTAAGTTCTCTCTGTTCATCACACTGGAGCTAAATGTTTATTCGTTGCCTAAGTGGAATGATGACAACTGCTTATCTGCTCTTTCTAAATATATATATATATATATATATATATATATATATATATATATATATATATATATATATATATATGTATATACTCTCCTTGTATTCTTGATGGATTTATTAACTTTAGTAAGCACAGTTTCTGTTGTAACCTGATGTGACCGCGACCGGGACGGTCGCAGGGTGGCCGAGAAAGCGCGACGAGACCAAACGGAGAGCGGCCCGTGCAAAAACAAACAGAAAGGACGGACACGAAACAACGACGGTCGATGGAGAAAGACCTTACGACGACATCACGCAAGACGCAACGGAGTAACAGAGACAACCAAACGAATCCAAGACGTCCACGATGAACGACATCAAAGTACGATAAACACGCTGTCTTGTCGAGGAATTGTGTCGAGCCTCGCACAACGATTAGAGAGCGAGAGGCCGGCTCTTAAATACTGTATCGGGGGCCTCGCTGTTGGCTGCTGGAACCACGTGTTCCACCGTGGCGCCCTCACACTACATGCAGGCCAGTACGAGAGCGCCGCCACAGCTTACGGCGAGATGATGCAGAGACCTCTAGGGGTCTTCGACGACCATGACGTCTGGCGGGGATTCAAATTCCGCGGAGCGCGTTACGAGAGTTTCTGTGATGACATCATCACCAATACTTGCCTTTACCCTGACACTGTCGAGAAGGTCAGATCTGTTTGTAGGTACAAGGATTAAAATACTTCCATTTCGTGCGGGTTAACGAACTAGCTGTTCATGACAATTTTTGGAAAGTATGTTCGAAACTACTTCACAAGACTGTCTGTCCGTACCACTTGCAGTAAATCAATAGACGTTCCAGTCTATGTTCAGTAGGTTAAAGTCGCCTCCAGTCAAGATTGTATTAGTGGGGTATTTCCGTGCAGTACTTTGAATGAGCCGGCCGCGGTGGCCGAGCGGTTCTAAGCGCTACAGTCTGGAGCCGCGCGACCGCTACGGTTGCAGGTTCGAATCCTGCCTCGGGCTTGGATGTGTGTGATGTCCTTAGGTTAGTTAGGTGTAAGTAGTTCTAAGTTCTAGGGGACTGATGACCTCAGAAGTTAAGTCCCATAGTGCTCAGAGCAATTTGAACCAATTCTTTGAACGGAGCTAAAGCTGTCACGGCGGGATCGGGCAGACGGTTGTTGCTTGCGTCCAGGTAAAATAACTATTGGACTCAGTTTCGACCTCGAGGGACACAATATTTTTAACGATTGCAATGAAAACTTCCCCCACCTACGACGTCTAATCCGGTTTCTTACATATACGTTTCATGCCGCGCTAAATATTTCGGAGCTTTCTATTTCGGATCTACATCCATACTCCGCAAGCCAACTGACGGTCTGTGGCGGAGGGTACTTTGAGTACCTCTATCGGTTCTCCCTTCTATTCCAGTCTCGTATTGTTCGTGGAAAGAAAGATTGTCGGTATGCCTCTGTGTGGGCTCTAATCTCTCTGATTTTATCCTCATGGTCTCTTCACGAGATATATGTGGGAGGGAGCAATATACTGCTTGAGCTCTCGGTGAAGGTATGTTCTCGAAACTACAACAAAAGCCCGTACCGAGCTACTGAGCGTCCCTCCTGCAGAGTCTTCCACTGGAGTTCATCTATCATCTCCGTAGCGCTTTCGCGATTACTAAATGATCCTGTAACGAAGCGTGCTGCTCTCCGTTGGATCTTCTCTATCTCTTCTATCAACCCTATCTGGTACGCATCCCACACTGGTGATCGATATTCAAGCAGTGGGTGAACAAGTGTACTGTAACCAACTTCCTTTGTTTTCGGCCTGCATTTCCGTAGGATTCTTCCAATGAATCTCAATCTGGCATCTGCTTTACCGACGATCAACTTTATATGATAATTCCATTTTAAATCACTTCTAATGCCTACTCCCAGATAATTTATGGAATTAGCTGCTTCCAGTTGCTGAGCTGCTATGTTGTAGGTAAATGATAAAGGATCTTTTTTTCTATGTATTCGCAGCCCATTACCCTTGTCAACATTGAGATTCAATTGCGATTCCCTGCACCACGCGTCAATTCGTTGCAGATCCTCCTGCATTTCACTACAGTTTTCCATCGTTACAACCTCTCGATATACTACAGCGTCATCCGCAAAAAGCCTCAGTGAACTTCCGATGTTATCCACACGGTCATTTATGTATATTGTGAATAGCAACGGTCCTACGACACTCCCCTGCGGCACACCTGAAATCACTCTTACTTCGGAAGACTTCTCTCCATTGAGAATGACATGCTGCGTTGTGTTACCTAGGAACTCTTCAATCCAATCACAAAATTGGTCTGATAGTCCATATCCTCTTACTTCGTTCATTAAAGGACTGTGGGGAACTGTATCGAAGGCCTTGCGGAAGTCAAGAAACACGTCATCTACCTGGGAACCCGTGTTTATGGCCCTCTGAGTCTCGTGGACGAATAGCGCGAGCTGGGTTTCACACGATCGTCTTTTTCGAAATCCATGCTGATTCCTACAGAGTAGATTTCTAGTCTCCAGAAAAGTCATTATACTCGAACATAATACGTGTTCCAAAATTCTACAACTGATCGACGTTAGAGATATAGGTCTATAGTTCTCACATCTGTTCGGCGTCCCTTCTTGAAAACGGGGACGACCTGTGCCTTCTTCCAATCCTTTGGAACGCTACGCTCCTCTAGAGACCTACAGTACACCACTGCAAGAAGGGGGGCAAGTTGCTTCGCGTACTCTGTGTAAAATCGAAATGGTATCCCATCAGGTCGAGCGGCCTTTCCTCTTTTGAGCGATTTTAATTGTTTTTGTTGTTTCACCAACTCTCGGTTCCGAGAATAATTTGAGCGCAACAACTTTCCTGGAAGTCTGTAAGTTCAGGTACTTTGTTACGAATAATTCGACAATTTACTGCAAAAATTTGGACTGTTGGTGTGTCTTTACTTTTTATTTGGTTTCATTTTGCTCTCTCCATATCGACTGGCGAGTGTTCGCCGGAGGACCTGAGCTACCGCTTAGACCAAAAAGCCGCTATGTTCACACCATAAATACTCTCCTACTCAAGTAGTTGCTTCCTTTGTGTAATGCACCCCTTACCAGTCAATGGAATCCTACAAATCTCCACCCCATAACGCAGGTCCAGAAATCTGTAGCCTATACCCTCACAGAATCGACGAGGCCTCTGGTTAAGACCATCCACTCAGCTCTGATTACGATGTTGCAAACTGTGAACAAGGCATGCACCCCCGCGAGTGAGGCAAGCAGTATACGCAAGTTCTGCCAGCTATGGCCTCCTCCCCATTTGAAACGAGGCCGCTCCGGCAGACATGACGAGCACACCTTGGTCTTCTGTCTGGCCCTGGACGCTACTTCTCTAATGGACTCCATGAGGGGCAAAACAATGGAGCTCTCGATAGGGTAAGTAGCAAAAGCCTGTCCCCGTGCGACTGCTTGGACCCTTCTGAAGGAATGGCCATGTATCCTCCCCTAAATGAGCTAGTGCACCGTGTGACATCGCTGTTGGCCTAACGGTAGATGATAACTTTCTTTCCTCCCTCTTTCGTCGTATACGACCATTTACAGTGGCGAGCGTTTTTAGAATGCCACCGTACATTTTTCATACAATATCTAAACTGAGATCCACTGAGATTGGGAAAGTTATTGTAAGTTTTACGTCAATACATATTTTTCATTCACTATTTCTGCGAACACTGGTCAAACTACCTTGAAAATCTTCGTTTAAAATGTAAACTAAATACGTACCTTCGACTACCAGTGATATGTTTCAGGCACAGTTACTATCAATTAATATAGTACTACTGAAATGCAATTCTTTTAGACCTACTGTGACGTGAGACCGACACTGAAAATTTTTGGCCGCATAAGAAACAAAAAAAAAAAAAAAAAAAAAAACACAGACGGAAAAAAAATCGAAACACCAAGAAGGAGTTGTGCGACATAAACGAAAGTTGTTAGGCATGTTTTTATAGCGGAAAGATGATGGGTATCCAGATTTCGCGCCAGTATGAGGATGCAAATCACGTTTACTTTAAAGATTCACTTTAACGGTCGTGTGCGGTAACTACCTTTGAGATTGGACGTGGTGATTTTAGTCATAAATGCCTTTACGGCGACGAAGATGCCATTATCAACACCTCACTGAGTTCGAACGAGGTCATGTGATAGGACTATGAGAAGCTGAATGTTCCTTTTGTGGCATTACAGAAAGACTTGGCGGAAATGTAGGCAGCCGGCCGAAGTGGCCGTGCGGTTAAAGGCGCTGCAGTCTGGAACCGCAAGACCGCTACGGTCGCAGGTTCGAATCCTGCCTCGGGCATGGATGTTTGTGATGTCCTTAGGTTAGTTAGGTTTAACTAGTTCTAAGTTCTAGGGGACTAATCACCTCAGCAGTTGAGTCCCATAGTGCTCAGAGCCATTTTGGAAATGTAGGCACTGTAAATGATTGCTGACAGCGGTGGTTAAGAGAACGTACGGTCGCAAGAAGACGAGGTTCCGGATGGCCACATAGCACTACCGAGAGGGAAGAACATCGTGTTCGGCGTATGGCTCTGGGGAATCGTACTGACACAACGAACTGTTACTTCACGGACAGTTCCGAGCCAGACGACCTGCAGCGTGCAATCCACTGAACCCAAACCACTGGCATATGCAGCTTCAGTGGTGTCCAGAGAGAGCTCATTGGAGGGCAGGGTGGAGGGCTGTTCTGTTTTCTGACGAAAGGCGGCTCTGCCTCTGTGCCAGTGATGACCGCGTGCTGATTAGGAGGATGCGAGTTGAGCGCCGGCAACCAACCTGTCCGCGTGCTAGACACGAACCTGCAGCTAGAGTTACGGTCCGGGATGCGATTTCGCATGTCAGCAGGAGCAGTCACTTTGATATTCCAGATATTCTACGCACCCTGACTGCAATCTGGGGACTCGATCTGTTGTGCTGCCATTCGTGGACGGTATTAGAGCAAGAGTTTTCCAAAAGGATAACGCTCGTCCACATACCGCAGTTGTAACACAACATGCTCTGCAGAGTGTCGACAAGTTGCTTCGCCCTGCTCGATCGCCCGATTTGTCTCCAGTCGAGCTCATACGGGACACCGCCGGACGACAACTCCAGCATCATCCTCAAACAGGACTTACCGTCCCTGTACTGACTGCCCAGGCCCAACAGGCGCGGAGCTCCATCCCACAAGCTGACATCCGGTACCTGTACCACACAATGCCAGGACGTTTGTATACTTGCATTCAACATTCGGGCGGCTACACCGGTTATTAATGTCCCATCATTTCGCATCTACAATGGCTTAAAAAAATTGTTCAAATGGCTCGGAGCACCGTGGGACTTAACATCTGTGGTCATCAGTCCCCTAGAGCTTAGAAGTACTTAAACCTAACTAACCTAAGGACGACACACACATCCATGCCCGAGGCAGGATTCGAACCTGCGACAGTAGCGGTCGCGCGGTTCCAAACTGAAGCGCCTAGAACCGCTCGGCCACTTCGACCGGCTACAATGGCTTATCTCACGCTTGCATTAACCTGATATTGGATTGTTACCATTCGAATGTGTTACCTAGACAAATGTATTCCCGAAATTTCGTTATTCGGCATTAATAAATTTTCGATGCTGATAATTTTGTACGTCAGAATAGTTTCGTTTGTTGTTACCTGTTTATTGGTCAAAAGAAGACGAAGTTGCCAGAGGAAAGTGAGCTCACCAATGCAAACTCTTCAGGTATTAGGGCTTCCTTGTTCATTAGCTGCTGTAATCAATCACATGAACTACCTGTTGCTCGCAAACTTTGAATACTTCAGAACTTCCTGCCATATTACACATCGTATGCCCAACTGATACTCGAACAGGGAGTGTTGTCTATTGGAGGCAGCGGAGTTATATGAGCACGCCCCACGGCCACAACCTACTACTTTCTAAGCTACACAGTGGCTCTTCTGCATACTCTGTTGGTCTAGCTCTCCTCGGAGAAAAAATATTGGAAATAACAGCTGAAACATAGAATAGGAATCTTTGACTTTTCCAGGAGCCCGTTAACTGAAACCAAAGTCACATACAGTGCATCTGATCGGCGGCCGAAATGAGAACATTATCTTTTCCGGGAAAGGCTTTTAGTATACGAGCGATCCGACTGTGGCTCACAGCTAGATTCAAACTTTTAATATTCTATTATCTCTCTCCTATTTCCAAAACTCCATAGTGCTTACGATACTGCAGTGTTTGTGTTGTTAAGAAGAACGATGCAGTGTTCGATCGGACACGCATGTCTGTCCGAACCAGGCAGCGTCTTTCAATTAAAATGTCTTCCTCTGCACGGGAATTACATAACGTGTGCAAGAATACAGGAACGACAACATATGGAATATTGGACCTGCCCGTGAATCTCACGTGTTAAGGGCGATCGCTCGCGTAAAGCTGCAAATCCGGTTTCGAGTCCCAGTCCGGCCCAAATTTTCCTTGTCGTCATTCCTTTATACAGCTGATGGTTCATTTCATGTCTCTTTTGGTAATCTTTGCAGGACTAACAGCTCTAGTATTGACAAATAATAAATACTTCAACAATATTATGCGGTGTACCGACACGTGGTGAGAGGGCTTCCTACATTTAGACACATATAATTCATGAAATTATTGCGGTGAGCTTAACTGATAGAGAGAGAGAGAGAGAGAGAGAGAGAGAGGGCGACGTTTTTGATGGGAAATGCACACTAGGTTATGATGCCCATACATACGGCGGCTAAAATGTGAGGCGAGTTTTCTTCACTAAGTTCGTGGAACCATTATAAAGCAACTGCGAAGCTGATTACAAAGTTCTTGCTAGGTACACCGCTGACTCGAAACGGTGTGCTGTGGAGAATCTTAAAAATTTGTTGAACAATGCAAATCGCCATGTCTCCGTCTTACGTGGATTCTGTTTTGTTACACCGTACCTATTCATTCGGCTAACTGGTTTTATGAAGTTAGTGGTAATTAAATCATCGTGCTTTCTAAAGACCGCTCATAGGTCATTAAATAATTTGACAACTAGCAAAATAGAGGGTCTGCAGAACGGCTAGAATAACAATATTTCGCTCTGCACGCACCCTTTTTGTGTCCTCTCTCTGTTTCTCTTCCCTGAAGCCAGGGACCATAAAATGAGGTATAGAGATGGTTGGTTACACAGCTGGTGTGACTACAGATGTTTCGAACTGTGTTTTCAGCGTTAGTAGCCATCCTGAAATATTCGTACATATCAGTCAGGTGCATAAGTGCTAAACTACACATGACAAAAAATGGTTCAAATGGCTCTGAGCACTATGGGACTCAACTGCTGAGGTCATTAGTCCCCTAGAACTTAGAACTAGTTAAACCTAACTAACCTAAGGACATCACAAACATCCATGCCCGAGGCAGGATTCGAACCTGCGACGTAGCGGTCTTGCGGTTCCAGACTGCAGCGCCTTTAACCGCACGGCCACTTCGGCCGGCTCTACACACGACACCCAAGACTTCTGTCCCTGTTCGCAACATAAGTTACCATAAACAAATGATCAGAGAGACCTCTCCGGTTCACCTCCCATGTGAGGAAATGTTGTCGGTATGCAATTCTGTCCTCTCGGTTTCAAGATTGCTGTTAAAAAATGATTCAAATGGCTCTGAGCGCTATGGGACTAAACATCTGAGGTCATCAGTCCCCTAGAACTTAGAACTACTTAAACCTAACTAATCTAAGGACATCACACACATCCATGCCCGAGGCAGGATTAGAACCTGCGACCGCAGCGGTCGTGCAGTTCCAGACTGTAGCGCCTAGAACCGCTCGGCCACTCCGACCGGCTGTTGGAACGTGTCAGATGTCCCACGTAATATGACCACAAACTGATTTAATCAGTCAAAGTGGAACTGTCACACGCATGAGTCAAAACACTAATAGCTGCCTTCTATCGCTGTGGCAGTTATTTTTCGATGTGTTTCCCGAAGGTATTTCAGGTGAATTCCAGTATAGTTCGGTGAATAGGAACACGAACGATTTCGTTTTCGTCCTCATTGATACAAGAGCTTGTTCTCCATATATTTCATGACCTTGATGTCAGCGGGACATTCGTTTTTCCTTCTTTCTTAAACTGTATCTAACTATAGTAGAGATTTGGTGCAATGTATACTAAAAGACAAGCCACAAACAATACGAGTTCCTACTGATAACGTAGTGTCGTTATTGGAAACTTAATACATGTGACATACTATTCCCAAAATTTAGATCACAGTCAACTGTTTACGCAAGCAGCAATTTATTTGTCGCACATTCCGAACGCAGGATTTCAACTTCGGACTAATACGAAATAATAGTACCAAAACTATTATACGTAATTAATAGAATCTTTTTCCGAAAGTGACTGACGGAATGTTGTAAAATAAAACGCCTTCTATGAGTATACAAGACGTCTACAGGCACAAAAATTTTCGTTTACCTATGCACTAAAGTATTTTGTGTCCTTTGACCTCCATCTTCACATAAAGAGCATTTTCAGTAGAGTTCTTTGTTATTATCCCAGAAAATTCCCTGCACCTGAAGACAAGACTACAGAACCCGAAATATAATTGTGCATAGGCAAAGAAACCTGCTTTGTGTTACAACATTTTTAACATTCATTTATCTTCATTCATTACAATCTCGGTTAACGATATAGATAGAGTTAACTAAATTATCAATTAAGTCATTAATGCAACACCGTTCGCTTCAGTGGTAAGCTAACATATAACGTGCTTGTATGTTTATCTGTTATATCACACGAATATTTGCACAACGGTGTCAAGTGACTCCTTTGACTACGATAATTCGTAACTTCCTACGAGTCTATGCTCACTAACACAATTGACGGATACACAAATCCACGACACGTATATTTATAAACAAATATCACCATAGAAGAAATGATCTGTTGCGCGTATTGCAGGTGCTGATTACCCTTGACAAAGGAGATACTTTTTTAAATCTATTAGTCGCTACGTCGCTGTTAATGAGCGTATTGGACGCAAATAATGAAAGTACTAGCACCTGATCGTGGAAAACCATCCCCAAACGCCTCGTGCCGATTCTGTAGTAATAAACTTGTGGCCGACGCGGAGCATGCGTTGTTCCGCTACGTAGCTGTCAACATCAAGTATTTCTGATACCAGTGCAGATATCAGAAAAGGATTTCTACAAGTAACACTACGCAAAATAGTGCGGACAGTGCTCGTAATATTTTTACCTAACGAGACAATGTAGCAACTGATCGCCTGTCTAATGACATACTTTACGTTCATTGTTACGGAATATATGAGCCTTTACACAAAGTAGTACAGCAACAGTGCAAATAGACGAGTAATGTGCTAAAAACAAAGGCCAAGACTGCCAACATAACTTTGGTGCTGCCCCGTTTGCTGATGTTTACGTGACAAGTCAGGTTAAACTAAAATGTCCCTTTCATGTTCAACACGTTCCCCGTATCATTTTGGGAAAAGATACATTGCAGCCTCGACAGGCGTCATATCACAGCGTTCCTCTTTTCGAGGACTTTCGATTGTCGGTACAAAGTGTATAGTTCCATTGAAAAGCAACAGTTCCTTCATTATCTCGATCGATAAAAATAGCTGCTAGCACTGGCTATAGAGTGCCACGCTCTCCTCTTAGCGCACTGTCACTTGCAGAAAACTTTCCTGTCATATCTTCGACGCTTCCAGAAATATTTGAAGTTTGTAGCTTAGACGACTCACACTGTTTGTTGTGTACGATCACTAACCGCCACAAAATCCCGTGCGCTACAAGACTCGAATAAATTCTGGCGGACTCTAGCATTCGACGGCCTTTCCGTTTCGCAACAAATACTATTTTGCAGCTTCCGAAGTTGTGCCGGTATCTGAGCAACGCGAGCACTGGTGGAGCACACGCGGTCTGCGCCGGAGGTGGGCTTCGACTGCGCCAGCCGTTGCCGGCGGCGCGCGGCTCTGCCGCCTCTTCCCCCTCCTCGGGCGCGTCGCTGTGTTTGTGTCGAAACGGACCAATTGGAACGGACCTTGCATCTCGGATCGTTGCCGGGTATTGTTGGCCTACTGGCCGGCGATGATAGATACGCGATCGTGGCGACCGTCATATTGCACGTCGGGATGCTCCTCTCCTTTCACCGTATCCTCGGCGCGCCATCCTTGAAGATGCACCCGCCGCGTCGCCGTAGGAAGGGATGCGGCGGTGCCCCCGCTATAAATACTCGCGCCGGAGGTGGAAGGCGTCAGTCTAGTGTCGGCTCCCACACAAGTAACAACAATCACAATCGGCAGGTAAGTCAGCCGTGCTATACCTGCTACGGCTTCGGTGCTCGCAATTGTTTACACTACAGTTTCAAAAACCGAGTGTTTATCGGCCCAAAAAAAGTGTGAAACAACTCAAAACGTACATTTTAAAAATATCTCTTAGGGAATATAGTCCACTCGGAGTCGATTTCTTCGTAAAAGAAATTTTGTCGTTCTTAATTTTGCAGTGTAGGGAACTTTTTCGCATTAGATTACACCCGAAGTCGACATTTATTTTTACTTTTCTGTTTCAAAAACAATTTGATTTCTCATTTATGGATCCTTCCGCTACTTATTGGTAGATAATTCCACATTTAAGGTGGAACACCAGGTACAATGTTTTTCTTCTACTGGTTTTTATTTCAAACTAGTTTTCGGCTTATTGAGCCATCTTCAGAAAACGACTGACTAGCATCTGAAAGGGACACTAGTTCTTAGGTAACCGAACGTTATAATCAAAGATACAATCCACTTTTTATTAACTTTAAAATTCCAATTTTCACAGTGGGCAATGTCAAGCACAATAATTAGTTAAACTACACAATATTACTAGTTAAATGGTTACAACGCTAAATTTTGTCAGGTCTTGACAGTGACTAAGAAACTGTTAAACTGAGCACCCTTCATTTATGTTATGCAAGAAACATGCTCTTTAACTTTGATTTCTCCAAAGATTTTTTCTCCTTCGAGACCACCATCGAGCATTAAGCCTAACTGAATTTTAAACTTTTGTTTATAGAGGAATATCTCCCAATGACATTGTTTTTCTTCTTGGGCAGGGTGAATTCCATGTTTTGAGTGAAACGGTTAACTATTATCCAAAGCCAATATCACTTTCACAAAACGCAGCAGGACTTCAGCCCTACTTACGGACGTGACTTAAATTCTAACGTGTGACGAACCACCGAGTAGACCTCACAGCTCTGGTTTGTACGCGTGCCTATGCTTTGGAGATTGGTACGGTTTATTTCGTTCGATCAACTGTTCATTCTTCGTGTAATACTAACCTACGCAGTGTCAGCTGTAGCGTGAGTACGTTAATGGTAGACTAGGTGGGAACTTGCTAGTTTACCTGCCGTACAAAAAAGGCCAGTAGGCACGCTGAGACTTCTTAGACGGTGTGCTTACTGACCACTTTACACGCCACGAACTCTAGCAACCTACCGTCTATTCCACGTGCAGTGCGTTCTATAAAGATGTCGTCTATTGCTGGCGTTAGAGAATAACGTTGAAAACACAATGTAGACGCATACAAAAAGTTTGAAGTTTTTTTAACTATGAATCAAATGGTACTAGAATAGCCATTGGACAGAAATATCCGGTTAGTTTAGTCCCTATATCTCTTGCTCCGAAATTTTCATTCTCTTCCCAAATCAATAAAATTTACGATAATAGTACTAGTTTCCAAAATGATGGGAACAGCAAAGCGAGAGTTATCTAAACTTCATCCAATGTCAGTTTGCCTGTTACAGCCGTGGTCGTGGCAGTCGCTAGCTCTCCGATATTTCATCTCACTCACACGCGTCTATTCGCGTATAGATGGCTGTTGAGATAATTCACAGTCACGTATTCTATGGAGTCCAGAGTCCAGGTGCTTTAGAGTTAGAGCCAGTTTTGGAAAATGGAAGTTATGGGAGTTAGCATCTAGCACTGTGCAGTACGGTACTTTACTGCTTGATCTTTCTCTTTCTCTCTCTCTCTCACTCTCCCTTTATTTTATTTTATTTTTTTTACACGACTGCTCCTAAAGAGTGTTCTATACACTCTCACTGAAGCACATAATACTGAAATGGACTGACCTGGTCCACAGCGCCATGTGCACGTGCTACAGTTTGTTCCAGAGCTGAATGAACAGTGTGATGTATTTTAAAAATTACATCTCTAACGAAACTGCCTGTCTCGCTCTGTACAACTTACTTACGTAAACACGTCCCATATATGTGGTTTTTTTATTTCGCAGGTGTTGATCCACTGGACAAGACGCGCCAGCGCCATGATGCGGTTGGTGCTTTTTCTAGGTAAGCGCGTCAAAATCAGCCCATTTTTAGAAATCAACCGTAGCTACTGACGCTCCATTTATATGTCAACGAGATGATACAAGAACTCCTCTAATGTATTCCCTTTGAGTACATTTAAACTATTTTTAATTCCTGGCAGCTTTGTCAAACTGTGCATTAGACGGTCTTTAAAAAAAATTAAGTTTGATTTCAGCTGGATGAGGAGCATGTAATTCACATACCAATGAGTACAGACCCCATAATAGATAAATACCTATACATAAGCAATATGTTCAAAAAAATGGTTCAAATGGCTCTGAGCACTATGGGACTCAACTTCTGAGGTCATTAGTCCCATAGAACTTAGAATTAGTTAAACCTAACTAACCTAAGGACATCACAAACATCCATGCCCGAGGCAGGATTCGAACCTGCGACCGTAGTGGTCTTGCGGTTCCAGACTGCAGCGCCTTTAACCGCACGGCCACTTCAGCCGGCAAGCAATATGTCATAGAGTAGAATAGTAATAGTAGTAGTAGTAGTACCACAAGTAAATATTGCTATGGAAATGCAGAGCATCTGAATGTTCATTAAACTGCAGCTATTAAAGACTTAAGTTTCACGAGTGGGTATAACAGAAGTCGAGCAATTTATTTTAGATGTAAGCCTTCCTTCCCCTTTAGAAGCCGACAGTATTTCGATAGTTTTGTGTAAGTCATCCCTTCCCTTAATAAACCTACAATTTACATGTAATAGTACGGTGATTTTTGAGCAACTTCCGAGAAGTCCATGTACATGTATCACAAATGTAAGACTCTTTCCAACATGGCTGGAAAAGTAAAAATGAAACTTACGAAAGAGGGAAAGTCGGTACATTTATTCAGGAATCACGAAGATTTAAGGTTTCACTAGAAATCAGTTAACTGTGCACTCCAGAAAAGCAAGCGATTACCTGGAGAGCAGATACGCCATAAATCATTACATACCGCGCTCTGTTAGTGCCCGTTTGCTTACTAAGTAGCTGTTCTCTCTTGCATTTATTGCGAGAAACGTCGGCAGCGCCTTTAGCTGCCTAGACAAGATCTTCTCTCAAGGGATGGCGCAACTCCAAGATGCGGGAAAGAAGGGCCCTGCTTTAATTCCTTGTCGCACTCTCATTGCTTTACTTTCTCACGATGATTCTGCACTAGTACCCGACTCTCTCACCAAACTTTGCGGAAACACTAGCTCTAATAATCTCATTATTCAGGTAAACATGGACAACATAACACATCTTAAAGTTACCGGGGATAAATGTTAGAAGAGGAGTAAAATTTGCACATACTTTCTCTTCCGCAATTGACGGACGGTATAATCGTCCCAAAACAGCAGATTGCGGGTTTGTTTCAGGTGAACACGCACGTTTCTGTGAAGGTCGTGCGTGAGTACCTTGGCAGTTGCATCACATGAGACGTAATTACGAGGTACAGTGGTGGCGGTGGAGGTCAACAGCGTTAATTTGCCGGTCATCAGCGTAAATCTCACGACAAAAGTTTGAGATACAAAAAGAAAATAGAAGATAAACAGCTATTCGTAGTCTATGAGTAAACACTGAAAGTCAGAGATAAAATGGCAGAAACTTTTTGAGAATCGTTGTCTGTCTTGATCGATAAACTTAGCATGATCTATGAAAGACAAACAGCAGCTAGAACCACTCACACCGGAAGAGAACAGAGCTACTCCGGCGAAACGTGCAGCATATCTTGGAGATAGGACGTCCCATCGTGTCATTTCAAATGTTGTTGTTGGGAAAATATCATGATAATTCGTACCAGCTAACAGGATACCACTTTCATTTTGCGGTGCTTGTATCAGTGAATCTGTCTACCAAAGACTAAGCGTAATCAGGAGGGTCGTTGTGTTAGCTCCATCAGAGGGGCGAATTACAAGCTACAGCGCCTGCCAATTCCCACGCTAATCAGGTGTTTGCAGCGGTGCGTAATAGGGACAGCATCTCGAGGCGGAAAGACCTGCTGAGAAAGGTGAGGGTAAGGGAAGCGCATGCAAATCGCGATAGGCTTGTTGCTCTCAGAGCGTGTGAAGCGCGACCAAAGACGCGGAAACTAGGCGCTTGAGGTTTCGAAAACGCGTGTTTCAAATCGCCTTCTGCTAGCAGCTCAGCGTCTCGCTCCCAGCTGTATCGCCGGGTGCTAACGATGACGTAATTTCACGCCAGACAAGCGGCCTTACAAGTGATTATGTAGATTAGATATTCTGTGGACAGCGTTACTTTAACAACTGCCACAAGGAAGGTGAAATATCAAAGATTTCTTATAATCATCTGCGCTCAGGAAGATTTCATTCAGATGCGTATTTTATCAGTGTCGAACGAGTTCACATGCAGGAAGGGATATTCTGGAGGATCTGCATTCGGTATCTGACCTATCAACCTTTTTTTTTTCATTTTCCTTTCTACTCACCTGGTTCACTTCATTAATCTGAGGGCAAAATCTAGCACAGATTCACAAATTACAGGCGATGCCATCTCTGGATTGATTTCTCAAGCAGATAATCCTGTTGAGTGCCTCGTAGACGTAAGCAAAAGCGAAGTAGTTGCGAGCAAAGATGGACCTAGGACTCGATCCTGTGTTAAACGAAGCTCGTAATGTTTTATAGAATTTCTTGCCATTTCCGAGATAGTACTGTATTCTGCGAAAGATAGGTGATAAATTTGGAAATTGGAATGTATGAAAATATAAAGACTTTTAGTGAAGTGTTGCACCTGGTTGTAAATATACCATTGTCACAGAGAGGCTGAACACTACTGAAACATTCGAGGACTGATTGGAAAGTTTTAAGAATGGGCTCGTAATTGTACAATGGTGGTACCTACATGCTACTCTGATGCATCTCCTTCAAAATAGTCCCCTTCTGACTGAACACACTGACTGCAACGGTGTTTCCACTTTTGGAAAAATTCCTGGAAATTTTTTTCCTGAAGGGTGTTAAGGACGCTCCCTGTATTTGCCCGGATGTCTTCAATCGAGTAAAATCGCTTCCCTTTCAATGAAAATTTCAGTTTGGGAAACAGGTAGAAGTCCGCAGGGGCCAAATCAGGGGAATATGGCGGTTGTGGAAGCACAGGAATTTTGAATTTGGTCAAAAATTCAGCGATGGAGAAGGCACAATGAGACGGAGCATTGTCGTGGTGTAGCACCCAACTCCTGTCTTCTGCACCTTTTTGCGCAAACGCTCAAGGACACATTTGTAGTATTCCTGCGTTATTGTCTCTCATACTGGGGTAAATTCATGATGCACAATACCGGTGGATACGAAAAAAATCACCAACATTGTCTTCCCCTTCGACCGACTTGCCTTGCTTTTTTCGGTCATGTTGAACCTGGAGTCTTCCACTGGGAAGACTGCACTTTGGTTTCAGGATCATATCCATATTCTCACGATTCGTCACCTATAATTACCCTATTTAACAAATCTGAGTCATTTTTAGTCCTATTAATCAGTTCTTGGCGCTCTTCAAGTCGGTATTGTCTCTGGTCACTTGACAACACTTCTGGAATGAATTTAGCGGACACTCGACGCATGTTCAGATCTTCAGTTGAAATTGACTGAACTGCATAGAAACTTAAATTAATTCATCAGCCATCTCCCTAATTGTAAGTCTACGATCAGAGCGCACTAAGTCACGAACTTTCACAACATTTTCATTTGTTTTGGATGTGGAAGGACGGCCGGACCGTGGTTCATCTTCAAATGATTCACGGTCATTTTTAAATCTCTTGAACCGGACAAAAACACTTGATTGGCTCACACAATTATCTCCAAAAGCTGTGTTTAAAAGTTCGTAAGTCTCAGAAGCTGATTTCCCGGTTCTAAAACAAAATTTCACACAAGCTCGTTGCTCCGTTTTTACGTCCATTTTCACGCAGACAGAATCCGCCAACAAGCCCTAATAGACCCGCACTCAACCAGCTGCCATAACGAACTGAATAAAGGAAACGCAGCTTCCTGTAAGAGGAAGTTCAAGGACAAGAAAATGACTCACTCCCCACCCTCCGTGTACCTGCTTGCCAAACCAGTGAGCGGTAGCGTATCCATGCTTCAAACTTTCCAATCACGCCTCGTATAACGAAAGTTGTGGTATCGATGGAACAGTCTTCACAACTTACCAGTTTAGACGGATTTTCAGAAAGTATAAAGGATTGCTTACAGAAATTTCTGAGCACAGGAACATTCCAAAATATAATTTCTTGTTACGCTGAACAAACAGAAATGGAAGTATTAAGTTTACATCGCGCAATATATAACATACAAGGGACTTTCGGCGACGGCGAAGCGGTTAGAAACCAGCCACTAATTCGGTTTTTACAAAGGCTGTGAAGCTACCAAAAAACTGCTTTGTAAGGAATTCCTCATTGACAGCAAGGTCATTAAGGACAGAGTACTAGCTCTATTAAATGGGACAAGAAAAGAAATTGGTCGTAGGCCAATTATTAATTATTTAGACACAGTGTAGACATGAAACTTCTTATCAAATTAAAACTGTGTGCTTCCTTTCTCCTAGGAGCCCTAGTCCCGCAAGATTAGCGGGAGTACATCTGTGAAGTTTAGAAGATAGGAGATGAGGTACTGGTAGAAATAGAGCTGTCAGGACCGGTCGTGTGTCGTACTCGAGTTGCACAGTTAGTAGGGCATTTGCCCGAGAAAGACAAAGGTCCCAGATTCGACTCACAGTCGGGCATACACTTTTAAGTTGCTAGGAAGCAACGTATCTGGGCATGCTCCGCTGCAGAATGAACATTCATTCTGAAAACAGCGCGGACACCCTAAGCCACGACTACCGAATACGGATTTGAACCGCATTCATTTCATACACAGTCGAGTGTCTCAAAGAGGGCGTCACCTTTCTCCTTTTCCCTTATTCGTGTATAATCGTTTAGAAAGATACCTGCAATGTTATAGCTTGATTGAATATGTAGTGACTCAAGAGTTATATTTACGTCATATCTTGCAAATACCGTAACTCGAGTCACTGTAATGCTATGTGGAGTATACTTCATCACGACATCTATTCAGCATAACCGTTCTTTACTCTTCGTTATTGCTACTTTTAAGTGACATACGTAAGACTCGCTAACATATGCACTTAGTAAAATTTTTGTTACTGATTCCATTATTCAAGCAAATGTTGTAGATTGTAATTCGTCACGGCGAACACCAGATTGCAATGCTGTCACCTCCATTCTTAGTTGGCTCGAAAAAATACAAAGTTGACTAATTTTTCATTTTCCCACTCGAATCCCGTGGCAAGATACTACCTGTAATAGTTATCTTTGTCCTTCTTGCGTCATTTTTCTAACACCATTCGTAAAACATAAAATTGTTCTCCGAGGGTGTTTTTGCTTATAAGCAATAGGTGTCTCATCATTGTTGTTCTTCTCAAAAGATATAGCGACATACCATGATCAGTATGAAATGCGCATAGTATGACATTATGTTCCACAAAACGTGATGTACCCACGGTGATTGTAATAATTGCCGTCTGTCGACTAGAAGAATGGAGCTTCCAATTCATAACTAACTTACTAACTTAAAATCTATATTAGCAAGATTTAATTATTTTTGTTTCTAAATATTGTTTTCCATTTAAACGATCTTTCGCGGTAAGGCAGCTGAGACTCTTCAAGAATCTTTAGCGTCATAGACAATGAAATTCATTTGAAAATGAAGTCTGTATTGGAAGATTAAAAGGAATTGTCCCTTATTCCACTCCCTGTATGATACTCCATTCCTGCTTTTCAGTCCAATACCAAATACAGTTGAACGAAATGTAGCATTGCTATTATGTTTACAAGTACTTAGATTTACTATAGAATTCCACACTCATAGGGATCTGAAGATGAATTAGTTAGGGTGATAATTAGGATATTATCACCTTAGTAGTTTACCATGGAAAGTATCTACTAATGTCAGCTGCATCCAGTACATATTGCCAACGATGGACAGGTAGTTCAATATTCACAACACATTATAACATAGTGAAAGTAGTAATAATCTCAAACTACAGGTTTCCGAAAAGAAGGTAATGCAATATTTCAGACCCTAGTCATCCAAGAACTGATTTCTTATTGTTTCAACTTCCCAATCATTAGGGATCTTTCTTTTCATATTATTAAGTTTTCTTAATGTTTTAGTAGATCCTAGACTTTTAACTATTATGTAACTGTTTTATTATTTAACAATGGTGTTAATGTTTGTCTATACTTTTAACAATATTCCTTCTCCTCTATTTCAGTCCTCTTCAGCATATGTGAAATCACTCAGGTATGTGTCACAATCCTTTGGTCAATTTAGATGTAACTGAATTAACTGATGAAGAACAGAGCAAAATTATTTATTTTATGCTTTGGTGATTACAGGCTGAGGAAGGCTACAAGTATGAAAAACCAACGAAGCCTTTCATCACTGGAACACCAGGTCTAAGACCAGGAACAGCAGGCCCAGGAGGATTTGCACCTGGAGTGGGAGCTGGACCAGCTGCAAAACCCGGTTTTCCTGGACCCAGTGGCTACCCTTCTAGTGGTCCTGGAGGAACACCTGCAGGATTTCCATCTGGCAGTCAACCAGGAAGACCTGGAGCAGGCGGACCATCTGGATATCCATCTGGGGGACCAAGTGCCGGCAGACCAGGTGGCACCGTTCCTGGAAGACCTGGGACAACAGGAGGACCAGGTCGTCCAATTATTCAAGGAGATGTTGGAGGCAATGGATATCCATCAGGAGGGCCTGGCAGTTTCGGACCAAGTGGTCCATTTGGACCTGGTGCTGGACGACCTGGAATATTGGGGCAGCCTAATGGTCCAGGCACTCCTGGAACTCAAGGCAGTGTTGGTTACCCTTCTGGAAGACCTGGTACAGGAAGACCAGGTGGTCCAGGTACAATAGGAGGTGGAGGTTATCCTACAGGTGGGCCTGGAGTATTCCGTCCTAGTGATTCATTTGGTACAGGCATTGGAAGACCTGGAGTTTCAGGAAGACCAGGAGGACCAGGTGCTGCAGGATATCCTTCTGGAGGTCCTGGAGGACTTGGGCCTGGTGGTCCCTTTAGTCCTGGTGCTGGTGGAAGGCCTGGAGGTGTTGGAGGTCTAGGACAGCTAGGTGGCACTGGAATAACAGGAAGGCCAGGTGCTCCAGGCAGTCCAGGTGGTCCTGGTGGTCCAGGAGGACCTGGGGTTCCTGGAGCCCCTGCTGGCCAAGGGTATCCATCAGGAGGACCTGGAGGATTTGGTCCTAGTGGTCCTTTTGGACCTGGTGCTGGTAGGCCAGGAGGAGTTGGAGGCCCAGGGGGACCTGCTGGTCCTGGGTATCCATCAGGTGGGCCTGGAGGCTTTGGTCCTAGTGGTCCATTTGGGCCCAGTGCTGGTCGTCCAGGAGGTCAAGGTGGAGCTGGAATAACAGGAAGACCAGGTGCTCCAGGAACACCTGGTGGTCCTGGTGGTCCTGGAGGACCTGGAGGTCCAGGAGGACCTGCTGGTCCTGGATATCCCTCTGGTGGGCCTGGAGGATTTAGCCCTAGTGGTCCATTAGGACCTGGTGCAGGTCGGCCAGGAGGACCTGGACGACCAGGAGGAGCTGTTGGTCCTGGATATCCATCTGGTGGGCCTGGGGGATTTGGTCCTAGTGGTACACTTGGTCCTGGTAGACCAGGGGCTGTAGGAGGTCCGGGAGGGCAAGGTTATCCATCAGGAGGACCTGGTGGGTTTGGTCCTAGCGGTCCATTTGGACCAGGTGCTGGTCGCCCAGGAAGCCCTGGTAGACCAGGAATAGCAGGAAGACCAGGCACTCCAGGTACACCAGGTGGTCCTGGTGGTCCAGGAGGTCCAGGTGGTGCAGGGGGACCAGCTGGTCCCGGATACCCATCAGGTGGTCCTGGAGGATTTGGTCCTAGTGGTCCCTTTGGCCCTGGTAAGCCTGGGGCTCCAGGAGGGCCAGGAGGTCCAGGAGGGCCAGGTTATCCATCAGGAGGACCTGGTGGATTTGGTCCTAGTGGTCCATTTGGACCTGGTGGTGGTCGGCCAGGAACACAAGGTCAGCCAGGAATCCCAGGCAGGCCAGGTACACCTGGGGCACCTGGAGGTCCTGGTGGTCCAGGTGGACCAACTGGTCCTGGATATCCTTCAGGTGGACCTGGAGGATTTGGTCCTAGTGGACCTTTTGGTCCTGGTGCTGGAAGACCAGGTGGTTTTGGAAGACCTGGTGGTCCAGGAGGGCCAGGTGGCCCAGGATACCCATCAGGTGGGCCAGGAGGGTTTGGTCCCAGTGGTCCATTTGGACCTTCTGCTGGTCGGCCAGGAACACCTGGTCAGCCAGGATTCCCAGGCAGGCCAGGTACATCTGGTGCATCAGGTGGTCCAGGCGGACCTGGAGGCCCTGGTGGTCCAGGAGGTCCAACCAGTCCTGGATACCCAACAGGTGGACCTGGAGGATTTGGTCCTAGTGTTCCATTTGGACCTGGTGGTGGACGCCCAGGTACTCCAGGTCGTCCAGGAACCCCAGTAAGGCCAAGTGCTCCTGGTACTCCAGGTGGTCCAGGAGGTCCAGGAGGCCCAGGAGGTCCTGGTGGTCCAGGAGGGCCATTTGGTCCTGGATATCCGTCTGGAGGTCCTGGTGGATTTGGCCCTACTGGCCCATTTGGTCCAGGAGGTCCTGGTATACCAGGTAGACCTGGCCGTCCTGGTACACCAGGTGGTCCTGGAGGTCCAGGTGGTCCTGGAGCTCCTGGAAGGCCTGGTGGTCCTGGATATCCATCAGGTGGGCCTGGAGGATTTGGGCCAAGTGGCCCTTTCGGTCCAGGTGCTGGTCAGCCTGGTCGCCCTGGTGGACCAGGGGGTCCAGGAGGCCCTGGAGGCCCAGGTAGGCCAGGAACAGGGTACCCTTCAGGTGCACCTGGAGGATTTGGTCCTAGTGGTCCATTTGGCCCTGGTGCTGGTCGGCCAGGAGGCCCAAGTCGGCCTGGTGGTCCAGGGGCTCCAGGTTCTCCAGGTGGACCTGGGGGACCAAGTGGTCCAGGAGGACCTTCTGGTCCCAGTGGCCCATTTGGTCCTGGTGCTGGTAGACCTGGAGGACAAGGGGGCCCTGGTGTACCTGGACAACCAGGTGGTGGATTTAAGCCAAGTGGTCCATATGGCCCTGGTTATCCTGGAGGTCCTTCAGGTGGTGTTGGTCGACCTGGCCGTCCTGGTGGTGTGTTAGGTGATGCTACTGGTCCTGGAGGGCCAGGTGGTCCTTCTGGTCCCACAGGCTATCCTTCTGGTGGCATTGGAGGCAGGCCAGGTGGAGTTGGTCCTGGTGGTCCTTTTGGTCCTACTGGCCCTACTGGACCTACTGGTCCTACTGGACCTACTGGTCCTACTGGGCCTACAGGTCCTGGAGGACCAACTGGTGGTGTTGGTGGTGTTGGTGGAATCGGTGGAACTGGCCCAACTGGACCTCCAGGGCCAAGTGGACCATATCCTAGTGGGCCTGCTGGCCCCAATGGTCCATATCCAGAAGGATCACCTGGTCCTGATGGTCCTTTCCCAACAGGTTCCCCTGGTCCTGGGCCATACGATGAAGGAGATTATTCTGCTATTCCTGGAGAACCAGGAGTAGATTATCCCATATATTCTGAAGTACCTGCTACTTCATTTAGTTGCAGTCAGCAGAAATTCCCTGGATACTATGCTGATGTGGAGACACAGTGTCAGGCATTCCATATTTGTGCTAACAATCGCACATATGATTTCCTGTGCCCTAATGGTACAGTGTTCCATCAGGAATATTTCGTTTGTGTTTGGTGGAATCAGTTTGACTGTAGCAGAGCTCCAGGGTTGTATAATCTGAATGAATTTATTTATGACTATACAATATTTGGAAGCCCTGGTGCAGAACTACTCAAACCTTCTGGTCCTGGAGGATTCCCAGGTGGAACAGGTACTGGAGCTACTCAAGGCCGTCCATTTAGTCCCGGCAGTGGTGTAACTCGTCCAGCTGGACCCACTGGGCCCATTCGTCCTGGAACACCTGGTAGTATAGGAACTGGAATAGTAAAGCCTGGTGGAACATTTCCATCTGTAACCCCTGGAGTGACTGGTGGAAGTGGTGGTCCTGTCGCTGGATATCCACGTCCTGGTGGGCCAGGTGGAGTTGGTGGCATTCTTGGTGATGGAATAACTGGACCTTCTTCTGGTGGAGTACCACCGTCAGGATTTCCTGGTAGTCAGATAGGACCAACACGCCCTTCAGGTCCCAGCACAGGCCTACCTGGTGGTACTGGTGGAGTAGGGCAAATTGGTCGACCAACAGGCGGCTACCCAAGGCCAGGTACAGGCAGACCGGGACTGGCTGATACTGGAACACAACCAGCCTACCCAGACAGACAGTATTTGCCTCCTAGGAACTCTTAAATGATTACTATGCTGAGTTTTGGACTTGCTTATGACCTACAAGCACAGTAGCAGATGAGAGCTCATTGAATCCATCATTTGTTTTCCAATAACACTGAATGTAATGAGGTTGTATGTAAGTGGAAACTACCAAGATGGTGACAGTTTCATGGAGTGCTCCTCTTTTTTGTGAGGGACGATTTGTATTAGTATCGTACTCGTAATCGTACTCTACTTTTCTTTGAAGTGACAATGGGCCCTTGCTGCTGTGTGCTGTTCAGGTTTAATGTTTATTTAAATAGTATCTGTGTGAATGTATAAATTATTGTATCGTGTCATGAAATTTGAAAGCATTGGACCCTAAACAACATTTATATCAGATTTCATTGTTTTTCATTTACATGAATGTTTTTAAAAAATTATTTTGTGTCATTGAAATTGTGAGTTTCTACCACAATGTGTCTCCCTTATATAGGGAATTATGTTGCCATATCATATGTGTAATAAATGTTGTTTGCCTACTTTCTCAGAAACTTTATTTTTATTTTTCATTAAACGCCACGTTTTCCTCTAAATAATCGACAAAATAACGATAACAGAAAAGTGGTCAGTATTTTATGTCGTCATACTACTGTAGTTTTCAAGCTTTCCTACAAGTGCAAAAATTCCAATACTACAGTACCCTTTATTCATTTCACTGTATATGTAAACAGCATTATGGGCTTAGTGCAACATATTGTCATTCATAATATGTTGATTTCGCATTCAGTGCGAAATAGTTTGACACACGAAAATAATTTTACGTATTGGAGTAAACTAACTGCTTATTCGTTGTTTTGGCAATGTATTTAATCTAGTCAGTTTGTAAGTTGTTCAGGTTTTCTTTCTTCTTTTCTTTATGATCAAAGTAAGAGATACACATTGTCCGAAAGAAAGTTTGACGTATCACTGGTTCATCTTTGAGCAAAGGACTCAATAATTCACTGGAAATATCCCTGTCCGAGAACGCAACAAGGAGAAGTAACTGTAATGGCACAAGATTCGTAAAACACACAGGCTGTACTCAGAGGTGGGCACGTGATCCGTCATTTTGTGGTCCACAGACATTGACAAAAATTTGTAACCATAGGTTTAGCATCATAAACTTCAGGTTAAATGGGCAATAGCTGTAACAATTGGTGGTGATCATTGTTTGATCTTATGCAGTCAGAGGAACTGGACAGTAACTGCACCTCACCTACACGTGCATCTGGTTGGAACCTATACTCTAGGAATCACTATACATTTTATAGAATGTTGGGATTTCTTAGCGTTCTTGCCGGATTAAGCGTAGGAAATAAAGTGCTTGTCTGCCTCTGTGGGAGCCGATTTACCTTCAAGGTATCAACAGATGGAAGAATGTTCTTAGTTTGCACTTTGTAAGCCACCTCTCGGATTCTTGAAGTTATTTTTCGCAAATTTTCAGCATATTTCCTCAAGTCTTTGATAGGTAAGTCATTTTCAGAATTTCCTTTACTCGCTATCACCAACTAAACCAGCATGTTACCTTCCACGACACCTTCCTTACTGCACAATCTGAGTTCTATGTTCTCATAACCTAAAATAGGTCCATCACTTTGAACAGAATTCCCGTTTTGATCAAACAAGAGCTTTGTAAGCGTTCTCTCTCGTAAATTAATGGAAGAGTCCACGTTTTGCACCAACAAATTGAAATCTAAAATTTGCTTTACCTACATATTCGAGCTTATTTGATCATCACACTTCATATTTCTACACATTGTTACTGCCAAATATGCAGGCCTATTGAACACATGAGTGTACCGTTGACCTGCTACTTGCAAAGTGAAAGATTACTGCATTTTTATGTTTTGTTGAAATACACAACTTCACATTCCTGTATATTAAAAGCATGTTGCCAGTAGTTACAACAGGGCAGTATTTTGTAAAGGATCTAACAGGATATTACTGCGGCATTTTCGGATAAAACTTTGCAACATATATACCTCCTAGCAAAAAAGGTGAGGCACCCAGAATACGTGGTGGGATGATAATGTAACTTAGAACACATACACAACATAAGGTGGTTGTATGAGGAGAGTTGGCAGTAGTTTCTGTAACCTATGCTACAGGCAACTTGGTTCCTGACAAGGGAAACTTCCCATCGCAAGCCTCTCAGACTTTGTGGTAAGAAGGCCCAGTGGACAGCCCGTCAGCAACTGAACACAGCTCAAGGATGAAAACAGGAGGAAGGTGTACTGAACTGTGAAAAAAAAGCAAAGTAGAAAGTGAGCGGACCAATTTGAAGAAGTGCAACATTGATCATGAAAGCGAAACGGTGGTGTCGTGGTTAAGTGGTTACAGTGTTGGAATACTACGCTGGAGTATCTTTTTTATTATTATTGTTATTTTTTTCACTATTCGCTGTATTGAAATTAGTGTCTGTGTTGTGGTGTAACGACTGTTTGCAACAGCGAGGTGAAAGGAAGGGACCTATAATGAAAGTTGATTCTGCACAACTACTCTATTAGCAGCTGAAAGGAAGTGGCTTTAGAGTGGGAACCGCTAACGTTTGATGAGAAGGTGACAAGCCAACAGAATCGTCCACCGGAAAACACGTCTGGTATGTCATACACAGCATTAGTGACAGCACGTGTGTCATATAATTGGACCTAATTTGTACGCCCTGATGAGTGGGTGAGATATGCCGAATTTAGGTGTTCGTATGAAGGTGAATGTGATTACACCCAGGGTACGAATGTGAATGCGATTACACCCAGGGAAATGATGAAAACATAATACACACACCAAAAGAAGTTTTGCACCACTCCGGTTCCCAGAACTGACGATAGGCATTGACTGAGGATGTTGTATCACAAACACAGTCCCTTGGACTGTCCAGAGATGTCAATAAACCCGCCCAAAGATGTAAACAACCATGCATAAGCAGCGTCTGTTAGACCAAGGAGGACCGACAGCCGACCAGTTCCAGTTATTCATCCCACCAGGAAGGAGATACACAGCTCGTGTTGTCTGCAGTTCAATCATACCTAGACAGTCAATACCACGATCCTATAACATCCACGTTGTTACTTTGTGCCAGGAAGGGCTCTCAACAAGGGAAGTGTGGAGGCATTTCAGAGTGGACCAAAGCGATGTTGTTCGGACATGGAGGACATACAGAAAGAAAGGAACAGTCGTTCACATGCTTCGCTCCGGCCGCCCAATGGCTACTACTGCAGTAGATTACCGCTACCTACGGTTATGGCTCGGAGGAACCCTGAAATCAACACCACCATGTTGAATAATGCTTTTCGTGCAGCCACAGGACGTCGTGTTACGACTCAAACTGTGGGCAATAGTCTACATGGTGCGCAACTTCACTCCTGACTTCCAATGGCGAGGTCCATCTCTGCAAACACGACACCACGCAGCGCGGTACAGAAAGGCCCAACAACATGCCAGTAGAATGGAATTGTATGTTCTAGCTATCTAGCTCACTCACTAGCTCAATAGCGCAATTTCTGACTAATTCAACACATTTTTTAAGATTCAGTCTATTTAAATCATTCCCACCGATTTCTGAGCTCAAGCTCAATACGTCAGTTTCCTACTAACTTCACTGGTTTCCGCTATTTACCTCATTTTTTCGTTCACCAACTGATTTCTGAGGTCTTTATTTCATATAAAAGGTGAACGCAAGGAAAAAGGTGCACATCAGATTCACCTATTTTTTACGCCATTTTATAAAAGGTGAACGTAAGAAAATAAATAAAATGAGTTCGTTAACGAAGGTAAATTATATTAAAAAACTCTATATGATGAAATTCACTATTTTTATTTTTAAGTTCCTTCATTCCTTTATATTTCAGTTTCATTTGTCCTTTTCCAATTATTTCAAAATCCCAGCCATCAATTGATTTGGAATATCTATCTGGTAAAATAACTTTAAAATCATTATTAAGCTCCATACAAAATTTTTCTCCATATCTAGTATTTAAATATTCAGAGCCAGGAACATTATATAAAACATTTATCTCTAGCTCACTTATTTTTGTAATCTCTTTAGAGTCTTTTACATTGTTGAGCCTCTTGATTAGAGTCACTATTTATATAGAAAAAATTTTATTCGATTTTTATAATTTGTAATGCCCATATAGTAATGCGTCTACTCCGTTTTTCAAGACATATCTCTTGTTGCCATGTGAACTCAAAGTTTTCTTGTTTATTTCTACTGTAGAGATTTCATTTTTCTCACTTCGAGCAATATTAATTGTTTTGTACTGATCTCTACTGTTAAACAAAGAATCTTTGTCATCTTCTAAACTTAATCTGTTTTCAACAACACATTTCTTAACTCCTTTAGATTTTTTCTCTGTTTTATCACCTACTTTATAAGCATACATTTTTGCTCTCAAAACACAAAATTTTTCCATTATTTTTCCATTACATTCATCTTTCATTTTTCCAACAACTTCCTTGTTTACTTGTGGAATACCACAAATATTATCTGCTGGGTAGTCACTTCAAATTAATCAATCATTGATTTCATGTCTTTGTAGAAATCATCAGTCTTAATATTGTAAATGTAACTGTCCATATCTTGATAACACAGTCAAATATTTTCTCCGTATTTTGGTTTCATAACTCTGTAGTGAGAGTCATACATCAATTCCTTAGACAGATCAAGTATACTCATTCCAACATTGATAGGCTTATTAAATGTGATTTTTGTTTTATTAATATGGATAGCAGCAAGATTTTCATTAAATATAGTTATTCCTTTAAAGTTTGGCTTAGTTACAAGTATATCACACACTTCTTCATCTAAAATTAATTTTATATCCACTCTGTTTCTTATATTTTCCATCGTTTTATCAAACACAGAATTGTTCATCAATTTGTAGAAATCTTTCTCAAACTCATTTGAAGCCTTGGTCGTCATCTGTGTGTTCAGATCTACATATTTCTTTAGCCAATCAGATTGTTTAAATTTTAAAACTTTATGTATTTTTGGGAGTTTCACTCCATGAGACAGATACTGTTCAAGGTTTCTATAATGAACTACATAATTATGCCTGTCAATCAGAGTAGCCATCAATGTGCTTTCCTTCGTCCCTGCCACAATTTTCCCTTCAGGAGCTAATGCAAATCTTTATGTAAATCTTGTAATTCTAGAGATACTTCGAATATGTATCCCTCTCCACAAGTGTTTGACATCTCACTTATTGTTGTAGAATCAAGATTAGCTGGCTCATCCCATTGAAATCCAGAATGAGGTTAATATTGACTCATAGCATAACCACACAGATTGTTTGCATCTAAATATGCCAAATAATTTTATATCTTTTTATCATCAAAATCTTTCAAATATTTATTATTTGCGTATACGTTGCGTAACATTGTGATATTCGTCCTTGTATACTCTTTTCAAAAACTAAAATCATGTCATAATCATGTAGTAAATCAAGCAGTTGTTTAGTCATTTTCAACATTGCATCCCAAGATAAACCTGGTGCTGTAAAATACCAAGATGTATCCAAATCATAACCTTTAATACAAGTGTTTCTTAAGTTTTCAAACACATCAGCCAATAACAAAACATCAGTTCTCAAATACAGATCATGATTTTTACCACGATTTTTTGTATTGAATGTTTCCCCAACTAATTTTGCATGTTTGTAAGCTTCACAAATTATGTCACAGTCATTCAGTTTATTGTAAAATTCGTCTTTTGGCGGTAAGTGCGTCTATTCAAATTTCTTCCAAGAATCCATGTAATCATATGGATATACACCTTTTCTGATCACTGGCTTGAACAACTCTGCTGAAAAAATTTGCTAATGTTTGTCATTTGATTCTTTTTCAAATTTGATGAAAGTTTATGAAGTGACAAAGCCATAAATTTAAATGTGTCAATAAATCTCATTTTCAAACTTTCTTTTCCCTTACCAAAACTGATGTATTTATCTTTACTGAGTGGGATTAGGATTATCTCTGTGGCGTCACCGCCAGACACCACACTTGCTAGGTGGTAGCCTTTAAATCAATCGCAATCCGTTAGTTTACGTCGGACCCGCGTGTCGCCACTATCAGTGATTGCAGACCGAGCGCCACCACACGGCAGGTCTAGAGAGACTTCCTAGCACTCGCCCAGTTGTACAACCGACTTTGCTAGCGATGATTCACTGACAAAATACGCTCTCATTTGCCGAGACGATAGTTTAGCATAGCCTTCAGCTACATCATTTGCTACGACCTAGCAAGGCGCCATTATCAGTTACTATTGATATTGAATCATGTACCGTCAAGACTGACGTTCACCATTAACGGATTAAAGTTAAGTATTTCACCAGCTACGTCCGTTTTTCTAAATTCTAATTTCCTTGTCCTGTTCCAGACCTCATGCTAGCCTGCATGAGCTAAAACGCGTGCCTTTCGGCCTCCTCTAGTAACACGGTGTTGGCTCTCCTGCCAACCAAAACAATCTCCTTCTTATTGTGGCAAGTTCTTTCACAAAGAGGTGAGAATCTTACCTATATAAATTATGTAAATAAATAGGTACAAATTCAGGATGCTTTAGTTTCAAATTACAATTATTGCACAATGTGGCAATGTATTTACCAATAAGATAATCATGATGACAAACCTTGGTATTTTTCTGCGTGTAATGACATCCACACAGTGTACAATTTTTTGATCTTGCATGTTTTGATTGTTCTTCAGTAGTTAACGGTTTCATTTCTACAACTGAACAATAAATTCTTGCAATTTCTTCAACTTCTTGTTTTATACATTCAATGAATTTCTTAAGGGGATTTGGTCCACGATAAATTACAGGATCTTTATAATGTCCATTTATGAACTTGATATAGTAACAGAATCCACTTAGATCATATTTTTGATATTTCATTGTATATGATTTTTCTGGATTTGGTTTGACAGTTGTCCATCTTCAACAGTAAACTTTCAAAATCCGCATAAATTACAAATGTAATTTCTGTGTTTGTTGATAATTTTTAAAATGTGTGTAAGAACCTTTATGTGGCATTTCTACTTTTAATGGCTTCTTAGTCAATGTGAAACCGTTAACTACTGAAGAACAGTCAAAACATGCAAGATCAAAAAATTGTACACTGTGTGGATGTCATTACACGCAGAAAAATACCAAGGTTTGTCATCATGATTATCTTATTGGTAAATACATTGCCACATTGTGCAATAATTGTAATTTGAAATGTGTGGTTATCCAACCTCTGCTTGCTGTTGAAGTGAAGCAAGCACATGTGACAAATTTTGCTTCAGTATGTTTGGTGATTTGACTCAAGACAAGCCGAGAAATTTTTTTGTGTAACAATAGTGTGAATTTTCATATTTTTTGAAATAAAGGAGATTTAAATGTTTCTCTCTCTTACTCAATAATTTCAAGTTTCTGATCAAGATCAAGACCAACATTTTTGTATTTCGTTACTCTTTCAGCATTTTATCTACTGGGTACAATGCGGTTTTTATAGCCCACAGAAAACATTTTTTAACATCTTTTTTTACATTGATGCAAGCTTTTTTGTTTTTTTTATAGCTTCAGGTAAGTCAATGTAAGATGATCCCCACAGTGGAACATATCTGTTAATTGCTAGCCATAAACCAATAATTCTATTTAATGTCCATCCTGATCCTTGTGCTTGAAAATTAAATCTTTTCCCTAAAATATCTAACTTCCCACGCTCGAATTTGTTACTAAAATGCTTCTCTGTCATAATGGTATAGTTTTGTGTTTATTGTCCAAATTCCTGAACTTTAACATCTGTCTGCAATTTGTACTCACAAAATAAATTGAAACCACAATGTACTCTCAGGTTGTCTTTCACAGTTATCAGAATTTCGTCTTCACTGCAGACAAGAAATGATCAGATTCAAATGAGTCCACACTGTTTTCAAAATCTATAGTTTGTAATCTGTTTGGAAATGTTTTATCAACTACATACCCTTGTAATATCTCTTTATATTCGATGAATTATTCAGGTACAATTCTACCCTTGAATGACGTTTACTAATTTTCTATCTTCATACTCGCAGAATCCATGCGAAAAGTAGTTCATACAATAGCTATGCAATGAGTGCATAAGTATTCTTTGTAGTACTCTCTCTGGTGGTTGTTAGAAAAAAAAGAAAGGGGGATTCCGAGATTGTCTTCGTGCCGATTAGCCTGAGCTTGGTTTGGAAGAACTGTAATCTGATTATTGAGATGTATCACAGAAGATATCTGATATGAACTGTACGATTAAAAAGGAAATATATATAGATTGCTCCTTCAAATAAAAGGTGTGTATTTGACATTTGAGAATTAATGATATTTATCGATATATTGCGTAGTTGTTAATCAGAAGGGAGCTTCCGAAAGACTGGATACGAACATGCATTTAATAATCCAAGAGCTCCATTACTTCTTCGGAAGGTTAAACTTCATCAAAGCCAAATATCCACTTGATATGCGGTTTCCCGACTGATTGTACAACGCTCCCAAAAATTACGAGGCATTTTATTTGTACTGATTAGCAGACTGCCGTAAAGCACGAGCCTCCAGAGAAGAAGAATCAGTGCCTGATCTCATTCTAACAAGTAAAATTTCAGAATCATTTCGAGTGACTGAGCTATGACTGTGTTTCCTATCATGAATGATTGATTGCTCGAACGAATTGAGAACTACATAATCACGTAGAAAAGAAGGAAAAAATTACAGTGGCGCCAGTATGACAGGACTCTCTTGGATTGTTATATAATATATGTATTTTTTGTTTCATGGAAACCAACGAGAACGAGAGGTAACTAATCTGAAGAGAGATTCGATGCCCATAGTAAAAGATTGCTGATACCAAGAAGCGATTTCAACTATTGGACAACACCGAGACTACAGAACAAGGCCAGAGAAATCAAATTTTTTTATCCTGTAGTTAAAATAGTTTGAAATAAATTTGGAAAGAACTTTTTTTCAGATAGTAGTTAGATTGTAGATCTATATATTGTGTGATTTTCGTATCTGGACATTGAACTTTATACCATCTGTGAAGTAATTTGAAAGTTAAGTGTGTCTACGACAGTAAATTTGAAACTGTATTTAGTGATTAGAACCTGATATTGACAGTTATTTAATGGTATTCACTAGAACGGCATTTAAAATGTCATTGAATCAGCAATGAGAAGTGCAACAGCCTTCAGCTGTTTGCGCAGAAGCAGAGGCCACGGATAGCAATTCTGAGACTGTTGTGGCTAGTGGTAGCAATATAAATAATCCCGCTGGTTCAGAAAACATTCATACAACAGCTGATCAGACTGTTGTTGACACATTAGTTGTTATTATGCAACAGTTGTCTCTATTAGCTGAAGGCCAAGCGGAGGTAAAACGAGACTTATCCGTTATACAAAATTAACTCGAAAATCAATTAGCCGAAAATCAAACAGAATTACAAAATCAGTTAAGAGCAACCTTTACCGAATTAGATCAGAGATTAAATACCCAGACACAGGAAATAAAAAAACAGGCAGAAAGGACCGAACAGAATCTTATTGCTCAAATTGAGCAGGTCCGCCAACAATGCCAAGAAAACAATAGTAAATTAAAAGCGGAACTAACCGAATATGTATCCGTCAAAATTGACACGATACAAAAACAAGTAGAACTGTTTCCTCAAGTAATACAAGCTCAAGAGGACATACAGTGTTCCGTAGCTATGATACCAGAAATTATAGAATCCCAAGATAATCTAAAGAAGCAATTTGACGAAGTGAAGGAAAAACAGGAGACAGTGGAACATAGAATGAATGTACTTGCGGGAAAGTTTTCAGAAATGACATTACAGCGGCAAAATTTTCCTTCGGAAACCATAGAAGAAACTGTGAAAGTAGCTTTACAGTCAATTTCAGAGAGTTCCGAGGAGAATTTTTTCAACAAAGGGTTAAAGGAAGTTCGAGAACAACTTGATGAAGAATTCTCACGGTGGAAAGAAAATATTGAAAGATCACTAAATCTCTCGCAGGAGGATTTAGAAACTGCGAGAAGTAGGAAACAACATTTTCAATCTGCGCGTGAAATTCCGTCCACGTCAAGAACCGATGTAGACAGAACTGGAACGTCACAAGTTAGATTCGATATAACGGATAGCCACAGGGAAGAGTACGAACAGGATGATTTTTAGAATCGTAGTACCGTTGAGGAAAAGATGATTAAACAGAGACAATTTCAAATCTTTAACCCTGACAAAAAGAATGTTCAGCCTGTAGTCTTTATTCGAAGTTTCAGAGGTCTATTTCCACGATCTTGGACAGAATGGCAAAAGATTAGTTTTGTATCTGGATATATACAAGGAACAGGAGCATTGTGGGCAACCGAACAAACATCTTCTTGTAAATGTTACAAAGAATTTAAGCAGGCTTTTCTAGCAAAATATTGGTCTGCTGGAATACAAGAAAGACTTAGGCAGGAAGTATTATATCCTGAGCCTTTCTCATTTTCTAGAGGATCTCTAACGAGATATTTTGAGAAATACATTAATAAATCTTTGTATTGGGATGTACCGATTCCTTTGTCGGATATACTTAGTCAAGTCCAGACTACCCACCAGTATAAGGAATCAGCTGTTATATATAAATGATAAGGATATAGAATCATTTATGACTACATTTGATCATATTGATATAACTGAGGAGGACAATAAAAGCGCAAGAGAAATGTCATATCAGAGCAATAGGAGCGAATCCGAGCTGCAACTCGAGTGGGAATGGCAGTAATGGTAGCAGTAACAATAATCATAACCGACTACACTCTCCGAGGAGACTTAGCAATGGACAAAATATAAACAATAGTTATTACCATAATGGAAACTTTAGTAATGGTGCAGCGAGGGGCTATTTTAGGAACAGTAGGAATTTTAGTCGACATAATCCAATGTATGGCAACACAGGACAGTTCTACCAACACCAGCAGAACAACAACAATAATTACACGAATCAAGCAAGACAACATAGACAGAATTCACCACAACAACCGATAATCACTGAATTAGCTGAAGAGACAAATACCAATCGGACCAACAATCAGTCAAACTAAACATGACCGCATCGTGCCCTGGAGGAGCGGTCAGGGGATCTGTTAGGGGCGAAACAGTAAAATTACAATTGTTAAGATATGATGATGGTGAGCTGTTGACTGAAGAGTTGACAAAGGATTTAATAACGTGTCATAATGACAGATGGAGTGTTCCGGTATCGGAAGTATTTGTTGAAATAGAGGAAGTTCCAACGAATGTGATATTAGACGACGCAGCTTCCGCCAATGTCATCTCAGGCGCTCTTTTTCGGAAAATTAGTAGGAAGAAGAAGGTACCAATTTTGCCAGTACAGAACTGCAAAATCATCGGAGCTGTTGGAGCACGCTCTCCCAATGTCAAAATACAAACACAATTAGAGATGAAAATGGGAAATGCACGTTCCTTGTAGTGGAGAAGTTATTAGTGGACTGTATTCTTGGTATTGGGAGTATGCAGGAATACGATTGTCAGATTGATTTTTTGGAAGGAATAGTTAAATTTAGATTAAATGGAGAAGAGATAGCACTGGATTTAAATACAAAGGAAACGGTGCATGAGAAATATTGTCGCGGTCCCATAATTCAATTAATTGACACTACAAACGGTCGTTGGAAGGAGCTTTCAAAGGATTTGACACAACAGGAGGACTTTAACCAAACAACAATGATAAAAGCTAGTGAATCAAATCAGCTTACCGGAGAACAAAGGCAGCAGCTTCATTATTTGTTAGAGGCATATGAAGAGATTTTTGATGAGAAACCAGGAATTATTAAAGGGTATATTTGTCACCTACAAGTGAAGCCACATCAAACTTACTGTTACACACACTATCTGATCCCCTGGCGTTTAAAACAATCCGTTCTAAGGGAGATAAATAGAATGTTAGAATGGAACTTGATTGAGCCATCAACTAGTCCATATTGTTCTCCGCTCTTAGTCATCCCAAAACCTGGAGGTAACGTTAGATTAGTTCTGGATGTGAGAGAGATTAATAAAATAATAGTACCTTTAAGGGGCTCCGGAAAGGCTCAAAATCATGAAAAGTTCAATTTTTACTTTTTTGCGTTTTCTGAATCTGCAGACTATTACCTTTTAATAGATATATAATTTATTCAATTCCGAAGACTACAACTATTTTTAAATTTTTTTTGAAATGTGTTCTACATGGGCGTGACCCACTGTGGCGCTGTTAAACTGCTGTCAAATGGTGTTATTATTAACGTCCATGTTCATCAGGTACATTTTAGTGATGTGAGATAATGTATGTGTTGTGGCTAACCTGTGATGGTTCAATATATATCGCTGGTGTGATTGTCGATTGTTTCATGTTTATTTACTCTGTCGTTATCTCGAAAATATTCGTAATTAATTCTGTTTCTTGAGTCTCTGTTTTGTTGAAGTGTAATAATGAGTAAAAGTAAAGTTATTAGAAATCCTCTGAAGGCCTTTAAGAAAAGGAGAAAAGTTGGAAAGCCAAAGGTATGTGTTATAACTGTAAACAATAAAGACGATAACCAAGTGAGTGAACCTAACCTCTCAACTACACCTGCCCATAGCAGTCGAAGTGGGAAAGAAAATACTTCACAGAAGAAGCTTGGTTCAATGAGTGAAAACTATGAATGTTTTATGGGCGAATCGGATGTGAATGAAGTATTTGATATGTCGGTTCTCAAAGGAATTTTTTCAAACTGTGTAAGATGTATTCATTGTAGCGAAGTTGGTCTGGAACTCTCCATAATAAAGCACGTAGGACTTGCTAGTGAAATACAACTGAAATGTGATAAGTGTTCATACATGACCACCTTTTGGAACAGTGTTGCAGTAACTGCAACTGAAGAAAATGGTAGCAAAATCTACGAACACAACAACGAGCAATGCTTGCTTTAGACGAGGAACGCCTTCGGGCTGCAGACAGGGCTGTAAAGAGTCTAGAAATACAAGCAAGAGTAAACAGGAGGAGGAACTAGAGGAAGCTGGAGGAGGAGTTTGCAGAGGATGAAGATAATCCATCCTATGGACCTGGAATGCACTAAAAAGTGAATCCAATCTTTGTCGCTCGATTCCCAAAACTTTTATTTTCTCATACTAATTACATGTTTTCTAAGGATCTTCCAAACATATTTGTTTCAAACTTTCAGTAAATATTACACAGTACCTTCTGCATAATTTAACACAGCCTTTTTCCAAAAAACTGTATATTTTTGAATATATAAATAAAAAATTGCAAAAAAATGTTGTGAATTTTCATTACAATTGAAAAAAAATCATCTTTAATAACTGAACTAAAATTTTGTAAAATCCCTGTGTTAAGTTGTAGCCCATATTCCAATAAATAATCTGTAAAAAGTTCAACTTCCTAACTCAAGTACTTTGTGAGGAAAGATGTAATTTATAAGTGTTATTTTAACATTGCAAGTATAGGGCGTTCCGGAGCCCCTTAAGAACTCATCCGGAAAATATAGATGAATTAATTCAAAATTTAAAGGCTGTTTCGTACTTAACTAGTGTTGATTTGAGAAGTTCGTACTGGCAGGTCCAAATGGATGAAGAATCTAGGAAATATACCGCATTTATCTATGCTGGGAGAAGTTACCAATTTAGAGTTGTCCCGTTCGGACTTAATATTAGTGCCGGAATATTTATTTCAGCGTTGGATTATGTTCTTGGACCAGAATTTCGTAGTCATATAACTGTGTTTGTTGACGACTTATTAATAGCCACGAAAACATGGGAAGACCATTTGCATATTTTGGAAAGGATTTTTGCTGTTTTCAAGAAAAACGGAATTACAGTAAACTTACAAAAGTCTGATTTTGCTTTACCACAAATTAAGTTCTTAGGACATATGATAGATGCGAAAGGTATCCTGGCTACCAAGAAGAAGATAAGTGCAATTCGAAATTTTCCATCAGCACAGAATAAAAGACAGCTGAAGGGATTTATAGGTATGGCATCGTTCTTCAGTCGTTTCATAAAGACTCAAGCCATGAATTCTGAGGCATTAAACCGGCTTCTACGGAATGATGTGCCATGGCAATGGACTGAAGAATGTGAACTAGCTTTTCGAGACATTAAAGACCAATTCGTTAATGCATCCTTATTATATCACCCTGATATGAATTGTGAGTTCTGACTGTCCACGGATTCATCGGATGTTGGATTAGGTGCTTGTCTCTTCCAAATAAGGAAAATAAAAGGGGTACCAACATTCTGTCCGATAGCATTTGCTAGTCGAGTGTTATCGCCCTGTGATCTTTCACGACCACAGAACTTGAAGCACTTGCGGTTATCTGGGCATTTAAGAAGTTTAACTATTATTTATATGGTTCGAAAACGATTGTGTATTGTGACCATAAATCACTAACCTTTTTGCAAACATGTAAATTACTACATCCTAGACTGTCACGTTGGACAATGACACTACAACAGTACCAATTTAAAATTATTCATGTGTCTGGCAAAGAAAATATTATTGCGGATGCACTGTCAAGATCCCCAGAAGGTTTAACGCCGGAAATAGAATCAGTAAATACTTCGGATTTTCCAGTATTACTGATGCAGGACAATATCTACAAGACTTATTATGTACATCTTTGTAGAGATATGGGAAATTTACAACGAAAAGACCCTCGATGGAAGAAGATAATTCAGCTAAAGAAACAACAAAATTCAAGGGCTAGTTTAGATCATCATAAATTAGTAAATGGAGTATTATTCTTCAGATGTGGGGAGGACAACAATCCACGGTGGTGTGTATGTATCCTGAAGGAAAATGAGAAAAATTTAATTTGGTTTACCCACTTATCATGGCGACATTTTCGTGTAATTAAATGTGCCAATAAAATAGGATCATACTGTTATTTTCCGAATATTCGGAGAAAAGTGAACCAAACAATACAAAACTGTTTACTCCGTCAAAAGGCAAAACCGGATAATAGAGGTAGTAAGCATGTTCTGCATTCAATTATTCCACGAGAGCCAAGGGCGTTAATTTCGTGTGATATCTGCGGTCCTCTCCCACGATCAAGAGGAGGAGTCAAATTCATTGTTGGATTCTTTGACGTGTGTACAAAATATGTAAAACTATATCAATTAAAGTGTCCTACTGCCAGAGCTGTTGTAGTGAGATTGGTGTGTGACTATCTTCCGCATGTAGGTTTACCGAAATCCATAATTACAGATAACGCCAGAATTTTCACTGGATTTAAATGGAAGCAAACATTAACACAACTTGGTATTCGACAAATTTTGACATCATGTTACCATCCACAAGGTAGTCCAATAGAACGAGTTTTCCAAGAATTAAACCGATTTATGCGTACATACTGTCACAGTAAACAAACATCATGGGCTGATTATTTGTCAGAATTTGAACAAATATTTAATAATCTGACACATACCTCAACTAACTTTACTCCAACAGAGCTTATGTTTAGTCAGATTGAAAAGAACTTCTGGATAAACCATCTGCCAAAGTATGAAGACCAGAATTTAAAATGGGAGGAAAAGATTCGACTCGCACTTGTCAATTTAACTAAAAAGGCAATACAACGGAAATTGACATATGATAAATAGATTCACTGGATTCAGACGTTTCATCTTGGAGAAAAGGTTTTATTGAGGCGACACATCCATTCCTCAAAACTGATGAAGAACATAAAGAAATGGAATTTTATTTATACTGGACCATATGTTATTGTAAATATACCAAATCCTGGATCATATTTGTTGGCATATCCCGAATCGAAAAGAATAAAGGGATTATTTTCGCATAATGATATTAAGAAATTTTTTGAAGGATTGTAGATCTGTGATACCAAATATGGAGAAGAATTTAGAGAGGAATTTGACTATGAGTCGAATGTGTATATAAATATCAAGAAGTTTATGTTGCCTAGAGGTTAAGAGACAGTGAGACTACTCCTGTGATAGGTTAAGAGAGGTGAGATTTCTCCTGTGATAGGTTAAGAGACAGTGAGATTACTCCTGTGATAGGTTAAGAGACAGTGAGATTACTGCTGTGATAGTTTAGCACAAAAGTTTTAAGATAGGTAGAAGAATTTGTTGATTACTAGTGTTTGTAAGTGTGGACTATGAGCAGAAGCCACAGTGATATACAATGAAAGTGCATCTACATTTCCTCAAGACACGGCACTTATGGAAAATTGCGTGTGAAACTTGAACAGTGCGGTATATGTAGGTAAATATGCTGTGAGTATGATGTGCGCTGTTCGCACAAGAAAACAGATGAACTGTGAAATGAAGCAACAGTCGATAATGTCACTGTTGCAAACAATTGAAGAAACTCTCTGGTTGCGGGAGAGAAAATTATTATAATTTTTAGATTTTTCATTATGCCTTCTTTACCAGGAGAATTAATTTCAGAATTTTAATTAACTTTTTAAGAATAGCAGTTTGTGTGTTTCATATTATGGACATAATTGTTGAAATATATTTCCATAAATGTTCATGAGAGGATGAAGAAGATTCTGCGATTGGATGATTTGTTAAATGATCATATGTCATCATTAATGATATTTATTTGCAAGTGGATCTATAAATCAATTAATTATAAGAATAATGAAAATTTTTCAAATTATTCCTTTTGTGGAGTCAGTGTCAGTATCCATAATTTCGTAATTGAAAGCAAACCTCGGACAGACTCAATGCTCTACATCCACCTGCACTATAACAAAACGAAGATTAGATTAAAATTTTTTTTGAGAGGTATACATTCGATATGAGCTACAACAAAATTTAAATGCCCACAGTCTATTTGGCAATGTTTTGGACAATCAGCAGTTGTAATGCAAAACAACTTTGGTATTGAGGACTACAAAAAAAATTCGCGATTGTCAGGACTGATGGATGTTCCAGACTAGTACAGATGGAAGAATATAAGATTCCACTCCGATTTGGAGTACAACGATGAAATATGGACTTCGTTGCCTTAATCCAATCTCTTCCAGGGATTTATTCAGTCAGAACCTTTTCTTATTCCACTTTAAACCTGTTTCATGTTCACGTCCCTGACCATCTGTTCCTGAGATCATCTTCCTGTTTCTACGGCACATTACCAGCTTCTATCCTGTACCATAAGCCATCGCCTGTCCTCCGTGCCGCCTCCACCAAACGCTGTACGTCGCCTCCCGGTGTCCGTACCCAGTGTTCCTGTTCCATCGACTTCACAATGAGATCGCCAGCTACATCGTCGAAAGAAGAATTTTGAAAATTTTTTTTACCAATATTGTAAAATTTTTTTTGGCTATGAGGCACTTTTCCTTCGATCTAATCTATGGAGCTTCTACACTCCTGGAAATGGAAAAAAGAACACATTGACACCGGTGTGTCAGACCCACCATACTTGCTCCGGACACTGCGAGAGGGCTGTACAAGCAATGATCACACGCACGGCACAGCGGACACACCAGGAACCGCGGTGTTGGCCCTCCAGTGGCGCTAGCTGCGCAGCATTTGTGCACCGCCGCCGTCAGTGTCAGCCAGTTTGCCGTGGCATACGGAGCTCCATCGCAGTCTTTAACACTGGTAGCATGCCGCGACAGCATGGACGTGAACCGTATGTGCAGTTGACGGACTTTGAGCGAGGGCGTATAGTGGGCATGCGGTAGGCCGGGTGGATGTACCGCCGAATTGCTCAACACGTGGGGCGTGAGGTCTCCACAGTACATCGATGTTGTCGCCAGTGGTCGGCGGAAGGTGCACGTGCCCGTCGACCTGGGACCGGACCGCAGCGACGCACGGATGCACGCCAAGACCGTAGGATCCTACGCAGTGCCGTAGGGGACCGCACCGCCACTTCCCAGCAAATTAGGGACACTGTTGCTCCTGGGGTATCAGCGAGGACCATTCGCAACCGTCTCCATGAAGCTGGGCTACGGTCCCGCACACCGTTAGGCCGTCTTCCGCTCACGCCCCAACATCGTGCAGCCCGCCTCCAGTGGTGTCGCGACAGGCGTGAATGGAGGGACGAATGGAGACGTGTCGTCTTCAGCGATGAGAGTCGCTTCTGCCTTGGTGCCAATGATGGTCGTATGCATGTTTGGCGCCGTGCAGGTGAGCGCCACAATCAGGACTGCATATGACCGAGGCACACCGGGCCAACACCAGGCATCATGGTGTGGGGAGCGATCTCCTACACTGGCCGTACACCACTGGTGATCGTCGAGGGGACACTGAATAGTGCACGGTACATCTAAACCGTCATCGAACCCATCGTTCTACCATTCCTAGACCGGCAAGGGAACGTGCTGTTCTAACAGGACAATGCACGTCCGCATGTATCCCGTGCCACCCAACGTGCTCTAGAAGGTGTAAGTCAACTACCCTGGCCAGCAAGATCTCCGGATCTGTCCCCCACTGAGCATGTTTGGGACTGGATGAAGCGTCGTCTCACGCGGTCTGCACGTCCAGCACGAACGCTGGTCCAACTGAGGCGCCAGGTGGAAATGGCATGGCAAGCCGTTCCACAGGACTACATCCAGCATCTCTACGATCGTCTCCATGGGAGAATAGCAGCCTGCATTGCTGCGAAAGGTGGATATACACTGTACTAGTGCCGACATTGTGCATGCTCTGTTGCCTGTGTCTATGTGCCTGTGGTTCTATCAGTGTGATCATGTGATGTATCTGACCCCAGGAATGTGTCAATAAAGTTTCCCCTTCCTGGGACAATGAATTCACGGTGTTCTTATTTCAATTTCCAGGAGTGTATATACTGTATTTCAAAATTACTGGATTTAGGCTTTCTATCTTCTTTAATACCTGACCTGGGGTCTATTCTTCCGGGTTTTCCAGGGTTTCCCTGTGAAGGCCAGTTCCCAAATGGGTAGACCTTTTTCGTAATTACACCAATCTACATCTTCCCTGGTCATGTACTCGGGATGCGGTTATACCCCGGTACATGTAAAAGCTACAGCTTAGGTATTCTCGTAACTTATTGTCTTAACATGTTACCCATACTCTCTATAGTAAAATTCTACTAATTCAAAATATTCGTCTTTTGAATAAACAACCCAACAAATTTTTTCTGTTAGCTCGCAAAGTGTATTATCATTAACTTTGATCGCTGCGAGGGGCAATTGTAATATCTTGTTATATTCGATGAATTATTCAGATACAATTCTACCCTTGAATGACGTTTACTAATTTTCTATCTTCATACTCGCAGAATCCATGCGAAAAGTAGTTCATACAATAGCTATGCCATGAGTGCATAAGTATTCTTTGTAGTACTCTCTCTGGTGGTTGTTAGAAAAAAAGAAAGGGGGATTCCGAGATTGTCTTCATGCCGATTAGCCTGAGCTTGGTTTGGAAGAACTGTAATCTGATTATTGAGATTTATCACAGAAGATAACTGATACGAACTGTACGATTAAGAAGGAAATGTATATAGATTGCTCCTTCAAATAAAAGGTGTGTATTTGACATTTGAGAATTAATGATATTTATCGATATATTGCGTAGTTGTTAATCAGAAGGGAACCTCCGAAAGACTGGATATGAACATGCATTTAATAATCCAAGAGCTCCATTACTTCTTCGGAAGGTTAAACTTCATCAAAGCCAAATATCCGCTTGATATGCGGTTTCCTGACTGATTATACAATGCTCCCAAAAATTACGAGGCATTTTATTTGTACAGATTAGCAGACTGCCGTAAAGCACGAGCCTCCAGAGAAGAAGAATCATCGCCTGATTTCATTGTAACAAGTAAAATTTCAGAATCATTTTGAGTGACTGAGCTATGACTATGTTTCCTATCATGAATGATTGATTGCTCGAACGAATTGAGAACTACATAATCACATAGAAAAAAAGGAAAAAATTACACCCTCTAACTGTTTTTCTGTCTCTTGGTTACTCAAATAAATCAGTGTAAAAGGGAAATAATATTTCTTTATTGGTTCTAGTCTTCTGTTTCGAAAACTCATCGGTAGAGAATGGAAATACTCTTTTCAAAGGTTTATCTTCAGTTTTCTGCTTTGCAAACACATCAGAAAGAAAATGGAAATATTCTTTTCAAAGACTTATCTTATTTATTTTGGAAAACATCATTTTAAATTTTATGATAGGGTAATTGTTTCCAAAGATTGTCCTGCATGTTATGTACACGATGTCTAACATTAAATGCAATTAGGTCACCTTCACTTAATTTACTGTAGCCTTGTAAATTATTTATTTTGCAATAATCATGTAGTTGAGCAATGGTGAACTGCTCCATTTGTCCACAAAGTTGAGCAACCATGTATCTTTCCATTTTGCTCCTTATATTTAAAGGAAAAAAAATCATTAGATTTGCAGAAATAGTTTTTTTTACAAATTGACACTAAGGATTCACAAATCGATGGAAAGGATTCTTATTTAATAGATAATTAATCATTAAGTTCAAGATACTTCAGTTGTCAACTGACTCATCTTTAGCTTCTGCTGCTTTAGCTTTCTTATTCTTTGTGTAATCTAAAGTACACTTCTTACATTTATTGTTATAGTTATGTGAATGATTTATATTAAAAACAACTTAAATCTTTACTCTATTGATAAGCTTTACATTGCTTTGTAGATGCGGATTCTTGATCAGTGATAGCTTCTTTGTTATTCATCGACGATAATATTTTCAAATATTCTTCAATCGTAATCCAGAGACAATGTTCTTTGTAACAATATTTAGCAACACGTTTTCCACATATGCAAGGAATTCGACTTTCATTGTCATTTTTACATGATATATGTTTATACACAGTCTACACGTAGTTCTATAACCATCTTTTGTCTATTTCTGTAAAATAAAATTATCCATTGACTGCTTAGTATTACAGTATTCGTAAATTTTAGATTTCACAGAAGACTGCTGTTGAACCTGCTCTATTTATATAGAAAAAATTTATTAGTTTTGTGAAAAAGTTATTGTTGCAATCGTTTCCAATTTAATCTAATCATCATCAGACTCATAATAAATTTGGGTTTTAATATTACTTCCTCACAATGGGCAATTATTTCTTTCCTTTAACCATTCATCAATACACTCTTTGTGAAAAATATCATTACACTTTGTTTTTACAAATTGACGATTTTCATCACTTAAACATATAGAACATTCAATATTGTCAGGTTGTTCAATTAGTTTATAAGGATGAAATATTTTTTGTAAGAGCGAATATCATTCATATTGATATTTTAAAATGTAATCTCAATTAACTCTATTTTTAAAGTGTATAATGAAATTTTCAGATAACTTTTGCTCAATTGATATTTCATGCCAATCGAATTTGTATTGAAATTCTCTCATAAAATCTTCACTCAGATTTTTACTAGTTGATATAATAGTCCAATCTAATTTATCCAGAAATTATATGATGAATCTTTTAGAAAATACTTGGTTAGATGGTATACCATCCCAATCTTATCTGTCTTGAAATTCTTTGATCGTCAGTCAGTTTATGACAGCATGATATAATATCCCAATCTAATTTGTCTTGAAATTCTTTCATAAAGTCGTCAGACAGTTCTAGTGAATATAGTATAATATCCCAATTTACTTTATCTTGAATGTCTCTAATAAAGGTAACAGTTAATTTTTGATAAGATGATATACCTTTCCAGTGTAACTTATGTTGAAATTCTATCATAAAATATTTAGATAATTCATATTGTTCTGCTAAGTATTCCCAATCAGTTTCACTATTTCCTTTTGCTTCAACTTCCAGTTTGCAGACTTCCAGATTCTTGAGGCTCGCCATTTATAAGAAATAATTTTTATTAGATTTGTAAGAAATGAAAATAGATGATGCAGTTAGAAAACATGTTGATGAAGACGATAAGCTTATTTACAAAAATATCAGAAGCATCTGCCAGACACCCCTAACATATAATGAAAGAAATAATATTTTCGTCAATGAATGATTTAGTTATGAGCTCAAAATTACCAGCTGCAATACAATTTAAAAGATGAGGTAGAAAATATGGTGAAATCAAAAAATACGAATTTCATCTACTGTTTATTTTTTGCAAAACTAATAAAAATTATTTCTGAATAAATGGAGTCGATTGTACATCTATTCAACAACAAGCTTACATACAACAATAAACAAGTGTTTTTCATTATTGATGAGAAAATAATCCTTGGTTTTATGCTAATCAAGTTGCTGATCTGTTAGGATATATTCTACCTAGGGATGCAATTAAAGGCCATGTTAACCAAAAATACTTTCAAAAAATACAAGAATTTTGGTACCGTCATTTCACCACTACCTAAATATATACAAAAATCAACAAAATTTATCAATGAATCTGTCTCTATTCTCTAATTATGAAATCGAAAATACCTTTTGCAGAAGACTTTAAAGATTGGGTTTATGAAAATGTTTTACCTTCAATTAGAAAACATGGAGAATATAAGATCAGAAAAGAGGTAACAAAGTTTTACAAGATCAGATTCAACATAAAAATTATTGCATAGAACAACTAGAAAATATAATACAAAAAATGAAGAAATAATCAAGTTAGAGGAGAAACAATTAGAAAATTTAAGAGAAACAGTTAAAATTGCTTCAGAAATAATAAATAAGGGAGTGAAACAATAAATAGTTTATTGCCTCATGTTGTTCCTCAAACAGTTAATGAAAATTTAAGATCAACATTCGTTCTTTTAAAATTATTCGATGATGAATGTGAATATGACTATTATGTGATTAGAACTCAAAGGAAAAATTTACAGAAACAGCTATATAAAACTGATGATCGACATCCTAATTGTGAAGAACTGTTAAGACTGAATTACAATCCAAATTCAATCAATTTATACCAAAGAATGAAAGAAAACTTAGCCATTGTTTGCTATCAAAATTATTTTAATCTTTTGGATGACTACCGACAAGAAGAGCTGATTACTGATATTAATTATATACTTGGCACAGATGCATTAAAAAGCAATGAGAAATTCGACACATAGGTCAATCACTTACATCTTATAAACTGTTCATTTACCCAGCTGTTGTGTGAATTGTCAAAACTCAACCACTTAACAGAAACTTGATCGCATTTCTTTCTCAAAACTTTTTCAGTGAGATACACGTCAGGGTATTTTGTCATATACAGTTCTTGCTCAAAAAAGTTCCCCCTTCTTCACCATCTAGAGCCTTCAACTTTTATGTGTTTGAATTAGAATGAATCACATCTTGAATTTCAAAAATTTCTTTTGACCAATTGGCAGTATATCCTTTTTCGAAAAGACTACTAATTCTCTCTTTATCACCTTTTTTTATTTAAGTTTTTCATTAGATACAATGGTGCCTATTTTTAAATTTTTCTCACTAACTTCTATTGGTTTCATTCTCACAGCTGAATGTCTTGTGTTGTTGTATTCATCAACTAATTTTGAGACTAGTTCAATCCATTTGTAATTTCGTTGAAAGTCAAATCTCTTCCTCATCTTCTCTTTCAATGTTCTGTTGAGTCGTTCAACAACAGTTGCTTGTAATTCTGTAAAAGTTGAATAACGATTAATGCTGTAAATCTCCATCAATTCTTGAAATTCTTTGTTGTAGAATTCTATGCTATTACCTGTTTGTAAATTTTTTGGCTTTCTAACTATGAAATTTTTTTCGAAAGCATCAGTCACATTCTTACCTCTTTTATCTTTAACAGGAGCAGCCCACGCAAATTTTGAAAGTACATTGATGACAGTTAATAAATATTTGTATCCTCAATTTATTTTTGAAATTACTTTCAAATTACTGGAGTCCATTTCAGCTAGATCAGCTTGCCGTAAGTCATCTATACCAAGAGAAACAACCCATCTTCTTTATAGAAAATTTCTCATAGGTTATTTAATTCATTAATTATTTCTTCACGAATATTATTTGAACCTTCACCGCCTACACAATTTTTTTAACGAATTTACTCTTTTTAGTTTTACATATTGTACAAAGACCTTCCATTTTTTGTTGTTACTCTGTGTGGGTTATGTGTCTCAGTAAAATTTTTTTCACTTCAAGCAGTAAATGTGATCGTCCTTCAGGACTAAATTCTAAGTGTGATCACTTTGAAGTGCTGAGTACAAAGCACAATCGTTCATTTCTATAGAATAAATATTTAATAATGCTTAAATTATTTCAGCAAATATAATTAACTTTACATATACAAGAACGGTTTTAACTCTATCTTTCAATCTTACAGTTAGGAAATTTGAGTTGTGTACCATGATTGATTGATTATATTTATTTATTTGGTATAGCTTATCAGCCACACTTGTAGTGATCTCAAAGTCATCAAATTTCAAGTCTCTATTTATATTCTTACGAATAACACACCCAGTCATGAAAGTAAATTCAATTATTTGTCCATAATGTACTATATTTTCTAGTCTGCTTTTCCTCTCTAAGGCAAAAGAAAGATCTGTGTCCATACTTTTCATCTTTTCCAAATGTTGTCGTGATGAATCTGCATAAGATCTTTTTTAGTGGCATTGTTGGTGAATTGTGTGAGAATACTTGCGTATTCAGACATTGTAACAACACTTGATAACTCATTATCGAAATAATATTTGTTCACAGCATCCTTTGCATCAATTGGGTCATTTACATTCGCAATTCTTCTGCCTTAAAAACCAATATAACCTCTAGTTACTTTAAAAATACCATTAAATCTTTGCAAAATTGTTTAATTGCATTGGCTATCTTTGGGTCTATTGATTGAAATGTTCTTTCAGTTCTTCAGCTTTCTTTCTACTTCGCTTAGCTTTTTAGCAACATCTGGATTGTATTTCGCAAACATTTATTAGAGAAGAAAAACATTAGTTAAATATTTCTAACGTTTGTGTTGAATGTTTATGTTGATGTTTGACATTTACATTTATGTTTGATGTTTGTGTTCATGTTTGATGTTTATCTTTATGTTTAACATTTATGTTGTTATGAAATGTTGTGTTTTATTTCTGAACTTTAGTAACGAATAGTCATCTGTCTTCTGTTTTTGTCTTGAACAGCCAGTGTCAGTTGGTCACAGCCAGTGTGCTCCCTGCCACCATTGGATAAGCAGCTGCCAGCAGCAAGTCGTATACCCCTAGCTTACCTATTTGTTACATAGTTTAATTCTTAATTTCTTTGCGTGTTTTTGGGTACTTGCATTGTTTAATTCATAAATTTCGGGCGTAATATAGTATTTGAGAGTTGTAGCATCGCGCTTTAGTGTTTACTTTGTAGATTCTTACTTAAATTGCGTGTGAGTTTCGTAAACGAGGTGAAATTTTGAGCTTTAGTTACTGTAATCGTAAATTCAGGCAGATTGTAGCGCAGTCGTTAGGCATTTGTACAGGTTAGTTCATACATTCTTTGCGTGTTTCCCTTGCGTTATCTAGGCACGGACTCGTGTTTCAGTAACTGTTGTTCAACATCGATTAGAATGGACAGGGACTGTAATTGCTGTGTTCGGATGAGGGCTGAGTTGGCATCCCTCCGCTCACAGCTGCAAGCGGCACTGACTTCAATTGCGCAGCTTGAGGCTGTTGCCAATGGGCACCATTGTGGGGGGCCCGACGTGGGTATCACGGGGATGTCAATCTCGTTCCGTCTGTCCCCAGGTCGGTCTGCCACTGTGGCTGTCCCAGTTGCTGCCCACAGTGGGGCTGAGCCCCCGCCTGTGGTTCATTGGGAGGTCGTTCCAAGGCGAGGCAGGCAGCGAAAGACGTCCAAAGAGTCTGATCAGAAAGCCTCCCCGGTGCGTCTGACAAACAGGTTTCAAGCACTTTCTCTGGCTGAGCCAGATGCAGTTGCCTGCCCTGTTTCAGAGGATGATTCTCAGCCTTCAAGGTCCGGGCAATCACAGAGGGTGGGCTTATTGGTAGTTGGGAACTCCAATGTTAGGCGTGTAATGGGCCCCCTTAGGGATATGGCGGCTAAGGAGGGGAAGAAATCCAGTGTGCACTCCGTGTGCAATCCGGGTGGAGTCATTCCTGATGTGGAATGGGTCTTTCCAGATGCCATGAAGAGCACAGGGTGCAGCCAGCTGCAGGTGGTGGCACATGTCGGCACAAATGACGTGTGTCGCTTTGGATCTGAGGGAATTCTCTCTGGATTCCAGCTGCTATCTGCTTTGGTGAAGGCTGCCGGTCTTGCTTACGAGATGAAGGCAGAGCTCACCATCTGCAGCATTGTTGACAGAACCGACTGTGGACCTTTGGTGCAGAGCCGGGTGGAGAGTCTGAATCAGAGGCTCAGACGGTTATGCGACCGTATAGGCTGCAGATTCCTTGACATGCGCCATAGGGTGGTGGGGTTTCGGGTTCCGCTGAAAAGGTCAGGCGTTCAGTACACTCAACTGGCGGCTACATGGGTAGCAAAGGCTGTGTGGCGCGGACTGGGCGGTTTTTTAGGTTATAAGGCCTCGGGAAAACATGGGGTGGGCTGCAATCTCAAAGGGCGCATGGCAAATACAGGACATGCTTGGATCAAGGAACAGTCGGAATTGTAAATTGTTGTAGTTGTGCTGGGCAAGTCCCTGAGCTTCAAGCCCTAATAGAAAGCACAGAAGCTGAAACCGTTATAGGTACAGAAAGCTGGCTAAAGCCTGAAATAAGTTCTGCAGAAATTTTTACGAAGTCTCAGACGCTGTTCAGGAATGATAGATTAGGCAGAATTGGTGGTGGAGTGTTTGTGTCTGTCAGTAGTGGTTTATCTTGTAGTGAAGTCGAAGTAGATACTCCGTGCGAATTGGTATGGGTGGAGGTTATACTTAACAGCCGAACTAAGTTAATAAATGGCTCCTTCTACCGACCCCCAGACTCCGATGATATAGTTGCTCTACAGTTCAGAGAAAATTTGAGTCTCGTAACAAATAAATGCCCCACTCATACGGTTATAGTTGGTGGGGACTTCATCCTTCCCTCGATATGTTGGCAAAAATACTTGTTCAAAAGCGGTGGTAGGCAGAAAACATGTTCCGCGATTGTCCTAAATGCTTTCTCCGAAAATTATTTCGAGCAGTTAGTCCACGAACCCACGCGAATTGTAAATGGTTGCGAAAACACACTTGACCTCTTAGCCACAAACAGTCCAGAGCTGACAGAGAGCATCATGACTGCAGGGATTAGTGATCACAAGGTCGTTGTAGCTAGGCTCAATACCGTTTCTTCCAAATCCACCAGAAACAAACGCAAAATAATTTTATTTAAAAAAGCGGATAATATGTCACTAGAAGCCTTCCTAAAAGACAATCTCCATTCCTTCCGAACTGACTATGCAAATGTAGACAAGATGCCGCTCAAATTCAAAGATATAGTAGCAAGAGCAATTGAGAGATTCATACCTCATAAATTGGTAAGAGATGGAACTGATCCCCCATGGTGCATAAAACAGGTCCGAACGCTGTTGCAGAGGCAACGGAAAAAGCATGCGAAGTTCAGAAGAACGCGAAATCCCGAAGACTGGCTAAAATCTACAGACGCGCGAAATTTGGCACGGACTTCAATGCGAGATGCCTTTAATAAGTTCCACAACGAAATATTGTCTCGAAATTTGGTAGAAAATCCGAAGACGTTCTGGTCATATGTAAAGTACACAAGCGGCAAGACGCAGTCAATACCTTCACTGCGCAGTGCCAATGGTACTGTTACCGACGATTGTGCCGCTAAAGCGGAGTTATTGAACGCAGTTTTCCGAAATTCCTTCACCAGGGAAGACGAATGGAATATTCCAGAATTTGAAACACGAACAGCTGCTAGCATGATTTTCTTAGAAGTAGATACCTTAGGGGTTGCGAAGCAACTCAAATCGCTTGATACGGGCAAGTCTTCAGGTCCAGATTGTATACCGATTACGTTCCTTTCAGATTACGCTGATACAATAGCTCCCTACTTAACAATCATATACAACCGCTCGCTCACCGATAGATCTGTACCTACAGATTGGAAAATTGCGCAGGTCGCACCAGTGTTTAAGAAGGGTAGTAGGAGTAATCCATCGAACTACAGACCTATATCATTGACGTCGATTTGCAGTAGGGTTTTGGAGCATATACTGTATTCAAACATTATGAATCACCTCGAAGGGAACGATCTATTGATACGTAATCAGCATGGTTTCAGAAAACATCGTTCTTGTGCAACGCAGCTAGCTCTTTATTCGCACGAAGTAATGGCCGCTATCGACAGGGGATCTCAGGTTGATCCCGTATTTCTGGATTTCCGGAAAGCTTTTGACATCGTTCCTCACAAGCGACTTCTAATCAAGCTGCGGGCCTATGGGGTTTCGTCTCAGTTGTGCGACTGGATTCGTGATTTCCTATCAGGAAGGTCGCAGTTCGTAGTAATAGACCGCGAATCATCGAGTAAAACTGAAGTAATATCAGGTGTTCCCCAGGGAAGCGTCCTGGGACCTCTGCTGTTCCTGATCTATGTAAATAGACCTGGGTGACAATCTGAGCAGTTCTCTTAGGTTGTTCGCAGATGATGCTGTAATTTACCGTCTAGTAAGGTCATCCGAAGACCAGTATCAGTTGCAAAGCGATTTAAGACTGCTGTATGGTGTGGCAGGTGGCAGTTGACGCAAAATAACGAAAAGTGTGAGGTGATTCACATGAGTTCCAAAAGAAATCCGTTGGAACTCTATTACTCGATAAATAGAACAATTCTCAAGGCTGTCAATTGAACTAAGTATCAGGGTGTTAAAATTATGAACAACTTCAGTTGGAAAGACCACATAGATAATATTGTGAGGAAGGCGAGCCAAAGGTTGCGTTTCATTGGCAGGACACTTAGAAGATGCAACAAGTCCACTAAAGAGACAGCTTACACTACACTCGTTCGTCCTCTGTAAGAATATTGCTGCGCAGTGTGGGATCCTTACCAGGTGGGATTGACGGAGGACATCGAAAGGGTGCAAAAGAGGGCAGCTTGTTTTGTATTATCATGTAATAGGGGAGAGAGTGTGGCAGATATGATACGCGAGTTGGGATGGAGGTCATTAAAGCAAAGACATTTTTCGTCGCGGCGAGATCTATTTACGAAATTTCAGTCACCAACTTTCTCTTCCGAATGCAAAAATATTTTGTTGAGCCCAACCTACATAGGTAGGAATGATCATCAAAATAAAATAAGGGAAATCAGAGCTGGAACAGAAAGGTTTAGGTGTTCGTTTTTCCCGTGCGCTGTTCAGGAATGGAATGGTAGAGAGATAGTATGATTGTGGTTCGATGAACCCTCAGCCAAGCACTTAAATGTGAATTGCAGAATAGTCATGTAGATGTCGATGCCATTATACGGTTTTCTAGTCATGTCTAGTGTGAAAAATCCAAACTGGTATTACCAACATATGCTAGACATTTCTTTAAAACCAGCGAACTTAAAATCACCACCAAAAGACTCATGATAAATGTGATTGAAATTTGTGTCACCCTGTCTAAAGATATTTAAAAAATTTAGATTGTCTCTGACTAACTGTTTCGATATTTTTGAGTACATTTGAGCTAAGTAAAAACAATCTATTCCTTTGTGTCTACCTCTAGTAAAATAATCTCTAATGATATCTTGCTTCTTAAGAATAAAGTCATCAAATAAGACAACTGAATTTTCTTCAACTTCATCTAATGAAATGATTTCTTCGCTATTTTCAATAAAACTAACAATTTTTTTCATTAATTTAGCTTCAATTTTTTCACATCTTTTTATAAATTCTTGATATTTTGGTTGATCTAAGCTTTTTGAATAAACATACAGATGATTAATTTTTGCCCAATTCAGCCATCCTGGAGCTAAAATATAATTATCAATCATTAGTGTAGTGTTTCCACATCTGCTTCGTCCAATTATTGGACATTGAATAGAATTTAGTAAAAGCTTACCATGTTTGTTTTTCGACTTCCTCTCTGGAAGTCTTGTTTTTACTTCCAATCAGTTTTGCTCATGTATTATTAAATTTTTTCAGTAGTAAATGGGGCGGTTGTTTCAATTAAGTGGTAACTCATCAGTTCTCAAAAAAAGATTGACTATGCCCATATGTGATAGCTATACTAATGTTAGACTAGTTGATTTTTATACATCCTTTTTAGCTCCAAACATTACATTGAGAAATAATAAATTATATACTGATGGAGAAACGATAGAAATTCCTGTAAGACAGTATACTTTGAAAAACTTAAAAAAATTATTCATTAGAAAAAGCCCATTATTCACATTAAAGCAGATGAGATTCTAAACAGTTACTATTGAGAGTGATATAAAATTGTATGTGGATATAGCAGATAGCATTGAATGTGTGCTTGGTTTTAGTAATCAAGTTGTTGAGCCTAAAGAAAAGGCTGTGGCTAAAGATGTTCCTAAAATTATTCTGTTTCAACTGATCAATATAAACTTCAATATTGCTGGTGGAATGTTTGTAAAGCATACTGATTATTTTCACTGGGGAACTAATATTATCACCTCATTCAAGCCTAATGCAGAATTTTGTGGACAAATAATTCATGAACCACATTATCCTCTAAATATTCCTAATTTCGATCCTGTTCAAGACTTAGAAATTACTGTAAATGATGAAAACGACAATTTAATTGACTTTAATGGTGCTACAGTGACAGTTGTTTTAGAAATATTTTAGAATTAAATGAACTTTTTCCTTAATAAATCAGGGACATGAATGAAATCGAGAGTTATCAGTTTTGCTCATACCCTGTGAATGAGAAGACTAAAAACAATTTAAATACTCCAAATAAGGATACAGAAGTTGAAATAAATATTGGAGATGGATGGCTTCATCCAAATCATGCGCAATTGTACATGAATTTTAGTATTATTGGAACTGATGGAACAGATTATCCAATGTAAAATGGGAAATCAAACAAACGTAGCAAAACTGTTTGACTTCATAATGATAAGGAAAGGGAATAATATTTTATCTAGAATTGAACATCCTTTTATTTCCTCATCAGTTTTACTGCATTCGACTTCATCTGTTGCTGACAAGATAAGCATAGAGGGACATGTCCTTAACACTGGAAAAATAAAGAGTAAGAGAAATGAAGTCCTTTATCCGTTGTCAATGCTCGGCGGACTTTTTAAAGATTACAAAGAAATTATGTTGGAAGAAGATTTAACTGCAATTTTTGAACGTAGTTCAAGTTCTGGAGAAGCAATTCTTCGATGGTATGATAAAAAAGATGCTGGTGATGAAATAACAGATACACTTCCTTAGGAAGGAAAAATCGTCAGAGAATCACTGGAAATTCGTGTTCCTCTTGTTAAATACGAACCAAATTACGAGCCTGAACAAAGAGAAAATATTCTGAAAAATCTGGAAACTTCGATCACCTTTTAGAAAATTCAAACCGAGTAAGTTGCTGGCATATCTGGCAAGAAGAGCTCTGAACTCGATATCACAAATTACTATAACTCGACAGAATTTGATATGCCATATTTCGTGTTAGTAACATACCAGACAAATCATAAAAATAATCAAATAGTTGGTGGTGTTGGGACAGCAACCAGCCACAAATTTACTTTCAGTTCCTTTATTCGAAGGGTACCATTACCGGTTTCGAATGGTTGTGATTATTCTCAGACGGATTACACGCTTTCTTTACGACATGTGGTGTTTTTTTACTGATTCATTGTCCTAAAATATAAATAATACATAATTATAAATACGTCACACACAGATGGTTGCGTTACAGATTTTCGTTGCATGTGACTTACGTGAAATGTCGGTTTGGAGTGTTTGTTTTCATAACGTTCGTCCAACAAAAAAATGGTTCAAGTGGCTCTGAGCACTATGGGACTGAACATCTATAGTCATCAGTCCCCTAGAACTTAGAACTACTTAAACCTAACTAACCTAACGACATCACACAACACCCAGTCATCACGAGGCAGAGAAAATCCCTGACCCTTCCGGAATCGAACACGGGAACTCGGGCGTGGGAAGCGAGAACGCTACTGCACAACCACGAGCTGCGGACGTTCGTTCAACAGATGTGAATACATTCCCACTGCATTCGTATTGTTGCACACGTCAATATTTCCCACTGAACACTTTAGATTTCTCACTGAGGAGATTTCTATCACAAACCACATGTTTTGACACATACAAAGAGCTTACAAACATATGAGTATCAAAGATGCTATGACATATCGTAATATTTGACGATGATGTCTTATGTTTGGAAAGGATCATATATTTATTTACGCAACTGTAATACCTTTTACGCTAGTACAGAGACAATGATTTTTTGAGTCGATATTGTTACATTAATTATAAAGTTTTTTAATATATATATATATATATATATATATATATATATATATATATATATATATATATATATATATATATTACTATATAAGTAAAATAGTACATTATTTAATTACATTTAGCATCATGAGAATTATAGCAACATATAAATTTGCTACTTGATCTGTAGATAGGCGTATAATATTATTTGCTTTGGAGGTTGGAAAATAATTTTTGGAAATTTTTCAGGGGTGCTGTTTTTGTGTGCGTGTATTTCTGTTTCTTCTAATATATTCATAGTGGCTCCTTTTTCTGCTAGACGTAAAATTTTTAAGTTGTCCTCAGTGTTTCCCACTGAATGGTTTTCTTCAGCAATATGGGCTGCAAATCCGGATTTGCTCAAGTTACCAAGTCTTAAAGCATCAATGTGTTCTTTATATCTAATTTCAAAACTTCTGCCTGTCTGTCCAATGTAGAATTTTGTACATGCATCACATTTGAGTCTGTATATTCCTGATTTATGGTAGGGACTCTTGAAGGTATTTACATCATGGATTACTTTTTGTTGTAATTTATTATTTGTGGAAAAGCTGGTTGTGATATTTATCTTTTTAAATAAGTTTGCTATTTGATATGAAAGTGGGCCTACGTATGGGAGAGTAGCATATTTAGGTTTGGCTTCTGTGGCACACTGATTTGGCTTGAAGTGACTGGTGTGAAGTGGATCTGTGGTTTTTGTCTGCATTTTGTTGTCGAGTTTTTATATTATTGTAGGTTTATATCCATTATTATGAGAAACTGTTTTAATTATATTGATTTCATTTCGTTGGTCTGTGTCACTCATTGGTACCTTTTTAATTCAGTGTGGCATCATTCAGAAATATGCCATTTTTTGTTGGTGGGGGTGGCAAGATGTGTTGTCAATACTGACATCTGTGGTGGTAGGTTTCTGTAAATACTAAATTGATGTTTTTTGTTACTGTTGTAAATTTTCAGGTCAAGGAAGTTAATGCTTTCATTAGTTTCATGTTCAACTGTGAATTTAATATTTTTGTGCAGTTTGCTTAGATCAGCTGCTAATGTATCTGTTTCATTGCTTGTACCATCAAAAAGCAAGATTGTATCATCAACATATCTTCTGTGGTAGATTATTTTCTTTGACATGTGCTGGTTGGTTGAGAAGAATTTTTGTTCTATATGATTGATGTAAATGTCAGCCAGTATCCCAGCTAAGCTACTTCCCATTGCCAAACCATCATGTTGTTTGTACAGTTTGTAGTTGAAGCTAAAGTAATTATGCTCTAGAATAAGTGAAAGTATTTCTATAAGTTCACAGATCTCTGGAACACTAATTTTCTTATATTTTAGCAGATTGTTTCTTATAATGTTAATAGTCTCTTTGACAGGGATGTTCGTGTACAGGTTGATTATATCTAGTGATGCTAATTTAGCTGTTGGTGTGATGTGGATGTCTTAATTAAGCTTATGAGTTCATGTGTGCTATGTATGGTGTAATTATTTTCAAATGTATAGTATTTGGTAATGAGGTCTTTTACTTTACGGCTTATGAAGTATGCAGGGCTGTTTCTTGAGTTAACAATTGGGCAAATGGGATAATTTTCTTTATGAACCTTCAGATGTGCACGCAGTTTTGGTGCTGAGGGATTCATTACTATGCAGTTACGTATTTCATATTTGTTCAGTAAAAAGTTACAGTTTTGTAGTAGTTTTCGGAGTTTTGTTTGGAATTTTACTGTAGGATCTGACTATTTCAGTAATATTGTAGCTATGGAAAAATTGCAAGGTTTTCTCTACATATTCTCTTTCATGCATTACGATTAAAGAATTTTCTTTTTCAGCTTTTACTATAAGTGCTTTACTTTCAGTTTGCTGTTAATATTTATCAAATCTTTCAGTTCAGTGTTTTTTCAGGTATTATTCATTTGAAGTTGTTTCATTACCAGTTTATTTGTCTTGTGTGCAACTGCATTTTTCTCACATGTGTCTAGTTTTTCTGTGTCACAAGCAAGTTTTGTGCAGGCTATGAGATTTTTAACTGCTGCTAAATGATGTAAGTTGTATTAATAACTCTATCAAAAAAATTGTGCTGGCTTAGATGTTTGTTTTTATATCTCACTTCATAAGCTGTAAACTAAAAGACCTCATTACCAAATACTATACATTTGAAAATAACTACACCATACATAACACACATGAACTCGTAAGCTTAATTAAAGACATCCACATCACACCAACAGCTAAATTAGCATCACTAGATATAATCAACCTATACACAAATATTCCTGTCAAAGGGACTATTAACATTATAAGAAACAATCTGCTAAAATATAAGAAAATTAGTGTTCCAGAGATCTGTGAACTTATAGAAATACTTTCACTTATTCTAGAGCATAATTACTTTAGCTTCAACTACAAACTGTACAAACAACATGATGGTTTGGCAATGGGAAGTAGCTTAGCTGGGATACTGGCTGACATTTACATCAATCATATAGAACAAAAATTCTTCTCAACCAACCAGCACATCTCAAAGAAAATAATCTACTACAGAAGATATGTTGACGATACAATCTTGCTTTTTGATGGTACAAGAAATGAAATAGATACATTGGCAGTAGATCTAAGCAAAATGCACAAAAATATTAAATTCACAGATGAGCATGAAACTAATGAAAGTATTAACTTTCTTGACCTGAAAATTTACAATAGTAACAATAAACATCAATTTAGTATTTACAGAAAACCTGCACCACAGATGTCAGTATTGACAACTCATCTTGTCACCCCACCGAAAAAATAGCACATTTCAGAACGATGCTACACCAAATTAAAAAAGTACAAATGAGTGACACAGACCAACAAAATGAAATAAATATAATTAAATTAAATAATTAAAACAGTTGCTCATAATAATGGATATAAACCCAAAATAATAGAAAAACTCCACAGCAAAATGCATACAAAACAGCACCCCAGACTATATCCTTAATGAACAAACAGAGTTAGCTAACACCCCTTTCCTGAAAAATTTCCAAAAATTATTTTCCAGCCTCCAAAGCAAATAATATTAGTACGCCTATCTACAGATCAAGTAGCAAATTTATATGTTACTATAATTCTCATGATGCTAAATGTAATTAAATAATGTACTATTTTACCTATACAGTACAATATATATATATATATATATACCTTATAACTATATATATATATATATATATATATACCTTATAACTAATGTAACAATATCAACTCAAAAAATCAATGTCACTGTACTAGTGTAAAAGGCATTACAGTTGTGTAAATGAATATATGATCCTTTCCAAACATAAGACATCATCGTCAAATGTTACGATATATCATAGCATCTTTCATACTCATATGTTTGTAAGCTCTTTGTATGTATCAAAACATGTGGTGTGTGATAGAAATCTCCTCAGTGAGAAATCTAAAGTGTTCAGTGAGAAAAATTTGTGTGTGCAGCAATAAGAATGCAGTGGGAATGTATTCACATCTGTTGGACGAATGTTATGAAAACAAACACCCCAAACCGACATTTCATGTAAGTCACATGCAACGAAAATCTGTAAGGCAACCATCTGTGTGTGGCATGTTTATAATTAGGTATTATTTGTATGTTAGGACAATGAATCTGTAAAAAACACACCAAATGTCGTAAAAAAAGCGTGTAATCCATCTGAGGATAATCACAACGATTCGAGACCGGTAATGGTACCCTTTGAATAAAGGAACTGAAAGTAAACTTGTGGCTGGTTGCTGTCCAAACAGCATCAACATTTGTCTTCAAACAACAGCCACGGTCTCCATCATGTCATCATATGACAAAATTGAATCAATTAGTTGACTCTTCATTATTTGATCACGCTAACCTACAGAATATATATTTGGAAAACGGTAGAAACGAATTTTTCCGCAGGAAATTTGGAATATTAATCCACCAAATTATTTTCTCAAAGCATACGATGCACTTCTCGATTTTAAACGAATTACTCTACTGAAAACAGACACCGATATTAGCTTATTTAGTTTCATAATGAATTATCCGATTTGTGTAATCAATATGACTACACAAAAAACGACTATGAAACTTTGTGCAACTTTTAACGATAAACTTCCGAATGATACACTTGCTTATATACTTCTGTATGGTAATAAGAATCTTACATACGATGCACAACAAAGAATACTTACTGAAAATTTTTAATTATGTAAATGAATAAAAAAAGTTATAGAGATGCTGGCGTCATGTTTACATCCTCTTTTGAAGTATTTTCGGAAAGTAAAAACTGAAAGTGAATAATTTACCTTCGTTAACGAATTCATTTCATTTATTTTCTTACGTTCACTTTTTATAGAATTACGTAAAAAATACGTGGATTTGGTGTGCACTATTTTCTTATGATTACCTTTTACATGAAATAAAGAACTCAGAAATCGGTTGGTGAACGAAAAAATGAGGTAAATAGCTAAAGTCAGTGGAGTTTGTCAGAAATTGAGGTATTGAGCGAGAGCTTAGAAATCGGTGTGAATGATTTAAATGGACTGTATCTAAAAGAATCGGTTGAATTAGTCAGAAATTGTTGTATTTGTGGTGTCACCGCCAGACACCACACTTGCTAGGTGGTAGACTTTAAATCGGCCGCAGTCCATTAGTATACGTCGGACCCGCGTGTCGCCACTGTCAGTGATAGCAGACCGAGCGCCACCACACGGCAGGTCTAGAGAGACGTACTAGCACTCGCCCCAGTTGTACAGCCGACTTTGCAAGGAACGGTTCACTGACAAATACGCTCTCATTTGCCGAGACGATAGTTAGCATAGCCTTCAGCTACATTTGCTACGACCTAGCAAGGCGCCATAGCTTTGATAATTAATATTGTGAAGCATGTATCATCAAGAGCGATGTTCTACAAATGTGGATTAAAGTTAAGTATTCCAGAAGCTACGTACTTTTCTTTATAGCATTCATTACGTATCCTGTTTCAGACCTCACGTCAGCCTGTGTGAGTTTAAGCGCGTGCCTTTCGGCTTCCTCTCATTGTGTCTAGGCTGTCTTGTCTAGACACAACATATTTGGCGACGAAGATTTAACGGTTGTATTGCTCTAATTTACTTGTGTCATGGCTTCGCCACAATCTCCAGATGTACTGTCCGAATTTTATCGCTTGCAGAATCAGCGGACGCAGGCCTTATTGGATGCCCTTGGACAGCTCGTCCAGGGTCAACGTGCAATGCAGAACGATGCGGCAGCCGCCGCTCCATCGCTGCCGCAGCCACAACACGCAGTTGCACCACCTTATCGTCCATTTGATGCGGCGATGGAAAGCTGGACGGAGTGGTCACGCCAATTTGGATTTCATCTCGCCGCCTACAGAATTCAAGGTAACGAGCGGCAACCTCACTTATTGGCGTGTGTAGGGGTGCAGACGTACCATGTGATAGTGAAATTGTTTCCCCGACGCGACGTAGCAACTCTGTCCTACGACGAAATTTTGTCTGCATTAGATGCATATTTCAAGGAAGCAGTCAATGTAGTTGCAAAAAGGTATACGTTCTTTCGTACAAAACGTACGGCCGGTCAAACTAATCGGGAGTGGGTTGCAACTTTGCAAGGTCTTACTAGGGATTGTGCTTTTGAGTGTGAATGTGGACTCCCTTATTCAGATACTATGGTGCGTGATGCAATTGCACAGAACGTTTCTGATGTTCGTATACGGGAGCAAATTTTGAAACTAGTCAATCCCTCCCTTCAACAAGTGATAGACATCTTGGATAGGCAAGACACGCTTGACTTTGCTCAGGAATCATTTGAAACTTCGCCAGCCGCGTGTCACATTAACCGGCCCGCCGGGCGAGCTGCACGGAACGGTAAACAGCCCTCGCGCACGACCGCACAGCCACGTGTCCCGCGCCAGCACGCAAATGCAGTGCTAAAATCATGCCCGTGGTGTGCTACTAGACATTCGCGTGAGAATTGCCCGTCACGCCAAGCTATTTGCTTTTTCTGTGATAGAAAAGGACATGTTCAGAGTGTTTGCCAGAAAAAGCTCAGATCGGACACTCACAACCATTCCAGGCCCTTTGCTTCACGCCGGAATCGGAATCGAACCAAGAATACTCCGGCTCGTGAACCTTCGCCCATGGACATTAATGTAGTTAATTCCACTCCGCCCAGTGCCACTCTCTCTAAAAGTGACTGTGTGCGTCCCACAAAAAGTGTGCGTCGACGTCGCCGGAAATCACCTCAATTAGCAAGTGATTCTGTACCAGTGTCTGTTCACGTTGCACGAGACAGTCGCTCTTGTCGTCAGCAGGACAATAAACTTTTTGTAGACTTGGACATTCATGGCAACGTGATCCCATTCCAGCTCGGTACCGGAGCTGCAGTTTCATTGATCAATAAAGACACTCACAAACAACTGGGCACACCTCCGTTGCGTGCCGCAAGTGTTAAACTAACTACATATTCAGGTCACACGATCCCTGTGTTAGGACAGTGCAGCCTTCTTGTAACATACAAGGGACAAACAAATCTTGTGTCATTTTACGTCCTTTGTTCTTCTTCTGCAGTGAACTTGTTTGGTTTAGATTTATTTCAGTTGTTTAACTTGTCTATAGTCAATCAGGTCCTCTCAGTGAACCAGACTGTGCCTTCAGCCAGTGTTTCTCGTCTATGTGAAGAATTTGCAGACATTTTTGAACCGGGCCTTGGTTGCGCTACGAACTATGAAGCACATTTGGACCTGAAAGTAAATGCGCAACCGAAAATTTTCAGAGCGCGCAATGTTCCCCACGCATTGCGTGATGAGGTCGCCAGAACATTAAACGATTTAGAATCACAAGGTGTGATTGAACATGTGCAGGCTTCTCTCTGGGCATCACCCTTAGTAATTTTGCCGAAACCTTCCGGAAAATTGAGACTTTGTGTGGACTTCAAAGCTACAGTGAATCCACAACTAGTGATTGCGACTTATCCTTTACCCCGCCCGGAAGATCTTTTTGACAAACTGTGCCCGGGTAAATATTTTTCGAAGTTGGACCTAGCAGATGCGTACTTGCAAATAGCAGTGGACGACGAATCCCAGCGCGTCTTGGTGGTTAACACGCATCTTGGTTTGTACCGATTCAAAAGACTGCCATTCGGGTGTGCATCCGCCCCTGCATTGTTTCAGCAATATCTGCAAACTGTTTGTGCGTCGGTCCCTACTGCAGCATACTATCTGGACGATATTGTGATCTCCGGAAAGACGGAAGAAGAACATTTAGCCAACCTCCGAACATTATTTCAGGTCTTGCGACAAAATGGTCTTCGCTTGCGGAAGGACAAATGTGTGTTTTTTGCTCGTAACTTACCGTATTTGGGACATGTAATCAATGCACAAGGCATACATCCGAGTCCAGAGCACCTCCGTGCCATACAGGACTTGCCTTCGCCGCAGAATTTGAAGCAGCTACAGAGTGTGCTGGGAAAAATTATTTGTTATAAAAAATTTGTGCCGCGCGCTTCTTCCATTTCAGCTCCACTTCGTCGCTTACGCCGTAAAGGTGTTCCGTTCATCTGGACGACAGAATGCGAACGCGCCTTTCGCCAGTTGAAATCGGCGTTGCTTTCCAATACTTGCCTTACGCCATTCGATTCCCAGAAACCCCTTTTGTTGATGGTCGATGCATCGGATTTCGGGATCGGTGCTGTGCTTGCGCACAAAGATTTCTCGCTTGATCGCCCTATTGCCTTTGCGTCGAAATTGTTCTCGTCTGCGCAAAGAAATTATTCACAGATCGAGAAAGAAGCTTTGCCTCTCGTCTTTGGTGTTACTAAGTTTCATGATTTCTTGTATGGTCGTCACTTTACAATCATCACAGACCAGAAACCTTTGACATCGCTTTTTCATCCGAACAAGCCTGTTCCTCCACGTACAGCGCAGAGATTCATTCACTGGTCTATTTTCCTCTCGCAGTACCGCTACGATATTTTGTATCGGTCCACTGCTAAGCACGGAAACGCTGATGCGTTGTCCCGATTCCCTGTTGCTGAGGATAGAGCATTCGATTCTTCCGAACTTGCTTGCATGTTCATTGATTCGGAAACCGATGACGTGGTCGAATCGTTTCCGATTGATTTTCGTCGTGTAGCTACAGCCACAGCTGCTGACCCTGTCCTTGCTACCGTTTTGCGTTTTGTTGCTACGCAATGGCCCTTGTCCAAGTCACAGATCGAGGATCGGTTGGATCGCCGATTTTTTGCACACAAGGAGAGGCTATTTGTTCGACGTGGTGTTTTGCTGTTGCGTTCTGATAATGATCAGTCCAGGGTCGTGGTCCCACATTCGTTACAGTCCTCTGTCTTACGGCTTCTCCACAAGGACATTGGGGTATAGTGCGAACGAAACAACTTGCTCGTCAGCACTGTACTTGGTTCGGAATCGATGCTGCGATTACGAATATGTGCTCTTCTTGCATGGCGTGTGCCGAACAACAATCCGCCCCACCGCGGAAATTCTTTGCATGGCCAAAAGCCACTTCCCCTTGGCAACGATTACACATCGATTTTGCTGGTCCATTCTGGAATGCTCGATGGTTGGTTGTGGTCGATTCTTTCAGTAATTTTCCTTTTGTTGTCCGGATGTCTTCAACGACGTCATCTGCCACCATCCAAGCGTTATCTGCTATCTTTTGTATTGAAGGTCTTCCACAGACTATTGTTTCCGACAATGGTCCACAATTCATGTCCGCAGAATTTCAGTCCTTCTGCAAGGCTAATGGTATTCAACATCTGACATCCGCGCCGTTTTCGCCTCAGTCCAACGGTGCCGGTGAACGATTGGTCCGGACTTTCAAGTCACAAATGTTGAAGTTGAAAGAGTCGCATTCTCGGGAGGACGCGTTGTTGCTCTTCTTGTCTTCGTATCGCTCTCAGCCCGAGATGGTCGCTCGCCGGCTGAGTTGCTCCGCGGTCGTCCTCATCGAACCTTGATGTCTTTGCTGCATCCGCTGCATCAGGTTCCTGTGCAGCGGCAGCCACCTGCTTTTGCTCCAGGCGACGTTGTATACTATCGCAACTATCGAGGTTCACGGCGTTGGCTTGCAGGGGCATTCTTCGCTGCCTCGGCCGCGCTATGTATTTGGTTTTGGGGGCCTCTGGTGAGGTGCGTCGGCATCTCAATCAGCTGCGCCTCTGTCGTCGCACGGGTTTTGCCGCTCCCCGTCCTCTTCAAAGCGACGGTGCCGTCCGGTCAGCGCCCTGGGGACCCATCTACTGGCTCGCCTCATCCCCAGGTGTTACCGACGCTGCCTTCCATTTTGCCACATGGCGACGCGCCGCCGCAGCCGCCGCCGCCGCCTGTTCTCCCGCCGGCGCCGCCCGCAGTGGACGCTTCGCTGCAGTCGCCAAGCGCCTCCCTGGGTCACGCGCCGCCGATCGCTTCCCGTGACCAGCTGTCCTCCGACATGGAACTCTTGCCCGCTCCGGACCAGATGTTGTCTTCGCCCGTCGGGTACCCCGACGCAATGGAGGTCGACCCTTCGGCCCCTCCTGTCTCTTTACGGGCGCATACACCGCATGTTGGCGTACACCCTGGACTAGGTTTTCAGGCGTTTCCTAGCTCCCCTCGGACCGAATGGCCGGGTGCGGGTGGCACAGCCTCGCCTGTTGTTAGGCTCCCCACCTCGTCGCATACGTCAACATGGGGTCCTCCCCACGGCGGGCGGAAGCCTTATAAAACAACCGTACGCCGATTTGCGGGGGAGGAATGTGGTGTCACCGCCAGGCACCACACTTGCTAGGTGGTAGCCTTTAAATCGGCCGCGGTCCATTAGTATACGTCGGACCCGCGTGTCGCCACTGTCAGTGATAGCAGACCGAACGCCACCACACGGCAGGTCTTGAGAGACGTACTAGCACTCGCCCCAGTTGTACAGTCGACTTTGCAAGGAACGGTTCACTGACAAATACGCTCTCATTTGCCGAGACGATAGTTAGCATAGCCTTTAGCTACATTTGCTACGACCTAGCAAGGCGCCATAGCTTTGATAATTAATATTGTGAAGCATGTATCATCAAGAGCGATGTTCTACAAATGTGGATTAAAGTTAAGTATTCCAGAAGGTACGTACTTTTCTTTATAGCATTCATTACGTATCCTGTTTCAGACCTCACGCCAGCCTGCGTGAGTTTAAGCGCGTGCCTTTCGGCTTCCTCTCATTGTGTCTAGGCTGTCTTGTCTAGACACAACAGTATTGAGCTAGTGAGCCAGAACATACAATTCCATTCTACTCATACCGAATGGACCGCTCAGGATTGACATCACATTCTCTTCACCTATGAGTGTCACGTATGCCTTCAACCAGACAATCGTCGGAGAAGTGTTTGGGGGAAACCCGGTCAGGCTGAACGCCTTAGACACACTGTCTAGCGAGTGCAGTAAGGTAGAGGTTCCCTACCGTTTTGGGGTGGCATTATGTGGGGCCGACGTACGCCGCTGGTGGTCATGGAAGGCGCTGTAACGACAGTACAATACCTGAATGCCATCCTTTGACTGATAGTACAACCGTACTGGCAGCATATTGGCGAGGCATTCGTCTTCATGGACGACAATTTCCGCCCCCATCGTGCACATCTTGTGAATGACTTCCTTCAGGATAACGACATCGCTCGATTAGAGTGGCCAGCATGTTCTCCAGACATGAACCCTATCGAACATGCCTGGGATAGAATGAGATTTTCACTCTGCAGCGGAGTGTGCGCTGATATGAAACTTCCTGACAGATTAAAACTGTGTGCCCGACCGAGACTCGAACTCGGGATCTTTGCCCACGAAAGGCAAAGGTCCCGAGTTCGAGTCTCGGTCGGGCACACAGTTTTAATCTGCCAGGACGTTTCATATCAGCGCACACTCCGCTGCAGAGTGAAAATCTCACTCTGGAAACGTCCCCCAGGCTGTGGCTAAGCCATGTCTCCGCAATATCCTTTCTTTCAGGAGTGCTACTTCTGCAAGGTTCGCAGGAGAGCTTCTGTAAAGTTTGGAAGGTAGGAGACGAGGTACTGGCAGAAGTAAAGCTGTGAGTACCGGGCGTGAGTCGTGCTTCGGTAGCCCAGATGGTAGAGCACTTGCCCGCGAAAGGCAAAGGTCCCGAGTTCGAGTCTCGGTCGGGCACACAGTTTTAATCTGCCAGGAAGTTTCATGCCAGGGATAGATTGAAAAGGGCTGTTTATGGACGACGTGACCCACCAACCACTCTGAGGGATCTACACAGAATCGCCGTCGAGGACTGGAACAATCTGGACCAACAGTGCCTTGATGAACTTGTGGATAGTATGTCACGACCAATACAGACATGCATCAATGCAAGAGGACGTGCTACTGGGTATTAGATGCACCGGTGTGTACAGCAGTCTGGAGCACCACCTCTGAAGATCTCCCTGTACGGTGGTACAACGACAATGTGTGGTTTTCATGAGCAATAAAATGGTCGGAAATGATGTTTATGTTTATCTCTATTCCAGTTTTCTGTACAGGTTCCGGAACTCTCGGAACCGAGGTGATGCAAAACTTTTTTTGATGTGTGTAGTTGTCACATAAGCCGCAAAAGATGAACGCAACCGTTTCACAATCACACGGTTCCTCCATGCCGTGTCAAAACATATGTTTTTAACGTTTTTGGAGTCGCGTTCCATTTTGGAAGTTTTGACACTTGAATTCGTTTGTTTTAAAATATTTCACAAATGTTTATTTGTTGCTTTCATCACTGTGAGACATCTATATGGTATCTCGCCACCTCTCGCTACTCATTACATATACTTGCAATGGTAATGATTCTTACCACGTGACATATTCTGGAACTAATGCAGAGTAAGACAGCTGTAACACTGCAGAAAGTGAACAAGCGTTTCCTAGAGAGGACGGGGACAATTCATAAAGGTGAAGAAGGAAAAAATAAAACCACAAGCGGTTTACAACCCGACTCGCCCGCTTCGCAGAGTAACACCGTGACCACTTAACCGCGACGCCGTGACTCTGACGTTGAGCGCAATGTTACACTTGTTAAGCTTTGACGATTCACTATTTCTGTTTTGCTTTTCTAAAATATTTTTTCATAGTTTTCGACGTGCTATCTACTGGGCCATCTTACCATTAAATCTGAGGGGGTGCGATGGGGAGGTTCCTTTCTGAGTACAGGTGTGAAAGAGAGCTCTTTCAGCTACCAGAGTTAATGCTGTTATGTGATGATGACGTCACTGGCTATTTTGCATCTGTTCGGGTGTACGCGTTGTTTTTGTTTGCATTGTTGTCAGTGATGACGAGGCGTTTTTCTTTCGAGATGCCGTTTTCTTCATCTCGGGGTAAGCTGAATGCGGTAATATCCGCCAATGCTTTCGCATTTTCTGTTATTACAAATGTTTGCACGATAGCGCTGGGAAATATTTTTCAAATTATGAGTTGTAATGTAGTAGTTCGATTCCTGGGGAACGGAACTTTCGGCAGCTACTTCGCCGTTGTCATGCATGTACGCAGGAAAACATTACATTACTGCTCGCCCTTGAAAAGCACTTAGGGCAGAAACTGATATAATTAAAATTCTCTAATTTACTGACACAGTTTCATTGTTCCATGCCTATGACCAAAGTGATTGTTAGATGAATAATATAAAACAGAGACTTGTTCACATTTTCAAAATAATAATCTTTTAACCACCCATGATTTCTCAGTTAAAACACAGGAATTAAATTGAAATAGGCTTTTGATTAACTTAACCGAAGACCTTCATGTTGCCGTTTGAGGATCCAAAACCTACAAACTACTGACATGTTCACACGCCTTGCGCTGTTGCGTGATTTCTGGCATACTCTCACGTATTCACACTGTATGGTTTATGTAAGTGGTGTTACAAAATGCTGCGTGATTTATTTCGGAATTCAGCAGTGTTCGATTACAGGTAGCGTGGTAGAGCAGAGCTGAGCTTCGTTATCTATATTGCCCAGGGGAATATTAACATTATGGCCATGACAAAACTTTATTCGGAGATTTCAGGTAATAGTGAACATTTTCATTTTGCTATATAGATTCAGATTACAATCAGTAGCTCCATATGGTTGTTCTGATTTCAGTTAACATCACAGTCTCAATCGTTAGAAAGTCATCGGTCACAGACCGTAGGTCAAACTCCCTATAGTATTGAGAATATTATGCTCAGATGGTTCTGTAACATTATGTATTCATAGTGTTGCACAAGCACGTCTCCTATTCACAAAATTGTACAGACACAAACTTAGATATATGGACGTCATATAGCAGACGTTCAGACATGAAGGTGTCACATAGGTTATGGTATCCGGTACAGATTCCACAGCAATTACAATAAGTAGTATGATAAACATAGATGGTTTCACCAATCGACCCATACCGAGGATTGCGCTCAAACTTGTATATTCTGGTTAGCTATAGGGAAAGACGGCTAATGTAGAATATGTACAAGAACCAGGACGGAACAATAAGAGTGGAATACCAAGAACGGTTTGCATGGGTTAAAATGGATATAAGACAGAGATGCAGTCTTTTACCCCTGCTGTTCACTCTATATGTCGGAGAAGCAATGACGGAAAATAAGATAGGTTCAACAGTGAGATTAAAATTCAGAGCGAAAGAATATCATTGCTATCCTGAGTGAAAGCGAAGAAGAACTACAGGGTTTGTTGAGTAGAATGAACAGTCTAATGAGTACAGAATACGGATTCAGAAGAAGGAGAAGTAGCAGAAATGAGAACAGCAAGAAACTTAACATCATTGTTAGTGATAACGAAGTAGATGAAGTTAAGGAATTCTGCTACATAGCGAGCAAAATTACCCGTGACAGACGGAGCAAAGAGGATATATAGAAAGCAGACGAACACTGGCAAAAAAGTTCTTGGCCAAAATAGGTCTACTGGTATCAAACATAAGAATGTACGTTTGGAGACCAGCATTGTGTGGCAGTGGGACATGGACTGTGCGAAAACCGGAATGGAAGAGACTCGAAGCATTTGAGACGTGGTGCTACAGAAGAATGTTGAAAATTAGGTGAACTGACAAGGTAAGGAATGAGGCGGTCCTCCGCAGAATAGGCGAGGAAAGGAATATATTGAAAACAGTGACAAGAAGATGGGATAGGATGATAGGGCTTCTTTTAAGATATCAGAAAATAACTTAAAAATACTAGAGGGAGCTGTAGATGGTAAAAACTGTAGAGGGCTACATCCAGCAAATAATTGAGAACGTAGGTTGCAAGTGCTACTGTGAGATGGAAAGGTTGGCAGAGCGCAGGAACTCGTGGCGGGCGGCATCAAACCAGTCAGAAGACAGATAACTCAATAAATAAACAAATAAATAAAATAAAATAAGATAAATAATAGGAGTCAGATCAAAAATGGCTCTGAGTACTATGCGACTTAACTTCTGAGGTCATCAGTCACCTAGAACTTAGTGCTAATTAAACCTAACTAACCTAAGGACATCACACACATCCATGCCCGAGGCAGGATTCGAACCTGCGACCGTAGAGGTCGCTCGGTTCCAGACTGTAGCGCCTAGAACCGCACAGCCACTCCGGCCGTCATAGGAGTCAAATCGATAGACACTATCTCTGGTCTGCAAACGCTTTAGTTGCAACTTTAAATTTGTTCTTTCTCTTTTTTGTGCATATTTGTCTCATTGTTTATAGTATAAGTTGTGTGGAGTGATACTTTGTTGAACTTTATCTTTTGGATGGAAAGTAATACACAATGTTTGTACATATTGATAGTTTGAGTGCAATAGACCAGTTGAGGAATTTTTTTTTTTTCATAAGTCAAGCTACAAGTGTATATTGTACATATCTAGCGACATATGTTCAGCAAATATAGTACAGGAACTCTTTAGTGCGTATTTGAGATAGGCTTTGGCTGGCTAAAACATCTTTGTGGTGAGTACTTGTGGCAAAAATTTATAAAACTAGCACCTTCTCATTGCCTTGGTGAAGCGGAACAGTTGTATACTTATTCCACATGCTTTCTTTTAATGACTTCTGTGACTTTGTAATATTATTGGCAAAGGTGACATGATGATGTTGTACAAGTGCAGTAAGTGGTATTTGCTAACTTGAGTTGTCAACAGGCCTGAAAAGCATTTTGATTATTCTGAGTGTGGTTTAGCATTTAATGGGAATAAGAAATTGATTATATGGAAGTGAAAACACAACTCTGTTCAAGTCATGTTGAACTTTCAGTACAACCAGCTGGTAACTATGTTAGTGCAGTATAAGAGAGCGGTGTCTCATCTGACTACCACATTTTTACTATCTGTGAGAATTTATTGAGGTACTTACACTATACACTATATAAGTTTTCTGACTGGTATATAGTGTGAATAATAGGACTTAGCTACGGAAGACTTTGTCTGCCATCTACCTCAATTGTTGCTTGCTTCTTATTCTGTATACATTTAGAGTAAGGCATTAGGTATCCTGTAAATATTTTTTTTTTTTTTTTTTTGCCATTCTGTGGAAAGCTGAGCTTAGATTTCCACCGTAAAATGATAACTGATGACTGTTCTCGGGAATTTTGTATGTTAATGTGAGGTAGAAATTGGTGGTGGTTTAAAGATGAATACTTACATTTGAATTAATGGAGTGCAGTAAATTCTTCTATTTTTTTCATACACTGCCGACTATCTCAGGGCTTAGAATTCTATTGCGGTTTGTGCTAAGCACTGAAGCAGAAGTGTTAGCTTTCTGGTGTCATGAGTGAAGTTATCCTAATGGTATTACTAAACTGTAAGGATTCTTTTGAATACATGTTGCTGAAAGAACTGTCATATTGGTTTGCCCTTGTGAATTTTTAGATGGTGTGGAGCAAGTATAGTGGCCTGTTGTATAGTTCTTAGTCCCCATAACTACATTTTTGGATAATTCAGATAAGAAGATTATGTCATGGTATTTTAATACGTGTGCTCTTGGTTTATTGTTATATACTTAGTGAAAATGTTGGTTACCACTAGGTCCAACAGTTGAACTTGAGGGTTAGGTGAAGCTGCATCTAACAGTTAATTAGCAGTGGAGACGATTATTGTGGAAATGTCCCAGGGGAGTGATTAAAGTGAGCCATCTGCTACAAGTAGATGTATACATAGCACCTGCCTGTACCCAGAGAGCAATAATAAAACATACAATGAGAGTCAAAATTTGTTAACAATTCTATGGGATACGATGAGCCAAAGCTCTCTAGCTTAGTGGGGGAGGGTTTGAGTCTGGCATATGTTACAAGTAGTGGGACAAGGGGGTGTGCCACCCCACATTACATTGTTGCCAGATGTATCCAAGGTGGCTGTGATGACGTCATCCAAGATAGCGGTGTGTAGACTTGGCAACAGAGTATGACATCATCCAAGTTGGCGGATTTTGGCGGGAAGTTTGAATTTTGGCAGGAAGAAGTCAATTGGGCTACCTCCACCAACCTAACCCTCCAGAAAAAAATTGGCGGGAAATTCAAATTCCAGGAGGATAATGCGTCACACCGCGAAAATGGCGGGAAGAAGGTCAATTGGGCTAAGTCCACTAACCTAACCCCCCCACCCCTTAGAAAATGGCGGGAAGTTTAAATTCCAACAGGATAATGCATCACACTGCTCTTATCTCTACTAAGCAAAGAAAATCGCATGAAAATAGCTCACTTGGCCTACCTCAACTAACCTAAGTCACCCGACCGCCACTTCTTCCTCCGAACTGGCACCAACTTTTAATTTCAATTCCCATATCTCTATTGAGGTAACAAAATGGCACGAAAGAATAGACACTTGTACTGACCTCAGTCACCAGACTGCCAACACCTCCTAAGGATTCGTGGGAAAAGGACTTGTACATAAGACTTTATTTAAACAATTCCATCCAGGTGTGTTCACCACAAGGTCAGTACTCCAACTGACTTAGTACACATCGACACCACCAGAGGGCGCTCTCATCTGTGACATAATCCAAGATGGCGACACCCAGTGTATTCACCATGAGGTCTGGACTCCAACTGACTTAGTACATATCGTCGCCACCAGAGAGCGCCACTGTGACGTCATCCAAGATGGCGACTGTGACGTCAGTCAAGATGGGTGCACCCAGTGTATCCACCATGTGGTGTAAGATTGTACACTTGGGCTACCTCCACTAATCTAACCCGCCACTCCTCAGGAAATGGCGTGAAGTTCAAATTTCAGCACGATAATGACGGAAAAACCAGACTTGTCTTTATTATTCTTTAAACAATATCATGCAGGTCTGTTCACCACGAAGTCCAGAGTCCAACTGGCTTGTTTGATATCGTCGCCACCAGATAGCGCCACCGTGACATCGTCGAAGATGGCGCATTATGGCGGGAAGTTTGAATTTAGGCGGGAAGATGACCAACTGGGCCACGTCCACTCAACTACCATAATCCAAGATGGCGACTACTTTTTTCGTCACTCAGGTGACCTGAATTGGTGGTGCACATTCATGTTTTGTTGAGCTGTCATTGTCAAACCATCGTCATTTGTTCAATCATCGAGATGAATGTGAAGGATAGAGCAGCTTTCAACAGCTGCATTACATGTAGACATTCGAGGGAGGACTGTAGCCACAGTTCACTACGTCACGTATGGAAGAGTATGATAATGGAGGAGTGTTGGAGGAATAAGTACAAGAATTCTGTTCAGCAGATTTCGGCAATGCAGAGGGATGGAGCCAGGATGCATATGGTAACCAGCACATGTGCATGCGCATGTGCAAACTGACAAGATATTCAACATCAAGCATTGACTATCCCAAAATAGAAGAGACGTCCAGTTGATGTCAATTCTCTTCGGCCTAAGCATATTCGTATACTCCATATATACTATTGAAGATCAGCTGCTCATCTCCCCATCCTCGTGGCCACGCCGAATGTGTTCCACCGATGAGTTATTGGTGTTTGAGTGGGATGAGTTTAACAGGTATGTTGTCTGTAAGCATACAGCCGAGGACTGCTCCCATAGCCTCCTACATGCTGAATGGAAGCGCACTTGAATGCTAGAACATACGAAGAGGAAGAATACGGTGCTGCAAATAAATGCATTGCAGCGAGATGCTTTAAAGATGCATTACCTATCTCATGGAAACATCTGCTATTGTTGGACCTGTCTGCCTTTTCTAAAAGCACCATATATGCTCCCAGCACACGAGAGACAACTGCCTCCAATCCAGCAGACCGAAGAACTGATCTAGTTCACGAGCTCACCACTAGAGGGCGCTTCGATTGGTCATGTGATCACGCGATTCAGCCAATACGAACACGGCATCATGATGACGTAGGTGGATGGTATAGAACGAGGACTCAGCAGCTGCTCAATCTCTGTTCAGGTCAGTCAGTCAGTCAGGATGAAGTGTCAGTCACCACAGCAGCAGCAGCAGAATAGGAGGAAGCAGCAGAAAAGTAAGTATCTATTTCGCAAAGTTACTATTATTATTATTTTTATTCCTGTAACAGCAGCATATTATGCTTATGAATATTCTTCTTTGTCCGCTAGCTTCACCCGTGACGTCAGCATCAGCAGGTTCCAACCTGTCAGGGGCCTGCACACGTGATGATCTCGGACTCTTCCACACACGATCCTGTAGTACAGCTTCTCAGCATGCTGGAGCAGGATAACGAGGTGCTAATGCCAGTGCCAGAGACTGCTTTTGAGGCGGCTTCGCAGTACTGGACTCCTTCGTACGCGCCGTCAATTGATCATCGCCCAAGAGTCGTACAACCATCAGTGCAAGAACAGCAGGCTAACCGCGCTGGTGTGGATGAGAAGATACCGACCTCCAGTGCACCACTGCCTTTATTGTTCGCTTCTTGGTATGTGTTAAGAGTTAGTGGTTCAAAGCGTCTTCATGTAGGACTTGAAGTTTCACAAGACGGTAGCCTGTCAACTGTGTTAGTGCTCGAAAATGAACCCAAAAATATTAACTTTAGCTTTTCTGACTACGAGTGGGATGAACTCTGTCGTCTAGAAACATACATCAACAAGCATATGACTACCGAATACGCTCAATCCCACTCCTACCAGGACATGTACTGCGCCAGTCTAACTGTGAGTATTCTATCAATGTATGACGATGCTACACTAAGAATTAAAAGTGCTGAGGGTCATAGTATTTTCATGCAGCGCTCGACTATTGATAACTTACTCAATCTAGACATGGCAGTAGCTAGTACAATAGAGAGACTAAATAGATGGCGTCCATATGTTCAAGCTGTATACAATGACATTATTAACTGGCTTCGCACATGTAGCATTCACATAGAAGATATAGATCATTGTTTTAGTACCTGTATAACTGCAGTGCCGAAGTCTTGTGCTATTCCTCGAATAGGTGTTGAAAATGTTGAACTCAAATTTACTGATGGAATACCAGACTATTGCAATGGGCCTATAACACTACGAGATATACGTGCTGAATTTGAGGATTATAAGAAACAGCTATTTTCGAAATACTGTACTTCTGCTGCACCGTTCAAAAAAGAATGAACTTATTGTTTTCCATGCTGATCATAATTGTATGTTTTGAGTAAATAAATATATTTATAATAATAAATTTCTCTTTGTCTTTTTTATTTCTCTAGACAAAAATGTCACATACCTTAATTCACGTTAGTATACGTTTATGTACATTAATGTATGTGACACTCTCCCCTTTAAATATACCACTTGGAGTTCATTCTATCGTGTAGCCATGGTAGCTCAGTTGGTAAGGTGGCTGCGCTATAGCGGCTGCACACACATATTATTTATCATATAAAAGCCTTTTGCACGCCAGTGCCTAGCACAGTAGGTATCATGGCAGGCTGGGTGAAGCACCCCTGCCACAAGGACTTTGTTGTAGGTGACTGTCCTGTGATGATGACCAAGACCAGAAGACCAATAATAAGAATGGAGCACTCCTTCCCGACAGCACACGAGCGATAATTGTAGGTCCTTCCAACTGTGGTAAGACAATTGTCCTCATGGCTCTGTTAACACACAACGAAGGAGTCCGCTTCGAGCACCTTTTCGTCATCTCCAAAACACTCTTTCAACTCAAGTACCAGTTACTGCGGAAAATATTAGATGGTGTAACGTACAGAGCATTCAGTGAAAGTGACGACATCCCTCCACCTGAAGCGGTAAAGCCTAACACTGTCTTCATATTTGACAATGTGGCTGTTGAAAAGCAGGATCTATTTATTAGATATTTCTGCTTTGGTCGTCATATGGGTATTTTATCTGAGTCAGACATATTCCAAGATCCCAAAACAGTTGGTGAGGGATAATGCCAACATCATTATAGCCTTCAAACAAGACAATCTCAATTTAAAACACATTTACCAGGCTCATGTAGGGACCGACATGTCATACAATGAATTTGTAAAGAAATGTGCCGATTGTTGGAACCACTAACAATACGGGTTTCTCGTTTTTGATAAAAGTCGGAAACTGAATCACGGTAGGTATAGCCGGAACATCCAGGAGTTTCTTCATATATAAACGTACAAAATAGCTGAGTGCGTCAGTACACACTACACCATGGACAAATTCGCACGCATGGCGGACGCCCAGTCTGAGAGGTTAGGTGTGCATAGACAGAATGTTCGCATGTACACTGATATGAAATTTAGGAATCTTGAGGCAAGACTCGGTAAGGTTTTAAGGGAATTAAAGGACACTTAGAAACTTCCTGTAGCGTTCTCGCTTCCCGCGCCCGGGTTCCCGGGTTCGATTCCCGGCGGGGTCAGGGAATTTCTCTGCCTCGTGATGACTGGGTGTTGTGTGATGTCCTTACGCTAGTTAGGTTTAAGTAGTTCTAAGTTTTAGGGGACTGATGACCATAGATGTTAAGTCCCATAGTGCTCAGAGCCATTTAGAAACTTCCTGCACTTAACAAAAATCGGCTAGAGAATAGAATTAGCGCAATTGAGGGGAAGATAGAAGCTGAGGTTGTTGTAATTGAAGAAGGAGGTGTAGGAAACAAGAATAAGAAGAACAACAACAAAGCATATATAAAACCACGTGATATATACAGCTCTGATTAGTATGCTCCGAGATGTCGACAAAGCATAAAGTCATTCAGGCGCGCAAAGCAGTTCGAGAGAAATTACGTTTGCTGAAGTTGGGACATATGGATCGCGAGCAAACACTAAGAGAAACTTTTAAACCTGTTACCAAATCTAGCAGTAAGATGGCTTCCCGTGATAATGATCCAATCGCAGAATTCACCAACCAGTATGGGGTGGGTAAGATAGATAGAACATTTGTTGTCAGCCGGGAGAGACCGTACATGCTAGGCTCTCAAACTATAAGTTTATCCGATAGCACAATACCCATCAGGGATACAGAGTTTAAAAGAGGACCTGGCTTAATGAATCTAATCTTCCTAAGGCCCACAAAAAACTTAAAATATTCTACCAATGATCGCAAAGTGTATGGTGAAATATTACAATCGAATGAGCTGTATAAAAATCCTGACGGAACACTGAGAAACCCGCAAAACTCTAAATACTCAACCATTATACAACCTTTACTGAATGAGCAACCTAAAAGCGTTGTTGAGGGTGTAGACTTTCAGCTGAAAGGCGTGAGCAGTCAACTTCAAATGGTTCAAATGGCTCTGAGCACTATGGGACTTAACATCTATGGTCATGAGTCCCCTAGAACTTAGAACTACTTGAACCTAACTAACCTAAGGACATCACACAACACCCAGCCATCACGAGGCAGAGAAAATCCCTGACCCCGCCGGGAATCGAACCCGGGAACCCGGGCGTGGGAAGCGAGAACGCTACCGCACGACCACGAGATGCGGGCAGCAGTCAACTCTTGCAGTATACGGGGTGGTCCATTGATAGTGACCGGGCCAGATATCTCACGAAATAAGCATCAAACGAAACTCGTCTAACTTGAAGGGGGAAACCAGATGGCGCTATAGTTGGCCCGCTAGATGGCGCTGCCATAGGTCAAACGGATATCAATTGCGTTTTTTATTTAAATAGGAACCCGCATTTTTTGCTACATATTCGTGTAGTACGTAAAGAAGTATGAATGTCTTAGTTGGGCCACTTTCTTCGCTTTGTGGAAGATGGTGCTGTAATAGTCACAAACTTGTAAGTACTTGGTATCACTTAACATTCCGGCACTGCGGACGGTATTTGCTTCGTGATACATTACCCGTGTTAAAATGGACCGTTTACCAAATGCGGAAAAGGTCGCTATCGTGTTGATGTATGGCTATTGTGATCAAGATGCCCAACGGGCGTGTGCTATGTATGCTGCTCGGTATCCTGGACGACATCATCCAAGTGTCCGGACCGTTCGCCGGATAGTTACGTTATTTAAGGAAACAGGAAGTGTACAGCCACATGTGAAACGTCAACCACGACCTGCAACAAATGATGATGCTCAAGCAGGTGTTTTAGCTGCTGTCGAGGCTAAGCCGCACATCAGTAGCTGACAAATTACGCGAGAATCGGGAATCTCAAAACCGTCGGTGTTGAGAATATTACATCAACATCGATTGCACCCGTACCATATTTCTATGCACCAGGAATTGCATGGCGACGACTTTTAACGTTGTGTACAGTTCTGCCACTGGGCACAAGAGAAATTACGGGATGATGACAGATTTTTTGCACGCGTTCTATTTAGCGACGATGCGTCATTCACCAACAGCGGCAACGCAAACCGGCATAATATGCACTATTGGGCAACGGAAAATCCACGATGGATGTGACAAGTGGAACATCAGCGACCTTGGCGGGTTAATGTATGGTGCGGCATAATGGGAGGAAGGATAATTGGCCCCCATTTTATCGATGGCAATCTAAATGGTGCAATGTATGCTGATTTCCTACGTAATGTTCTACCGATGTTACTGCAAGGTGTTTCACTGATGACAGAATGGCGATGTACTTACAACATGGTGAACGTCCGGCACATAGCTCGCGTGCGGTTGAAGCGGTATTGAATATCATATTTCATGACAGGTGGATTGGTCGTCGAAGCACCATACCATGGCCCGCACGTTCACCGGATCTGTCGTCCCCGGATTTCTTTGTGTGGGGAAAGTTGAAGGATATTTGCTATCGTGATCCACCGACAATGCCTGACAACATGCGTCTGCGCATTGTCAGTGCATGTGCGAATATTAAGGAAGGCGAACTACTCGCTGTTGAGAGGAATCTCGATACACGTATTGCCAAATGTATTGAGGTTGACGGACATTACTTTGAGCATTTATTACATTAATGTGAAATTTACAGGTAATCACGCTGTAACAGCATGCGTTCTCAGAAATGATAAGTGCACAAAGGTACATGTATCACTTTGGAACAACCGAAATAAAATGTTCAAACGGAGCTACGTTCTGTATTTTAATTTAAAAATTACCTGTTACCAACTGTTCGTCTAAAATTGTGAGCCATATGTTTGTGATTATTACAGCGCCATCAATCACAAAGCGAAAAAAGTGGTCCAACTAAGACATTCATATTACTCGACGTACTACACGAATATGTAATAAAAATGGGGGTTCCTATTTAAAAAAACGCAGTTGATATCCGTTTGACCTATGGCAGCGCCATCTAGCGGACCAACCATAGCGCCATCTGGTTTGCCCCTTTAAGATAGACAATTTTCGCCCTTTGTACTTTTTTCGTTTGACGCTTATTTCGTGAGATATTTGGCCCGGTCACGATCAATGGACCACCCTGTATATATTACGATGAGCCGGATGAACTAACAGACAGACTTCGAATGTTGATGGCTTCGGCTGCTGCGAGCAATACAGCTCATTCGAATGAGGTTGTTTCGACGACCTCTGAGCATCGAGAGAGAGGTATCATCGAATAAGTATGGAGACGTAGTTCGAGACTTGCACTAGCCAGCACGCAAAACATACCCTCACAGGCATGTTATGATTAACGGGCTGGATGACTTGTGGCAGGCCGATCTTGTAGATATGAGTCAATATTTACATGAGAATAATGGATTCAAATACATTTTAATCGTTATTGATACATACTCTAAATTCGCATGGGCATTACCTGTCAAAACTAAAACCGGTAGAGACGTTGCTGTAGTGCTTGAGCGTTTGCTGCAGACAGGAACGAGTCGATGCCCGGTCAGTCTTCAAACCGATCATGATGGTGAGTTTTTCAATAAACATTTCAAGACTGTGATGGAGTGGTACGGGATACACCACTACTCCACGTTTAACGACCTGAAAGCTAGCGTCGTGGAGCGTTTGAACAGAACAGCCAAAGCTCAAATGTGGATGCGTTTTAATCTTCGCGGTTCGTACAAGTGGCTAGATATCATCCCACAGATAATTGGGCGGTATAATCGAACCAAACATAGTACAATAAAAATGAGACCGATCGATGTTCGCGATAATTCACTCATGGACACAGTATATTTCCGCATTAAAATGCTGGACCCGCGCAAACAGAGGTTCAACGTATGCGACTTAGTACGTATTTCAAAACACAAGACAGCGTTCGAGAAATCGTACTTACCAAACTGGTTGGCGGAGATACTCACAGTATCCAAAGTGCAGAGAATGAACGCTAGGACATATATCTTAAAGGATGGCAAGGGTGAAGAAATTGCAGGATGCTTTTACACGGAGGAATTGGAGAAGAGTTCTGAGTCAGTTGTATTTCTTATCGAACACGTGATAAGACGTCGCGGGAATAGAGCGCTAGTTAAATGGTTAGGATTCCCATCATCAGAAAACAGTTGATTGACGCTGACGAGTTAGTATATAACAGGGAGCGTAGACCTCTGTCTCATCAGTAGCGTACCATGCATGATAGGAGGCACACCATAATAAGAGGTGGTACTCTCGACAAATTGCCTGTTGAATTGCACATTCCGGGATATAACTTCTGTGGACCTGGAACAAACGCCTGGCACGCGGTGATATAGGTGTTAACGTACTAGACGAAGCCTGCCTTGAACACGACCTCGCATACGCTGCGAATAAAGATCTCCCAGCACGCCACTTTTGCCGACCGAATGTTAGCCGATAAGGCTAAGCAAATAAGACGAATAAAAGATCTCGGAACAGGTCAGCGCGTTGCTGCATTCGTAGTTGATCAAACCATACGTGGAAAAATTAAGTTGGGCTTGGGGGTGATGAATTTCAAACGAATTATGAATGCATCGAGAACAGCTTTGGGGGCGAAGAAGAAGAAACCCGGTTGTTTGAAAAACTGTATTCTCACATCGATGTATGCAGCTAAACGTGTGTTGAAGGGGGGGAGGAAGAACAAAAAGAAGAAGAAGACTGCAATTAAACCACCTAGGGTCCTACCACTACCAAAGACTTCAGGTGGAATTGTCCCATTCCTCGTTCCAGCCCTTGCAGCTCTGTCGGCGGTAGGTTCAGTTACAGGTGGGGCTGCAGCCGTAGCCAAAACGATCAAAAACGCACAGAATGCACAGGCGCAACTAGAAGAAGCCGAAGACATAATCGGGCCATGGAAGCAGCAGCTATCGGAAAGGGTCTCTACTTGAAACCATACAGGAAAGGACTAGGTCTCTTCATAAATAAAAAGAAAGTCCGTTAGTTATCCTACCTGATCGAGCTCTCACGAATAAAGTTCTCTTTAGTATTGTTAAAGAAAAACTTCACATTCCTGGATTCCGTGGTATCTTTATGCGGGATACATTACCGAAGACCATGTGGCGGACTAATGAGTGCTGAATTGTAAATTTAGATGTTGCTGGGGGTCCAGGGACCCATTGGGTGGCGTATGTTAAGAAAAGTGCAAATACAGTACAATATTTCGATTCATTTGGGTATTAAAGCCGCCTGAAGAACTACAACCAGCAAAAGACGTGTTTTCTACAATTTCCGGCGATATCAGCACTTTAACACATACCTGTGCGGGCATTTCTGCGTTATGTTCCTCATCACAGCCATGACAAATTAGCCTTCGCCTGCATCAGCGAACCTCTGGAGTGCGCGCTATATTATGTAACACCCCACCCGTCACTTATCTGGTTTTGGCGTGTGTTCACCCCAGCTAATTGACTAACAGATCACCAGAGAGTGCAAAACTGCCACAATATCGGATAACGCAAAAAAAAGTAATAAGGCCCTGTGACTCCTGATTGAACTGCGGTGGCAGTGTTGACATTAATTGATTCAGAATTGATCACTTTTAATTAAAAAGGGGTGCACATTGATGTTATATTCAGCTATTGGACACCAGATGCAAATGTTGAACATAAAGTTAATTAAGAAAGTGACTTGGAATTTCAACTACTTGATTGAAAACAGATGCAGTCGATTAGCACAAATTTATTTTAACTCCCGACCTTCAGTCATCACATTACAAGACTCTCCTATCAGGCAGTGGTAATAAATTGCGTTTACGTGGAGTAAAGCGCGATAAATCAAAATTAATTCCTATCGACTGACCCAGGCGTAATGCGAAGTGCTAGGAGAATTCTACAATACACGGCCCATGAGACCCTCATGGCAACTTTGCCGACGTGATCCAACAAATTAATCAGTGGCCGGAGCGGGCGCAATATAACCGAATACGGCATGGCGGAGCGGCGTCGTTGTGCGGACGTCGGCCGACCTCGTGGTGCTGCAAGGCTGCGCTCGTCTATTCACTCCTAGCTATCTTGCTCAGCACATAGCCGAACCAAAACTTCCTATCTCCAAGCTCAATCGTTCCATTTGCTAAGTCCTAAACTGCAGAGATGCTCACTCTTTCTCAGGCAAGCTGAGTAAAGAACGCCACGTCTGCACTCTAGGCAAGCTGGGAATGGAAGACCTCTACATGGACTTCTCCCAGTCCACTCTTCGCCTCGGTTTCCCCTCCAACAAAATCACTTACGCCAATTGCAGCGCAAGTCGCATTAATTATGTGCCGACCAATGCCTGCTCTGGGAAGTGACCAAATTCCCACAAAATTTCCCTTCCTCTCAACTTCTGCAATTTAGCTCCTCCCAGGCCACCCATCAAGGTTAGCGTCTGCACAAAACACCAATTTTTCTGGGATTCTCACTCCTAGCAGAGTACTTCAGATCCCTTGGTCCTACGTTTCCATCGGAGGGTGGCATATTTCATTCTGTCGCTCTTCACCTGATTTACTTCGGACGCTGCGGACCGTGTGTTCAGCGTGAAGTTGCTATAGTCACGAACACGCATATTTTGGCCTCTGTAGACCGCTCCACCGTAGCTTTGCGCGGCTTTCTCGCACGTTTCACTGAAAACGGGACGACGGATATTTATCAACAGGCGTACAAGTTCTCCGTCTGCTTCCCGGTACACCAGGATGGGGTCAACCACCCACTCACTGTCACTCATCTTAAGGAAGCTGGAGGCCGCGCCCTGTTACCGCTTTCTCAGAGCTTGAGCCGCCCTAAGCTGCCTATTGTCGCTTCCCTTCACTGCTTCCCAGCCAACCACGGTCAACTCGAATACTTCCCTGGGATAAACTAGCCTCCAGTAAATTGACGCGTTTCCACAAAGTTTTCGTGTTGTGTGAATTACTTTAAAACCATCACCCGACATTAATTATTCCAATATGTCCATACTATGCCCTCTACAAGAGGCATTGTGCCTTGTCAGTCATTTTTGTTCAGCCCTACTGTTCGCTCAACGTGAGTTAGGTGATCTTTAATGACTTCATGCAAGGGGCATAGTTCTTGCCATCTTACAATTAAGACCGAGCGGTGAGCAGTCTGGAATGCGCGCTTTCACCTCTCCTCGTCAGAGCTGGTGTGCGAACATCCACAAATAAAAAAGAGCCATCACTGATCGCACGCCCATCATTTGAGGTTTAGATGCAATGTCGTACACTCTGACTTTAAAAGAGCGAGGATCAGTATTATGTGCAAATTACCTTCCGCCGATTGATTTAAGTACAGGGGACTGGAGTATTGCGCTGATTGGTCTGGAGACGTATGACAGCATTCTAAATATCACAAAGAGCAAGAATAAACTGCATCTGGAAATTGACGGTCAGAAAGAGATTCTACAAATTCAACCTGGTGCCTACGAAATTGATGCTTTAAACGAAGTCTTAAAACAGTGAGGAAGAGGTATTGAACTACGCGCAAACATTAATACCCTTAAATCTGAAATACGGGCAGAGAGTTCTACAATCGACTTTAAACAGAGAGACTCAATAGGTCCAATGCTAGGTTTTGCAAAGGATCTTGTTTTGGTGAAGGACGCCAGTAAATTTTACGCATCGGATCAAGCTGTAGATATACTACCAGTCAGCACAATCCACGTTGAGTGCAATATTGCCACAAACTCATACCTCAACGATAAGTTGATTCACTCAATTTACAGATTCTTCCTTGCAGTCGGTACTGGGTACAAAATAGTTCAAGCCCCTACAAACGCTATATATCTCCCGGTGACAGTTCAGACATTGGATTACCTAGAACTACTATTGTTAACCAGAATAATCAGCTCGTTAACTTTCGAGGAGAAGAGATCATTGTAGGCTTGCATCCAAGCCGAGATGGGAATAAGGTATAAAGCTAGCACACCGAGCTCACAACCCATCAGTGCATCGCGGAAGGGCAAGGTGATAACATGCCTTAATTACGAATTCCTCATTTCAGCAGGTTTAAAACCGCAGAATGACGTCGCTCAGCGTAACTCAGTCAGTAGAGTATGATGACCGAATTATACGTCATGAATACCACTCACACAAACCCTACGCCTCAAGCACATTTAACAAAAATGACGAATTTAGGATTGTTATTCAGCATCAGGAAGCCATAACATTGCCTTGCAAGAGCTTCCTGTATCTGGACTGTACATTTAAGAATGCTGACGGCACTGTGGCAACGCTATCGAAGCTCACGCGAAATGCTCTTAGCATTCCTGTTTAAAGAGATACGTTATGAACTTAGCGATATTGAAATAGATCGCTCACAATGATCTCTTCTCCTCAAAAGTTAACGAGCTGATTATTCTGGTCAACAATACGCAGTTCTAGGTAATCCAATGTCTGAACTGTCACCGGGAGATATATATGACCTTGTGGATGACATCGGAAGTTCACTGGGGCTTTTTGCAGATGATGCTCTGGTGCATCGAGAGGTTGTAACAATGGAAAATTGTACTGAAATGCAGGAGGATCTGCAACGAATTGACGCATGGTGCAGGGAATCGCAATTGAATCTCAATTTAGACAAGTGTAATGTGCTGCGAATACATAGAAAGATAGATCCCTTATCATTTAGCTACAAAATAGCAGGTCAGCAATTGGAAGCAGTTAATTCCATGAATTATCTGGGAGTACGCATTAGGAGTGATTTAGAATGGAATGATCATATAAATTTGATCGTTGGTAAAGCAGATGCCAGACTGAGATTCATTGGAAGAATCGCAAGGAAATGCAATCCGAAAACAAAGGAAGTAGGTTACAGTACGCTTGTTCGCCCACTGCTTGAATACTGCTCAGCAGTGTGGGATCCGTACCAGATAGGGTTGATAGAAGAGATAGAGAAGATCCAACGGAGAGCAGCGCGCTTCGTTACAGGATCATTTAGTAATCGCGAAAGCGTTACGGAGATGATAGATAAATTCCAGTGGAAGACTGCAGGAGAGACGCTCAGTAGCTCGGTACGGTCTTTTGTTAAAGTTTCGAGAACATACCTTCACCGAAGAGTCAACCAGGTAGGGTTGATAGAAGAGATAGAGAAGATCCAACGGAGAGCAGCGCGCTTCGTTACAGGATCATTTAGTAATCGCGAAAGCGTTACGGAGATGATAGATAAATTCCAGTGGAAGACTGCAGGAGAGACGCTCAGTAGCTCGGTACGGTCTTTTGTTAAAGTTTCGAGAACATACCTTCACCGAAGAGTCAAGCAGTATATTCCCCCCTCCTACGTATATCTCGCGAAGAGACCATGAGGATAAAATCAGAGAGATTAGAGCCCACACAGAAGCATATCGTCAATCCTTCTTTCCACGAACAATACGAGACTGGAATAGAAAGGAGAACCGATAGAGGTACTCAAGGTACCCTCCGCCACACACCGTCAGGTGGCTTGCGGAGTATGGATGTAGATGTAGATGTAATGTCGGCAAAACGTCAACCCTTAAGACATATGTTTCAATCTCAGCCTCTGACTCAAAGAGCTTGGAAAATGCAGGATGGTTCATAGATGCACCTAATGGTGAGGGGGATACAGCTGATTTACCGCATGCGCGCCACTAAAACTGCTTATGGGTTATTTTGAGGACATGCTTCGAGTTATTATGAACGCTAAACAGGAGCAGAGTGCAAGTGACTTGAATTCATTCGTTCAAACAGCTGCAGAGAATGTTCAGATAAAGATTAATAGTATAGTATGGAAAATGCCTCACATCACTGTTGCTGACAAGGAACGCCTGAAGCTCTTAAAAGTTCTGAATGCCAGCACCTATCTACCACTAACCTTCCGATCATGGGAGATTTTTGAATACCCAATCCTACCTACAGTATCCACACATACTTGGACTATTAAAACATCAGTGCAGTTGGAAGCACCTCGATTCATCATAAACGCATTTCAAACTCAAAGGTGTGGGAATGTATCAAAGGACTCGACTGAATTTGACCGCTGCAAGTTAACGAACGGCAGAGTCTACCTGAATTCCGTATACTACCCTTACGAGAATCTACATCTACAGTGGGACAGCAATGTATACAGTCTTGCATTTGACATGTATGCGAGATTCCGAGCATCTTATTGCGAAGGCGTTGAAAATGAAGGATACCTACTGAGTCCACAGAGTTGCAATAATCGTGATTGACTGGTCAAAACAGAATGAGATAATTAAAACTGGGCCTGTAGATGTAAGCATTGAATTTGAATCTTCAACAAACTTCCCAGATCATACTGCAGCGTATGCTCTAGTTCTGCATGATCGTGTTGTTAACTACTGCCCGATCACTGGTGTTGTGCAACGAGTTGTATAAATTAATAGTTGCTCGGCTAGCTCTAAGGCAGATCACAATGTTACCCCAAGGTGTGAGGATTGTAGCTGACGTACAAGGATTTTACTATGACGAAAGCAGGCGATTCATAATTAAAGACTATGCATTAATAGCATTCACACAAAGTGATGGAATAATAGGAACATTTGCATCAAGAGTTGCATCGCCGAAAACATTCAAGGGAGTGAAGTGCATTAAAACATGTAGAAGTGCAATGTGGTTAACACAATTTTATCATGGAATTCACTGGGATGACCCTGGCATCTCTTTATATAGATTTGGTGCGAGTGCTCCGAGTATTTGATCACAAGGAGACAATCATTTACGTTAAAGGTGCAAAGATTACCTGGCTGCGTCGAATATTTAAATTTGCTTCTATTCAAGACCTGGAATTGTACGGATGTCCATCTACCCATCGCCTCAAGAACATTTACGAAAAAAGTGCTTTTGTATCTGCATATGAGAATGTAAAATTACTTTTAGCTTGGATTACAGATAAATAATGATTTATAAATTTTTGTTCTCTTTCTTTCTTTCTATTTCACCCAACGTCCGTAGAATGTAAATTTATCGGCGGATATTGCATATGAAGCTAATTCCAATGGAACTGTCTGAGGCGCATGCCACAGCCTTGACGTGCTGAGTAACGTTACCTGAGTCAATAACAGACCAGCTTGGCAATGCGTCAGATACCAGCCGCGCGGCTGCTGGCGTCAGGGGCTGAAAGGAAGTTCTGAGGCGCGCTGTGTGTTTGTGACCGGTGGACTAAGTTCAGAATTCATCTGTGTCTTTAAAGCAGTTTTTGACGAAAAATATCGACGTAATGCTGTTTGAAGATACGTGTTTTACATTATTCAGAAATATGAGCATTCTGCTCATATATATATATATATATATATATATATACTCCTGGAAATGGAAAAAAGAACACATTGACACCGGTGTGTCAGACCCACCATACTTGCTCCGGACACTGCGAGAGGGCTGTACAAGCAATGATCACACGCACGGCACAGCGGACACACCAGGAACCGCGGTGTTGGCCGTCGAATGGCGCTAGCTGCGCAGCATTTGTGCACCGCCGCCGTCAGTGTCAGCCAGTTTGCCGTGGCATACGGAGCTCCATCGCAGTCTTTAACACTGGTAGCATGCCGCGACAGCGTGGACGTGAACCGTATGTGGAGTTGACGGACTTTGAGCGAGGGCGTATAGTGGGCATGCGGGAGGCGCGGTGGACGTACCGCCGAATTGCTCAACACGTGGGGCGTGAGGTCTCCACAGTACATCGATGTTGTCGCCAGTGGTCGGCGGAAGGTGCACGTGCCCGTCGACCTGGGACCGGACCGCAGCGACGCACGGATGCACGCCAAGACCGTAGGATCCTACGCAGTGCCGTAGGGGACCGCACCGCCACTTCCCAGCAAATTAGGGACACTGTTGCTCCTGGGGTATCGGCGAGGACCATTCGCAACCGTCTCCATGAAGCTGGGCTACGGTCCCGCACACCGTTAGGCCGTCTTCCGCTCACGCCCCAACATCGTGCAGCCCGCCTCCAGTGGTGTCACGACAGGCGTCAATGGAGGGACGAATGGAGACGTGTCGTCTTCAGCGATGAGAGTCGCTTCTGCCTTGGTGCCAATGATGGTCGTATGCGTGTTTGGCGCCGTGCAGGTGAGCGCCACAATCAGGACTGCATACGACCGAGGCACACAGGGCCAACACACGGCATCATGGTGTGGGGAGCGATCTCCTACACTGGCCGTACACCACTGGTGATCGTCGAGGGGACACTGAATAGTGCACGGTACATCCAAACCGTCATCGAACCCATCGTTCTACCATTCCTAGACCGACAAGGGAACTTGCTGTTCCAACAGGACAATGCACGTCCGCATGTATCCCGTGCCGCCCAACGTGCTCTAGAAGGTGTAAGTCAACTACCCTGGCCAGCAAGATCTCCGGATCTGTCCCCCATTGAGCATGTTTGGGACTGGATGAAGCGTCGTCTCACGCGGTCTGCACGTCCAGCACGAACGCTGGTCCAACTGAGGCGCCAGGTGGAAATGGCATGGCAAGTCGTTCCACAGGACTACATCCAGCATCTCTACGATCGTCTCCATGGGAGAATAGCAGCCTGCATTGCTGCGAAAGGTGGATATACACTGTTCTAGTGCCGACATTGTGCATGCTCTGTTGCCTGTGTCTATGTGCCTGTGGTTCTGTCAGTGTGATCATGTGATGTATCTGACCCCAGGAATGTGTCAATAAAGTTTCCCCTTCCTGGGACAATGAATTCACGGTGTTCTTATTTCAATTTCCAGGAGTATATATATATATATATATATATATACACTCCTGGAAATTGAAATAAGAATGTATATATATATATATATATATATATATATATATATATATATATATATATATATAAGTTTACAAATAAAGCAGAGGTACTAGAACCTAATTACACACTATCTTACAAGGTAAATACTATCGCTAGTGAAGTTCCATCGGAAACACTTTTAACTAAAGGCAAACGTGAGTGGGTCTAAAACAGTTTCCACTACCACGACCAATTGAAAATACATTTCATTCAAGCAAGTGGGTCCAAACACGTGAACGTATATATATTCCTTTCAAGTAAGTTGTTATAAACATTTTTTCCACTACAATGACCAAGTGAACACACACACACACACATGTAATTGGTGGAACTCACGTATTTAAAAGTACTTCTGACTGGATGGCTAGTGGCAGGTGGAACTTACAAACTAAAATCTAATCTCTATTAACAACAACTCCGATCGAAGCAGATATGGACTGCGAAATTTTTTCTTCTTATTCATTATAAAAGGTACAAGTGAACTGGCAAAATTTATCTTTTTTTGCTCATATACGTTAAGACTTTTTAAATAATTTATTAGAGTTTTTATTTTTTTATCATTTTCTTTCGGAGAATAATTAATATATTTTTACACACACGCACACTTAACACAGGCTCGCACACATTTGCACACTCAGACATACACGGAAGCACGCAAACTGATACTACAAAACACACTTATCCAATATTTACACTATGATAAAAGGGTCATACTACCACTCTGCAGACACACTCTCTCTCTCTCTCTTTCTCCCTCTCTCTCAATCAGAGTCCCCCCTCCCCCTTCTCCCGCTACAGGTGAGTAGTGTGAGTACAGGCGAGTTTCAATCCTGTCATCACAGATGACCCTTTTATCGTCATGAGGCGACAGACCGATTTTAAACTGTAGCACAGTATACACCTCATGTGCTATTGATCGAATACTGGTTTGCTTTACCATATGCGGTGCAGCACCGCGAACACCCCCGTGTAGGCATTGCAAATAGTCGTCGATAAATAGAGCTCTTGATGCCATGTGACACACACCTTTATTCCGCCTCTGGGTTGCACCTTCCAATGTGCGATATGCATTCATTTTTGGCCAAAGACCTATAAACTCCACAATCGGCAATCCATTCGACTTGTCCTTTATGAGACCGGTAACCTTCTTGATCTGCGGAACAACTCCATAAGGATTATCGGTCGCATAAGAAGACGTGTCGAATTCATTACTGTGGTATCTAATTACTTCAAATGGATCCCAGTTCTTCACCCAATAGTTGAAACTTTCTGTACCCATATAAAGTAATTTAGCATCTGCGAAATGAGTTTTTGCGAACTCATAATGAAAGTGGTACATGTGGAGTTTGGACAGGTCTAGTATGCACATCCCCTCACAGATAGGTTTAGTAAACTCTACTGCAGTTTTCGCCATCTCCACAGCAACAAAGTTATTATTGAATATGGTGACCCGCTTAAAATTTGGTCTGGCAATGCATTTTCTTATGCCATAACGCCAATACCATTCGGTTCTAATAAAAATTTCACGTCGCCCCCTCAAATTCTCCATAGTTTTACCGAAAATTGAATTATTTTTTAGTTTATAAAAATCTTTCTCAAAGTCACACATCGCGCAAGCTCTGTGTCTTGTATTCCAATCAATACACTGCAGGGGGGACTGCTTGAAGGAGATGGCCCGCGTGATTTTAACCAGCTCCATAGCCAAACTGAGGCGTTGCTGGAGGTTACGATTGTGAATTATATACCTCTGCTTATCTCCCAGCGTTGTCATCAGTTTCGGTGTGGAACCTCCTTGCGGAACTAGATGCTCTGGACACAGCGGCTTATCGGTATGTGCATCATGCAAACTAATAGCGTGTGTGAGTTCTGTCTCCACCACATACTCCACATCAGAATCAGCTGCCATATTCGCCATGATTTTTCCACTTAATCTATCTTCGAACAGCCACTGAAACTCGGAAATTGGCAGTGATTGCCCTATGGCATGCCCGTATAAGTTATTCACGTCGAGGTATATTATATAACTTGAATCAAGGGATGCGTTGAACCTGTCACCCATCCGTGGGCTATTTGCTTTCGCATGTCTATGGACACATTGGCAAAGTCCCCCACGGATCCCTCGCTCAAAGAAAAGAAACATGTCAGGATCTGTCAATAATTCGATGCTGCACCTCTTTTTCTTGAGCATCGCGTCCCAAGACGACCCAGGTGCCGTGTAATATAAGGCGGGGTCCAGAGAATATGTGGTCACACATAGACTCCGGAACTTCTCGAAACGTCCGCAAGCAAGCACACGTCTGTGTCCATGTAAAGCCGTGCATACTCTCCTAAAGTGGAAATATTGAATTCCCGCCAGACATTCACGGCATTCTCATACTCTGATTTAGTTATGGCGTCGCCTGTGAGGTTGCTGGAGAAAGCAGTTATGTCGGGTAGCCTGGTTTCATAGAGTTTGGCCATACTAACCACATACTCATATGGGAAAACCCCCTTCCTAGTCTCAAGTTGAAACTTTTCCTCGTCAGGAAATGCAGCTCAAGTGATATGCATATCCCCCAGAGGTAGAGTCTCAACAAGTCTCTGTAGTCGTGCTTGCATAAAACGTAGCGTATCAAGGAAGCGGAGCGTAATTCTTGGCGTAATTCATTTGGAGAATAAAGTATACTTCTCGACTCTCTCTGATAGGACACTCACCTGATACTTCTCCAAACCGAAATCGGCCAAGTGCTCAGCTAGAAAGTGAGCGTCATACCTACTTAAATTGTGGAAGAAAACGGGTATGTGTCTAGGTAACTGGTACTTCAAATTGCATGCGTTGTGAATTGCACCACGGAATTTCCCCGTAAGACGACAGTGGTCCCTACGAGGAGTTTCCGCTTTTCTGCCTAAAGGCAACCCACAAATATGACAATCAGTGGCGTTATTATACAAATCTTCATTCTCCTTCGATTCTGTCATGGGAACGTTGCCACTGTAAAGCGTGTCAACTTGCTGTGAAAATTGTTCAAGCTCAGAGAGCAACCAAACCGCAGTATTATCCCCGACGTAAGATTTGTATCAGTTGGAGTCGTATGATGATTCAATCTGGTACCTTGCCCCATATGGTACATGTTTCTCTGTAAAGGTGGTGTGTGTGATTATAGGGTCGCCTTCACAGCGGGTCACACGAGCGAGGAGGCACTCAAAGTCGGCGTACACAACAAACGGACACCGCTCCCGGTGGTGAGCATTCCTAAACTTTATGAATTTGTTTTCCTCGGTGGGCATGATAACACGTACCGGATCCTTGGAGGTACAGTCTACTAGATGTGTAGCTAATAACGCTTCAGAGGAGAAATAATTGAGACACCTTTAACAAATATGCTTTATACAACGTTTGTCACATAACTGGGAATAAAGGAGTCGGGAAATGTCTTTGATCCAAGCGTAATGATAATTATCACCTTCAGAAAAGAGAAGCATGTTTACGTGCAACTCTCGCTCACCGGCAAATTTTGAGAAATGGAGGGGGCCGACTACGATATGCTTGTCTTACTCATCTGACTTGCTTTTGTTCTCTACCAATAAGCCGGTATTCTGGGCCTCAAATTTAGGTATGTGCTGGATACTGACGGGGAACGCTATACCATCAAAGTTATAACACAAATGAATATTATCACCTACATTGTATGTACTGGGACGCTCGGGATGAGCTCCGTAATTGTACTTTCTTTCACAAGCCTGGCTGGACCATGCAAAACAAGCCTGATCTTTTCTATTTTAGACATTAATGAATGCCTGCTTATTAGCTATATCTTTGTGGAGCTTCATATAGCTAGACCCTCCATTTACCGGATCACAGACATTTATATGGATCTCCAGGTGTAGAATTCTGCCGAGTGCTTTCGCTGAGCCATTGACTTCCATCTCGGAAAACCGACGCAATATAGCACTCAAAGAGGATTTACGAAACCACTCGGTGATTGATGTGCTCCGCGTTATCATGCCATTATCCCCCCCAAAGATAATGGATACTAGTCTCTCCATCACCAGACGCAACTTTGGGGGGAGGGGGAGCGGTAATTCAATGCATAGCACTGCGCTGGATTTAATGGCGGGACACCGAGGATCATTGACTAAGGCACGCGTTTAGAAATCCAACAGGATCGGGGTAGCCCCCTGCCAGGTTTTCGATCCTAGTGGACGAGATTCGCTCCTCAAAGGCGTCGGCAATCACCGAATACTGCAACTGCGGTACTGTGTCACCGACCTGATCTACTTGACTAAAATGGCGGGTGAGAGAGCTGCCACTAGCCACAGGACCATCACCGCTAATACTACAGTTATAACTAAGCGGGGTGTGCTGTGGAGATGACACACGCGGTGGCTGCTGTGAGGGGCCAGCGGGCGAGCATCCGGGGGCTGGCTCGGTGACTTTGGCGGAGGTGGTGGCACCAGCTTCCAGCTGGCCCACGTGGCGGCCGGAGGGGGTCCCAGGCACGGGCTCCGTGACCTCGGCAGCAGCAGTGACCAACGGCGTCTCCACGGGCGCTGCTGACCGGACGGTGTAGCCGCCGCCACGGGCACACGCACCACAGCATGCTGAGAGTCGACCGCTGTAGAGATAAAGTAAATCCGTACATTGCCTACCGCAGTGAATTCTAACGATCACAGATACGGTTATAAGGAGAGTGAGTAATTACTTTTTTGGCTCTGACTCCATGCCATGAAAAATTCATCCGGGTAGTCTATTGGCACCCTAAAAAAAAATCGTCCAATCCATCGTCCGATAAGTGGTTATAATCACCTAGAACAAACAAGATATTTATAAATGGAGTTGTTGGAGAACAAGAAATAAGTATATTAATATTATTAGAGATGTGTAATTTTTTTAAACCTACAAGTAGGCTGATGACGTATCTGTTGTTGAATGGCCTCGATCTCTCTATCGACAGCCATGAGGTCCTCAATAGCGTTTCCCGTAACAGAATGAAATGTTATTTTAGTTATTTTGAAAGGTTAGCTAGAGTGAAAGACGATTTATTTTTCGGTATACTCGCGCGAGTGGCTGAATCTAATTATGTAGGGGACTACGTGGAACAGCTCCCAGCTCTGCTCCCATCTCGAGCTGGAATTGCCTTAAGTGATCTAGAAACAAAGAAAAAAATAATAAGAGATATGAAATAAGAAAAGAAATTTTTAAATGTTTAATATAAATGAGGGACAGATTAGATAGCAAAATTATACTCACAAGGCAATTCTGGCTGTGTCTCGAGCACAGGAGCCTGTTGGACCCCAGTCCACTCCTTGCAGTCGAGGATCATGTCCGCGAGTTCCACTATAAGAATGAGATATATATAATTAATAAGCGGAATATATAAGGTATACAGGAAAATGGATAATGAAAAATAGAAATTATTTACTTACTGGATAATGGCGTATCCTGGACTCTACGCCAATTGGGTGGTGAGGGCTGCTGCTGCTGGTGTTAACTCTCTTCATCTTTGCAGAGAACAACGAAAAAGCAACGATAAACAAACAAACGATGCGGTGGACAATGGACGAGTGAGAAAGATGACCAGGGGGTGACTCTTTATATAAGTGTGATGACGTAGTATCACATGATCTTAGGGTGAAAGAATGGGTGTTGAGAATTTTGTGGGGGTGGTAATTGAGTCCAACAGCACCCCTAGTAGCCGAAAGCTGAACCAGTCAGATGCTTCCAGGACGTGGTAGAGAGCTGAGCATTTTATAATTTGTAATATTATAGACAAATAATTGATATTATTTAGAATAGAGACTTGACGATAGTGAATTCAGGATTCGAGATGATAATGTGTGTGTGTGTGTGTGTGTGTGTGTGTGTGTGTGTGTATTAGGAGGTATTGTGTTAGGATGAAGGATTTATTAAAAGTATGTGCAGGGAATGTTATATAAAGATGTAATTAGAGGTTGATGGTATTAAGAATAGAGTTAGTAAGCGCTGAAGGAAATGATTTTTAGAAAGTCTGGAGATGAATATTGTTAGCTATTTTTCTTGTTAAAGAGTTTATGGTAGGGGACGGATTTTTGTATGAATAAAGAGAAGGTTAACTATTTGTGGGACAATATAGAACTTGAGTGAGTTCTTATTTTTTGTAGATAGGGATTTCAGTTGCGAACTTTGTGTTAGGTTGACTTGCAGAGGTAGGTAGCTTGGCGCGAGCGATGGCTGGCGCATACACGCGTGTGTTTTTGCGACAATCTTAGATTAGGTACTTGGGCCATATGGGTTGAATAATGAGTCTTGCACGATCAGTTAACTTGGCGAGAGGGTTCTTTGTCGAACTTATGTGGTGGACCGGCGGTTGTGTGACGTCAGGGCAGATTCCTCTGTCCAGCAAACGAGTTTGGTGCCAACCGACCTAAGGCTGTGACATGAGCGGTCGGACGGTCTATAAAGGCACATTTGCACGCCGCGCATGGGTTTCCTCGGAAACGCGAAATCTTAAGTAAATAATTAATCTCTGACAAATAAATAAAGCCTATGGCACAGAACGGCAGCGCTATGTTGCTGATAAAATAAAATACAATTACGACACTCTTATGTTTCATTAAGAAGAAGTAGGTCTTGTACAATAGCTGGTGCGGGAAGTACGTATATTTTATTAACTGGCACACCGCCATATTTGACGTTATATAAGAACACTGCGAGTTGCAATCTCACTAGGCACTCGACTCTGTAAAGATTCTATATTTATGAAAGTAAGTTGAATTATTTAACTGTAGGCTTATTCGTTGAATATATCTGATTTAACTAACTGTGTAAACTTTTTTATCTTTAGTGGACAGTCACCTCTGTACGACGTATTGACATGGCTGTCAAATTATTCTACACTCCTGGAAATGGAAAAAAGAACACATTGACACCGGTGTGTCAGACCCACCATACTTGCTCCGGACACTGCGATAGGGCTGTACAAGCAATGATCACACGCACGGCACAGCGGACACACCAGGAACCGCGGTGTTGGCCGTCGAATGGCGCTAGCTGCGCAGCATTTGTGCACCACCGCCGTCAGTGTCAGCCAGTTTGCCGTGGCATACGGAGCTCCATCGCAGTCTTTAACACTGGTAGCATGCCGCGACAGCGTGGACGTGAACCGTATGTGCAGTTGACGGACTTTGAGCGAGGGCGTATAGTGGGCATGCGGGAGGCCGGGTGGACGTACCGCCGAATTGCTCAACACGTGGGGCGTGAGGTCTCCACAGTACATCGATGTTGTCGCCAGTGGTCGGCGGAAGGTGCACGTGCCCGTCGACCTGGGACCGGACCGCAGCGACGCACGGATGCACGCCAAGACCGTAGGATCCTACGCAGTGCCGTAGGGGACCGCACCGCCACTTCCCAGCAAATTAGGGACACTGTTGCTCCTGGGGTATCGGCGAGGACCATTCGCAACCGTCTCCATGAAGCTGGGCTACGGTCCCGCACACCGTTAGGCCGTCTTCCGCTCACGCCCCAACATCGTGCAGCCCGCCTCCAGTGGTGTCGCGACAGGCGTGAATGGAGGGACGAATGGAGACGTGTCGTCTTCAGCGATGAGAGTCGCTTCTGCCTTGGTGCCAATGATGGTCGTATGCGTGTTTGGCGCCGTGCAGGTGAGCGCCACAATCAGGACTGCATACGACCGAGGCACACAGGGCCAACACCCGGCATCATGGTGTGGGGAGCGATCTCCTACACTGGCCGTACACCACTGGTGATCGTCGAGGGGACACTGAATAGTGCACGGTACATCCAAACCGTCATCGAACCCATCGTTCTACCATTCCTAGACCGGCAAGGGAACTTGCTGTTCCAACAGGACAATGCACGTCCGCATGTATCCCGTGCCACCCAACGTGCTCTAGAAGGTGTAAGTCAACTACCCTGGCCACCAAGATCTCCGGATCTGTCCCTCATTGAGCACGTTTGGAACTGGATGAAGCGTCGTCTCACGCGGTCTGCGCGTCCAGCACGAACGCTGGTCCAACTGAGGCGCCAGGTGGAAATGGCATGGCAAGCCGTTCCACAGGACTACATCCAGCATCTCTACGATCGTCTCCATGGGAGAATAGCAGCCTGCATTGCTGCGAAAGGTGGATATACACTGTACTAGTGCCGACATTGTGCATGCTCTGTTGCCTGTGTCTATGTGCCTGTGGTTCTGTCAGTGTAATCATGTGATGTATCTGACCCCAGGAATGTGTCAATAAAGTTTCCCCTTCCTGGGACAATGAATTCACGGTGTTCTTATTTCAATTTCCAGGAGTGTAATATTGAGATTTTGAGTCCGCACCTACCGCAGCAGTCTTTGGAAACGATTTAAATACGATGTCCGATTATTTGAGTTACATTTCACGGTCAACTACGAATAACATTGCATTTACGAAAAAGCCATTGTCAAGCATCTGATACCAAATAATTAAACGTCCACGTTCAAGATAAGCAAATATTAATTACAACCAATCACTATCATACATATACAATAATTAGTATTTTATTTTATTTTTTTATTTATTTATTTTATACTGGCGACTGCGTGTCGGACTTGCTCTTTTGTCATTTGTTACATTGTTCTCTTTGTTTCATCTGAAAGATGAACTTTCTGGATCTGGACGTGAATAAATGAGAAATAACAAAAATCTGAAGATATTTTCCAATTCTAAAATTTTGCGAGAAGACGCAACGAAGCTTCCAGCAAAATAAGGTAAGATGCAGCATCTTCGCATTTGCAGGCTTGACCAGACGCATAATTCAGTGCATTAGCTTTTCAGTAGATTCTGTAGTATTTCTTTCGCGCGTAGCAGTTTTCAGTGATAAATTTCATTCTCAGTACTTTTCCTTAAACAATAACTTCTGCAACAATACCAATACACGAGTGTACAATATGGCTGACTTCTGTACGATACGTTGTAACATGGCCAGCAGCCATTAAGAATAATCCGACATTCAGTTTACATTTTAAAATTAACAAACAGCCATTGTTGCTACCAGCGATTCATGTTCAATTGCACTTTATTTTAAAACCAGTGTCAAACTTTATTTTTTTGAAACATATCTTACGTGTGACATGGTCATAACTAGACAACAATACGCAAAAATGGAACAGTAAAGACATACTATTCAGACGCAATCCGACTCGGACGCGAGACAAATGTTAGAAAATGACTTTACGACAGCAGCCGGTAGTGACGATTCATCAAATATTGACGCGAGTGTTAACGGAAATTTTGACAATAGGCCGTCCACCACAAAAATTTCGAAGTCTCAGTCAGAGCCCATGTTAATACATGACGTCACGTCTAATGACGCGGCGGGGGCAGAGACCTTGCAAACAGTAAACATTGCCAACATGTTACAAATGCTAATGAAACAAAACGCAGAAAATATAGCAACCTTGAAGATGCAGAACGCGGAAAACCTGACAACCTTAAAGACACAAAATGAACAGTTATAAACACCAAATGACGAAATTAAATCTGATCTCATAGCAATCAAGACATGTAATGATGCTTTATGTAAACGTGTGGAACTTATAGACGCCACACGGACCAAACAGATGACTGAACTCAGTACGAAATTTTCCAAGCTTAACACGATACAAGAAAAGACTACAAATGACGTAGCACTTTTACAGACACAAGTAAAAAACCTTAATGTCACGTGTGAATCTCTTACTGAACAAATTCAAACATATACTTCAGTACATGACAACCTTGAAAAACGAATTACTGACGTGCAGAATAAATTTGACGATGTTGAACAACACCTGACTGACAGATTACAATCTGATGCCACAGCTCATTTTCAAAATATTAATAAAGAATTTCATGATTGGGTAGAGAACAAAAACGAACATTTTGACAGATGCATACGTGAATATTTACCAACAATTGTGCACGACTCCGTAGCGGAATACATAACTGATTAGTGACGCAGTACAGTCTGTCACTACACCAATGAAACAATTCACGGATCAACCACAGTCTGAATGTAACGAAAATATCAGTCAAAATGTACAGTTCAGGAACCAATATACATACGAGTATGACGCACACATACCGCACACGACAAACACACAAGAACAAAACACACCACGACAACAACACATACCACGTCGTGCAAACACAAACACAAGCTATTATCATGGTAAACCACAGCAACATTGTCGTAATTACTCGCCATCTGAAGATTACAGTAATTACAGTGGAACAAATCCATATTATAATGTAAAGGAAGAAGAAAGCTTAATAAAACACAGACAATTTCAGACTTTTATCCCAGAAAAACGAACCATTCATTCAGTGATTTTTCTTAAATCTTTTAGCAACGCATTTCCACCTACTTGGAGTGACCGGAAAAAGATTTCATATATCGTCGGTTACATCCAAGGCGATGCAGCTGTCTGGGCATACAGTCAAGTTGACGTGTGTACCACGTACAGTGAGTTTGAGCGTGCTTTTCTGAACAAATTCTGGTCACAATCCGTTCAGGAGCGACTCAGAAGACAAATTTTAGAACCTGAAACTTTTAATAGTAGGCTAAAAATGGTAACTTACGCAGATATTTTGAAAAATACTTGAACATGGGACATTTTTTGGACGAACCAGTCGCAACACGTGATATACTCCGTGCGTTGAAGGCCAAATTGCCTTTCAAAATTAAAGAAAAACTGTTACATATTCCGGATGACGATTCAGATTATTTTTTAACAGCTTTAGATTCGTTACTAGAAGATCAGCGCTTCGCGCGGCAAAACAGCAGCAACAATGTTTATATCAGTGGTATGCAAAACATGCAGGCTTGCCAACTCAATTCTGGCACGCCGACAGTTGGATACGCGGTACAGCAAAAACAGCAGACTCACATGCCGTCTCAATACGGAAATCAAAATCAACACGCGTATTCCAATACAAACAACAGTTACAACAGTAATAACACTTCATGCGGCAATCCATACAAAAGGCACCGCGGTAATAACTACAACAACAACGGTAGCAACGGATACAAATACAACAACAAAAACACAAACAGAAACAATAATAACTACGAGCCAAAACAGCATCAAGGCTGGACTCGTAGCGATCAATGCTTTCATTCAAACACTGCTATATCACAGCAGCCACCAGGACAAAATTGGAGCATACCTTACGACCAACAGGTAAGTCATAGTGCGCAACAGCAATAACAACCGCAAAAGTTTGGAGATCACAACAGGCAATATTCAAATCCCCCCCCCCCCCCCCCCATGAACCATGGACCTTGCCGTTGGTGGGGAGGCTTGCGTGCCTCAGCGATTCAGATAGCCGTACCGTAGGTGCAACCACAACGGAGGAGTATCTGTTGAGAGGCCAGACAAACGTGTGGTTCCTGAAGAGGGGCAGCAGCCTTTTCAGTAGTTGCAAGGCAACAGTCTGGATGATTGACTGATCTGGCCTTGTAACAATAACCAAAACGGCCTTGCTGTGCTGGTACTGCGAACGGCTGAAAGCAGGGGGAAACTACAGCCGTAATTTTTCCCGAGGGCATGCAGCTTTACTGTATGATTAAATGATGATGGCGTCCTCTTGGGTAAAATATTCCGGAGGTAAAATAGTCCCCCATTCGGATCTCCGGGCGGGGACTACTCAAGAGGATGTCGTTATCAGGAGAAAGAAAACTGGCGTTCTACGGATCGGAGCGTGGAATGTCAGATCCCTTAATCGGGCAGGTAGGTTAGAAAATTTAAAAAGGGAAATGGATAGGTTGAAGTTAGATATAGTGGGAATTAGTGAAGTTCGGTGGCAGGAGGAACAAGACTTCTGGTCAGGTGACTACAGGGTTATAAACACAAAATCAAATAGTGGTAATGCAGGAGTAGGTTTAATAATGAATAGGAAAATAGGAATGCGGGTAGGCTACTACAAACAGCATAGTGAACGCATTATTGTGGCCAAGATAGATACGAAGCCCACACCTACTACAGTAGTACAAGTTTATATGAGAACTAGCTCTGCAGATGATGAAGAAATTGAAGAAATGTATGATGAGATAAAAGAAATTATTCAGATTGAGAAGGGAGACGAAAATTTAATAGTCATGGGTGACTGGAATTCGAGTGTAGGAAAAGGGAGAGAAGGAAACATAGTAGGTGAATATGGATTGGGGCTAAGAAATGAAAGAGGAAGCCGCCTGGTAGAATTTTGCACAGAGCACAACATAATCATAGCTAACACTTGGTTTAAGAATCATGAAAGAAGGTTGTATACATGGAAGGACCCTGGAGATACTACAAGGCATCAGATAGATTATATAATGGTAAGACAGAGATTTAGGAACCAGGTTTTAAATTGTAAGACATTTCCAGGGGCAGATGTGGACTCTGACCACAATCTATTGGTTATGACCTGTAGATTAAAACTGAAGAAACTGCAAAAAGGTGGGAATTTAAGGAGATGGGACCTGGATAAACTGAAAGAACCAGAGGTTGTAGAGAGTTTCAGGGAGAGCATAAGGGAACAATTAACAGGAATGGGGGAAAGCAATACAGTAGAAGAAGAATGGGCAGCTTCGAGGGATGAAGTAGCGAAGGCAGCAGAGGATCAAGTAGGTAAAAAGACGAGGGCTAGTAGAAATCCTTGGGTAACAGAAGAAATATTGAATTCAATTGATGAAAGGAGAAAATGTAAAAATGCAGTAAATGAAGCAGGCAAAAAGGAATACAAACGTCTCAAAAATGAGATCGACAGGAAGTGGAAAATGGCTAAGCAGGGATGGCTAGAGGACAAATGTAAGGATGTAGAGGCTTATCTCACTAGGGGTAACATAGATACTGCCTACAGGAAAATTAAAGAGACCTTTGGAGATAAGAGAACGACTTGTATGAATATCAAGAGCTCAGATGGAAACCCAGTTCTAAGCAAAGAAGGGAAAGCAGAAAGGTGGAAGGAGTATATAGAGGGTCTATACAAGGACGATGTACTTGAGGACAATATTATGGAAATGGAAGAGGATGTAGATGAAGATGAAATGGGAGATATGATACTGCGTGAAGAGTTTGACAGAGCACTGAAAGACCTGAGTCGAAACAAGGCCCCCGGAGTAGACAACATTCCATTGGAACTACTGACGGCCTTGGGAGAGCCAGTCCTGACAAAACTCTACCATCTGGTGAGCAAGATGTATGAAACAGGCAAAATACCCTCAGACTTCAAGAAGAATATAATAATTCCAATCCCAAAGAAAGCAGGTGTTGACAGATGTGAAAATTACGGAACTCTCAGTTTAATAAGTCACAGCTGCAAAATACTAACACGAATTCTTTACAGACGAATGGAAAAACTAGTAGAAGCCAACCTCGGGGAAGATCAGTTTGGATTCCGTAGAAATACTGGAACACATGAGGCAATACTGACCTTCGACTTATCTTAGAAGAAAGATTAAGGAAAGGCGAACCCACGTTTCTAGCATTTGCAGACTTACAGAAAGCTTTTGACAATGTTGACTGGAATACTCTTTCAAATTCTAAAGGTTGCAGGGGTAAAATACAGGGAGCGAAAGGCTATTTACAATTTGTACAGAAACCAGATGGCAGTTATAAGAGTCGACGGACATGAATGGGAAGCAGTGGTTGGGAACGGAGTAAGACACGGCTGTAGCCTATCCCTGATGTTATTCAATCTGTATATTGAGCAAGCAGTAAAGGAAACAAAAGAAAAATTCGGAGTAGGTATTAAAATCCATGGATAAGAAATAAAAACTTTGAGGTTCGCCGATGACAATGTAATTCTGTCAGAGACAGCAAAGAACTTGGAAGAGCAGTTGAATGGAATGGACAGTGTCTTGAAAGGAGGATATGAACATCAACAAAAGCAAAACGAGGATAATGGAATGTAGTCGAATTAAGTCGGGTGATGCTGAGGGAATTAGATTAGGAAATGAGACACGTGAAGTAGTAAAGGAGTTTTGCTATTTGGGGAGCAAAATAACTGATGATGGTCGAAGTAGAGAGGATATAAAATGTAGACTGGCAATGGCAAGGAAAGCGTTTCTGAAGAAGAGAGATTTGTTAACATCGAGTATAGATTTAAGTGTCAGGAAGTCGTTTCTGAAAGTATTTGTATGGAGTGTAGCCATGTATGTAAGTGAAACATGGACGATAAATAGTTTGGACAAGAAGAGAATAGAAGCTTTCGAAATGTGGTGCTACAGAAGAATGCTGAAGATTAGGTGGGTAGATCACATAACTAATGAGGAAGTATTGAATAGGATTGGGGAGAAGAGAAGTTTGTGGCACAACGTGACCAGAAGAAGGGATCGGTTAGTAGGACATGTTCTGAGGCATCAAGGGATCACCAGTTTAGTATTGGAGGGCAGCGTGGAGGGTAAAAATCGTAGAGGGAGACCAAGAGATGAATACACTAAGCAGATTCAGAAGGATGTAGGTTGCAGTAGGTACTGGGAGATGAAAAAGCTTGCACAGGATAGAGTAGCATGGAGATCTGCATCAAACCAGTCTCAGGACTGAAGACCACAACAACAATAACAATATTCAAATGTTAATATAATAGAAGTAACACCTGATACACAACTTCAATCTGTGTCAGTACCTAATACAAATGCTAATCTAACAAACTAGAAACAGTCACTCCTATGCCCCAGATCGTGGCTGAAGAATTCTTGGGGGGCGACTTCAATGTTCATCAGTTATTTGACACCACCATTGAACAACAAAATATTGATATGCATAATAATTGTAAACAAAAACGACCCGTTTTATTTATAAGATGCAACCGCAATGAGAATATATCAGATGAACTTTTGCAAGACAGTACACAATGTCGTTCAAACACAAATGAAATAGTTTTAGCCTCTACTACTGGTGTAGTAGGTGGGATTCCAACTATTATTATCTTAGATACAGGTGCAGCTGTGAGCGTTTTGGCTTTTAATTTCTATAAAAAGATGTGTGAATTGGAGCCTGTGCCTGAGTTTCCTGCCCAAAACTGTAAAGTAACTACTGCTCTAGGTAACAAGTCATGTAGGGTTAAGAAGCAAGTTTTTGTAAACATTAAAATAGGTAATGGAACCGTACAATGGCCAATCCTGGTTGTACAAAACCTTGTGACAAATTGCCTATTAGGATTAGATATTATGAGCGAGAAGGACTGCATTATAGACTTCTCCAAAGGTAAATGTATTTTAAATGATAAAGGCAGTGTAATTATTATTGATTTGGACAGGAGAACTCTAAAGCATAACAAACACTGTACAGGGTACAAGGTTCAGTTAGTACTTGACAATGACATGCAAGACATGCACACACACTCATTTGACACAGAGCTCTTGGACTTGAAAACATTGATTGATCATAAGATAAATGAAGCTACAGCTCTCAGTGTACATGAACGTATGAAACTACAGGAAGTGTTATCCAAATGTTTACAAGTTTTTACCAAACGATTAGGTGTTATCAACACATATGTCTACAAGAGTGAAGTTAGGCCTCACAAGATCTTCTACCACAAGTCATATAACGTACCGTTATTTCAATGACCTGCTGTGTGGCAAGAACTAAAACAAATGTTAGACAGGAAAATCATTGAACCATCCACCTCACCTTACTGTAGTCCTCTACTTGTTGTCAAAAATACCAAATGGTAGCATTAGACTAGTGTTAGACACACGAGCAATTAATGAAATAATTTTACCGGTTCACACAAAAACCGAAAATTTAGAAGAGCAATTACAGAAATTTCTAGATGCAAAACATTTTTCCACAATAGATCTCGCTAACTCATTTTGGCAAGTAGGTATCACTCCTGATTCTCGGAAATAAACTTCATTTATATTCAGGGGGCGAACCTATCAGTTTTGTGTTCTACATTTCGGATTGAATGTCAGTTCTGGAGTATTCATTACAGCCCTGAATACCTTGCTTGGTGATGATTTAGTTAAGACAGTCACACACTATGTAGATGATATACTGATAGCTACACAGTCTTGGAATGAACACATTGACACACTTCAAAGAATTTTAGAAAAATTTGCACAAGCTGGAGTCACAGCCAATCTTAGAAAATCAAAATTTAGTTGCAGTGAGATAAAATATTTAGGACATATCATTAATTCACAGGGCATACGTCCTGACCCCAGTAAATTAGATGCTATCAGAAACTTTCCCAGCCCTCAAACAAAAAAGCAGTTAAAATCACTCCTTTGGCTATGTTCATTTTTCAGACTTTTTTACCACAACCACTTTCGAACAGTAAACATCTGTTAAATCTACTCAGAAAGAATCAAATTTGGATCTGGTCGGAATGGTGCCAGAATGACTTTAATACAATTAAACATGTTTTAGTGAATGCAAACATATTGAGCCACCCAGATTTCAATTTAGATTTTTGTATGACTTGTGACGCTTCATGTTCTGGCTTGGGCTGTCGCCTATTTCAAGTTGTAAAGAACAAAGAAAAGGAACAGATAAGAATTATTGGATTTGCAAGTCGTACTCTAAGTGAATGTGAGCGTACACACTCCACTACTGAGTTAGAAACACTTTCCATAGTCTGGACATTCAAGAAATTCAATTATTATTTATTTGGCAAACATACAGTAATTTATACCGATCACCAGGCCCTCACATTTTTGTTAACTTGTAAACTTGTACATCCTAGACTATCACGATGGGTAGTCACTCTTCAGAACTACTCCTTTGAAATTAAGTACGTAAAAGGTAAGGACAACACCATTGCCGACGCTTTGTCTAAACTTCCACAAGGTATGAATGAAACCAACAGTGACTTAGAAAACATAAATGACTACAAAATTCTCTTAATGCAAGACAAGCAGTATCACCAATATTATATTGATATGTGCAGAAACACGGCTAAATTACAAAAATCTGATCCTCACTGGTATAAGATAATAACATTACTTGTAGAAAAACACAATCATCCTTTGACTAAGTATTACAAGTTACACAATGATGTATTATTTTATCGCCGACATCCAAATGCTACTAACTGGTGTGTATGCATTCCTAAAGAATCTGAACATAATTTGATTTGGCACACACACTTGGTTTGGGGTCATTATGGGACGAAAAAGTGTTTGGCAAAGCTCAGCATATACTGTTACTTTAGCAATATGAGAAGAAAAATTTACAGGGATCTGAAAACATGCGTCGTATGTCTAAACTCAAGACCTCAGAATTTATCCACAAAAACAGATTTACATTCTATTTTACCGAGTAAAACCCTAGAAATTCTGTGTACTGACATAAGTGAACCGCATCCAGCAAGCTCTGGAGGCGTCAAATATATCTTAGCTTTTTACGATATATTTTCTAAACATGTAAAACTTTATGCTTTAAAATCCGCCACTGCAAATGCTATAATACGCCGATTCTCAAATGATTACCTGAGGCACGTGGGAAAACCTAAAGCAATTCTGTCAGATAATGCAGCATACTACTCTGGGGACAAATGGACAAATTTATTGAAGGACAATAACATTAAAAGTATATTTATTTCAAAATTTAGTCCCCAATATAACGCGACTGAGAGACTTTTCTGAGAACTAAACCGATTCAAGGGGGCATATATTTCATCAAAACATACTAATTGGGTGTCCTACCCAAATCTTTTCGAAGACGTACACAATAACTTAAATATTTACAATAAAAATTACACACCTAACGAGATCATCTTCAATTGCAAACAGAACGATCAATGGATAGGACCATTACCTAAATTGTCAGACAAGGAAATCACACCCGAACAGAAAATAAGAGACTGACTACACTGACACATCACGCACAGATACGAAACAAACATCACACAAACATAATGAAAAGAAAACAAAAATTCAAGGCAGGAATGCTTGTACTACTTCGTACTCATCATAAATCTGTAGCACTCAAGCGACGCAATGCTAAGTGGCGTCTGCTATATGAAGGACTTTATATTATTGTTAACATACCGCATCCTGTTGCGTATCTGTTACAACATCCTAGAACGAACAAAATTATTGGGCTATATGCACACCGAGATCCTAGAGTATTTCATGCTAAATAATGTCAAAGTCATATCCATGAAAACATTGCTAAGCAGCTCGCAAAACTCTATTTGCTACAACACAGATAATAAGTAGTACAGAAATTTCATTTCAGCTGTACCAGTGACGCAGTTGAAGACAGAAGAACTTTTCTTTCAACGCCACGGCACTACCAAGTAGATTGAATATTAAGGTAAAATTTATAATTACGTAGCAGTGAATGATACATTAATTTTTCACGGAACATATGTGACTGTAGGTACCACTGACTTGGTATGACACCTGACGAACCGACAGACGTCATCTGTGAAGTGATCTTTTACTTCGAGAAATAGATTAGACGCACATCTCTCAGCAAGAAAAGCATCTACCAGTAGTCAAGGCCACACAGACACTATACACACACGCACAAAACGCGAGGAATCTAACAGTTTTCCTTCTCTTATTACTTTGAATATTTATTCGGTAGTGAAAACGCCTGGTCTTGCCTACTGATGTAATGAAATTGTGTCTAACCTATTTTAATTTCAGATGACATCACAAAAAACATCGATAAAAACCCAGTAAAACCGTAAAAGAGAATGTAAATATCTGCAATTCATGTAATCAAATGTGACATGATGTAATAATTTATAGCTATGTAATGATGATGTAAACATGTTTATGTGTAACTATATTATGTTTATGCTAAGAAAATATGTTACGTGTATATGTATGATTACTTATGGTTTTTGAAAAATGATGTATAACGCAACTGTTACTATGTGAAAATTTGAACGATAACGAGTGCCAAAATGTGAAAAACTTAAAAAAAATTGCGTAGTGAACCACTGTTCACAGACATTAACGTACATTACTAAGACTGCAAATACGCAGAAACCTATGTGAAAGAAACTGTTAATGACATTCATCATGCATCGTACCTTTGTAAACGCGATGAACGATTTCTTTGATAAGTAACTACGAACATTTAGGTGAGCTATATTTAACAAAAAACTGAAAATGTGAAGTGCATAATCGGTGCATCGTCTAGTGACACTACTACAGTATCTAACTTCAAGATGTTAACTGGATTAAATGGTCACAACGTGCCTGTCCAGAAAACAACACGACGAGTGGAAGAATTTTGGTTGGAACTTCAGGGAATGGAATGTTCTCGAAATGTGACGGACACACTTACCTGGACTATCCAAGGATCGATGCCAGCTATGTCTCGTCCGAAGTTCTGCAACCAAGCTTCCACGGAATATTGAAAACGAACTGCATATGGACCAATTACTCGACGGGTCACATCCGATCTGTAATAAACAATGCTTTTTGTCACAACGAACTGCATCACAACGACTATAGCGGAAATAGGAAATGGACATGCTTATGTATCAATTACGTTGTTATACAGCGATGTTACTGTGATCAAAAAACTTGACCACGACGACACTAACCTATGAAACGTTACTGTGCAGCAGATGAATATAAACTGTAATAACGACACGATGTGTATAGGTCAACGCACCTGAAACAAAAAGACATTTTTCTTTGAAGCATTTCAATGCAATAATATGTAACCAAGAACATTCAACAATCTAAAGTTGTACTGCATTATAACAAATATTATAATTTTAAAATTAAGTTACCTGTCATAGAATGTACTCTTCATATGTAATCTTGGTGGAATATTTTCTTTGTGCAACGACTAAGAAACGCGCGCGCATAAGAACAATATGAACTGCAATATTGTACCGCGTGATCTAAATTTACGATATAACGGCAGTGCCGGAGTCACATAGACGCTTCTGCGCATGCGAGCACTCTATTTTGCCAACATAAGAACTTTCACGGCGCACGCGCGTCATTCAAATTTTGTATATAATATACTGTATAATGTAGGTCGTGTAAATAGCTGTAGATAACTTAGATTTTCTTGTGCCTTTAGGTGAATCGCTCGCCTGCAGGTGCGACCTTTCGCCTCGCAATTCAGCGGGCAATATAAAGGCACATTTGCATGCCGCGCGTGGGTTTCCTCGGAAACGCGAAATCTTAATTAAATAATTCATCTCTGACAAATAAATAAAGCCTATGGCACAGAACGGCAGCGCTATGTTGATGATAAAACAAAATACAATTACGACACTCTTATGTTTCATTAAGAAGAAGTAGGTCTTGTACAATAGCTGGTGCGGGAAGTACGTATATTTTATTAACTGGCACACCGCCATATTTGACGTTATATAAGAACACTGCGAGTTGCAATCTCACTAGGCACTCGACTCTGTAAAGATTCTATATTTATGAAAGTAAGTTGAATTATTTAACTGTAGGCTTATTCGTTGAATATATCTGATTTAACTAACTGTGTAAACTTTTTTATCTTTAGTAGACAGTCACCTCTGTACGACGTATTGACATGGCTGTCAAATTATTCTGATATTGAGATTTTGAGTCCGCACCTACCGCAGCAGTCTTTGGAAACGATTTAAATACGAAGTCCGATTATTTGAGTTACACTTCACAGTCAACTACGAATAACATTGCATTTACGAAAAAGCCATTGTCAAGCGTCTGATACCAAATAATTAAACGTCCACGTTCAAGATAAGTAAATATTAATTACAACCAGCCACTATCATACATATACAATAATTAATATTTTATTTTATTTATTTATTTTATAGGTCGCGGGCTGGTGAGACAGCGTGAGAGAAAGTGGACATCGCGGTGGCGTCCTCTGGTGCAGGCGGTATGAAGTACACTCTGGACCTTGTGGTGGTGGACACAGTGGGTGCAGCCATCTTGAATAACGGTACATGTGTCATGTTCTGACGTAAGGGTGGTACCCTCTGCTGATGAGAGTATGAACTAAGCCGGTTGGAGTCCGGACCTCATGGTGAATACACTGGGTGTCGCTATCTTGGATTACGTCACGGATGAGAGCGCCCTCTGGTGGTGGCGATGGGTAGTAAGTCAGTTGGAGTACTGACCTTGTGGTGAACACATCTGCGTGGAATTGTTTAAATAAAGTCTTATGTCCAAGTCCTTTTCCCACGAATCCTTAGGAGGTGGTGGCAGTCTGGTGACTGAGGTTAGTACAAGTGTCTATTCTTTAGAGCTATTTTGTTAGCTTAATAGAGATATGGGAATTGAATTTTGTTTAAGGAGAGTAATAAAGGGATTAGGGATGATAATAAAAAGCCTAAAGATGAACTCTCACTTAAGATTGATAACCTGTCTGTGCACATAAGAAAAGTTATGCATGACGATCGTGATCCTGAGATGAGTAATATAAAACCAGGGTTGAAAATATAGACAGAAATAGAGAAGCATAGCGTGAACAGAAAAACAGAAGAAGCTTTTGCAGGGATTAAGGATACACAGAAAAAAAGGAAGAAGTGATAACAAACATGCAAAGCATGTTACTAGTTGTTTAAAAAACAGGGGAGTCAACATGATTCGCTTACCTATAAACTGGGACATCAATTAGATTTTCTTAAAATGCAATACGAAGCTCAATCACTTACGACTAAGGAACAATATAGCTCAATTATGTAATTGATAGAATAAATAGTCGCAATCTTAAACCATCTGCCACTAATTCTGATGCCATTCAGTTGGTTCATCGTGCTGATACGGAAGAATTTCAGTCGCTGCAGCAGTTCAAAGGAGGACAACAAGATTTGAATGAATTATATGTGCATGTTTCTCAAATTAAAGAAGGGAGACAGTGCTAGCGGACTTAGTGATTGTCAATTGTCAATTGTCAGAATCATGACGAACAAGCGTGCTCATGGAATGTAGATGAGCCTACTCATGATTATCACTTGTTTCAGGGACAAAATTGACGCCATTCAACTTGTGGTGCGAAAGAGAATTCGTGTAAAAAAGGGAATTATAGTTTCGACTTCAGGCATTTTCTTACTGGTCGGAAGCTTAAACTATTGGGAGGGAGTGGCTGGAACACTGCCACCAACGTGGCCACTTCGGCCATAAATTAGAATTAATGCAAACCAATCGACGTTAAACCATGCCACTGCCTATGTTCGACATCAACATGCAATATGCAGTAACCACTCACAGACGGACGTGACTGCACAGTCAATGGAGAGTATATATAAAGTGTGTCAGGGGGACGTGCTAAACAGTACAGTTGTTGACTTGATGGTGGAAGCGGAGCGATTTATGTGACGTGCAGAAGGACACGATCATTGGTTTTCGGGCCAAGGGTGGAAGCATTTCCAAAGTCGCTAAGTCAGTAAGATGCTCGCATACCGCCGTGGTTAAAGTATACCGTGCATCAAGAAATGGCGCTCCAAAACCTGCGCCGAAGCAACTGTGGTGTACCACGGGCCATAGATAACAGGGGTGAAAAACAGCTATAGAGGTCTGCGAAAGACACTCAACGGTTGAGCATCTGACTACCCAGATGAACCAAGGAGCTAGCAACAATATCTCCTCAATGACCGTTCAGCCCAAGTTGCTGTGTGTGAGCCTCCGCAGCAGGCGCTAAATCGTGCACCTGCGGCGACGAAGGCAGCTACTGACACTCCAGTACCGTAATTGGATGTCCATTGAGTGGCCACAGGTAGCCTTTTCAGATGAATCACGTTTTATGCCTCATCAGACAGATGGCCTTTGGTGGGTACGGCGTGAAACATCTGAAAGCGAACGCCCTGCGACCAGGAGGGGGCGTTATAGTCTGGGGAATATTTTCGCGGTATTCATGGGTCATCTCGCCGTTCTGGAAGACACAATGAATCAACACCAGCATGGATCTATCCTTAGGGACCATGTTTGTGTTTCCTCGGCACGATGACATCTACCAGCAGGACAATGCAACGTGTCACGTAGCTCACAGTGCATGTGCGTAGCTCGCAAAGCATCAAGATGAATTTACCCTTCTCGCCTGACCACCAGATTCCCAGATTGAAACCCCATCGAGAATTTGTGGACCACCTGGTCGTGCTGTTCGCGACATGGATCCTCAGCCGCTGGCCAGAACACTGGCTCCAAATCGCTGTCGATTCCTTACAGAACGTCACTGTCTCACATCGGTCTGCGCTGCAAAAGGTGGCTATTCAGACTTTCGACAGCTGGTCACGTTTATGTGACTGGACACCGTATATGGTTGTAATCTCTCATGAACATTATATTAAAAAAATAACAAATTCAGGCTTAGATATTAACACACTGGGTGCTGACGACCAATATTAAAACTGAAAACATTATGCTGAATATTTTAATTTATAATAGGAGCAACTTCGCAGCAACTGGTTCATTTTCTTGTGAATCGTTATAGATTTTTGTAAGCAATCAGCAAATTCTTTAAAATTAACATTTTCGCAAACACCCAACACAAAAGAACGTACATAACATGTACATCAGTTAACCTGAGGTACATCAAACTCTTTACATATACTGGCGCAACTAGCGCATTATATTTTACAGAATCAAGTGGTGGCATCCTAAGTTCATCAGCGCATACAAAACCATCTGACAGACAACCCCATCGCCACCATCGCAATGAATATACCATACAAAAAAAGAAAAAAAAATTGATGGACCACGAAGGAATTATCCTGTGCGTGTATAGACTAACGAACGAGTACAGTTTCAGAAAAACTGGATGATTTATTCAGGAGAAAGAGCTTCACATATTGAGAAAGTCAATAACGCGTTGGCAAACATCTGTCCCTTACGCAAGCAGTTACTCAGCTTGACATTGATTGACAGAGTAGTTGGATGTACACCTGAGGGAAATCGTGCCAAATTCTGTCCAGTTGACGTATCAGATCGTCAAAATCCCTAACTCATTGGAGCGCCTTGCCTATAACGCTCCGAATGTTCTCAATTGGCCTGAGATCCGGCAACATTGCTGGCCCCGTAGGGTTTTCCATCCCAAAGAGAAACAACAGTAACTCTCGCCATCGTCGACTTACATTTCAGCAAGATAATGCCCGCCAGCACACGGCAAGAAATTCTGCTGTTTCTCGTCACGTTTGCCAAAGTCTACCTTGGCCAGCAAGGTCATCACGTCACTTCTCAATTGAGAACATTTTTGACCGTTATGGGCAGGACACTCCAACCAGTTCGCGATTTTAACCAGTCAAATGGACACAGTTTCCCTCAAGAGGACATCCAACAACTCTGTCAATCAACACCAAGCCGAATAACTGCTTTCATAAGGGCCAGAGGTGAACCAACGATTATTGACTTGCTCAATTTTGTGATGCTCATTCTCTCGAGTAAATCATCCAATTTTCATGAAATTGTTTTCAGCCTCAGCTGAGCACCGTGCTAATGTGGGTGCTTACTCCACACACAGAGCAGCGAGGAAATGGTAGACTGAGAGCTGGTGACTCCACAGCGTTCATCTTGGCGCCACACTCGGTATACAGCACTGAGGTGCACAAGCCAACATCCTACACCAGACGCCCATTACTCTGCAATATCCTTGTGGGCACCGTCCTCCGTGTACGACAATCCTTGTGCAGAGCACTCATAGTCGCAACGCTTATACACAGGCTGGCTGCTACCCAAGGTCGATGTGTTCTCTCCCTCGTTCGTAGGCAGACTTGTGATAGTGCGCGCACCAACCAATGTTCTCTCATTTACGCCTCGGCCAGAGGTGACAAGCGCCACAGTGCACTCGTGGCAGGCCTCTCTCGTATCGTTTGCCAGAGATGTGCCCGAACGTCTCAGTGTTGTTCTGAAAAAAGACGGATCAATAACATTGGCGCTTGACTCGAAGCAAATTAACACCATTATTATGTCACAGGCAGATCAGCCTCATACTTTGGACGAACATTCACAGAAATTTCAAAGGGTTAAAGTCTTATCTACTGTCGATTTGCGAGCCAGTTATCGGAACACCGTAAGTCACAGAGATTCTGCATCGTCGTGTGTTGCCTCTTATGCGACAGCAGTGTGGTACCATTTTGATCAGGACAATGCTCGCGCACACACGGCACGTGTCTCTATGAACTTTCTACTTCCGTGGTCAGCAGGATTCCCAGATGTGTCTCCGACAGACCAGCTCTGATGTCAACTCCGTACCAGTGCCAGGTTGCCTCAGGAGGTTCCTTTCCAACCGTATCAGTGCATGCATTCAGGCCAAAGGTGTTGCATCATCGTACTGATAAGTGGGCTCATGCTATGGTTGTCACCGAAACAAGCGGTTTTCGGTTATATCGTTTTTTTGCACCCTAGTTTAACCTGAAGATTAAAACCGTTCAAAATAACCGAATTCTGAAATAACCAATTTTCAGTTTTTTTATTCTTGTTATTTCTTGTAATAAATGCAGAAATCCAACAAAGATTGAAAAATTTTGACTCCGTTTCAAGACGCATAGAGTGAAAATATTAAATTAAATAGGCAAAAATGAAAACTTTCTTCGTCCACCGTTCGCCGCTTTTCTCGAAAAGTGATAGATGGTTGAGTAGCACAAAAAATCAGTACAGGTGACGGGTGGTCACATTAATGTGACTGAACAGTGTACATGCGACATAACCTATTTCATACTGCAAACTAAATTTTCATTAGCCCAGTCTGTGCATTTCCTCTGACAGACAATTTGTATCAGCATACATTAGCAGAAATTTTCAAATGACCATCTCTTCATCGTAGGAAATAAAACAATCAAAAATTAAATAAAAGGCAATTCTACGGTCCAGAGAAAAAGTAGATCTCTGACAATGTGTCAATTTAGATCGCCGGTTTGAAACTTGTTGAAAACCCAGGCTCTCCAATTTCACGACGAAAACTTACAACTAACATAAATTGGTGTTCCGAAAGGTAATTTAGAACTATATGTTGTAGCCGAACGAACGTGAACCTGTCTTACATATGACATACTTTACCAATATAATAAAACCATTTATATTATGTTGTACCTTAACGATCGTCAGGCAGTCTTGCGTATGGCACGCTTCGTCAATAAGTTTATTTACTTTAGCGCACAAATATGGCGCCACAGCGTAGAGAACAAGATGAATGTCTACTTACCTGTAGTGAACAATATTGTTAAACAATAATTACTCTTTGATGCTGTGTAAGAGTGATTATTTATTTATGGACCGGTTTTCAGCCTGTTGGTCATCTTAAACGTGATGACTGGCTGTTGCAACCTCGGAAAAAATAGGTATAGAACAGACAGAATAATACAGAAAATGTGAAATTCATCAAAATAAAGTTGATCTTAGGCAGAAACAGGCTGGAGCGAGGTCTGGGTGTCTCGTCTCAGTAACCTTGGGAGTGGTCTTTTCCACGATTACTTATTGGTCGTCGGCGTCGGCGTAAGCGTCGTTGTCGTCGATGTTGTTCTCTCTGAACTGAGAGCTACATTTCACGAGAGCTACATTTCCTTTGTGCCTCTTTTATAACGGTATCACGACGACACAGTTCTCTGCTTTCTCCGTATCCGACGTAACATATTTATCTGTGTGGGTATGAAATCGCGATTTCTGCATAGAACAGCAATCTGATTCATGTACGAAACAAATGAATACTAAGTTTGCAATTGCTCAGAAACTGGAAATCGGTATTTGAAGAGTAAACCGTTGCTAAATTGATCTTTTCTAGAACCACGATACTTGCACCGTAAATTACTGCAATTCCTTTCGAAAAATAAATTTGAAACCGATATCACTGCAATTAATTGAGATATGTGAAGACTATATGTTTCTTTAGTGAACACTGTTTCATAGTTCGTTGTGTTGGAAAGATAATTATGATGTCTCAAATGGTTCCGGAAATATTTGAAGTAAACAGCTTAGCTGAATCACAGAGTGACAACGAAGAGTGACTTCACCGCATATCGTGCTGCATTGAAACACACCACACTGAAGAATGAGCGAATAATAATAAAAGTGCACCAAATTTGGTGGCTGGAAATCATTAATGGAACGTGAGATAGGCTTGCAAGGGGGTTGAGGGGGGGGGGGGGGGTCTTGAGAGGGATATCATTTTGAATTATGATTTATTATTTATTTTACAATACAGGTTACTATAATAATCGGTATCATGATGGTTAACATGCCTGATCTGTGCGTGTAATGAGAGCGATGTGAAAATAGCTTCTATAAAGGCTTTATTCTGCCAGCGTTGATCTATGGGACGAGCCTAAGGACCAGAATTAGGTGAGTACACGTGGCAAGACGCTCGTGGTCGGTTCGACTTGGGGGTGGCACCTGGCCACTACAGACGAATCAGCCTTCCAGGCTGTCAGAGGTGTTTATTTTATTTATTTATTTATTTATTTCATTAACAGTACCGAGTAACCCACCGCCTTGAAGTGTAAGGTGGGTCGGATGCTTCTGAATCCAACAGAAAACACTTCTCATTATTACAATCTTATTGGTATACAGTTGTTAATGCTTTTTGTATAATATAAAGGACATAGTATATAAAAATTTCTCTAAAGTTACAGCGAATTGAGTGCTAACAGTTGTTAAAATGGTTCTATATCATTTGTTTCTGTCTAGTTGACGAGAATATAATTTATACAATGCAAATGTCAAAGAAAAAGAAAAAGAAAAGTGTAATACAATGAGTGTGGTGAAAATAATTTGCAATATGTAGAGGGAGGTGATATACTGTATCTGGATGTGTAATATAACCTATATAGCATGTTGGTTGGTAATGGCCTATTTCTACCTATTTCAGATGAGAAGGTCTCGATAGAACCTCGAGCTATTCTCATCTGAAATGATTTGTGCTTATGTATGTTTACTGTGTCTGTGTGTATTGGTACATTACTGGGCAAGTCAGGACACTACATGTAATCAGCAGCTGTTCGTCCTGTTGTTGGTAATTGCGGTATATTCTATGTGACACTTTAGATACATACACTTGGTATTATACAGAATGAATATTGATTGAGCATTTGATACAAGGAATACATGAATTTTAGCTTTACATGAGAAATACACTTATGTTTGTAGATTCGTTAGTAGAAATAGAGTGTAGTTCATTGCTCAAAATGGCTCTCAGCACTATGGGACTTAACTTCTGAGGTCATCAGTCCCCTAGAACTTAGAACTACTTAAACGTAACTAACGTAAGAACATCACACACATCCATGTCCGAGGCAGGATCCGAACCTGCGACCGTAGCGGTCGCGCGGTTCCAGACTGTAACTCCTAGTACCGTTTGGCCACCCTGGCCGGCGTAGTTCATTGCTGCCTGAATGCATTGTTCCTTAAATAACTCAATATTTTACATTTTTTAGTTTTATAGTTTTATACATACTTTATATAGAAAACACATTTGATGTACAAAATTAATTCATTGTAGCTTTAAACAGAGAAGAGAATATATTTCTGTCTACACATAATAAGACGAACAATACATGACTGATTGTGTGCAGTGTACTTTAAACACTATGCAATATGTCGTTGGGGAGTAGGAGCCTCGGAATAAAACTTCTTCGAGCCTTCTACTCCCAAGCGACGTTACGTTATTACTAGAAACTTAGTATTGGTGTCGGTGTTTGTTTGTTTAATGATTGTTACTGCCTGTTATGTTGTTTGTGACTGTGTTGTGACATGCAGTGTCAGAGGTGTCTACGAACTGCTTACTGCGTCATCTGGCGACTCTTACAAGACAAGTTGCATTTACGAACTTCCGGATAAATACGGGTGCATGCCGAGAAATAATACCTCCGGATTTTTATGTGAAAACTCTTAAAGCTTTTTAAATAAAACAGTCGTTATTAACTTTCTACATCTATTTCCTCCATGTCTACATATTTTTTCCTCAACATAAATAGTCACCTTGGCGACGAACACATTTCCCCCAACAAGAGACCAGTTTGTTAATATCGTCACTGTAGCACGTTTGACTTTGTTGTCTGAGCCACAACCTCACCTCTGCTTGAAGTGCTTCATCACTATCAAAGTGAAGTCGTCGAAAGTGTTGAAGTTTTGGAAACAAATGAAAATCGGAGGGGGCCAGGTCGGGACTGTATGGAGGGTGATCGATGACAGTGAACCCAAGCCGTCGGATCGACGTAGATGTCGTAGCGCTCGTATGTAGTCTGGCACTGTCGTGCTCAATGGAGAGGGTGTATCATGTGTGCACGAAATATTCGAATTTGAAACTCGATTACAACATGTTGTTTCTCGCACCCTCATAGTTACGTTACACACCGACATGTTACACCCTACAGTTCGGAGCCCTCTAGCGGCAGAAGACTGCAGATATGTAGACACGAACAGTAATAACGTTTGTTTTGTTTAAAAAGATTTGAGGGTTTTCACATTCAAAATTCGAAGCCATTACTTTTCAGCTTTCGTTCTTACAATCTCACTAAGAAAACTAGGAGTTCAAAACGTCGATACATTCATCAAAATTCTGGCTATACGTGCCTAATTTGTACGTTACATGATGAAATAGTTTCTGAGATGAAATACTCGTATGACCTATGCCAAAGCTTATTATGGGTTCCTAGGGGCCATCCTTGATATTACACATTGATCGTGCCAAAAGCCGAGAAGCATATGTATATTTTAGGTGTATCTTTTCTGTATATTATCTTTGGAATAAAGACTTTTTTCGTTGCTGCGAATTTTCTTCACAAAATTTCAATAACCAGCTTTCTCTTCCGAAGCCAAAAATATTTTGTTCGCTCCCACCTACATAGGGAGAAACGGTCATCGTTATAAAATAAGAGAAAACAGAGCTGGCACGGAAATATTTAAATGTTTGTTTTTCCTGTGCGCTTTTTGAGAGTGGAACGGTAAAGAAATAGTCTGAAGGTTTGAACTGCAGCGTAGTCATGTAGATCTAGATCTTCTGGCTCCCAGTCTGAATTTTACTGGCGGAGAATTCAACAATTCTGTTCCAGTTCAAAAACTGATTACAAATCTGTACGTTCCATCTGCACTGTCCATAGTTGTTGACGTTCTGTCACTCTACCGTATCCTCTTTTCATTGATGATATTTGTCACCAGAATATAAAGTATATTCCACTAGACACAGTAATCCGGTCGTTGGCTAGTGTCCTGTGTTCACAGTCAAAATGTCTGATATTAGTTAGAGTCGCCAATCTGTTGGGGTCTATCTCGGGTTGTGGTCAAGCTATTTTCTGTGTGTACCATTGTAGTGTTCTCTTCCGACTAACCCCACATAGTCATCTGGGCGTAGTGCGTGTGTCCCTCTCAGAGGGCACGTGTTGCGTACCTCAGTTGCTTTCCTATCGTATTTGGGTGTTGCCAAATTATCACATTTCTGCGCTGTGCCGGAAGTTAACTGGTTTCATCAGGATTGCTGCGAATGATTTTTCTATTTTACGCAGCCTTACAAGGCTCGAACGACACTCTTCTATGTGTGGATGATTTAACTTTTCAGACGAAAAATCTACACGCACACCCATGCCCGAGGGAGGACTCGAACCTCCGACAGGGACCGTGACAAGAAGCCTCAGACGCTCGGCTACCCCGCGCAGCTGACGTGGCTAATTGTCATCCATGAAAACTCCATCGTTGTTCGGGAACATTAAGTCCACTTATGGCTGCAAATAGTCTCGAAGCAGTTCAGCTGGACCAGAGGACCCATTCCATTTCACGTACCACAGCCACACCATTATGGAGCCACCACCAGCTTGCACATTACCTTGTTGACAGCTCGGTTCCACGGCTGCGTGGGATCCCAGCCGCACTCGAACCCTACCACCAGCTCTTACCAACTGAAATCTGGACTCCTCTGACCAGCTCACGGTTTTCCAGTCGTCTAGCGTCCAATCGATATGGTCACGAGCTCAGGAGAGGTGCTACAGGTGATGACGTGCTGTTAGCAAAGGCACACGCGTCGATCGTCTATTGCCATAGCTCACTAACGCTAAATTTCGCCGCACTGTCCTAACGGATACGTTCGCTATAGGTCCCACATTGATTTCTGTGGTTTTTTCACGCAGTGTTGCTTGTCTATTAGTAAGGACAACTGTACGCAAACGCCACTGCTCTCGGCGTCAAGTGGAGGTCGTCGTCCGTGGTGAGAAGTAATGCCTGCAAATTGCTATTCTCGGCACACTCTTCACCCTGTACATATAGGAATATTGAATTCCCTAACGATTTCCGAAATGGGATGTTCCATGCATCTAGCTCCAACTACCATTCCTTGTTCAAACTCTATTAATTTCCTTCGTGCGGCCACAGCCACGTCGGAAATGGTTCAAATGCCTCTGAGTACTATGGGACTTAACTTCGAAGGTCATCAGTCCCCTAGAACTTGGAACTACTTAAACCTAACTAACCTAAGGACATCACACACATCCTTGCCCGAGGCAGGATTCGAACTTGCGACCGTAGGGATCACGCGGTTCCAGACTGTAGCGCCTAGAACCGCACGGCCACCTCGGCCGGCACGTCGGAAATCTTTTCACATGATCACCAATGTTCGGGGCTTTTATATCTTGTGTACGCGACACTATCGGCATCTGTACTGTGCATATCGCTATCCCGTGACCTGTCATTTCAGTGTACGCAGATGTAATGACTCAAGAACGGTAGGTGCACGGCTCACTACTCGCTTGTGGCTACGAATGCCCTCACTTTGCTCTTTCCTGGTCTTTGGAAAAAACGTGAAAACATTATTGGGTTGCCTGCACGTTGACCTGTTTTGACGCTGTTGCTTTTATTTGTGGAGTAAACTCAAACCTGAAGTCTGTGCACAAGTTCCGACGACCCATGAGGATTTAAAACATCGCTTTGTTACAGTATGTGCAATGATTTCGAAGGACTCTGTACAGTCTGTCCAAAAGTTTTTGCAACTGCGACTTCGAAGGTGTATTTGCAGTACACTGTGGGTATTTCGAACACTTGATGACGCAAATTTAATTTTAAGGAATTATTATGACTTTGTTATTTCCTGTTTGTTGCCATGACGTAATTATGCAAGATCTGCCTTGGTTCAAACGGCTCTGAGCACTATGGGACTTGTACGCAGTTCGTAGTCGTGCGGTAGCGTTCTCGCTTCCCACGCCCGGGTTCCCGGGTTCGATTCCCGGCGGGGTCAGGGATTTTCTCTGCCTCGTGTTGTGTGCTGTCCTTAGGTTAGTTAGGTTTTAGTAGTTCTAAGTTCTAGGGGACTGATGACCATAGATGTTAAGTCCCATAGTGCGCAGAGCCACTATGGGACTTAACATCTGAAGTCATCAGTCCCCTAGTTCTAGGGGACTGATGACCATAGATGTTAAGTCCCATAGTGCTCAGAGCCACTATGGGACTTAACATCTGAAGTCATCAGTCCCCTAGTTCTAGGGGACTGATGACCATAGATGTTAAGTCCCATAGTGCTCAGAGCCACTATGGGACTTAACATCTGAAGTCATCAGTCCCCTAGAACTACTTAAACCTAACTAACCTAAGGACATCACACACATCCATGCCAGAGGCAGGATTCGAACCTGCGACCGTAGCGGTCGCGCGGTTCCATACTGAAGCGCCTGGAACCGCTCGGCCACACCGCCCGGCTGTCTGCCTTGACTTTAAACACATGACACGAAGTTACTATTTAATAATATTTTTATACCTCTATTCCTCGTTGTAGAAATCTATTCAATTTTTGTCGTACATCTTTCTTTCAGAGATCTGGCGAAAACAAGAGCAGTAAACTGCTGAATCATCCTTAGATCCAGCGTCATTTACTTTGCAGTTGGTGTATGCGTGCATGCGCATGTAACCAAATGCGATTAGTATCAGTTCTCGATTCAACTTTTCTCCACTATTTCACTTCTGTAAGTAGCTTACAAGTGTGTAAAGTATAATGCGGGCTTAATACATCCTGTTAAAATTAACCTCTGTTTAAAGGTATTTTTCTCCACGAAAGGGATTCCAAGTGTAAATTATCGCACGAGGGCTACAAAAGCACCGTCATCAACCACTTCACTCGCGCATACACGCACAGAGTACTCATGAGGGAACGTCAAGCACAATTCCCAAAAGACGCAAATTGTTACCCTCAAATACTACGCAGTGGATTCCTGAATATACCACCATCCACCAAAAAGATATACCAGGATCAACAAACACGGTGGATTTTAGTAAATAATGTCCGCGTTCATTATCCCTAGCATAACTGGTGGCAACTTGCTTACCTCTCACGTAACTGTCGTCCCAGTTGGTTTCTTCTCTGCTGGCCGCAGGCTCTGACGTGCGTGCAGGAAACAATGCTTAACGAAGCGTCAAACAAGAAAAATTCATTGCTATTAAAATTGAAATTACGAAGTACTGGGATGTCACTGGATTTTATTTCTATTTAAAAATGTCGAGAATGAGATTCTGACCGAGCGAGGTGGCGCAGTGGTAGCACACTGGACTCGCATTCGGGAGGACGACGGTTCAATCCCGCGTCCGGCCATCCTGATTTAGGTTTTCCGTGATTTCCCTAAATCGCTCCAGGCAAATGCTGGGATGGTTCCTTTGAAAGGGCACGGCCGACTTCCTTCCCCATCCTTCCCTAATCCGATGAGACCGATGACCTCGCAGTTTGGTCTCTTCCCCCAAACAATCCAATCCAATGAAATTCTGAGGGCCACCCTATCGTTAATATTCCTAACAAGATTCCCGGGCATTAATCATTACTTTCCTAGCACCGGAAAGTCTCAACAATACTCCACACGATCTTAGAGTCAACGTGAGAGCGCACAAATATGTTTTTCGAAGCATATTTAACAATTATTCCGTCTTTACGCAGAGTTGCAATTCACTAGCTGGTTCGCGTGCTACCACATCGAAAACCGATCTTAGACTGCCTCGGATTAACACAATTTCGCACACATACATCATCCGAGGCAAATTTCGAACTATGTGTTCCATATTAACAGAATCATCCGTCGGTTCTTGGTAGAAGAACATTATAATAATAAATGAAAAGCACCAGTTTGCTTTTGTTCTACAACTGTCTCTTCTTTTTTAATTGGTTGTGTATCAGTCTTCATGTTTCATACCTCTTGATGCAGCCTTGCCTAGTACTAATTTTATCTTATTTCAATAGTTTTGTTTATCAATAGAAACTGTTATGTAGGCATGCTATTCTTATTTTGTGCTAAAGGTTTTCCTGTCAACTCCATTGTTATTTATATACTGTATGTTTCTACTTCACTCTAGATGTGTTACTTCTCTTCCAATGTGGTCTGCTAACATTTAACTTCTTTGGTGATAATACTCAGTAAATGCCTGAAGATGGCCTTGTAAGCCGAAAACCGGTTAGCAATAAAAATAATATTGTAGAACAAAAGCAAACTGGTGCTTTTCATTTGTTATTATGTGTTCCATCTTTACATGAGAGCAGATTTTATACATAGCATCATGTGCCACTTCCTCGGGAACCGATTGTAGACTAGTAGTGAGCTATCTTTGCAGTTTGGCGCCTGCTCTCTCAGGGTGCACTTGTGATCGATCAATCCTTTCCATCAATAAACACTGACAGCAAGTAAAATTTGTACTTAGCATTTCCTGATGAATTGAGTGGTATTGTAATTATTATTAACAAGTTCTCAGTCCAAGTAACGGGTGGAGCAGTATATTAATATTTAAGGAATAATTATAATTGTTGTTGTCCAGTGTGGTTAGTGAATCCCCACTGTCTCTCTCTCTACTCCAGTACGGTACGGCTCTTGCTCTCACGGCAGTTCTCACGCTATGTGACCACCTGGCGCGTCGTTCGATAAGTCTGTCTTGTCATCCTACCTATTCGCTAGCCTCTCGTGACAAAATCTTCCTACACTGTGCATTTAAACACAGCAACAAAATGTAACAAACGTGTGCAGTGATGTGCCACAAGGGCGCCGTCCCTACTCGCCGTCACCGCTTTCACTCAAATTTCTGGTATATTAAGGGTTTGGCCAGAATGAGAGTGACAGAAGTGGTAGCTGTAGATGGACAGGCGTGTAAAAAAAAATAGCAGTGTTGGGGGCGCATGGGACAAATCATGAGCCTTTTGAGGTAGCGTAGTTACTACGTAGTGGTTGTCGCAGCGGAAAGAGTAGAGTATTCTAATACGACGGTCGTGGGGTCGAGTTCCTCTGGCGGAACTTTTCTTTTTTTCAGTTTTTACATCATTTACACTGCAAATAAACCGAAATAATGCCAATATATTGTATTTATTAGTGTTTTCATAAAAGGCAAATGAAGGAAAGGCAAAGGTAAATCTGGGACTGCTAATAAATTTCCAGAAAGGGATCGTAAGGCGCACACGGTGAAATGGAATACTTATTTATGTATGTCTTAGCAACCTAGATGATAGTTCAATGGTTTTATTTCTGGAGGAAGTCGAGCGGTTGCACACATACAAAAAAATATTAATTCAGTTTAGGAAAACTCTTTAATACAGGATACTTAAACTGGATGCAATCCATGTCCACATGAAGACAATATGTATTTTGTATTGCTGAACACAATGATAACTGTTCATTACTTGAACGGCACTGAATGACTGTCAAATATCACATTCATTAAACTTAACTTTGGTGCACCGGTCGTTCTAACTAACGAGACTAGCTCGCTGCTTGAATCTGCGGGCACAGTGGCTTCGATACCGGTGGATTCCGCCGACGACGGAGACGCCGATCTTTTCAGATCAGTACGCCACTACGTGCGCGGTCACATTATAGCCGATCGTGCCTCCCGAACATACAGACTTCGGACGACAACCGGTGAAATTCACATCTGTTTGTTTTCTTCGGTCAAATCGACCGACGTTCTCGCACACGAAATATGGGGCTTGAGAAACTTAGTCCAAGAAAGAGTGAGTTTGTGGCATCTTGAGGATGAAAATATCATAATCGCGTTATAGTTCGGAATATATGGACTGAAATGGCAGGTTTACTCGAAACCTTAAATAGGTAAAATTTTTATTGGAAATTTTGGGCGTGGATTACAACCTCAAAAAATAATTTGTTTTAAGTGAGAGGGGTAGCGTATCTTCTATGCTTATAGCTAATGTTTTGGATATTTCTTGTGGTAGGTTGTTATTAGTCGCCTACAGATTCTTATTACTGCTTACAGTCGTTTTATACCAGTAAGTAGTAATTCTGGTAATATGAAGTGGTTTGCAAATGTGGTGTGCGGTATGTATTTCCACTTTTAAGTGTTCTAGGTTTTCAGAATATCTTACGCTACACTTTATGCTTGTCTTTCACTCGTGTGCTAAATGAAAGTCATTGAAGGTTAATTGACGTACGTCTCCACAACTTTAAATAAACACAGCGAAACAGAATGATTATAGCTTGCTTGCTTGCTTTTCAAGGTCACCACGAATTATCTCGAGTGTGTAACCGAACGTTTCTCCCGTCATCTTATATATTCGTAAAACTTGTCTGGTTATTCCGATAGCTGAGGACAGAGTGTATAGTAATTCACATTCATTCGGTTTCTCTTTAATAGGAGAAGCCGCTATGCAGCGCTCGTATCCAAGCACAGAAGCATCGTGGTATCCATCGCACTCCGAGAAGTTAAAATCTAACCTACTTCATACACAGAATAGATTCTGACCTAACCTAACCTTCTTGAGGCTGCCGAAAACTGAGGAACGAGATGGGACGCACTATGCCAACGCTGTCGGCCGGTGCCACCGGGCGACCTCTGGCGACGGTGTCTGGCAACCGTGCCGGTACCACGGTCAGCTCGCGCTTAGCTTCTGATTCCGTCGTGAGGTGCAAACTTTACTGTGGGACCTCACTCTTCGGACGACACCACACCTTTATTATTTTACAGTTGATGATTGACACGTCGTGGTTTGACATTCATCGTAAAGAAAAGGGAAGTTGTAATTTTCCCGGCCTCTTTAACACGTCGTGAACGAAGCATTTTTACAGTTACTTGGTTGTTTTAAAGGTTCCACAGAAAAATAAACTTGTTTTTAAGTCATAATAGATTCTCTCTCAGCACACATTTTGGCAACAAATCATGTGTGACGGAACATGTCGCTAGATATTAGCGAGGTTAGTTGGTAGTGTACAATGGAATGTAGTTTGATGCAGTCTCCTCGGGATGTGATTTATTTTTCTCTATCGATGAGATGAGAGCAGTTATGAAGCTTCTCGATCAAATTATTTACCTGATCATAAAAACATACCTCGCAGAGTTGCGCCAGCGGAATGCATTTGGGGGGAATCACCTCATTGCTGAACGATGGCGATCCTACATCTTGAAAAACCTCGTTGTGCAACTGTGGATTTGTTTGTCCTCCCAACGAGCAAATTAACAGAAGAAATTTGTTCTCCCGCACATAGGGCTACATCACAACAATCAAAAATTTTGCTTTAAAGCTATTGCAAGTTGCTCGGATTTTGACGAAGTAATGACGACAGTCTTATATCTTGCCGCGTACTTGTACACCGTTTTTTTGAAACCTCGGTCCAAAAGAGCCAGTACTCTGTTGTAGGCATATGTAGACTGCTGGCAATAATTTTCCAGCAAGGATTATCGCATATCTGTCTGACCGTCAGATTAAATTACAATCCCTTCTTGTAACGTGATCTACATAGTCCTCGTGAACGCTCTAAGTGCAATCCACTTTTGGAAATTTATTTGCTATTCCAAATTTTCCTTTCCCTTTCCTTTTCATGTCTTTTATGGGAAGTCTTAAATACAATACAATGACTAATATATCTGTTTATATGCTGTGTAAGTAAATAAAAACTGAAAATAAGAGGTTCCCTCAGAAGGTCTCGACTCCACGATCATTGCACTAATGTTCTGCACTCTTTACGCAGCGCCAACCACTGCATCGAAAATACGGAACGCAAATGGCTCATGCCTCGGCCGCCAAAAACGCTGTTTCTTTTTCTTAAGAAAAAAGACGCTTGGCAGTCTAGACCTTTCAATCCTGTCATTTTCATTACTAGCGTAGCCTTGCATATAATATACGTTTGGACCAAATATGTGCTGAAGAGTAGGCGCGGTCCCCGTGTTAACTGCACTGCAGCAGAGCGGCGCGGCACGACGCGACCAAATATTGTTTCATGAGTATGGGACAGAACGCACTAAGCGGCAGCGGAACTTCGCGGTGCACCACTGAACAACTGTGACAAGCTGTGCGTCGTCGCGCAATTCCGTTATCGCTAGTGTGGTGTAGCGAATGTCGCGTCATTGCACGTCATTCAAATCGTACCCTTTGGACGTGCGAAACGATAGTTTCTCCACCAAAATGGCGTTAGACGAGAAAAAGTTAATTGAGTGTGTAAGTGGATATCCAGAATTATATGACCTTCAGAATGAGCATCATATGAATAACACCAGGAAAAGTAACATATTTAAGGAAACTGCCAACGAAATGGAGTAAACATAATGTTCGAATACCTAGAACTAACATTTTTATTTGGTGTGACGGACGATTAAGTCTTTACTTTTTATGACTAGAGGCTTATTGTTACTTTTTTTTACTGCTTATTGTCTCTAATACGACACACCCCGTTTACCACGTCGTTTTGCCAGACGAGCTACTTTGCGGCAATCGAAACGACCTTCGAATTTATTCCGAATCTGGATAACGTTGTCGTGTACATAGTTCCGCGTAGTCAGTGCGTACACACTTTTCCCACTAGAGCGCGCCCCGCTAAGCACAACAGCGCAGGCGCAGCGCTCGTCCGTCTCCGCACTACGAGATGGCGCTGTCTTAGAGACGCACCAAATTCTGCTTCCGCCGATCCGCGTATTAATATGTAACGCAGCCAATGAGATTGCTGCTAACGTAGAACCTTTTCTCCTCGCAGATCACACTCGCGCAGTGATACCTGAATGCGCGAGGTATTATAACGAGTGTACAGACCTCCGATTAGTCGGTCTGCATTAGTCTGTACGAGTCTGCATTTGTCTGCATTAGTCTGTACCAGTCTGTAGTCAAGTTTCAGTCTGCACCTAATAAGATTACCATATTCCTGTACATAGCCATGAAGATAAATGAATAGACACTTCGTCAAGTATCAGAGATATGTGAGAATAAGATTAACGTACCAAGACCAAAGGAACTTCAGATTATCAATTGTAAACAACATCCAGAATCAAGTTACGTAAGGTTTATGCTTGTTATTATTTTAATAAATGTGTGTGAAAATTAATCAAGTTCTGTTTAAAGTTCGTCACCATCAATCTGCTACTCTAAGCGTGCAAGTGGCATTTCTATCCTTTGACCTAACGGCAGAAGATAAACACGCCACGATAAGACCACGAGACATATCGCTGACACTCGCCTACTTTGTTATAGCGACAAGTCAAATAATCTGATGGTGTGTGTACCGAAGGTCTTACAGTACGCACACCACAAACGTTATTTACGAAATTGCGTCGTATATGAGGCATATAGAAGGTGTTTCCGGAAGAGTGTGCAAAAATGTGACAGGACATCGAGAATGCTCCACTGAACAATTTGAGGTAGAGAAACTGGGGTCCTGGGGTCGAGAAGCCAACTTAAGGAGATATGGAAGTAAACTAGTTTACCACTTTATCTAGCATTACTGTTTTCCAGCTTATTTACCCCCCCCCCCCCCGGCCCCCCGCCCCCGGCCGCACCCCAGAAGGTTCACCAGTCTTTGCTGAGTTAGTGCTTGGCTACCAGGGGCCCCATCCTTTATAGCATTTCTTCCCTCCAGTGCTGCACGTCTATCCTCTTGCTATTCTTTTCCCCTGCCTTGGTGACACAGTCTGGGAAATTCTTTGGAATGTCTTCTGCATTTTCAGCAGCCTGACATCAAAACAATCCCTCATTCTTTGTTTATTTCTTCGTTCCCCTTCTCCTATCCTTCCTCAGCTTCGGCGTATCACGTTCCTCTTTCTCTTCTTCCTCTCTGTGCGCTCCTGACGGCTGGCCCACGCGTCTGACGCGTAACAGGCGACTGGGTAACGCGTATTTTCCACCCCAGGTCGACAGCTAGGGTCCACATGTACTCCTGGTGCAGGCCATGCCCAGGGAGGGATGATTTCCTGAGCTGTTACCGTCGCAAATTGCCAACTGGTCCCTCTGTCAGGTGTTCGGGAAGTGTACTCTGAGGTGAGAATATTCACCCAAAGCGGGTGAACCCCTCTCTGAGGGGGGCTGCCAGTTGGAAGGAGCGCTCCATCGGAGGCGCTGGAATTATTCAGGGTTTTTCTCGCGATGTGCCAAACATCTTCTTCTCAGTCTACGTCTACTAACCGCAAACAGAATGAAGCTAACAATTCAAAGACTCTCCCAGGTACACCTCAGTTCCTCGTGATTTCACGTACTGAAAACAGTCAGTCCTTTGCTACAGTTAATCCGTTTATTATTCAGAAAGGTGTTGATGCAGTTGCCAGCCCTGTGAAATCTTGCTCTCGTTTACGCAATGGCACTTTTCTTTTAGGATACTATTTGTAATTCTCAAGCACAACAACTCTTTGCAGCCTCGCTCCTCCACAGCTATCCTGCTCGTTCGAGGCCCATCGAGCACTGAATTATTTGCGTGGTGTTATTTGCACTAGGCTGTGCGATGGTCTGACTGGGGCACAGATCCAAACTTACCTCTCTGATCAGGGTGTCATTACTGTTCATCGATTGATGAAAGAGGTAAATGCGTCCTCAGTTATCACACAAATCTGTCTCTCACATTTGATAGAGTAGTGCTTCTATCAAAGATCAATGCAGGCTATGACTTTATCACAGTCTGACCGTACATTTTGAACACGATGTGCTGCTACCAGTGTCATCGTTACAACCACACTCGAATGTCTTGTCGACACCCAGCCAAATGTATAACCTGTGACAGAGATTCTCACGAGTATGATTGCCCGCCTCCTTCTCCCAACTGTGTCAATTGCATTGGTGACCGTGCAGCTTCCTCCCGTGACCTTCTCATGATCTCGATAAGCAGTCCATCTAGGAGATCTAGGTCAAGGAAAACTTGCCTACCCCGTCGCTCGCTAGTTGTTGGCTAGTGGGAAATCCTGCGTTTTACCACGTGGCACTTACAGCACCATTCTTGCTACATCTCGCTCCAAGGACATGGCCTCGCAGACATGTGACTTCAGATTGAGCGTCGCGGTTGTAAAATCGCCCAATGTCACGGTACCTTCTCCATATCCTTCTCCTCCCGCTGTGCAACAAGACACCAAATTTTCGTCTCACGCAACGGAATGACCTGCTACACAACCAGCCAGGGTGCCGGAAGGATATAAGGAATACTCCTGCGAAGTGTTTTTGTGTCCCTCCAGCCTACGAACATCTGAATTGTCCTTTTCCAACCCCAAACGCTCCAAGAAATCCAACAAAGGCAAACGGTCTGCTCCTTTGCCATCTTGGAGATCTTCTTCAATTGTGCCACCACGTGATACTTTCACCCGGTTGACCCTCGTGTCGCCGGTGTGCAACGCCAACCATTTTTCTGCCCTTGACTCTGCAGACTGACGAAGAGAGATTGCCGACGCCTCTGTAGATCTCATGGAGCAGGATCCTCCATCCTCTGCTCCCTGTAGCAGAGAGTCTTCAAAGGCCGGCGCTGGGCAGCAGCCAAGGAGACACCCCTTCACTTTTTCCCACCTTCGCTTTCCCTGTCATGACTTTCCTCCAATAGAATGTTCGTGGTCTTCCATCCAACAAGAAAGAATTATGGCTGCTCTTGGAATCGCAACATCCACTTGTTTTCTGCCTCCAGGAAACAAATTTGCGTCCTCACGACCACTTGACCTCCCGCTTTTCTTTCCAGTCTACTTTGACCTTCCCCCCGAGGACGGCATTCTATCTCACGGGGAAGTCCTGCTCCTCATCCAGGATGATGTTCATAGTTAAATCATCTCCCTGAATGCCTGGCTGCAAGCTGTTGCAGTCTACATTTTCCTTCCTCGTTTCACCTTTTCCCTTTGTACCGTTTACATCCCTCCATCATTCGGTGTCACTAGGGCAAACTTGGTCCAGCTTATTGAGCAGCTCCCTCGTCCCTTTTTGCTGCTCGGTAACTTTGCACTCCCTGGTCCTGTCAGAGAGGTGCCCTCTTGGCTGATCTTCTCAATCATCTCAACCTCGTCTGCCTTAACACTGGAGCACCCACATTTCCTTCAGACTCCATGTACACCTATTCCCATTTAGACCTCTTGTTGTGCACTGCCCAACTTGCCCATCGACTCGAGTGGTCCATTCTCTCTGACATGTACTAGAGCGATCATTTCCCATGTGCTATCCATTTGCTGACTCCTACCCCACTTATATGCAGACCCAAATGGCAGCATTCTAAGGCCGACTGGAAGCTTTCCTCCTCCCTGGCGACCTTCGACGAAGAACTTTTCCCCAGTTGTGATGAGCAGGTGAAATACCTTACAAACTTTGTCCTTACCGTCGTAGCACGTTCCATTCCTCGCACTTCTTTACCACGTCGTGTCCCAGTCCCTTGGTGGACTGAAGCATGCTGCAATGCAATTCGCGTGCGGACACGTGCTCTCCACGTTTTTAATCGTCATCCTGCTATAGCGAACTGTATGCGTTATATAAAGTTGCTTGCGCAGTGTCGTCGCGTTTTTCGAGATAGCAATAAAGCTAGCTGTATTTCGTTTACTAGTTCTTTTAATAGTTCCACTCGCTCTTCCCTCATCCAACATCTTTAGCCGCTTTTTTGGGAGATTTCTAACGCCAGCCACTATCACCCTGCCTTCCTATATTAAAACCGAGTGGAGGGGCTGAGGCGATACCCTTTTCTTCTCAGAATCGTGAGCACTACAATGCTGCTGTTACTATGAGGGAGCTAGATCATGTTCTCACTTCATCCCGATCCTCCACCCCAGGACCGGACGATGTTCACATTCAGATGTTACAGCACCTCTCTCTTGCGAGCAAGCATTTTCTTCTTCATACATGCAATCGCATCTGGACAGCGGGCACGTTTCAAGATGCTGGCGTGAAGCCACTATCATACCCATACCTAAAACCGGTAAGGTCAAACACCTTCCTTCTAGCTTCCGGCCCGTTTCTCTCACCAGCTGCGTTTTCAGTGTGATGGAACGTACGATTCATGCAGCTAGTATGGTGGCTCGATTCTCACAATTTAATAACCACTGCACTATATGGATTTCGAGGGCGGCATTTTGCAGTTGGCCATCTCGGTCACTTTTTCATCCCATGTCATAAATGTTTTCTGCGGAAATGCCAGACTGTGGCCGTGCTTTTTGATTTGGAGAAACCTACAACACACACTGGAGGACGGGTACCCTCCGTACTCTCTGCACATGGAGTTTCAGAGGCCGCCTGCCCAGTTCCCTTCATGAATTTTTAAAATACAGAATTTTCAAGGTATGTGTGGGTTCTGTGTGGGCTGTAGTCCTCGTACCGCGGCCCGCTAGCTGTTCCATTCCCTCCGATGGTCTCCGTGTTGCCGTCTGTCAGCAAGTGGTGTCCGTTTGGCATCACCACTGGTCTTCCCTTCATGGGAACAAGCTCGGGAGAATAAATCTCCCCCAGCGCCTTGGCCGATCTCTTCTTGGCCCTCTCCCCGCGAGGAGATCACGTTAGCTAGGTTGCTTATCGGCCACTGTCGTTTTAGCCATCGCTATTTTTTAAGTAGTGATTCCCCACCACTTTGTTCTCATTGTCATCAACCTTTGACGGTTCGCCATTTCCTGGCGGGATGCCCTTGTTTTACCACTTACGTTCTAATTTATGTTTGCCATCTGAGTTTTCGGCCGTTTTAGCGAACGACGCTTGGGCTGTCGACCGCGTTTTACTTTTTATCCCTCGTAACAATATGGCGAAGGAGATTTAATCTTTAGCTCAGGATCTCCGTTGTCTGTACGACGTATCTTATGGACCTTTCTCCAAGAGAAAGTCCCTGTTTTTAGCTGTCTTTCCTTCCGTCGATTGGGCTTAACATGTGGTCGCTTTTATCTCCTTTTTCGTTTTCGTGTTCTACGGTTTTGACCTGTGCGCTTATGACCTTAGTTGTCTATGCGTCCTGAAAAAAAACAAGATAGATTATTTAAACTAACGTGAGTACAGGTTTACAGGTACTGTACGTTTATTTAGATGCACACTCTCCATTTCCTGGAAGGAAACAAGGAGGACGAGGCTGAAGTCATGATGCCGGTTTCGTTTACTTCACTTGTCCGTCAAGTGGCTCTGTTGTATCGTGTTAGCCGGCCGCGGTGGTCTAGCGGTTCTAGGTGCGCAGTCCGGAACCGCGCGACTGCTACGGTCGCAGGTTCGAATCCTGCCTCGGGCATGGATGTGTGTGATGTCCTTAGGTTAGTTAGGTTTAAGTAGTTCTAAGTTCTAGGGAACTGATGACCACAGTAGTTACGTCCCATAGTGGTCAGAGCCATTTGAACCATTTTTTTTGTATCGTGTTTACCTTGTCCGTCGACAGAACGTGCTATGAATGAACGACATACGCATTCAATACTCAGTGCTTTCAGAGACGTTCAGTACAATACGATGGAGCAGTACTGGTATAGTTTCGCAGAACTCACTGACATGCACCTTGTGTATGGGAAAGTACGTTTTAATGCTTTCGTTGCTGAAAGGCTGTACGGGGAACGATTTCCTAACAGGCATCATCCGTCACGACGAGTGTTTATTTTTCTTAATCGACGAATGTGGGAGACTGCTTCATTGGACAGAAGAACGAGGGACCTGGCAACATGAGGACCACTCGCACATCCGATTTTGAAGAGGAGGTACTGGAACTTGTTGCAGCGGACCCCACTTCAAGTAATCGTCGTATTGCACGTAAAATGGGCGCTGCACATGCTAGGGCGTGGCGTGTACTCCACGAACAACAATTACACCCATGTCACCCACAACGAGTCCATGTAATGCTTGTGACTGATTTTGCACCAAAGATGGCATTGTGTCAGTGGTTGCTACAATAGTGGATTGATGGACCAGATTTCCACCAAATCGTGTTCTTTGATGACGAGGCCTCATTTGGTCGTGATGGTATTTCGAACAGCGGGAATAGCCGTGTGTGGGATGAGGAAAACCGTCACGCTGTAGTAGAGTCACACCTTCATGTACGTTTTGCTGTCAATATCTGGGCCAGCATTATAGGCGACAATCTCATTGGGCCATATCTCCTACCTGAGTGGCCACCTGAACTTGAGGTTCGTAGAAAGAGTTCTACCTGAGTTGTTGGAGAAAGTAACCCTGGCTGTTCGTGAGAGGATGTGGATACAACATGAGGGTGCACCGCCTCACTTCAGTGCTGATGTCCACAACCATCTCAATGCTGTATTCCCTGGTCACTAGATTTGAAGGGAAGGTCCTATTCCATGGCCTGCGATGTCACTTGATCTGAATACTTTTGATTACAATGTTCAACAATGAAAATGTAAATCGAATGAAAATAGCCAATTCCTATCAATTCTAATGTGCTGATCGCCAATGTCACAAATACAGTTAAAAATTAGCTCTAGTTTTCATTTTACGCTGTTTTATTACGGTGAGAATTATATACGGATTTTTATGTTAAGTTTAAAATCAAATATTATAATGGTTTGTCAAAGTCATAATAACTAGTAACAATGGATTATATTACTGTCCCTGGTCTCACTTGTGTGCAATATTTTGGATATAAACATTTTGATACCAATTTTAGTTATCTTTTTGTCTCCCTCCTCTTCAACTTCAGTGACTTTATTAATGCATGTAATAATTTTTGCACATTTGTTTCCAGATTAACTACCAGTTGTTCAAGTTGACTGCTATTGAAGTGAACAAAAATGCCATGAGTATGTGTTAACAGTGCTGACACATTTTGCTATGTGTGTGGAAAGATGACATTTGCGTCACAAAAACAGCAAATAACTCCATTGATTTAAAAGCTTACAGTTGTTATTTTGGGTGCAACATAGGTGATCAGGATAAACTCTGGGCTCCACATGTGATCTGCAACACTTGTGCCAGATACCTCAGCCGGCCGGGGTGGCCGAGGGGTTCTAGGCGCTACAGTCTGGAAGAGCGCGACCGCTACGGTCGCAGGTTCGAATCCTGCATCGGGCATGGATGTGTGTGATGTCCTTAGGTTAGTTAGGTTTAAGTAGTTCTAAGTTCTAGGGGACTGATGACCTTAGAAGTTGAGTCCCATAGTGCTCAGAGCCATTTGAACCATTTTTGAACCAAAAACCTCACGAATTGAATGCATGGGAAAGGACGTTCAATGTCCTTTGCAGTGCCCATGATCTGGCGTGACTGCTATTTTTGTATGGTTTCTGCAATCAAGAAGGGAATATCTAAGAAGAAGAAGCGGACAGTGATCTATCCTAACATTACATCTGCTATACGTCCAGTTCTACATGGGGAAAGATTGCCAGTACCTGAACCACCGACAGAGTACGATATTACTTCTGATGGGAATTCTGAATCTCCTGAACCATGTACATCACAAGATCCAGAGTGTCTTCCAAATATACCATCAACTGGTGATCCACAAAAATTGTCCCAAAATGAGTTAAGTGATCTCATTAGAGATTTGGAGCTCTCTAAAGCTAAGGCTCAGACTTTACTATCAAGATTGCACCAGCACAATTTTCTACCTCAGAAGAGAGCAACAATTCACTCCTTTTATTAACATGCAAGATAGTCTTCTGGCATGTGTAGACATAAATGGTCTAATGAAGACCCTCAGAATTAATTAGAACCCTGATTATTAGAGACTCTTTATTGATTCGTCAAAGTTGAGCTTAAAAGTAGTGTTTTTACATATTGGTAATGAGCTTCCACCTATTCCAGTTGAGCATAGTGTGCATATGAAAGTGTAGTACCAAACCATTAAAATTTTACTAGAAGCCATCAAGTATAATGACTTTCAATGGCAGATTTTTAGTGACTTGAAAGTGGTTGCACTGCTGTTAGGTATGCAGTTAGGGTATACTAAATATTGCTGTTATCTCTGTGAATGGGATAGCAGATCTCGTGCATCTCATTACAGTAAACGTGGATGGCCCACCAGAAAATCTCTTCAACCAGGTATAAAGAACATTAAGAGTCAACCTCCTGTAGATCCTAAGAAGAGTCTGCTCCCGCCCTTGCACATCAAGTTGGGTCCCATGAAATACTTTGTTAAGGGAATGAACAAAGATGGTGACACGTTTAAGTGCTTAATTCAAAAATTCCCTTACTTAAGTGATACGAAAGTAAAGGAGGGCATCTTTGTACACCCATAGATTCGCGAGCTTTTCAGAGACCATACTTTTGATGGAATCATACAAGGTTATGAGAAGCATTCATGGGAATGTTTTAAGACAGCCTGTTTACAGTTCTTAGGGAAAGACAAGCAATAAATTACAAGGAGTTTGTAGATAACAGTTGTTATCTAATGAAAAACTTGGTTGCAGCATGTAATTGAAAATGCATTTCTTATGTAGTCATCTTGACTCCTTCCCCAAAGATTGTGGTGCAGTAAGTGACGAACATGGGGAGCGACTTCAAGATATTGCCACATTTGAGAAGAGATACGCCGGAAAGTGGAGCCCTACTATTTTAGCAGATTGCAGCTGGACTATCATAAGTGATGTTCCCGAGTATGTGTATAAGCGTCAGTAGGGGGACAACCTATGTACCAGTGCACGTTGCATTGTTGCCAAATGTATTCAAGATGGCGGCGATGACGTCATCCAAGATGGCGGCATGTAGACTTGGCAACATCGCATGACGTCATCCAAGATGGCGGATTTTGGCGGGAGAATAGTCCAATTGTGCTACGTCCACTAACCTAACCTCAAGAAAAAATGGCGGGAAGCTTGAATTTTGGCTGGGAAATAGTCCAATTGTGCTACATCCACTAACCTAAGCCTCCAGAAGAAAAAAAATGGCGGAAAGTTTGAATTCCAACAGGATAATGCATTCAAAGACCGTACTTGTCTTTATTATTATTATTGATGAACCATGGGCCTTGCCGTTGGTGGGGAGGCTTGCATGCCTCAGTGATACAGATGGCCGTACCATAGGTGCAACCACAACGGAGGGGTATCTGTTGAGAGGGCAGACAAACGTGTGGTTCCTGAAGAGGTGCAGCAGCCTTTTCAGCAGTTGCAGGGTCAACAGTCTGGATAATTGACTGACCTGGCCATGCAACATTAACCAAAACGGCCTTGCTGTGCTGGTACTGCGAACGGCTGAAAGCAAGGGGAAACTACGGCCGTAATTTTTCCCGAGGGCATGCAGCTTTACAGTATGGATAAATGATGATGGCGTCCTCTTGGATAAAATATTCCGGAGTAAAATAGTCCCCCATTCAGATCTCCGGGCGGGGACTGCTCAAGAGGACGTCGTAATCAGGAAAATGAAAACTGGCGTTCTACGGATCGGAGCGTGCAATGTCAGATCCCTTAACCGGGCAGGTAGATTAGAAACTTTAAAAAGGGAAATGGATAGGTTAAAGTTAGATTAGTAGGAGTTAGTGAAGTTCGGTGGCAGGAGGAACAAGACTTTTGGTCAGACGAATACAGGGTTATAAACACAAAATCAAATAGGGGTAATGCAGGAGTAGGTTTAATAATGAATAAAAAAAATAGGAGTGCGGGTAAGCTATTACAAACAGCATAGTCAACGCATTATTGTGGCCAAGATAGACACAAAGCCCACGCCTACTACAGTAGTACAAGTTTATATGCCAACAAGCTCTGCAGTTGATGAAGAAATTGAAGAAATGTATGATGAGATAAAAGAAATTACTCAGGTAGTGAAGGGAGACGAAAACTTAATAGTCATGGGTGACTGGAATTCGAGAGTAGGAAAAGGGAGACAAGGAAACATAGTGGGTGAATATGGATTGGGGCCAAGAAATGAAAGAGGAAGCCGCCTGGTAGAGTTTTGCACAGAGCATAACTTAATCATAGCTAACACTTGGTTCAAGAATCATGAAAGAAGGTTGTATGCATGGAAAAATCCTGGAGATACTAGAAGGTATCAGATAGATTATACAATGGTAAGACAGAGATTTAGGAACCAGGTTTTAAATTGTAAGACATTTCCAGGGGCAGATGTGGACTCTGACCACAATCTATTGGTTATGAGCTGTAGATTAAAACTGAAGAAACTGCAAAAACGTGGGAATTTAAGGAGATGGGACCTGGATAAACTGAAAGAACCAGAGGTTGTAGAGAGCTTCAGGGAGAGCATAGGGGAACAACTGACAGAAATGGGGGAAAGAAATACAGTAGAAGAAGAATGGGTAGCTTTGGGGGATGAAATAGTGAAGGCAGCAGAGGATCAAGTAGGTAAATAGACGAGGGCTAGTAGAAATCCTTGGGTAACAGAAGAAATATTGAACTTAATTGACGAAAGGAGAAAATATAAAAATCCAGTAAATGAAGCAGGCAAAAAGGAATACAGACGCCTCAAAAATGAGATCGACAGGAAGTGGAAAATGGCTAAGCAGGGATGGCTAGAGGACAAATGTAAGGATGTAGAGGCTTATTTCACGAGGGGTACGATAGATAATGCCTACAGGAGAATTAAAGAGACCTTTGGAGAAAAGAGAACCACTTGTATGAATATTAAGAGCTCAGATGGAAACCCAGTTCTAAGCAAAGGAGGGAAAGCAGAAAGGTGGAAGGAGTATATAGAGGGTCTATACAAGGACGATGTACTTGAGGACAATATTATGAAAATGGAAGAGGATGTAGATGAATATGAAATGGGAGATATGATATTGCGTGAAGAGTATGACAGAGCGGTGAAAGACCTGAGTCGAAACAAGGCCCCGGGAGTAGACAACATTCCATTCAAACTACTGACAGCCTTGGGAGAGCCTGTCCTGACAAAACTCTACCATCTGGTGAGCAAGATGTATGAGACAGGCAAAATACCCCCAGACTTCAAGAAGAAAATAGTAATTCCAATCCCAAAGAAAGCAGGTGTTGACAGATGTGAAAATTACCGAACTATCAGTTTAATAAGTCACAGCTGCAAAGTACTAACGCGAATTCCTTACAGACGAATGGAAAAACTAGTAGAAGCTGACCTCGGGGAAGATCAGTTTGGATTCCGTAGAAATATTGGAACACGTGAGGCAATACTGACCTTATAACTTATCTTAGAAGAAAGATTAAGAAAAGACAAACCGACATTTCTAGCATTCGTAGACTTAGAGAAAGCTTCTGACAATGTTGACTGGAATACTCTCTTTCAAATTCTAAAGGTGGCAGGGGTAAAATACAGGGAGCGAAAGGCTATTTGCAGTTTGTACAGAAACCAGAGGCAGTTATAAGAGTCGAGGGGCATGAAAGGGAAGCAGTGGTTGGGAAAGGAGTGAGACAGGGTTGTAGCCTCTCCCCCATGTTATTCAATCTGTATATTGAGCAAACAGTGAAGGAAAAAAAAAAGAATAATTCGGAGTAGGTATTAAAATCCATTGAGAAGAAATAAAAACTTTGAGGTTCGCCGATGACATTCTAATTCTATAAGAGACAGCAAAGGACTTGGAAGAGCAGTTGAACAGAATGGACAGTGTCCTGAAAGGAGCATATAAGATGAACATCAACAAAAGCAAAACGAGGATAATAGAGTGTAGTCTAATTAAGTCGGGTGATGCTGAGGGAATTAGATTAGGAAATGAGGCACTTAAAGTAGTGAAGGAGTTTTGCTATTTGGGGAGCAAAATAACTGATGGTGGTCGAAGTAGAGAAGATATAAAATGTAGACTGGCAATGGCAAGGAAAGCGTTTCTCAAGAAGAGAAATTTGTTAACATCGAGTATAGATTTAAGTGTCAGGAAGTCGTTTCTGAAAGTATTTGTATGGAGTGTAGCCATGTATGGAAGTGAAACATGGACGATAAATAGTTTGGACAAGAAGAGAATAGAAGCTTTCGAAATGTGGTGCTACAGAAGAAAGCTGAAGATTAGAAGGGTAGATCACATAACTAATGATGAAGTACTGCATATAATTGGGGAGAAGAGGAGTATGTGGCACAACTTGACAAAAAGAAGGGACCGGTTAGTAGGACATGTTTTGAGGCATCAAGGGATCACAAATTTAGCATTGGAGGGCAGCGTGGAGGGTAAAAATCGTAGAGGGAGACCAAGAGACGAATACACTAAGCAGATTCAGAAGGATGTGGGTTGCAGTAAGGAGCACAGGATAGGGTAGCAAGGAGAGCTGCATCAAACCAGTCTCAGGACTGAAGACCACAACACATCATTCACTAGCATTCATTATTATTTATTATTATTTATTATCATTCATTATCATTTATTATCATTTATTATTATTATTTATTATTGACCTGCCTCCACTAGAAAATTCCCTCCAAACTCAAAATCCAACACGATAATGGCTGCAAAACTTTACTTTTGTTTATTATTATTATTATTCATTATTATTTATTAACATTCATTATCATTCATTGTCATTCATTATCATTCATTGTCATTTATTATTATAGGCCTACCTCCACTAGAAAATTCCGCCAAATTCAAATTCCAACACTATATTCTCTCGAAAACTGTACTTCTACGTATTATTATGATGTTTTCGCTGGACACGCTGGAATTTGTCGAGTTTGACTTCACAGCGGCCCCTTGTCCGTTCACCATGTGTATTCGTCGGCTCCGCACGTTTCCCGCCAAAATTGTCTACCTCGGAGCTGAATCACACAACGGTCGACCATCCCCTGAGCAAGTCCGAACCTGCAGATACCGACCTCACACAGCCATTCGCCACGTGTCCTTGTGCGATCGAGAACGCAGTGCCACACATTTGGTGGCAAAGTTTGCTCGACAGTGGAATCCGTCATGACTATATATCAGCACGTTTGGACCGCACTAGAACGCCCGCTAATTGACTCACTCTCGCGTAATAACTGTACAATCGCTGCGCCACCGCACCGCTTACGTCACACACCCTCCACACACGCGACGGACATAGCCTTCTGTAAATACCTGGAAAATGACTCTTTATTTCAGACATTACGGTCATTCAGTTGTGTTCCAATTGACTTCTCCATGCTCACACAGCGAAAATCCAGAGCGCAGCTGACGTACGCGCGGCTGGCTGAGTCCGCTCCCTGGCCGGCTGATGTCAAGCAGTTTTCGGTGCCCGCACAGCCCCCACGGCCAGCGCGCCAGGTTGGCGACGGCGAGTGGCGCCACAAACGGTCCAGCTACGTAAACATGCTCACCCGTCCTCGAGCACTTAACGCCGGACACGATGGAACCTGTCGACGTCGTACTGTACAAAGGATACATTTGGCACCAGAGTTTGACCGACAGTGGAATCCACCATGACCGTATAACAGCGTGTTTGCTCGTCGCGAGAACGCTCGCTAATTCACTCTCACCACCCCGCTATATTAAATAATTCAATTTACAATTTCATATACGTATGCAAACGTGTTCAACTCTCTAATATCAACTACTTTTCGAGGACCAGACCGCCACCTCCTCCTCCTAGGAACCAGCGCCAAGTTTGACATCTGCCAGTAGACAATGCTCACTCGCGCTTCCGCCACCAACCTAAGAAAATTGTTTCAAACTAAGCCACCAGCACTCAACCTCTTCCTACACGTTTCTGGTAAACAGACTCACCCTGCACTACGTCCATGGATGGAGGAACGAATTTACTTTATTTAGGAATGGAGTATATGTATCACACCGACATGCCCCACATCATACAGACCTGAAAAACACTCCTACATAACTCATTTATAATGTTCTACACACACGCTTGCTAATTGTAAACAGTTAAAAGTAACTCATAGCACAGCCTACAGACATGCGAACCGCTCATAAATTTCGATATGTAAGGCTGACATAAGGCAGTTTCTGAACTCCAGTAGTGCACTACACTTGGCAACACAACCACACCCATCAAGATATTCATTCCAATCCAAGCCTGTAACTCCTCTACAGATAAATTTGTCCAGTTATTTGTTGGCTCAGTCACAGCCTGATCAGATTGCCGTTTTTGCGCAAGAACCGCTCAGATTGCGCTGTGCTGCTCGGGGAGGTAAGGAAGGGCTGCACTCTATTTATTTCGAGCCGTTTTATTTAGTCGTGGAGTATATTTGTCACAAAACACCCACACTGATCCCACTGTGGTCATCTGACACAGGCCACAAACACGTAAACAACTCCTAATTTCACCACACAATAGCAAACAGCTCTTAAATAATGTAGTACACAATATCAGCAGACGAGCTCTGTACTCTTAAACTCTCCAAATAAAGCACCGCACAGTGCACAGACATGCTCGCAAAATAGTGCAACAGACGCGCCCAAACACCACCAGCTGCCAAACCG